>NC_139225.1:38963630-39563630 GCF_055691185.1 Crinia signifera | reverse complement strand
TGTCCCCACTCCCCGGCCAATTTTAGTGGGTGGAGCTAAATGTGCAACTTTTGGCCTCACGTTCGGCCGGCCTCCCGGGAAACCTCCCGGTTACTTTAATGGCCAATCAGCCCCTGTCTTAGCCGTACCATATCAATGCATCCAGGGACAGAAGTCTAGGGCGAAAGTCAATTTTTACTTTACATTTTTAAACAAAAAAATACAATGTGCAATTCTAAATTAACAATTTATCACAAGCGGAGAACTTCGTCTTTAAAATGGGACCTCTGGTACCTTTGTCGATTTTGTTTAATTATGAAGGGGGAAGAAGGGATTGTCACCAAAAATCACCTTCTAGAGATTATATATATGATCAGCTATAAAATGTAGCCCTGAATTATTACTATTTTTTTATATCATTTGTATTAAAGCACCATTCATTACAATGACATTTGGTACAAAGTAAGATTTTTGTATACATTAATATATACATCAATCATTATATATTAGTTAGAACATATATTGTACAATTAAACCATTAAAGATCACAATTGCTAAATATTTTTTTTGTATACAGATTGAGACATCCTCATCTAGCCCTTTAATAGGATTAAGGGGGATATTCAATCTCCCGCCACCATTCCCTATGGGGGAAATGGCGGCGGTGCCCTCTTCAATGCTGTCTTCCGTGACAGCATTTAACAGGGGATCTCGGCAGAACGAGCCTGAGTTCACAATCAGTCGGGCTCGTTCTGCCGAGAACGGCCGGGCATTGACGAGCTCCCTGCCGCAGCTTGCTGATTCCTGGCCGCTTCTTGCGGGCATGCTCCCTTCTCAGCGCTCGGCAGGTGGGACATTAAATCCGAAATGAGCTCTGAGCGGGCCGAGAAAGGGACATGGAGACGGTTTTCGGGCCAGCCCGACAGTCGTGAGTCACGACTCGTGACCCGACATTGAATACCCCCCTAAGTGAGCCAGAGCTGTCAGATTAATACTCTGCTAATCCCCTACTGTATTGTTCTATGTGTTGTATTGCATTTTATAACAATAGATTATAATATTCCTTGTTACACCAGATGTCAAATATTATTCATATGCTATGTCTCATAATCTATGGCAGTGGTTCCAAACTGTGTGCCTAGGAACCCTGGGGTGTCGCAAGGCTCTTGCAAGGGTGCCTCAGGTTGGTCGTCCAGGACCAAATCAAATTGTGGTCAAAGTGAGAGGAAGAACCAGTGCTGGTTGCTGTCAATCATAAACTATGTACTGTAGACAATCAGAGGCAGCCCACCAGCCCATAACTGACCCTAATGCCTCAATAGATGTGATGTTGTAAATGATCTCCCTTGAACTCCCTGACAAACCATATAGTGCATGGGGATACGGTCATTTGGTCTACAGCAGGGGTCCTCAAACTACTTTGCTCTGGGACCCCATCAGAAAAAAAAATAAAAAAATTAAAGGACCCCAGCAAGTTATTGCAGAGTGGCCGTGAGATTTGGGGTCTTAAACTGCCTCACAGCACTGAGATCATAGGATCGATTCACACCATGGCTATACCTGTGCGGAGTTTGTATATTCTCCCCGTGCTTGCGTAGGTTTACCCCGGTTACTCCGGTTTCCTCCCACAATTCAAAAATATACTGGAAGGCTAATTGGCTCCTAACAAAATTAAGCCTAGAATGTCTGTATGTGTGTACATGTGGTAGGGAATATAGATTGTAAGCTCCACTGGGGCAGGGACTGATGTGAATGTTCAAATATTCTCTGTAAAGTGCTGTGGAATATATTTGCTTTATATAAGAAACTGTTCATAAATAATAAATAAATTAACCACACATGTATGGCAGCATTGTAGAGGCACAAAATGATGCGAGCATCTGAGGTAACAGCCAATTGAACAGATTTTTCAGAATCCTTGAATCACTGACCAGATCAGATAAGTTATTAGCCGGTTGAACAGCAATTTGGAGTCGCAACCCCATGCTGAGATGGTTGGGACCCACTTTGGGGTCAGGACCCACAGTTTGAGAACCGCTGGTCTACAGTATGTTGGTCGACAAGCATTGGGTCGACACCATTAGGTCGACATGGGGATAGGTTGACATGGTTCTAGGTCGTTAGTGTGCAGATTTAGACGGCGCTACAAGTGCTGCAAAGAGTTAACTAATTATAGCCAAAACTACTATTTAGATAAGATATTCTTATTTGAATCCATATACCGGTATATGTAAGAAAAAAATTCAACAATAAATCACATATCATAACCGGCCGGTATAATATACATATATATAAGAGACAATAATTACTTAAAAGATATGGACATATACATGTTTAAATATAACCATACATAAAAACAATATTACCACTCCTACTGTAGCATCTATCCAAATTGGATTTCTTAGTTACAGTATAGGACATTGGCAGATGATAGAGCTATCAATCCTGTTGGAGGGTTTGTAGTTGATTGGTTCAATAAAACATAACACAGATCCAGCTGGGAGTTTTTCCACAGCAATAAGGTTAGTATTTTGATAATTTTAGTTCATTGCTGTTAGTATAAAGGTCCATACATACTGGGCGTTGCTGCGGGGAAAGCCGCTCAGTGCATACACAGTGAGCGGCTTTACCCCTGCCTGGCGCCAACGGAGGGGGGGAGGACGGCGTAGCATAGCGGAGCGCTATGCAAATCCGTCCTGAAAGCCGCTCATCTGCTGGTATAACAAGAGATGAGCGGTTTTCCCAGCGATGTTGCAGGAGCGCGCAGCAACGCTCACCGCTCAGCGCCAGGCCATACACAGTGGGCGGCTTTGAGCTGAAAACCGCTCAAACCTCCTCTTTTGAGCGACTTTCAGCTCAAAGTCGCCCAGTGTGTATGGGCCTTTACTCAAATATGCATAGTTACCACTCCCGGGAGTGCATAGTCTTCTTCAGATGAAGTATAAGCTGGACTGCCCTTAGTGCTTATAATAAGCTGGGTTCCTCCTCCGATATCCACCTAGGTACTTGTCTTAATGGCTCCTTTAGTTGGCATACATCCAATGTGCCATACGTGGAAAGTTGGGTGTATTAGCACCGGCCGGCTATTGTATTAGTGGGCAGAGAGTAGGTTTTGAACTGACGCGTTTCCCCGCCTGTAGTTTTCTCAAAGATCAGGTGAGATCTGCCGTCTGTCGGCTCTTGTTTATGACGCCGCTGGATCTTACTGGGAGCTTAGTTGACAGGTCGACATGGGTTTAGGTCGACAGGTCATTAGGTCGACACAAGCACTAGGTTGACAGTCAAAAGGTTGACATAGGGTTTTTCACAGTTTTTTTGAGCTGACATGTGCCGATAGGTGGTATTTCATGCCCTACAATTCATTAGAATAAAATAGTGTGCCAAGCGCAGCGAAGCACCATGCCCGAAGGATGGCGAGTGAAGCGAGCGATGCGAGGCACTTTAAAATGTGTGACATTCAGGTAAAAAAAAACAGTGAAAAACCCGATGTCGACCTTTTCACTGTCGACCTAGACATTGTCGACCTAATGCTTTTGTCAACCTAATGTCCTGTCGATCTAAACCAAAGTCGACCTAGACCCATGTCGACCTTGACCCATTTCGACCTAGAACCTTGTCGGCCTTTCCTCATGTCAACCTAATGGTGTCGACCTAATGCTTGTTGACCAAGATACTGTAGACCAAATGATCCCAACCCAGTGCATGCACACTATTACCCTTTCACATCGCAAATGCCAGGTTGCACACGGGATTTGGTCCCGGGCAAGACCTGGTAGCGAGCCAGCATTGTTGATAAATCTGCGAATATTTTAGTTTTTTAGTTTGTTTTACTAAAGCCAATTAACAGCTGTTATGCTTGTGGTCTCTGTTGGCCTGTGTATTACTGGGACATGTTATAACCACAGCTCTGAATCAGGTGTTTCGTTTGAAAATTGTTCACACTTGCACAGGCTCGACCCAATATGGGGCCTCATGGATGGTGTAATGGTTAGCATTACTGCCTCACAGCGCTGAGGTCATGGGTTCAATACCCACCATGGCCCTATCTGTGTGGAGTTTGTATATTCTCCCCATACATTCGTGGGTTTACTCCGGTTTCCTCCCACAATCCAAAAATGTACTAGTAGGCTAATTGTCTCCCAACAAAATTACCCCTAGAATGTCTGTGTGCGTGTATACATGTGGTAGGGAATATAGGTGGTAAGCTCCTCTGGGGCAGGGACTGATGTGAATGTTCAAATATTCTCTGTAAAGCGCTGTGGAATATGTGTGCGCTATATAAGAAATTGTTAATAAATAAATAAATTAAGGTGGACATTTAACAGGTCGACCACTATTGGTTGACAAGCCATAGGTGCACACCTTAAAAAAGTCAACATGGCTTAGGTCAACAGGGACAAACGGTCAACACAAGCATTAGGTCAACATGGAAATGGTCAACAGGGAAATGTCAACATGAGTTTTCACTGTTTAGTGTCTATGTCAACTTATGTCGACATGGACACTGTATCAGCATCCCCTCGAATGGCTCTCCTTGTGTGCCACACTTCACTTGGTACACTATTATATTCTCCCTCTATGTCCACGTGGAAAATTAAGTATGAAAAAACACCTGTTCTTGGAAAAAAAAAGTGAAAAACTCATGTCAACCTTTTATAAGAGGACCTATTGCTTGTGTCGACATAAGCCATATCGACCTCTAGACCTAAGCCTTATTCACCTTTTTAAGCTGTTGACCTACAGTCAAACCGTCGACCGCTTACTACACATACTGTAATGCACAAAATGAAAATATAAAAATATAAAAATTCCTAAAAACTGTGCGTGAGCAGTCATAAACATGTGCTTAAGCTTCCCCGGTGTTGTTTGACTGTAGGTGTACACCAATCACAGATAGACAGAATAGCATTTAATGTGTAAAGGTTTCTTTTCCTCATATTCTAACGCTATATGACCTCCACCAAAAGAGAGTGAATCTAGGTATTGTACACGACTCAAATGATCTCCACCATCATAAAGTATGTAAAGGTATCTTTATTTTATGGAAAGTTGAACAGCAGCCGAAGTAGCATACCATACTCATGATAGTGATCTTAAATGTAGAGGTATTGTTCTCTTCTACTGATGCAGTTTGAATTATGGACGAAGAATTATATATGAGGATATCTTCCATCAAATTGGCATAGTTTTTATATGTAATATCCATTAAGGTGCCCATACATGTTACAATTATTGTATACAATATCGCATCTCGGATTTGCGATGAGATAAGATCTAGTACAAAAAGTATGTGCAACACTTGTTGTACTAGATTTCATCTCATCGCTAAACCGAGGTTTGATGAGATGCAATATTGTATACAATAATTCTAACGTGTATGGGCACCTTTATTAGACATGTGAAAAACTAAATAAATTACACACAATGTGCAGGATTATTCTAGAGCAGGGGTCCTCAAACTATTTTGCTCTGGGACCCCATCAGACAATAAAAATAATTGCGAGACCCCAGCAAGTTACTGCAGAAAGTCATCACATCACATGTGTAGTCAGCAGTCAGCACATACATGGCAGCATTGTGGAGGCACAAAATGATGGGAGGAGCCTAAGTAACAGACAATTCAACAGATATTTCAGACTCCTTCAATCACTGACTGAGATTCGAAAAGTCATCAGCCTGATGGTCAGCAACATGGAGTCGCGACCCCATGCTGAGAAGGTCGGGACCCACTTTGGGGTCAGGACCCACAGTTTGAGAACCGCTGTTCTAGATCAACTAAATCAAGATAGAGATGAATTATAGTCGTAGTGTTGTGGTATCACCAATGTGTTGTCTAAGGGTTTCCGCTCAATAGGTGTCTTTTTCAAGACATGGGGCGAGATTTAATAGATAGCGATTTTTAGATTTTTTTTGGCAAAAATCATCCGAATTCGCACATTTTCCGAAAATCGCACATTTAATAGGATGTGAATTGCGGTAAAAATCACACTTTTTTGCAGCGTAAATCACACATTTTCACCTGTCCATTTTTTCTCACGCTTCAATTCGCATCCAGATGTTTTGCCATTCTAAAGTATACAACTCGCAAATTTAATAGGGTGCGATCTTTGGTAAACGTTACCAAAAATCGCAAAAAAAATAAACCAGGTTCTGACAGGCAAATTTAACAGAACCATGCACAGATCATTGAGATCTGTACATGGCTCTCTCTTAAAAAATGTGTAAAAGTTAAAATAAAATATGGCATGGGGTCGCCCCTCCTGAGCATAACCAGCCCCGGGCTCATTGAGCTGGACCTGTTTCCAAAAATACAGGGGACAAAAGGCGGAGCGGTCCCCCATATTTCTGAAACAGGCCCTGGACGGGAGACAAAAAAACGTGGGTCCCCTGTATTTTGGAACCAGCACCGGGCTCCAACAACCCACGTGTTATGTCACAGCCAGGGGACACTTTTTACATAAGGTCCCCGGCTGTTCCATGCGCACTGTGGCTGGTCAGCCCTGGATGGGGTACCTGAGGGAGTGGGGACCCCCCCCCAGGCTTCTCCTATCCAGAGATGAAGGACTGGTCCAAGAGTCCGGGGTTGGTTTCAGAAATATGGGGCAACCCTACGCTTTTTGTCCCCCATGTCTTCCAATCACAGATGTCCTCAAATTCGCACATTTTCATGAC
Organism: Crinia signifera; assembly: GCF_055691185.1. Taxonomy (NCBI): domain Eukaryota; kingdom Metazoa; phylum Chordata; class Amphibia; order Anura; family Myobatrachidae; genus Crinia; species Crinia signifera. The sequence goes on along the minus strand of NC_139225.1, from coordinate 39,556,979 downwards.
TAAAATTTGAATTCTTTAAAAAAAAAAACGCGATTGAAAAAAATGAGATAAGGTGCGATTTCTGAACTTTACTAAAAATCAAATCCCATTAAATAGTAGTAGTGGATTACTGCTCTTAATAGGAATCAAAATTAAAAGTCTATAGATGACAAAAAACGTAGATCGCAAATATTCCAACATATGGAAAAATACAAAATGCCCTGATTCCCAGCATTTCAGATATGGGAGACTCAGCCTGTGTCATATAATGCACCATAATACTATACTCTGCACTGTTATGTCCGGTAATCTTATTTACTGCTCTAAGATAAAATACCTTGATGTGGGATGTTTTATAGTAGTACTGCTCCATGGTCCTTTACTGGGTCCTATGAGGGTCTGTATAAAAATACAATGTCATGTCAATCTTTTACTTGTGTCGACTATGTGACCATTTCGATCTAATGCTTGTCAACCTTTTTCAGGTGCAGACAGAGAGCGGCTATTGTACACATATCAATGTTTTTGCACTGTGCATGTGATCCGCAGGTGCGCACATGCAGCGACTGATTGGTGAGTAAGGTTGTAGCAAGATTTTAGTCGCAAAGTGAGTGACAGGAAGTTAGCATTTGGGGATGGTATTGGGGAGTGGTTAGGTAAAAACAGGCATGTCATGGGCGTACATACATTAGTATCTGTGATCACATTCGCTACTGGAGAGGCCTGTGTATCCCAGGAGATCAGCTCTGCCAGTGCATCCCAGGAGATCAGCTCAGCCTGTACATCCCAGGAGATCAGCTCAGCCTGTGCATCCCAGGAGATCAGCTCTGCCAGTGCATCCTGGGAGATCAGCTCTGCCAGTGCATCCCAGGAGATCAGCTCAGCCTGTGCATCCTGGGAGATCAGCTTAGCCTGTGCATCCTGGGAGATCAGCTTAGCCTGTGCATCCACAGATGAACTTAGGCTATGCATGGTGACCCGATATGCAACGATGTTAGCGATGTTTCTGCAATCACGCAGCGCCGTTTGCAAATGATGCAATCACAATGGGCGTTCTTGTGCACGGGTTAGCTTCTGCTAATATTAGCATTAGGGAAGCCAATCCCGGGGCATTTTTTCAATCCCGGGATTCATTATGGATACATCCATAATGTAGTAAGCAGACATCGGAAGGTGGCGTTAGCTGCTGTATGGATTACAAAACTTAAAACATAGCAGGAGAGGGTTCTTCCAAAACCCTCTCCGCCATTGGCTGCCACATATGCATGTGCAGTAGCCCTAATGCTGGGTACACACCAGGACGACTAGGGCCCGATCCCCACAATCTAGATCCAATTCCGATCAATTGGATGTAGATTCTGTGCTGATTGGGCCCTTTTCTGACCTGGTGTGGACTGATACCGATCCGATGCGCGGTCCCGCGGGTCGGTCGGTCGTTATTGAGATCCTACCTGCTGCAGGTAGGATCTCAATGACGACCATACAGCCGGGTGCGGGTCGCCATCGGATCGGACCCGCTCACGGTGCACATCGTGAGCGGGTCGTGCCCCCCCGCGTCATCGTGAGCGGGTCGGACGAGACACTGACGACCCGCTCACGATGTGCATCGTGAGCGGGTCGTCCTGGTGTGTACCCCGCATAAGGGGAACTCGATAGACGAATGAAATGTCCACTGATGTGATCACTCCTAATTCATGGCACGGAGTGGGGGGGGGGTTCCTTCCTGAACTCCTGCTCTGCATACAGCTACACATGGGTGAATGTTCATTTCTTATTATGCAATCACCAGCTAAATAAAAATAAAAAATTGTCGGGTCTAACCTTATAATTAATAAATATGCCCCTTATGCAGATTACTGGTGACTTTAGGTGAGTACTGATAGCTTTATTCATATGAAGGAGCTGCAATTAATGATCATGTGCTTTGCCCATTCAAGCTACTAACCTAATTGTCATGCATAGTAGTGGCCTGCACTTGGTTTATATACCATATGTGGATCTACCTACAGTATATGGAATCAATTATAACTGCCATAGTGTAGTGAGAGGCCATTGCTGCCTATGCATTGTGTCTGTCTGCAAGCTCCAGGCCACACTGTATGTCTGTCTATGTTATTAGTGCATCACCGGAAACAGTGCTGCAGAATGACATCTCTGGGTGATAGGTTAGCACCTGGAGAGAGAGATGAGCATAATGCTGTATTCCAGTAACTCAAACAATGAAAAATATGAATGAGTGTGGAGCAGAGGTGCCCCCCTGATAGCAAATGTCATCTCCTCCCCAGCCCCCTCCTGCAGCTGCAGCAGCACCCCCCACCCTCCTCCATCCTGCTGCTGCTGTCACTGTGCCCCCTCCTCTCTCTCTATCCCTGCTGCTTATGGTCAGCTGATAGCAGCTCTCTGGCTCCCCCTCCCCTCCATCCTCATCCTCCCTCCTCCTCTACCTATAGCAGTCTCTCCTCCACCCTCTCCCTGCACCCAGCTGACAGCATCTCTCTCTCCCTCTCCGGCTCTAGGATCACATCTAAGGCTCCAACCGGGTCAAGATGCCACCCAGCGGGCTGAAGGCAGTGGTGGGAGAAAGTAAGAGGGGTGGGGTGGGGATGGCACAGGTGCCTTGGTGCTCTGTGCTGTGCATGTCTGTGCCAGTGTCAGACCCCTCCCTGTGTCCTGCGGATGTGTGTCTCTGCATTATCCTCTTATCTTTCCTATGTATGCCTCCATCTGCACACTCTGCACTGGCATCCTATCTGTGGTACCCTCCAGACTGCACCCATGGTACACTGCAGCATCCATCCTCTCCATCCCAGCACCCTCCCCCTTCTCAGTCACCCCATCCTGCTTCCATTCCCCCCATCTCCATCATGTATCTTCCATTGTATTATCCTGCAATGCACCCATCTCATAGGCCTGGGAGTCCATATATTGCTAATAGTAATTATTGTATATACTGGCAGCATCTCATGTCATACTGGCAGCATCAATCACTGTCCCTGCTCCTCCTTCCTCAATCCATCCCCTGATCTGGTGCCTCCCCCCCCCCCTTCCATTATATCCTGGTACTACTATCACTAATCCCCTCACCCAACGCCCCCAGGGGATCAATATCCCTGTCACAGTCATTGGGGTGTTGGCCAGATATATGACTTACTGTTATTGTTACATGTTATAATGTGATGCTTATATGTTATACATATATGTTCATTGATGGTAATCACAGTGTATATGTGCACAGTGAGGGCTCTGTGTAATGCACCAATAGCTGAGCAGGTCCTGTGTGTAGCAGCAATCTCCAGCAGTATGACCTACGTGTACACGTGACCCAGCGTATGGGGATAAATTACTGAGTGTGCGCTGTGTGTGTGTAACACCTCTCACAATCACTGGTGCGTAGGACAGATCACTCTGTGGGGGAAATGTACTAAGATGGGAGTTCTATTCAGAAGGGATGTTGCTGTGGGCAACCAATCAAATACTATGATCTTCTAGGTGCTAAATAAATAAGAAGTAGACATCTGATTGGTTGCCCATTGCAACATCCCATGTGAATTAGAACTGTCATCTTAGGAAATCCCCCCTCCCCCCTCTCTCTCTCTCTCTCTCTCTCTCTTGCTCTCGCTCTCTCTCGCTTCAGTTAGAGAGAATCCACTAAACCTACACCGCAGTCATTTTTAAGAGGAGTCGTATACATGCATTATATATATATATATTTATCTGTGTATGATTTTGTGTATCTATCTATATATAAAGTATCTGCGTGTTCCATGTCTGTTTCCTCAGACTGTGACGTTTGCATCTGAGCAGATGTTGAGGTGCATAATTTATTACTTGGTGAGAGCCGTTATATGGGCAGATGGATAGTTATATGGTGGCGATATAAGTAGAGGTCACAAGAAGCAGCTGTAGGAAAGGAAGCTGCGGACAATCCATGTGGAATCATTGATGTGAACGTAAACCCTCAGTTATAGTAAAGCCCCCTACACACGGTGCAATTTATTTTCTATTCAGTCCCGATGAGATCGAATTGCACGGTGCAGTGGACACATTCTATTTGGACATATATTACATATCTGTACTATATAGTCTCGCCTGCACGGTCTATTTTTCTATTCAATCTAGTTGCCGCTGGGCCGCACATCGGGATCGAATCGACATCGAATGCGGATGAAAACCATTCTATGTCTATTCGATTTCGATTCTATATAGTCAAAATCAAATCGAAACCTAACCGTAATCGCACCACATGTACAGGGCGAATCCCACCACATGTACAGGGCAAATCCCACCGCATGTACAGGGCGAATCCCACCGCATGTACAGGGCGAATCCCACCACATGTACAGGGCGAATCCCACCGCATGTACAGTGCAAATCCCACCGCATGTACAGGGCAAATCCCACCGCATGTACAGTGCAAATCCCACCGCATGTACAGGGCAAATCCCACCGTCCACATGTACAGGGCGAATCCCACCGCATGTACAGGGCGAATCCCACCACATGTACAGGGCGAATCCCACCGCATGTACAGGGCAAATCCCACCGCATGTACAGGGCAAATCCCACCGCATGTACAGGGCAAATCCCACCACATGTACAGGGCAAATCCCACCGCATGTACAGGGCAAATCCCACCGCATGTACAGGGCAAATCCCACCGCATGTACAGGGCAAATCCCACCACATGTACAGGGCATAAGAAATATGATGCAGTGTAGATATAAATACTAATCTATATTGAGTATCAATGTTAATTTTGTTTTAGATGTTATTGCGGATTCATTTATAGGAAGAAGGGGGGGGGGGGCTGGACATGGGGCCCGACTCAGAGATGGAGGCGGATGCGACTGCCCTAGCAGCATTTGCAGTAATATGTAAATGCTAGTTGAAGCCTTCCCCTTGGAGAGTACAGGCCCGGTTACACCCACTGTCATCAACCATGCACGGAGTAATTCTGCCGGTGGTTCTAACAGTCCACATTGACCCCCGTACACACTAGCCGCCTAGTCAGACCTCCGATATAGTTTACTATATCTGCAGTGCCAGTGGTCAAGCATTGAGTGATGTCGCTGGGTCCGCGGCTGTGTGTGTATTCAGATATAGTCAGATTGAGCTGCAGTGCATCTGTTCAAACATGGCCTCTGTGGAAGCATCTGTGCATCTGAGAGCACACTAACACGCCAATGACTCCCCTATAACATGCCAATGACTCCCCTATAACACGCCAATGTCCCCCCTATAACACGCCAATGACTACCCTATAACACGCCAACGACTCCCCTATAACACGCCAATGACTCCCCAATAAAATGCCAATGACTCCCCTATAACACGCCAATGACACCCCTATAACACGCCAATGACTCCCCTATATAACACGCCTACTGGTCAGAGATTAATATTATATTTATATACAGGGGAAAAAATGTGGCCCATACACTCTCATGTGAATGGATGTTTATGCTAAACATCCATTTGCAGTGCGGCGGGGATGTTTGTGTTGCGGTGAGGGGCGGGCATTCACTCGCACAGCAGGCGGACTTAGAGGGCTCACTAATATGATTCTGAATCAGGGTCTTTGGGCCTTATTCTGGTTCACTCCTTCTGGCAAATTCCTTCTTAGTTGGACAAAACCATGTGCACTGCCGGTGGGGTAGATGTTACTTGTGCAGAGAGAGTTAGATTTGGGTGGGGTTTTGCTTTAAAGTGAAATCTATATTGCAGTGTAAAAATAAAGTAGCCAGTATTTTCCCTGCACAGAAACAAAATAACTCACCCAAATCTAATTCTCTCTGCACATTTTACATCTGACCCCCTGCAGTGCATATGGTTTGTCCATCTAAGAAGGAATTTGCCAGAAGGAGTGAACTAGAATAAGGCCCATTATTTCCAGTTCCTGGTTAATAGACAAGACCAGTGTTTGTGGCTGCCAGTCAGAAAATATGTGGACAAACAAAAACAAATACTGTCCTTTGCACATAATTGATTATAAGGATGACATCAAAATACAATTTGCTTAATTTAGAATTCTTTCTAAATCTCCCAAAAATAAACTTCTAGCCTGGGGGACTGTGAAGAAAATTCGGTACTTATATGTTAGTTGGGCGTCCACTATAGTTAGTACGCTCATACCCCCACTATCCATGTCGGCATGGAGTTGATTTTATAAAGTGTGGCGAGGGCAGCGAGCCCCACGAGGGGATGCGGAAAACTAAGCTAATAGCTTAGTGGGCGCCCAACTAACATATAAGTACCGAAAATTCTGATATTCTCGGGTGCCACATACGTACCTTGCAAGTCTCCTCTTCATAGAGAAGACACTGCAAAGAACTTCCGGAGGAGGGGCTGAGTGACCTAATTATTGACGCTGCCCCCAAAATAGGGAAACACCTGTGGTCTGCAGTGAGGGGCGGAGCTAAATGGTATGAACCAGCCATTTAACCCTGCCCCTTCCAGGGCTCCTGCAATTGGCATACAATTTTGGGTACTTGTTTCCTAGAACGGCGCCCAGATTTTCTACATCCGCAAACGTAGGGAAATCACATCGCATCGCATGGGCCATTATAGTGGCATGCAAGGTGATTTTTTAAATGTAATTTATTCACCGCTCTGAGTGCCCCAGGGGATTGCATCGCATGCGATTTTATCGGGTGTGCGATGTCACTACATTAGCTATACAAATACAATTATATGATTGCATGGCATACAATAATGGTTTATGCACCCCCCACTATCCACGCCACCCCGAAGTGTGGCAAGCGCAGCGGTACGCATCCTCCCACCTTTTCATACCCCCACTATCCACGTCGGCGTGGAGTTGATTTTATATAGTGTGGTGAGCGCAGTGAGCCACCGAGCCCGAAGCGTGGCGAGCGGTCGCAGATAACTTTATATGTATTCCGCGTCCCTTCGCGGGGCTCGCTGCGCTCTCCACGCTTCAGGCTCGCTGCACTTGTCACACTATATAAAAACAACTCCACGCCGATGTGGATAGTGGCGGTATGAAAATGTCAGAGGACGGTACCGACGGCCCGCACGGGGCTCGCTGCGCTCTCCACACTTCGGGGTGGCGTGGATAGTGGGGGGGGGAGGGGTGCCTAAAACCTCATTTTAGGACACAATCATATTATTGTATACCTAATATTACGTGAAAAAATCGCATCGCACGGCAGTACAATCGCATGCAATGCGATGCGATTTCACTACGCAGAATACCCGACTAAGCAAATAGCTTAGTGGGAGCCGTTCTAGGAAACAAGTACCACATTTTGCCCGCTTCACCACGTGCGTACAAACATTCTCCATTTCTGATAGATTAATAATATACTGGTACAATCAGTACGAGTGAATGTGCTGGATAGTACAAAGCCAGTCAGCGGCAGTTGGCAGATGCTGCAGCTCATAACATAGTCAGGTAGATGGAATTTGACACATAACTGTGAAATTATGCTGCATGTATCATGAAGATGGTATTGGGGGGGTGTGAAAGTTACTGTTCATTTATTTGAAAATGTTTATATAATATTTCTATATGTAGGGGAAATTTACTAAGATGTGAGTTCTATTTCCGAAGGGGTTTTGCTGTGGGTAACCAATCATTGTAAGCTTGCGAGCAGGGCCCTCCTTCCTCTATGTCGCTTTGTTTCTACACAGCTTGTTTAATCACTGTTGATTCCAATTGTAAAGCGTAATGGAATATGCTGCGCTATATAAGAAACTGTTAATGAATAAAAATACATAAATAATACTATCCATTATTCTACCAGAAGGTGCTAAATAAATAAGAATTAGATTCTGATTGGTTGCCCATCGAAACATCCCATGTGTAATAGAACTCCCATCTTAAAAAAATGTCCCCCATAGGCCCTTATTCAGATCTGATCGCAGTACAAATTTGTTCTCAAATCGGGCAAAACCATGGGGTTTATTCTAGTTCATTCTTTCTGACAAAATCCTTCTTAGATGGACAAAACCATGTGCACTGCAGGGGGGCAGATGTAACATGTGCAGAGAGAATTAGATTTGGGTGAGTTATTTTGTTTCTGTGCAGGGAAAATACTGACTGCATGATTTTACACTTCAATATAGATCTCACTTTGAAGAAAAACCCCACCCAAATCTAATTCTCTCTGCACATGGTACATCTGCCCCACCTGCAGTGCACATGGTTTTGTCCATCTAAGAAGGATTTTGTCAGAAAGAATGGACTAGAATAACCCCCCATGTGCACTGCAGGTGGGGCAGATATATCATGTATAGAGGGAGTTAAATTTGGGTGGGGTGTGTTAAAACTGAAATCTAAATTGCAGTGTAAAAATAATGCAGCCAGTATTTACCCTGCACAGAAACAAAATAACTCACACAAATCTAACTCTCTCTATACATGTTACATCTGCCCCACCTGCAGTGCCCTTGGTTTTGCCCATTTTGAGAACAAATCAGATCTGAATAAAGGCCATAGTTTATCACAATTCATTTTCATAGATGCAGAGTATACACTCTTCAGTACTCGACTTAAGAATCCTTTTAATTGTTAACTCAAAACTGGCACATGGGATGGACTTTTCTAGAAATATGTCAGTGTGTATTAGCAACTATAAAGTATTAAGTAGCGTTACTCAGAATGATGATAATTTCAGAGACTTCCATCGGTCTGGATCGACATACGGTGGGGAAAAAAAGACAACCAAACTTCCCCATGAGAAATTGGGTTCACAACTCAAACTTGGAGAAATGGTATCTGACATAAAGAACATTGGGGCAGATGTAATAAGCCTGGAGAAGAAATAAACTGGAGATAAAGTGAAGATAACATGGAAGAAATAACGCACCAGCCAATCAGCTGTGTTTGAAATATGACAGTTATGATCTGATTGGCTGGTGCGTTATCTCCTTCCACTTTAACTCCAGTTTATCTCTTCACCAGGCTTAATACATCTGCCCCAATATGTGCAAGGTGATAATGCACCGGCCAATCAGCTCATACCTGGCCATTTACATATTGGAGCTGATTGGCCGGTGCATTATCACCTTGCACATAACATTCTTTATGGGGATAGATACCACTTCTCCAAGCTTCATACATTTGCGCCATAGGGTCTAATTCAGACCTGATCGCTGGGCCACTAATTTCTGGAGCCCTGTGATCAGGACGCTACCCCGCCTGAGTGAATTCCCGTCCTGTGATTTGCAAGGCTTGTGAAAATTAGACGGATCTACAAATAGCTGCAAATCCATTTGCAACCGCTCACCATCGAATGATTTTTCCAGTGTGTGTAGTCTGTACGTAGCCCAGGACATACTTGGTGGCTGTGATCTGGGCCAGAGCTAATGTCTCATCCCCTCCCTACAAACGCCTGGGCAGGCACTCCCAGAACGCCGGCTTCCTGTCAAGTCAGCTTTCAATGGCCAGCAATAAAAAGGTAGCAGGATTTTATTGCAGGATGACCATGCCCTTGCGTATGGGCCACATGTGTGGTCTATCGATAATTGATTCACAGCTGTGCGATCAGGTCTGTATTTCAGTAATTTCCTCAGAAAATAGATATAATCTGATCCCATCTTCAATAGAACTCCATCTTAGTAAATAAACCCCACAGTGTCTTCCTACTTGCCTCTATCCCCCTCCTCACATTATGGCACTGCCCCTGTTACACACAGCCCTGTTCACATGAGTGACTACTAATTGCATCCCATTGCAAATCAACACATTAGCCTTCTGAAATACTCAGTGCTGCTGGGAATGCTGCAATGCTCTGATTGGCTACATGTTTTTCTATCTCAGCTCACTCCAATATTGAGGGGTAGACATATGAAGCAGTGATAAGGCAGTAGACGTGATAAAATGGCCAATCAGCTCCTGACTGTCCCTTTGTAAACACAGCCTGTAACTTAACAGTCAGGAGGGTACTTGTTTCCTATCTGGGCGCCCGCTACGTTAATTGCGCACCATGCTATTCTCCGTATAAAAATCGGATCGCATCGGATACCACAAATGCACATACACGATATTGAACTATGCGATGCGATCCGATTTCGTTCCCGCTTTTATGGTTGGCCCATAGGATATATAGGAAACCCCCCCTGATGGTTTAAAATGCGCCTCCATTGTTAACGCCACCCCAGTATTGACGTCAACCCGAAGCGTGGCGAGCGGCGGCGGTACGCGTCCTCCGACTTTTTCATACCCCCACTATCCACGTCGGCGTGGAGTTGAGAATAGAAAGTGTGGCGAGCGCAGCGAGCCACCGAGCCCGAAGCGTGGCGAGCGCAGCGAGCCCCGCGAGGGGACGCGGATACTTCACAGGTATCCGTGTCCCCTCGCGGGCTTCACAGGTATCCGCTGCACTCGCCACGCTTCGGGCTCGGTGGCTCGCTGCGCTCGCCACACTATTCTATTCTCAACTCCACGCCGACGTGGATAGTGGGGGTATGAAAAAGTCGGAGGACGCGTACAGCCGCCCCTCGTGGGGCTCGCTGCGCTCGCCACGCTTCGGGTTGACGTCAATACTGGGGTGGCGTTAACAATGGAGGCGCATTTTAAACCATCAGGGGGGGTTTCCTATACAAATCGTGGGTTTGCGGGGTTATTACATTGAAATCAATGTAAAATCGTGTCTCAGGGACCATTTAACATTGATTACAATGTAAAAATCAGGTTGATCGCGTCACCGCATGCGATCCGATCCGATTTCAAATGAAATCGGATCGGATCGGATAGCATCGTATGCCATCGTACATCATCGAGTACCGAATCCGATGTGATGCGATCCGATTTCATTACGGTGCCGTACGTAGAAAACCTGGGCGCCCAGATAGGAAACAAGTACCATCAGGAGCCTAGCACATAGGTAAATGCTGCCTGGCCGGACGCTGCCCCCCACCATGGGGCGGGCGCTGACATCACGTCAGCCACCTGCCCAAGCAGGCGTAGTCATACCTGCATCAGTAGGGGAATGCCCAGTATTTTTTATGGCGACGCCCACAAAACGCTGGGCATTTCCCTGCACACCTGTGGCCCTCCCTTCCCAAAGCGACTAGCTTGATGCGAGTGAAGCACCGAATCCGTTCACTCCCGCAGTTTGCACATAATCGCACATGTGCAAACCCCGAACATCATAGATGCGGACAAACTCGGACCCACACTAACAGGTCTGAATCGGTCCCCTTGTTATGCCCTTTTGACCCCATCTCTCCACAACGCCTTATTCAGCCTCCTGCTTTGCAGCCTTCCCACAAAGCACAGTGCATGTGAGAACCTCTAGGGAAGCCTTCATACATCTGAGAGTTGTAAATGTGACAAGTAATATTCTAAACTGAAATCAGCATTCATGTAGACATGACCGGTTTATTCATCATCCAGACACGGTGAACATGCATTTAACATATAAACTGATTCCTTTTCCCCTTCGGTGCCACCCTTACATCCCGACTCTCTTTTAGTTTAATCTGTCATTTTAGTTTAATCAATCATTTCATTTTAATCAGTCGTTTTTAACTGTAATCAGTCATTTGACTTTAATCAATCTGTTTTTAGATTTTCTAGGATGTAAGGTCACATTTGAAGAGCTTCAAAAATAGTAAAAAACTGTATGAAATCGATATTTATTTTGTCTGCCAGCTGGTGTATTGTAGGGCTGGGCAGTGGGCTGGCTAACAAAGGTTATGTGCTATACAGATGAAACAGTTGTTAGGAGGGAACACAATCGTATTACCCTCCCTCAACCCCATTAATGACAGATTGTAAGCAGTTAATCAGCTTGTGCTCAGAGGATGCAGCAATTAATCACTTAATATAGCTCTGTTCTTCCTCACTTCTTTCTTATATCAATGGTACCATGCACATAATATATGCAGGCAAAAGTTGGCTCCATATGGACAGGGGGCTCATTTAATAACATTGCAAAACAAAATTGTACTAATCCGGATCAACTTGTTTTCATTGTATAAGTTGTGTGATACAGGCTTACTGATTGCTGTAGTTTAATGCCAGTTGTGTACCTAAAGGTATTGTTATTAAATTGGAGAGGTAAGGCCATACATTGGGTAGATGTATGAAGCAGTGATAAGGGAGGAGAAGTGGCCCAACTGCTCTGTATAATTTTATATTATGCAAATTATAGATGTTACTTCAGTGCTGATTGGTTGCCATGGGCCACTTCTCCTTTGGCTCACCTCTCCCTTATCACTGCTTCATACATCTACCCCAATGCTATACAGTTTTAAACCCCATCTAATGTATACTGTTGCTGATGTATAATGAGTTAATATTATATTGACATTATTAATTTCTGCTGCCATGACCTTAGACCAGAAGTGTGCAATAAGTGAACAGGGTATGCGTTCATTAGGTTGACAGTGTCGACAGTCAAAAGGATGATCACTATTGGTTGACAGACAGAAGGTCGGCATGGAGAAAAAAAAACCCTGTTGACCCTTTTCCATGTCGACATATTGCTTGTGTTGACCTTTTGACAATGTCATCCTAATGCATGTAGACCTTTATTAATGTGTCGACCTTCTGCCTGTCAATTGATAGTGGTAAATATTTTGACTGTCGACCTAATGATCCAAACCCACTGTCAGCATGGACAATAAGCAACCCTCCAACGGCTATTGTACGACACATTCCAGCATGACCACACACAGTTTTAGCATGGCCTGATAGTAAAACCAGGGTAGCCTACCCTCCCGGAATGGCTGGGAGGCTCCCGAAAATCAGGTCCCCCTCCCGGCCCCCAGAAAATGTGGGCAACCCTCCCGGACACCGGCGGCACCCCTGAATCTCCCTGCCGCAGCGGTAAATTACTGCGAGTTATGGCTTTTCGAGAGGGAGGGGCTAAAGATGCAAACCGCGTCATTTCACCCCGCCCCCTCCTTGAAGAACCACGAATTGCGGGATTTGCAGTTGTGGGGGTGGGACTTGATGACATCTACATCAGACTCCGCCTCCTGAAGTGCTGCTGACAGTCTTCTCTCCGGGCTTTAAAGGAGAATTTAAAAGTAGGCAACCCTGAGTAAAACTGAGGCAGGGTATTCTGGGATTTGTAGTTCCATAGCAGGTGGAGGGCTGCTTATTGCCCAGCTTGGCTTAGAAGCCCTGTCCCTCACTTGTAGCACCTATAATAAATATCACTATACAGAGTAGTGGAGAGAATATGTCTACAGGCTTATTTTATTATTATTCACCATATCCTTCATAGGAAGCCCATAATTATGCCTCCAAAGTGGCCTTGACTCAAACTCATTGCTGACTAATCACATTCTGACAGACACGCAAGGCCTAATGACCCGTACCATGATATCCAATCCCGTGGGGTGGGAACCTTCAGGACTGCTGCTTCCGGGGTTCCCCCCTCACAAATAAACTATCCAGTCCTGCCTTTTCCAGGGATAACCAATAAGGATGTGCATGGGATGTGCCTCACTCTTACCCAAATACTCTCCTTCTTCAGGTGCTAAAGATCGCGCCGGTGCCAGCACCAGAGATAATCTATTAGTCTGTAGCCTATCTAAGGTCCACCGTTCAACATCTGAAACGTAGTACACCTATAATCCTGTGCAGCATCGGTGTGTGTGAATAGCTATATATCAGTATGCCACACACAACCCTTACGAAGAACGTGAAGCCATTATACTCTTAAGGCCCCCATACACTCTGCCTTGCATGCGATACCTCGGCTACTGCCAGTGGCGTAAGTTCGTTCCAGTTGCCTGGAGGCAAGATATATATTGGTGCCTCCCACTACCCACACGGGCACGCGCACGCACACACACACAACACAACACAAAACCTTATATAAAATATATATTTATATAGAAATATAGATAGATAACACATATATTTCTCAGAACTCAGACAGAGAAGCCATATTGTTGGCTTTTAAATAACTGATTTATACTTGCATGGGGAAAAGAGGTGCCCCCTTGGGAGCAGGAGCCCGGCGGCAGATGACTCCATTGCCTCCCAGAGTTCTGCCTCTGGCTACTGCCCACTGGGGAGTTGCCGTTCTTTTGCATATGCCCCTTTGCATACGATGTATCGTACGCGATGAAATTGATTGCCACAGGATCCGACAAATCCTTGTAGCAGCCATAGTGAGCGTGCAATGGATGGGATCATAACCGCATGCCCTCCTTTATTTATTTGCTGTAGTAAAAGGAAGAGGCATGGATCTGCCAGGATAACTCAGTCCCACCTCCTCCTCTCCTCTGCTCTTTTACCCCATTGTACTTAGTGGCATAACTAGAAATTTTACATGGTATCGCGGCTATATCCCCTTCGCCGGGAGGACCATTCCCACCATGCATGGAGCCCATGTCTTCTAGAAGGTGGAATAGTAACCTGTGGCGAGCAAAGCAAACCATTGCGCCCGAAGCATGGCGAGCCCGCAAGGGTCCAATGCATCTGAAATAAAAGAAAATAACCTACACCAAACCTAGATTAGAGACAAAATAAAAAAACAATGTAAGGGCATCAAGCAACATCTGCCCTCACATGACATCACATCCAGGTCCCTTCGGTGAAGGTGAACTAGTCACAAACAATTTAGCAAAAAAATATATCCATCTGCCCAGTAGGACTTGTGCCCCCACAGCATTGGCTCCCCAAAGCCACAGTTTGGACTGCCGTTCCATTGTTACGCCACTGATTGTACTCCCCCCCCCCCCCCCCCCCACCCCACACTCCCATCATTGGAGCTGCAGTGCATGTGTGGATGTTACACCTAAAAACATACCTCCCAATTTGTTGCACTAGTGATGTGGGCCGAAGGTGGGCGCCTAAAATTAGGGGGCGTGGCTTGCCACGGGAGGGTGCGTGGTCTATAATTGCGTCATCCCCCCTTTTGCCGCTATGGGGGCATGGCCCAGAGGCTCAGTGAGCCTCTAGCCATGCCCCCAGCCCCTCTGGCTGCGGGAATAGACACTATGCCCACAGCGTCTCTATTACTGCAGGCCAGCAACTGACAGGGGGGACCCCCAACTGGCCACCCCCCCACGGTGGAACACCGCCGGCTGCGGGGGGGATGCGGGAACGTCCCCGAAAATCGGGACGTTCCCGTGGTAATCGGGACAGTTGGGAGGTATGTAAAAAGGTTGTGTAAAGCTATTAATAGTTTGCTTGCTAGCAGTTTGGGGAATAAAACATATAACAGCTGCATCTGGGCCTAATTCAGGTTAGCTTGCAAAAGCAATTTCTTTCGCTAATAGGCAAAACCATGCTGCACTGCATGAGAGAGAGTTACATTGCGGAGAGGGGTGGTCAAACTGAAATCTAAATTACAGTGTAAAAATAATGCAGCCAGTATTTATCCTGCACATAAAACAAAGACCTCACCCAAATTTGTCTCTCTCTCAACGTTACATCTGCCCCCAGCAGTGCAGCATGGTTTTGTCCACTGAAGAATGAGTTTTCTTTTACAAGCCAACCAGAATCACCCCCTCTGTCACCAACATCACTTTTGTCAATTAAAGAAGCCAGCGTCTCTTTCTTATACTGTGGTAAGACAATGCAGACTTGTCAGGATGAATGCCATCGACGATCAGTCTTTAATTATTAAATCAGGTTGGATAGGTGCCCTCCACAGGCAGTGCCAATAAACAGACTTTGCCACTTGTGTTGAGCAGGATAATGTGCAGGACTCCGGTATTTTGGGCAGAGTTTAGCTCAGATTAGCTGTTAAAGCCATTACATCGACTTTACCATGGTAATTAAATAGTGCTTTGTCATTTGGGAAGCAGCCTTTTCTGGCCCTGACGTGCAGGCGGTACTGTTAGGATCCCGATGATAGGTTGACAGTGTCCAGGTCGACACCATATGGTCTACACACACACACACACAAGATCGACATAGCCAAAAGGTTGACACAAACAAAAGGTTGACATGGGAATGTAAGCATGTTGAAAGAAGCGAGCCACGTGGGGGACCCCATGCTTAGGTGTCGACATTGACACCAAAAAACAAAAACATGAAAAGTTATATAAAATATTCATGTGATGACATCTTACATGTTGACCTAATGCATGTCAACCTTTTGGTGTCGGCGTAGACACTGTCGACCTTATGATCCATACCAGTACTGTTTGAGGGATGTATGCGAAGTTGCAAACCTATGGTTTATGTACATCTGCAGTGTATATTGATCTGGACTTGCACTGTGCAAGTGTGGATGTGATGAGATTCCCTGTGTCCAGTCCACGGATACGTGGCGTGACTGACAGGCAGGCAGGCAATGGCAATCTTCAATATCAATGTATTGATATGTTAAATGTCAAATGTCAATCTCTGCTTAGCGAGCCCATAAACACTGCCTGCCGGTACCATGCGAGCGAGGGGATGTACACAAACACATTCCCTCGCATGCGCCCGAAGGGGAGAGAAACCATTAGATGGTTGCTGAATGTGATGCCAGCCGCCTGCCTGCGTTCCCCTGCTCTGGGCCGGTGTTTTTACCGGGTTTAAAAAGAAAACCTGTAAAATGTACCTTGAAAAAGTCGCCATATTCATGAAGCATTTGCATGTCGGCAGATTTTGGGACAGATTCAGTATTTTGACATGGGTGTACTGCGAGTGTATCGCTGCGCTTGGCACACTTTTATATTCCCCCTACTATGCCCACTGGGGCTGGAAAAGTCGGCTTTAACAAGAAAATCATGAAAAACACATCAGCCTTTTTCCATGTCGAACATTTGCTTGTATCGTCCTTTTGACCATGTTGTCCTAAAGTATGTAGAACCTTTTCATGTATTGACCTATTGTGTGTTGACCAATAGTGGTCGACCAAATACCATGATTTTATATTATTTCTGTGCAGGGTAAATACTGTCTGCTTCTTCATGCAGCCCACATATGTCAGACAGCATGTTTCCTAGCACGGCGCTCCCGATTTTGATCGTAATACATCTTATACAATCGCATCGCATCACATGCAGTATAGCGGCATGTGATGCGATGAAATTAGATTTTTAATTGTACAAGCACCCTGATGGATGCATTCAATGTTAAATGCACCCCCATTGGCAACGCCACCCCCACTATCAACGCCAACCCGAAATGCGGCGAGCGCAGCGAGACCATGAGGGGCGGCGGTACGCGTCCTCCGACCTTTTCATACCCCCACTATCCACGTCGGCGTGGAGTTGATTCTAGATAGTGTGGCGAGCGCAGCATCCCCTCGCTGGGCTCGTTGCGCTCGCCACACTTCGGGCTCCTATTCCACATCCCATCGCGGGGCTCGCTGCGCTCGACACGCTTCGGGCTCGGTGACTCGCTGTGCTCACTACACTATCAAAAGTCAACTCAATGCCGATGTGGATAGTGGGGGTATGAAAAGGTTGGAGGGTGCGTACCGCCGCCCCTCGCGGGATTGCAGCACTCGCCACGCTTCAGGTTGGCGTTGATAGTGGGGGTGGCGTTGACAATGGTGGTGCATATAACATTGTAAGCACCCATCGGGGTGCTTGTACAATTAAAAATCGCATTGCATGCCATTTGCTGGCATGCAATGCTATGCGATATTTTATTGTACAAGCACTACTGTTAATTTAACATGAATATTGCATCGCATCGCATGCATCGCACACCACTAAGTATGGTATGCAATGGGCGCCGTGCTAGGAAACAAGTACCCTTTATTTTTACACGGAAAATTAGATTTTAGTTGGAACACACCCCACCCATATCTAATGATCTTTTACACTTTTCAGACCGCACAAATAACCCGGGTCAACCCAGGTCTCAGCGCTGTGTAAAAGGGCTATATGTCCACCTTTAATAACTAATATTAAAATCAAGCATTCTTTATAAGGACCTAAATTACTTTGCTTATGGCCACTAACAGCCTTTTATGTGGTCCTGATATCTCAGTTGCCAATTTCTGGGGGGTTCAGGAAGATTTTCCAACTTTTTCATGCGCTTTTCCATGTTGCCTTTTGTAGTTAAATCCCATGACATTGTGAATCGCCATTTAAAATAGAATTTTGCATTGCCGCGATGTGTGACAGTTAAGGTGCCCATACACAGGTCCAATTTGGGACAATTACACCTGATTGTGATGGATCGGACCAATGTTTGGGGTGAAATCGTCCCCCAAATTGGAGGTGTTTGATGTGATCTTCCTTGAACACCCCAGCGACTCCTCCGGAGTCCTTTTACATGCGATAAATCCAGCAGAAACAAGTAATGCCGGTTTGAAAATGACTTTGTTGCTAGTTGGGAGCTACAATGTACAGTGCATCTAATCTGTGTTCTACATCTGACACTGCAGCTGCAATGTACATTGTAGTCGCTTGTCATGAAAGTGTTTATGTGGGTGGCTGAAAGGGTGAAGATGAGTAAAAGCGAGGCGGTACATTAGCATATCTGTACGGCATATGCAGAATTAAGCAGAAACGTTTTGTATTTCATTGCCAGAGATGGGGTTGGGATCATTAGGTCGACCAAAGGAAGGTCAACATACATCAGGTTGACTATTGAAGGTCAACACCTTCAAACGGTCGACATGGGCACCATGGCTCCTTGCATGGCTCGCTGCGCTCGTCATGCTATTGTATTCTTCCGCCATGCCCCAGTGGATGGTAGGGCATGAAATACCGCCTGTCGGCACATGTTGGCTTTAAAAAAACCCTGTGAAAAACACATTGACCTTTTGACTGTCGATCTTGCTTATGTCGACCTTATACTTGTGTAGACCTAATGACCCTGTCAACCTAAAGCCATGTCAACCTTTTGAAGGTGTCGACCTAAGGCCTGTCGATCTTCAGTGATCGACCTAAGGAATGTCGACCTTTGTTTGGTCGACCTAGTGACCGTATACCCATAGATGTTATCCATTATCAATGATGAGCCACTGGGATGTAATTGTGAGCACTGAGATTCAGTTTGTACCATGTCCTATCTCTGCCATGATGTAGTGGTGAGGAGGTCATATTGGGGGTTTAGCCTTCAGGTCGGCAGAAAACAGAAGGTTCCCTTTAAAGTGCGGCTCTGCGCAGTGTGACGGACGCTGGGTTTGATTTGCTGTGCATCAAATTTAGCGTCATCGGTAGCGACTGTGTTTACGCTTATGAAGGATGGAACATATCGATGATGTTGTTATCTCTAACAAGACATTATAGATATAACATACTTTCTGTCCGTGTCTCATATTACTCTATGTATAATCATTTGTGTTAGATGCATTCTGAAATGTCCATTTCTGTTGCAGAGATCATGCACGATGTGATCCGGAAGGTTAAGAAGAAAGGAGAGTGGAAGGTACAGACGTGTGTGTGTGTGCGACTATATATGTGTGTGTGTGTGTGTGTGAATGTATGTCAGTATGTGTGTATGTCATTGTTTACTCTGGATCTTATTCTGGTTGTCCTTGTGAGTCCACCAGACACTGGCCACACAGCTGCCCGCCCCCCCCCCCCCTCCCCCCCCCGCACCCCGCGATCCCCCGCAGACATGCAAATGGATATTTTGCGTGCGGGGAGGAAATCATTTGAGGTGTCTTAGGTCTGTGAGTGCGCTATGTGGAAAGCGGACGGGCAGCTGACGTCCGATGAAGTTAACTGCCCGCCCCCCGTACCCGCGTTATCACTGGATTTCCATGGGAACGTCCAGCGTTTTCATGGGAACGCCCATGAAACGCTGGGCATTCCCATTTGCAAATTGCACGGCTTGCTGCCCCACGCCCCTTCACGCCCCCTACGTCTGTGCTGTGGGTGAGAGCACACAGCAACTGCACATGCACATAAAGACCTATGCACATGGGCAGTCACAAACAATCAGTCCCCAGTGCGAATGTGGGGGACCGATTGAATGTGAATAACCCCCTAAAGCTAGCCATACATATACAGATTTATTGTCAGATCTGGCTGGTTGGACTAAAAACCAGTATACAGGCTTTAGATAGACAATCACTAGGTGGAAAATCAAAAGGTTGATGACTATAGGTCGACAGTCAAAAGGTCGACAGGGTCAAAAGACTGACCTATGTCGACATAGACAACAATAAAAACATTAAAAACTAATGTCGTCATGTGTTGACCTTTTGCATATTGACCTTTTGACCATGTCAACCTTTTGACCCTGTTGTGCTTTTGACCCTGTTGACCATTAGTTGTCTACCTTTTGATTGTAAACATAGACAATGTACAGTAGATCTAAAATACCATAAACTCAAAAACCTGGTAATATCTGAATGACAGTTAGTCAGTTTTCCAGCATTTCAAAGTAAATGGTCAAATGTAATTTGTTCTTATCCATGAGCTGTTTTTTGCTCCAACCAGCCAGATCGCCCAATAAATCTTCAGGTGTATGACCAGCTTGAATCAGACCCATAGAGCGTTCATACATGATAAATCAGTGTACTATAAATGTTAAGGCCCCATACATTAGGCCGACTTCTCCAAAGGACAAGTCGGACCTAATCTACTCCCCGGGGCGGCGAGGGGACCAGATTGCCGGTAGCTTAGGGGAAGCCGGGCAGCAGCGGGCGCACATAGAAAAAAAAGACACATAAATGAATGGACAGCCAGTGATTGGCTGAGAGTTCTCTGACTGAGAGAGCTCTCAGCCAATCACTGACTGTCCATTCATTTCTATGTGCGCGCCGCCCGCTGCTTTCCGGCTTCCCCCACACTACAGGGTCTCTGGTACCCATCGCTGCTTGCACCACCCGGACCACTAGCCTCCCCTGCTGAGCTCCCTGCTTGCGGCGATCACTGCCCAGGTCAGTGAGTCCACGGCCTCTCCTGCCCGGCTCCTTGCATCAGCCCGCCCCGCTCAGCTTCCTGCTTCCCATACGCCACATCCCCTGCGCGCCGTCCGACCTCCTGACCCAGACCCAATGCGCACGGGGCCGCGCGTCGGGTTGGATGGGATGTTTGCACATAGGATTTGGGCGATTTCACTGCCTGATCCATCCGAATCGGGTGAAATAGGGCCCAAATCGCACAGTGTATGGGGCCTTTAGTCTGGTGGATTGAACGACACCGGGTTGTAGAAATTAGGCCACCAAAGGTAAAGGTTCCCCTATGGAAATGTCTAAATATGCGGATCAGATAGCAATGCAAGAGTCCCAACCCCGCGATCTTTACCTTTCATTTTTAAAGCTTATTCTTTTTTATCTTTTTGTTTCATATAATGTCACGTGTTCCCACAGGTCCTCGTGGTGGATCAGCTCAGCACACGCATGTTGTCGTCATGCTGTAAAATGACGGATATCATGACTGAAGGGATAACAAGTGAGTAACGGACGGGAAGACAGTTGTGAAGAAATAAAAAAATAAAAAAAGTTGACAGGATTTATTAAATCTAATTCAGATACAAATACACATATACTAACAGCCTAGTCGTGGGTGGGGATTTTTCCATACCCATATTCTATATTGAAATAGACGGCATTGTTTTTTTTTTTTTGCTTCTTCTTATAATGACTGATAACAGAGAACAATAGCTCACACTCACGGTTGTAGATTTACCGAGGTGAGCCAAGGTTTACAAACCTATTTGAGAATGTTATCAGAAGGTCTTTTATGTTAAGCAGCTGCTACTAGGCTTAGCGATTGTTTAAACAGTGTTATGGTTTGTCGTAATCGGTAACTGTCATTTCCAGTTGTTGAAGACATTAACAAACGGAGAGAACCACTTCCCAGCCTGGAGGCCGTGTATTTGATCACACCCTCTGAAAAGGTACAAAGACTGCAATATAATATTAATATCAACATATGAAACAGAGGTGGGACTATCATTGAGGAAGCAGGTGCAGTGCACCGGGACCCCTGAGGACTAAAGGGCCCACCGCACTAAAGGGCCCACCGCTGCCCGTGCCACCCTCTTGCTGTCACCCATTGTTTTTCCCTGTCACACTCTGCCTCCCCGACCTCTCCCTGTCACCCTCGTCACCCTCTGCATCTCCCTGTCACCGACTGCCATGTTGGATATTGTGAACTTGGTCTGGGGTGGAGGAGGGGACCCAAAATTATATTTTTGCACCTGGGCCCACCATCCACAATTCTACCACTGATATGAAGTACAGTACATATAGCAAACTAACTAAATAACAAAAAAAACATACTCATGTCCAACTAATACCAAAGTCCTTGGTCTAGCCCTGAAGGTGCCCATACACGGTGCGATTGCACCGTGCAATCCGATGCGCGCTCCCGCGCGCATTTCATCGCACAGTACAAAAAGTATGTGCTGCACATAATTTTAGTACTGTCTTCTAATCGCATTGCACACAAAACGCATGTGATTTGATCATGTGCGATCCGATGCCATATAAACGCATGGGAAAAATCTCACCGTGTATGGGCACCTTGAGGCAAAATATAACAGCCTTTTGGCAGGATGCCAGACAATCATCAAGGTTTTTTTTTTTAAAGTGGCAATCACTTACGAGACTTGGTTGTGCTATGTAAATGATTGCCCCTTTAATAAAAAGTGATCCCGCACAGCCGCCAAATTGGAAGCTACTGTACTACATTTGGTCCCTGGTCACTGTACAAGGATTTCAAGAGCCGTGTCACAGCACCTTGAAACCCAGTCACCCTGTAGGCCGGTTATTGCCGGAAATTTGGAAATTCTCTGACAGAGCTCAGGGATGACATGTTACGCCCGGTCGTCTGGTGTTTAACTCTGTTTTTTTTCTGGGGACTATTTCATGAGGAGCCGGCAATAATCCAGATTGAACACTGGGATAAATTGGCTTCACCAACTCTAAAAAAATTTACTGTATATTAGACAAGAACAAAGACAAAATAAATCATACCTGGTTCGAGTCCCTTTCATATGTTCTCCGTTTCTTCCAAACATTTTCTGTGAACATGGCACCCCGCTATACGCAGCTAGTGTCAGACTACAGAGGCTCACACACGGTGCACACGGTACAAAACTGAGGGCCTCATTCAGACCTGCTCACTAGGCTGCTTATAGTCACTGCCTAGCGAGCAGGTAAACGGCGCCTCACCAAACGCACACACCAGACCCTGACGCCCGAATCCCCGCCTTACACTGCGAGCATACAGTATATGTGCGCTTACACAGCCGCTCGCATGTGCCGGCACAGAGGAAAAATCATTAGATGGTTACTCACCGGCTGATGATTTTTCCTCTGTTCCTTATGAAAAGTGAGCCAGGTGTTGTTACTTTGCGCATGCGCATACACATTCACATGCATGTGCATGCGCTGGGTGCGTACACTCACGGCGTACAAACTGTTCGCAGGGTGCACGCACCCACCCATCCTTGCGTGCAGAGGGCGGTGGGGCAGCGGGCTGGCACATAAGCATATGGGAAGCCCAGCGTTTCATGGGCTTTCCCAGGGTTCTCATGCTAATGCGTCTGTGATGGTCATGTGGGGAGTGGGCAGCTGACATCACCGGATGGCAGCTGCCAGCCCACTTCCTCCTGAGCGTACACACATATGTCAGGTTGCTCAGAGCAACCCTACATATGCCTGCATCTTCCACATCTTTTGATGGTTGGCGACCATCGAAAAATGTGGGAGGTTCCCACTGACATGCGAATGGATGTTTATGTGAAACATCCATTCACGTGCCATGCGAGCATACGCGTCCTGCTATTGGTGGGATAGTGTCCCACCATTCGCAAGCCGGGGTTTGGTGGACTCGCAAGGCTGCAAATTCGCAGTCTTGCGAATCACCAGAATATCCCCCCCCCCAGTGTATAAGGCTTGGTGGGTATCGCAATAAAAACAGACTGTGCAGGCAGCACAAATGTTACCAAAAGTGTACAATCTAGTATGAGGTATTTCTAGTATAGTCAACATCAGTCATTGCCAAAATCGCACCATGGGGGAAATTTACTAATGCTGCGTTCTCATTGCCACCCCTGCAAAATCCCAGGTTTTTGTTAGCGTTTTTTTTGCGGGGCACAGAGCATCTCAGCTCTACAGACCCCATTCATACTGCACCTTAGATCCGGGAAATTCCTGTGTCTGCCCCGTTCACACTCCTTCCCTCTGGTATGCCTGCCATCAAGTGTGTGGCATCTAAGAGCAGCTTTGATTGGATGTTTAAAAAGTATCTTTGATTGGCTGTTTAAAAAGCAGCTTTGAACTTGCTTTTTTGCATTTTGTGAGAAAAACCCGGGTCTAGCCTGTTCACACTGCCATACACCCGTGTATTACCCAGGAAAAACCCTGCAAAAAACCTGTGTCTAATTCCCGGGGCATAACACCCGGGAATTTCACAAAGACGCTTTCACACAGAGACGAGACACAGGAAATTACTGCTCACCCTGGTAAATACCCGGGTTTTTGCGGCAGTGAAAATGAGGTATAAGATGGGAATTCTATTTCCGATGGGATCTTTCTATGGGCACCCCATCAGATACTATCCATTATCTACTAGAAGGTGCTAAATAAATAAGGGGTCGATTCTTATTGGTTTACCTAGCAACATCCATGTGAAATAGAGATCCATCTTAGTTAATTTCCCCCCATGTGTATGTTTGTACCTTCACTATTCTGTCACCTGATACTACTGCGACGGGAAAAATGGTGCAATATTTTCTAAACTTGTGAGATCTGCTGATCTACTTAAAGAAATATGTGAGATTGTGATTTCATTGTGTTTCATTGCTATTTGATATTGTACTTTGCTTTATTCAGCAGCATTTATACTATGCTTAAAAACATACGGCTAAATGTGCTTTATTATTTACATGCACATTATTAACAAAGCTGAAAGTGTCGGCTGGTTTAAGGACATCCATTTTATTGTATTGAATTTTGACTCTGTTATCAAATCTTTATTCATTTCCCTACTATGGTTTAATGATTCTGTCAAACCTTTCATGATAGTCCTATCATTGTGTATGTATGCCAACTAGGGTGGCCAATCACAGGATCCGGATCAGAGGGATCCCAGGATTTGTAGCCCAAAGATTAGACGCCCCAATCCCAGCATTTTGGAATTAAGTGGTGCAGGTTTTCATTGCTGCACATGTGAGTGACATTGCACTGCAGTAACTCATTTTTATGTTAGAAAATGTTTCAGTAACTAAATGCCGGGATCCTGGGAATCCCGCGATTGAAAAAAATGGCCCGGATTGGCATCCCTAATGCCAACATAAATGTGTAGAATTATTTGAATTACTAGCAGAACACGTTATTATTAATTAGTGTATGATATGTGGATACATTTAGATATTGAGCCTTGGTCGGACTGACCCACTGGTATGCAGGGGAAATTCCTGGTGGTTCCCACTGCCTGAGGGATCCCCCCTTACTCTAGTGGTCTGTAACTTGGTGGAGTAGGATCATTGATTAACTTAGGCGCATGGTTTGTTTCTATGGAAACCACTCCAAGGTCAGCCCTCCTGTCAATACTGACAAACCCCAGTGTCTTCCTTTACATATGGGCCCTGTTCTTTGCATGTCCTTCTTATGGTTGGCCATCTGTGGTGGCTGTTCATATGTCCTCCTAGTGACTGGGCCCTTACCACTGCAATCCGTGGTGAGACCTTCATGCCCCACACCTGAACTAGGCAACATTGGAGTAAGGGTCATCACAGCAAACTGAGGCCACAGAGGACATAAGGACAATGATCCTCAATAGAATGATGTAAAAGTTATGGAATTAATCACTCATGCACAATCACCGCCATTGGGGTATATTTACTCAGATGGGAATTCTATTGAAGATGGGATGGTGCCCGTAGTAATCAGAATCTACTTATTTATTTAGCACCTTCTAGAAGATAGTAGATTGAATCTGATTCCCATCCCATCTTCAATAGAACTTCCATCTTAGTAAATAAGCCCCATTGTCTCTTTTACGGCCTCCACGCACCACTTTCCCTCTCGTTCTCATGCTCCTTCTTTCTCTTTCAGTCTGTTCACTCCCTCATCAATGACTTCAAAGATCCTCCTTCCGCTAAGTACAAAGCAGCACACGTCTTCTTTACTGACTGTAAGTGCGCCCATAGCGCAGAACTGGTCTTTATCACCCTTCTGTCACGTTCTCTGTCATGTGCCTCCCCCCATCTTCTCCTTATCATCTACCATTTCAGTTTTGAGTATCAACCTCTCTCCACAGCGTGTCCAGACAGTCTGTTTAATGAGCTGGTCAAATCGCGAGCTTCCAAAGTCATCAAGACTTTGACTGAGATAAACATTGCTTTCCTGCCCTATGAGTCACAGGTGAGTGGTCACAGCAGTAATCCTACATCTGTAAGAGGGTTTTTTTAACCCTTTGAGTGCCAAGTGAATTAAAAAAAAATTGGTGTGAAAATTGCAAAGCAAACATTTTTATTCATCATAATGACCTGTAATGTTACCTTATATAGGAAATATAATCTTATTTTACAGTTTAAAAAAAAATAGAATTTATATAACAAATGTGAGCGACAACGGAATTTTTTGTGAATATTTTGAACATGTTGTCACTCAAAGGGTTCATATGTACAGTATATTTAGGGGTCTTGAGCTTCGTCAAACTGGAAATGTCCATACATTTTAGGGAAAGGTAACTCTTACAATTGACCCGTGCAGTCAGGGTTAGATTTTCAATGAATGTTTCCGTCTGCATGTTACGGAATTCTGTATAACACACGCTAGTCTTTAAGCGTAAATTTGTTTGATCTAGTTTGGGATTAGAGGTCAGTGTTATTGTATGCTACTAAGTACTGCAGCAATCAAAAACTGAATAATATATGATAAAGATAAGCCCACGGGAGATGATTATTTGTAGGAGGACAGTTAACAAAACCAACTATCACACACATGTTTAAAATAAAAAATAAACCTTGCTAAATAAACATAAAGGCCCCTATAGACTGCAATTCATGTGCAATTTGGGCTCTTTTCCTACAATTGCAGCAATCAATTGCAGGAAAAAAAGCTGAAATTGCATGACAGGAGGTTTGTGCGCAGTCCCGTGCTCATTGCACTGGAGCCTCCAAGTCAGGCAGGCTTGGCTGAGATCGCATGCTATATGTTGCATGCAAAAGGACCGCATGCAATATATTGCATGCGGACCTTCCCAGGCAGCTCAAGGGGGATCGCGTGCGACTTCTCAGAGGGGAAAAGTCACTTATAGGAACTATAAGATTTTCTGTTTTTGATGGCTGCTTTCACAGATTATACAATGAATTTATATCTAAATATATATAAGGCTAACTACTCCTCACCTCTCTGGTGTAGTACCACCTGTGACCACTAGAGGCCACACGACGGACCAAATTATTACTTAACTAAAAGCGAAAGCAAAATGATCTGTTTCAAACTTGTTGGATATTGACAGAGGGAGCTGTGAAGACAGAGATTGGCGGTAGGAGCAAATAGGGACTAAGCCGTCAGTTTGATGGACTTTTAACTAGTTATTTATATAATTATGTCCTTTTTTTGCCATTTAAGTGCGACTTGACTGCTTGCTCAGACTTAAAACATTGCCTGTTTGTGCGTTGGTGTTTATGTCATATCAACAAACTTATTAACATCATTTATCCTAATATTAAAAACATAAGTATAGTTATCTATTTAATTTGTGTAGCAGCCAGAATGATTTCTCTTTTAAACCCGCTATACCCTCCGTCCATTCTAGGTGTTCTCCTTGGATTACCCTGACTCCTTCCACAGCTTTTACAGCCCTCACAAGGCTCAGATGAAGAACCCGATCCTTGAGCGCCTTGCAGAGCAGCTAGCCACATTGTGCGCCACCTTGAAAGAGTATCCGGCTGTGCGCTACCGTGGGTGAGTGAGCAATGCAGGGTATGGGTGGGATACTGCAATGTATTGGATGGCAGGTATATTATCTGATTGTCAGAGTAGGGGATACATAATGGGCAAGGCAACTTAAGGCAGGTAATATTAATGATGGTTGCTCTTAAGGAAGGGAGACTGGGGCGGATTGTCACATAGAAACATAAAATAAACCTTTTTTATAATTCAGGTATAATCTCAACACTTTTTTGATCCTATAAACACCAATTAATGGCAAATAAGAACCTCTTGGACCATGTAGAACAGGGGTAGCCAAATTGGTCCACGAGATCTACCAATGATCCACGTTTTCCAAATCCACAAGCTGGTGCACAGCTGTAGTCATTAGTAACTGTCACATTTTCGAACCTGCCGCAGTCATTCCTACTATAGATCCACAGGTGACCTGAGAAACATGAATTGTTGGTAGATCTTGAGGACAGGTTTGGCCACCCCTGGTCTAGAAGAACCAATTTATTGCCGGCTGACTCAATCATTGGAAGTATCTGGAAGGGAGATCGATATATGCACGAATCAGGCCCAGTGTGGAAGAGCACTAGCCCCTAATCCCTTGCCAGTCATTTAGACCTACTTTTTCTTCCAAGGATTCCATTGTGTGATATGATCTTATCAAGTAAGCTTATGTGCAGGATTACTGGTATTTGTCCATTTAACTAAAAATATGCTGTATAAGCATCACACTCATAAGAGGGACCTTTGAAAAGGCAAGAAGGACTAGGTTTTTATGTTCAAAGTAGTTGCAGTTTGGCCGTAGGGAGGATAGACTAGAGGAGAAGGCAGTCCATGTAGAACCTCTGTCATAGAATTGTCCCCCAAGAAGGGACTGTCCTGGAACATGAACTAAACACTCTGGCTCCTGTGCTAGTCTCCTGTGCTTGGGCCATTTTTCTAGTGACACTTTCTGAAGAAATCACTGCACACCCAATATAGACATTGAATAAAAGCCAGGTGGTGCTTACAGGATTTGAATGGATCTCTTCAGGGTTAATCAGTGAAGTGTGCTTGGTGCATTTTGTTATGTAGACTATATACAGTAAGTGCATTAAATACCCTCCTGTATGTCTCCGCAGAGATTATAAAGATAATGCAATGCTTGCGCAGCTGATCCAAGACAAGCTAGATGCCTACAAGGCTGATGACCCAACTATGGGGGAGGTGAGGCATGGACAAACACAGTCAATTAGCAAAAACAATGACTGTAATTGTTTCAATGCAATATGATGTAAAAGGCTCTTTAGCCGAATTGTTTCCCAGATGCTTGATACGGCTAATGTGTTCCTGGCAACAAAGAAGGTTATTGTGTATAGCAGTTTTTCTTTATGTGTTCCCAACCGCCAGCATTGTGTTCCGACTGTAACGATCCCTGAGTATATACAGCCAGCACTGTGTTCCGACTGTAACTATCCCTGAGTATATACAGCCAGCACTGTGTTCCGACTGTAACTATCCCTGAGTATATACAGCCAGCACTGTGTTCCGACTGTAACTATCCCTGAGTATATACAGCCAGCACTGTGTTTTCCGACTGTAACTCTTACAGAGTATATACAGCCAGCACTGTGTTCCGACTGTAACTATCGCTGAGTATATACAGCCAGAACTGTGTTCCGACTGTAACTCTTACAGAGTATATACAGCCAGCACTGTGTTCCGACTGTAACTATCCCTGAGTATATACAGCCAGCACGGTGTTCCGACTGTAACGATCCCTGAGTATATACAGCCAGCACTGTGTTCCGACTGTAACTATCCCTGAGTATATACAGCCAGCACTGTGTTCCGACTGTAACTATCTCTATCACTGTTAACAACACCATCATCTCCCCTGTTCCCCAACTCCGCTGCCTGGGTGTCACTCTTGACTCCTCCCTCTCCTTTGCACCCCACATCCAAGCCCTGGCCCATTCTTCCCGGTTCCAGTTACGCAACATTGCTCGCATCAGGCCCTTTCTCTCACAGAGTGCAACTAAGCTGATCATCCACTCACTGGTCATCTCACGGCTTGACTACTGTAATGCTCTTCTCACCGGCCTCGCTCAATCCCAACTAGCTCCTCAATGCTGCAGCCAGGCATATCTTCCTCTCCCGCCCCTCTAATTCTGTTACTCCCCTTCAACAAAATCTGCACTGGCTTCCATTCCCCTACAGAATCCTCTTCAAACACCTCACACTCACATACAGGGCCATCTCTAATTCCATTGCTCCATATATCTCTAACCTCATCTCCATTCATACACCCTCCCGCCCTCTACGGTCAGCTGACGACTGTCGTCTCTCCTCCACCCTGATCACTACTTCCCATGCTAGAGTACAGGACTTTGCCCGTGCTGCACCCCTTCAGTTGAACGCACTCTCTCGCTCCATTAGACTCTCCCCGACCTTGCAAAGCTTCAAGCGGGCACTGAAAACTCACCTATTCATCAAAGCGTACCCTTCCACTGCATAAACCAGCTGGTTCTCCGACCCCTTGCCTGTTTACATCCTGCTATCTAACCACCACCCACTCGCTTGCACCTCTTGTAATCTGTCTGTCTCCCCTTCCTACTAGATTGCAATCTCCTACGAGTAGGGCCCTCTTCCCTCCTGTTGTCAAAGCCCACTTCTCTTCACATGTCACTCACAGCTCTCCTTTACTCCAACACTCAGTGACCTTCTTCGTCTGCATACTCATCTCCATCATTGGCCTCAAGCCTCTAGTTGTATGTTGATTGGGTCCTCACTACTTACATTTAAGCTGTAATGTGTATTGAACTGTGGTGCTCTTTATTTGTACTGTATTTTTGTTATTTATTCAATGTTATGCCAAGTTTTGTCTCCCTGTATTGTTCCTTTGTACGGCGCTGCGAAACACTTGTGGCGCCTTATAAATAAAATTATAATAATAATAACTATCCCTGAGTATGTACAGCCAGCACTGTGTTCCGACTGTAACTCTTACAGAGTATATACAGCCAGCACTGTGTTCCGACTGTAACTATCCCTGAGTATGTACAGCCAGCACTGTGTTCCGACTGTAACTCTTACAGAGTATATACAGCCAGCACTGTGTTCCGACTGTAACTATCGCTGAGTATATACAGCCAGCACTGTGTTCCGACGGTAACTCTTACAGAGTATATACAGCCAGCACTGTGTTCCGAATGTAACTCTTTCAGAGTATATACAGCCAGCACTGTGGTGAAATTTACTAACCTGGCCAATCACAGCCAAGCTGCTGTACAAATGTGTATGAATGGCTTCCGCCTCGATCAGCCGTATTTTCGGGATCCGTATTTGCTGATGGTCAAGTCATTTGTATTTGCTTCCCGAGTTTCCCGGGCAGCCAAATACTGGCGACCTTGAAGAGTCCCACGGATCAGTCAGATCCGCTTCTCTGTGTATAAATAAGAAAATTAAATAAATAAGAAAAACAGCACGGATTCCCCCTCATGAGCATAACCCTCCCTGGGCTGGTTATTCTCAGGGGAGCAAATGATTGGAGTCTGCCTTTATTTCAGAAATCAACACTGGGCTCTTGGACCAGTTCTGGTTATAACAGTACTGGAGACAAAAAAAAAGTAGGGGTCCCCCATATTTTTAAAACCAGCACCAGGCTCCAACTGCCATCAGGGTAATGCAAAAGTTGGGTAGGCCCCGTAGCCAAGCATTGGACGGTGGGTGCTTGGTTTAGTCCGTTAAAGTGTAGACAAAAAGGTGTTAGAAGAAAGCATTGGGTTTGGCTGTAGAACAACAAGTCCCAGCAAGCCTCCCTCACTTACAAGGACTTGGAGAATCACAGGTCACATCATGCGGGTGTGGTCCCAAAAAAGAACCAATACTCCAATAAATACTAACACACCCTGTACAGTATAAATTTATTAACATACATGCACACACCATACATACAATATACATACATACTCACCTTGAGTCCATAGGTTTGGTCCTCTTCTCCAGTAGAATCCACAATGGACCAGCTCCAGTGTAGATCGCATTCTCTTTGTTCCAAGTAGGCATCCAAGGGGGTTAAAATATAGAAAATGCAAGAACCCGAACCAGCGGACATGAGGAGCAGTTTACACGTGCAGCTCCTCCCCGAGAATAAGAAGAATCCTACTGATGTCAGTCAATGGGACTCCCTTCAGCCTATCAGGAGCAAGCTCCATAGGATAGTGTGTGCGCTCCACCATAGACATGCATTTTATGAATTAAACCTGTGCGTCTATGGTAGGATCTCACCATAGATGTTCATGTTAAGACTTTAACATAGATGTCTATAATGGGAACTGGCAAATCAGCTTGACCGCAAAGTCAATTGGTGTCACCTTTGTGGTTGTCCCCAGTCTTGCCCAGTGTGGCTTCTCTGTGTTCCCACTGGTACTCCCCCAGAGTATATACAACAACTAGCACTGCATTCCCAATGTAATGGTTCCAGTTATTTTGGGCTGATGGTTGTGGCTCACCTCAGCTTTTGATCCAGGTAAACCAGTAGCATCACTGGGGGGACATGCCGCCTCCTCTCAGTGACAGGAGCCAAGTGCTGCAGTGTGACATTACGTGCTCAAAGTGAGGGAACCGGCATTGCAGCCTGAGGAGTCTCCGGCGGCAGCCCAACATCCCCAGAGATGCCCACAAAAAAAACGAAATTGGGCCACACAACCACACACCCTTTCCATAACTCTCTCCCTTTTTTCCGGGTGTCATAGACTATAGTGATATCGCTGAGCTAAAATAATACAGAGCACATTTCTGATTGGTTGGTATTCTCCATGATTAAATACAGTTCAGTAAAGTGTTATTTGTGTTGTGTTATTTGTTGAGCTTAAGGGCTACTTAAAACATTGTATCACATTGTGCATTAACATTATGGGTACATACAGTATGTTGTATATATTATTTATATGTACATTTTGTCACAGACAAGCCATTTCTAATGTTATCATTGAATATTTATTTTAGATTTCCATCCACAAAAGTAAGACAACATGATATTCATTCTCTCTGCTTGACTATGCCAATATGTGTGCCAATGGCAGCGTCATAATGCATAATGCATAATGCATAAAGGATCTTTTATTTAATACCTCGCAGTAAAAGCTCTCAGGGAAGGAAATGTTTGCTCAAAATTATGTAACAAATAAGCTGATGTTTATTAGAGAAACATGACATGAGGAATTGTACCGGGGATTGTGCAACTGTTCTATGTATGGGTCATTGGATCAACCCAATTCAGGTCGACTTGCATTGGGTTGACTATTGAAGGTCGACAGGGCTTAAGTCAACACCGGAGAAAGGTCGACATGACTAAGGTCGACGGGGGTTGGAGGGTCGACACAAGCATTATGTCAACAATGGCTAGGTCAACAGTCAAAATGTCAACATGAGTTTTTCACTTTTTTTGTCCCGGGTGTCAACATAGTCGACATGGACACCTGCAAAGTGTACCGCGTCTCCTCGCACGGCTCGCCGCGCTCAACATGCTTCAGGCACACAATTAAATATATGTTGTAATGAATGAAAGGGAATGAATTACCACCTGACCGCTCAAAAAACCTGATAAAACTCATGTCAACCTTTTGGCTGTCGACCTTCTCATTGTCGACCTAATGCTTGCGTCGACCTTAGCCATGTCGAACTATTTCAGGTGTCGACCTAAGCCCTGTCGATCTTCAGTGGTCGACCAAATGGTTCTATGTAACATTGCAAAATATGGGATTCCAGTAATGGCAGTGTTGGGGACAGGCCATCTGTAATGTTGCAGCTATTGGTTCTGTACACTCATTTGGGTTTGGGTCCTCTCTCTTTGGCCAGGGTCCAGACAAGGCTCGCTCGCAACTTATCATCTTAGACAGAGGCTTCGATCCCGCATCTCCAGTTCTGCATGAACTTACCTTCCAGGCCATGAGTTACGACCTCCTGCCCGTTGAGAATGATGTCTACAAGTAAGGCCGGGAACCTTATTGCCTTACCCAGGTCTTCCTATGCTGCATGGGGAAATACAGGCAGGGGCAGGAGAATACTTTCTACTTTATGAAGGAGTTTGCTTAAGGCTGGGTACACACCTGCAGATATATCTGCAGAGGGATCGGGCAGTGTGTTCTGCATACACGCTGTCATATATACGTAGTGATTGCCGTAGCAGCTGGCGATACCGGCTAGTGTGTACCCAGCACAAGGGATGTATGAGTCTTGGAGAGAAATAAAATGGATGTAGATACAGTACAATACCAGCCAATCAGCTCCTATCATTGTTCAAACACAGCCAGAACCAGGAGCTGATTGGCTGGTACTTTATCTCTCTCCACGTTATCCCTCTCTGAAGCTTAGTACATAGATCCCTAAGTCTGACATTAATTGACTATGCGGGAGATGGTGATGTACTAAGCATTTTAGAGGGATAAAGTGTAAAAGTATAAAGTAGCAGCCAATCAGCTCCTAGATAGGATTTTTTTTTAAACAAATGGCAATTAGTAGCTGATTGGCTCTCCAAGGCTTATGTACATCTGTCCTTATGTCTAATGGCACCTTCACACAGGGTAACTCTCTGTATCTGACACATTTATCATTTATACCTGGGAGAATAAATGTCTTAATATATTAGAGGGAATGTGTCCCTTTATGCATGCAGAGTATATAAAGGAGAGTGGGTGTAGGACTTATCCTAAATATAGGGGACCTTATTCTAGTACACATGCAGCGCTTTCTGTCTCCCAGTACGGGAAGAGGACGAGCAGCTAACATTCGGTGATGTCAGCTGTCCGCCCCCGGCAGCCGTGTCACTGCCGAATCTCCATGGGAAAACCCAGCGTTTTCATGGGAACACCCGTGAAACGCTGGCCATTCCCATGGGCACAGCACGCTGCCCCCCCCAACACTGCTAGGTTCGAATGGGACAGCAAACTAGCAGTTCACCGTGCCCGCTCGCACCAAGCGTATGCACATGCGCAGTAGTAAAACATTGGTGCCCTGTGCAAAAGGCGAGGGGGACAGAGTGAACCAGAATAAGGCCCAGGGTCCGTTGCCCTACCTTGCAAGTATATGTCTCTTGCTGGGCTGATATTTCCATAGAATACTTGCACAGACAGATTGAATTAATCAGACAGGTCTAATGGGGCCCAAACATGGGGGGATTTCAGGGCATTTTCTAAGCGCTCTCACTAGATCGCTTAGAAAATGTCCCTACATCACTCGGCGGCCATAGCGAGAGCGATGCATTGCAGTTTTTCGCACTCAAAAAATTATTGGAGCTAATTTAATGACACCCCCTCAAATACTCCACTGTGTAATTGAGACCCAGAAGCCATGATACCTCCTATCCCTGTTACAGGTATGAGACCAGTGGAATAGGAGAGAATCGGGTGAAGGAAGTACTGCTGGATGAAGATGATGAACTCTGGGTGGGGCTGCGTCACAAGCACATTGCCGAAGTGTCGCAGTAAGTACCGTGGTGTAAGTGCCGACTTCGGTCACATTTCAACAGATCTGTAAAGTAAACTCGCACTGATGTCATGTTCCCATTCTTGTCCTACACAGAGAAGTAACTCGCTCTCTAAAGGATTTCTCATCCAGCAAAAGGATGAATACAGGGGACAAGGTGACTGATCTGTACGGATAATGTGCATCTACCTGGTGACCTGTCCACCTGTAAGGCCTGATGATAATTGCTGTCATTGTCTCTGTTATAGACAACCATGAGGGATCTCTCCCAGATGCTGAAGAAGATGCCACAGTATCAGAAGGAGCTGAGCAAGGTGACAAGTGTTCATAATCCACTTGCTCTCATTATTGTACATTCAGACCCCACTGCCTGAATGGGCTCTTCCCTGCTGTGATCATTATACATACTGGTAGTATAGCTACTCCTGCAGTCAGGACGTATAGGGGTTGCTTATTATTAAATGTTTGCAGCATGTACCCCCAAAAACATGTATCACCCCAATATATGAAGGAGAGACCGCAGTAGATATTCCTGCAGGGGTCACTGCAATTCTGACACTAGCTGCAGCCCCCATAGTTTTCTATGGGGGGTGTGATGCTGTCATATTTACCTATTCCGGAGTTTGGCTCCTACAGTTAACACCATCTGAAGAAGACATTCTGCTTCTCTGGCCTGTGGGCAGGTTACAGTCAGTACATGCAGGTAACACTGCCCCTGTTACAGTCAGTGCATGCAGGTAACACTGCTCCTGTTACAGTCAGTACATGCAGGTAACACTGCTCCTGTTACAGTCAGTACATGCAGGTAACACTACTCCTGTTACAGTCAGTACATGCAGGTAACACTTCCCCTGTTACAGTCAGTGCATGCAGGTAACACTGCCCCTGTTACAGTCAGTACATGCAGGTAACACTGCCCCTGTTACAGTCAGTACATGCAGGTAACACTGCCACTGTTACAGTCAGTACATGCAGGTAACACTGCTCCTGTTACAGTCAGTACATGCAGGTAACACTGCTCCTGTTACAGTCAGTACGTGCAGGTAACACTGCTCCTGTTACAGTCAGTACATGCAGGTAACACTGCCCCTGTTACAGTCAGTACATGCAGGTAACACTGCCCCTGTTACAGTCAGTACATACAGGTAACACTGCTCCTGTTACAGTCAGTACATGCAGGTAACACTGCTCCTGTTACAGTCAGTACATGCAGGTAACACTACTCCTGTTACAGTCAGTACATGCAGGTAACACTGCCCCTGTTACAGTCAGTGCATGCAGGTAACACTGCTCCTGTTACAGTCAGTACATGCAGGTAACACTGCTCCTGTTACAGTCAGTACATGCAGGTAATACTACTCCTGTTACAGTCAGTACATGCAGGCAACACTGCATGTACTGACTGTAACAGTACATGCAGGTAACACTGCTCCTGTTACAGTCAGTACACTGCTCCTGCAGGTAACACTGCCCCTGTTACAGTCAGTACATGCAGGTAACACTGCCCCTGTTACAGTCAGTACATGCAGGTAACACTGCCCCTGTTACAGTCAGTACATGCAGGTAACACTGCCCGTGTTACAGTCAGTACATGCAGGTAACACTACTCCTGTTACAGTCAGTGCATGCAGGTAACTGTGCTCCTGATACAGTCAGTACATATAGGTAACACTGCTCCTGTTACAGTCAGTACATGCAGGTAACACTGCTCCTGTTACAGTCAGTACATGCAGGTAACACTGCCCCTGTTACAGTCAGTGCATGCAGGTAACACTGCTCCTGTTACAGTCAGTACATGCAGGTAACACTGCTCCTGTTACAGTCAGTACATGCAGGTAACACTGCTCCTGTTACAGTCAGTACATGCAGGCAACACTGCATGTACTGACTGTAACAGTACATGCAGGTAACACTGCTCCTGTTACAGTCAGTACACTGCTCCTGCAGGTAACACTGCCCCTGTTACAGTCAGTACATGCAGGTAACACTGCCCCTGTTACAGTCAGTACATGCAGGTAACACTGCCCCTGTTACAGTCAGTACATGCAGGTAACACTGCCCGTGTTACAGTCAGTACATGCAGGTAACACTGCCCCTGTTACAGTCAGTACATGCAGGTAACACTACTCCTGTTACAGTCAGTGCATGCAGGTAACACTGCCCCTGTTACAGTCAGTGCATGCAGGTAACACTGCTCCTGTTACAGTCAGTACATGCAGGTAACACTGCTCCTGTTACAGTCAGTACATGCAGGTAATACTACTCCTGTTACAGTCAGTACATGCAGGCAACACTGCATGTACTGACTGTAACAGTACATGCAGGTAACACTGCTCCTGTTACAGTCAGTACACTGCTCCTGCAGGTAACACTGCCCCTGTTACAGTCAGTACATGCAGGTAACACTGCCCCTGTTACAGTCAGTACATGCAGGTAACACTGCCCCTGTTACAGTCAGTACATGCAGGTAACACTGCCCGTGTTACAGTCAGTACATGCAGGTAACACTACTCCTGTTACAGTCAGTGCATGCAGGTAACTGTGCTCCTGATACAGTCAGTACATATAGGTAACACTGCTCCTGTTACAGTCAGTACATGCAGGTAACACTGCTCCTGTTACAGTCAGTACATGCAGGTAACACTGCCCCTGTTACAGTCAGTGCATGCAGGTAACACTGCTCCTGTTACAGTCAGTACATGCAGGTAACACTGCTCCTGTTACAGTCAGTACATGCAGGTAACACTGCTCCTGTTACAGTCAGTACATGCAGGCAACACTGCATGTACTGACTGTAACAGTACATGCAGGTAACACTGCTCCTGTTACAGTCAGTACACTGCTCCTGCAGGTAACACTGCCCCTGTTACAGTCAGTACATGCAGGTAACACTGCCCCTGTTACAGTCAGTACATGCAGGTAACACTGCCCCTGTTACAGTCAGTACATGCAGGTAACACTGCCCGTGTTACAGTCAGTACATGCAGGTAACACTGCCCCTGTTACAGTCAGTACATGCAGGTAACACTGCCCCTGTTACAGTCAGTACATACAGGTAACACTGCTCCTGTTACAGTCAGTACATGCAGATAACACTGCCCCTGTTACAGTCAGTACGTGCAGGTAACACTGCCCGTGTTACAGTCAGTACATGCAGGTAACACTGCCCCTGTTACAGTCAGTACATGCAGGTAACACTGCCCCTGTTACAGTCAGTACATACAGGTAACACTGCTCCTGTTACAGTCAGTACATGCAGATAACACTGCTCCTGTTACAGTCAGTACGTGCAGGTAACACTGCTCCTGTTACAGTCAGTACATGCAGGTAACACTGCCCCTGTTACAGTCAGTACATACAGATAACACTGCCCCTGTTACAGTCAGTACATGCAGGTAACACTGCCCCTGTTACAGTCAGTACATGCAGGTAACACTGCCCCTGTTACAGTCAGTGCATGCAGGTAACACTGCTCCTGTTA
The DNA here is from genome assembly GCF_055691185.1 of Crinia signifera. NCBI lineage: Eukaryota > Metazoa > Chordata > Amphibia > Anura > Myobatrachidae > Crinia > Crinia signifera. The sequence continues at coordinate 39,518,366 of NC_139225.1, read as the reverse complement.
CAGTCAGTACATGCAGGTAACACTGCCCCTGTTACAGTCAGTACATGCAGGTAACACTGCTCCTGTTACAGTCAGTACATGCAGGTAACACTGCCCCTGTTACAGTCAGTACATGCAGGTAACACTGCCCCTGTTACAGTCAGTACATGCAGGTAACACTGCCCCTGTTACAGTCAGTGCATGCAGGTAACACTGCTCCTGTTACAGTCAGTACATGCAGGTAACACTGCCCCTGTTACAGTCAGTACATGCAGGTAACACTGCTCCGGTTACAGTCAGTGCATGCAGGTAACACTGCCCCTGTTACAGTCAGTACATGCAGGTAACACTGCTCCTGTTACAGTCAGTACATGCAGGTAACACTGCCCCTGTTACAGTCAGTACATGCAGGTAACACTGCTCCTGTTACAGTCAGTACATGCAGGTAACACTGCCCCTGTTACAGTCAGTGCATGCAGGTAACACTGCTCCTGTTACAGTCAGTACATGCAGGTAACACTGCCCCTGTTACAGTCAGTACATGCCGGTAACACTGCCCCTGTTACAGTCAGTACGTGCAGGTAACACTGCCCCTGTTACAGTCAGTACATGCAGGTAACACTGCCCCTGTTACAGTCAGTACATGCAGGTAACACTGCCCCTGTTACAGTCAGTACGTGCAGGTAACACTGCCCCTGTTACAGTCAGTACATGCAGGTAACACTGCTCCTGTTACAGTCCGGACATGCAGGTAACACTGCCCCTGTTACAGTCAGTACATGCAGGTAACACTGCCCCTGTTACAGTCAGTACATGCAGGTAACACTGCCCCTGTTACAGTCAGTACATGCAGGTAACACTGCCCCTGTTACAGTCAGTACATGCAGGTAACACTGCCCCTGTTACAGTCTGTACATGCAGGTAACACTGCCCCTGTTACAGTCTGTACATGCAGGTAACACTGCATGTTGTGTAGTTCTATGTAAACAATACATTTAAAGTGCAATAATTAATATGAGTTTTCTGCAGTACTCCACTCACTTACATCTGGCTGAAGACTGCATGAAGCACTATCAGGGAACTGTGGATAAACTCTGCCGTGTGGAACAGGTGAGAGACATAATAAAGTCATGTATTCATAACTGATATGGATTATAAAGGAAACAGTGCTTTCTGAGGCCTCTGAAAAGAACTGTGTTGCTATGTCAGTCTTATATGCACTCAATGTGGTGTTATATCTCGGCCTAGAAGTTATGCCCTGTCAGCGATATCGTCAATGAATCTGCCAATTGCACCCGCTAGGGGACACTAGACGATATGAACGTTATCGTTCATATCATTAATGATTTATCCTCTAGTGGATATTGGGCTTTACTGGCGCTGACAGAGATTCACCTTGTGTATTAATCTCTTAGGATCTTGCAATGGGCACAGACGCAGAGGGAGAGAAGATAAAAGACCCCATGAGGGCCATCGTCCCCATCCTCTTAGATGGAAACGTCAGCACATATGATAAGATCCGCATCATTCTTCTCTACATCTTCCTTAAGAATGGTAAGTGGGAGAATGCACTGGCCTCCTATGCATTGCCCCTCCTCCTGCTGGGACACCCTGGCAGTGGTGCCGAGGGGGGTACTTTTTACCCGGGCCTGTGACTGGTGGAGGGGCCCAGGGTCCGGTCACCCCTCCCCTGCTGCAAGTAGCCGCTGCAGCTCTGCCTCTCTCCCCAGCTCAGCTCATGTGGTATGTGCTGAGCTGGGGAGAGAGAGAGGCAGCTACAGCGGCAGCCTGTTCACTCTCAGTACGGTGGTGTGTAATGCTGTCCGCACTCCCACTGGCACCTGTCCAAACAAAGTTTTGTTGGGTTCAGTTTCTCTTCAAATGGACATGGCCACGGCTCCCTGATGACCACGCTCCCTCACATCAGCCACACCCCTTCATTTTACTGGGGCCCTGATGAGCTGCCGGTGCCTCTGGTTTCGTCTACTAGCCTTGGACACCAGTGTTAGGGAGGTGGTAGGACCTCCCGTCTTTTAGAACCATTCTTGATTATATTGTTTGCTAAAGTAAGGGAGGAATTATAAGTGAAAGACAATTACGGCAGAGATTGCAGTTGGGGGCTTAGGGTAATGGAAACTTTGGACATAGGAAAATGTATGTACCTGTTTCTCCTGTGATGTGTTAAAAAAAAATAATTATAATAATAATAAAACAACGAGTGCGGCTATAACTGTATGACTGATGTGAGGATCTAGTGTACATTTCAAAACTCCAGGAATAAATATTCATGAAGTAATTCAAGGCAGTGTAATATTCTTTACCTTTTTCAGGGATCACTGAGGAGAATCTGAACAAGTTGATCCAGCATGCACAGATTCCACCAGAGGACAGTGAAATTATCACCAATATGGGCCATTTAGGTGTCCCCATCATCACTGATGTATGTATATTTCTTGGTTGTAGGGTCTGAGGGGGAGGGACTATTGTCAGTGGGCACTAACATTGGTTAACGTTAGAGTGTACCAGCTAGGAAATTGTGATTGGAGCATCATTCTAAGACAGTAATTGTGATTGGAGCATTATTCTAAGACAGTAATTGTGATTGGAGCAATATCCTAAAAAAAATAATTCTATCATCATTCTAAGACAGTAATTTTGATTGGAACATCATTCTAACAAAGTAAATGTGATTGTCCAAGTGAAACTCATAGAGACAGATATCAAGTGATTAAAAATATGTCATCTTTATTACATTCAAACTGTTAATAGTACAAAGTCCTCAGTATAATTTCTGTAATATAGACGATACACAAGTGACTGTATAAGAAAGATGCATGTACCACTCTCTATTTGCTCCGAAGGGTGCGAGGTGCTGTTCAGGTGCCGTTCCATAGTGTTTAAATACTGGAAACAGCACCCAAAGCCGATCGTGTACCTTCCGCTGGGCCGAATTGGCGTAAAGTTGCTTGCACTATGGAGGTGCAAGAGCTTTTAGGCGTAAAGTGCGCCAGTTGCCGAGATGATTCGCACTTGCGAATCATCCGTACCTAATAGGATCGACCGCTCTTTTTCATTACATGTGCCAATGGTCAGGGGTGGATTTTGGGATGACGGTGCCCCTGGGCACAACAATAATGCCGCCCCCACCCCCTGTCTATTATTTTTATTGTTTACTTATGCTTATAAGATAATAATCCTCATTTGATAATAGCCAATTTAATGGATTTAGAAAAAAGCCACTAACTGTGACATGTTCTTTTATTATGAATACATATTTACTATGTAGGACAGTTTACAGGGGCAGTATCTGCTTGTCCTATCCATTTACACTCTATTTAAGATGGAATACAGTACAGTATAGTGGATATTTTGCAGTTATTGGTACATTTTGGGCTGACAGTACTATCACAGGCATCCAAGTGCCGCCCCCAAACATGTGCCGCCCCTAGGCACGTGCCTCACGTGCCTAATGGGAAATTCGGCTCTACCAATGGTTATACAATACACTTTGCAGTACAAAATGTGAGTTGTCACAATAGCCACATAAGTGGGTGTGGTCTATTTATTAAGTGTGTGGTGTGGGACGAATGTATTAATGGAACCTATAGCGCCTTGTCTTTTCGCATGGTGACCATTTGTTCAATCCCCAGTCCACACTCCGTCGCAGGAGTAAACCAGATCGTAAAGAGAGAATCAGTGAACAGACCTATCAACTGTCTCGATGGACCCCAGTCGTCAAAGACATCATGGAGGTGAGAGGGTTATCCATGCATGCATGCAGTTGCAAGGTTGTTACCCCAGCCGCAATTTTGGAGTTTTTTTCTTTCTTTTTTTGCTTAATCTCTATCCAAAGCTTAGTAGATAGACCCCAATGTACTAAGCATACCAGCTGATTGGCTGGTACTTTGGGCCTAATTCAGACCTGTTCGCTAGCCTAGCGAACAGATAAATGCTGCCCGGCCTCCCCCGGCACTCTAATCCCCTGGCTAGCCCCAAGCAGGCATCGCCACATCTGCATTCTCAGGGGAATGCTCAGCGTTTTGATGGGGATGTGTATAAAATGGTGGCCGTTCCCCTGCTACCAGGGCCCATTTATCTCCATCCACTTTCCAGGCTTTTCATAGTCCACTTTATATCCATTGATTCATTGAAATGTTTTTTTATTCCGTAATGTATTGTTTACGTTTGTTTGCTATTGTTGGTTAGTTTTAGTCCCTCCTGTATTTCTTTTTCCTTTTTGTACAATAATTCTCACATTTTTACAATTCATACAGGACACCATAGAAGACAAGCTGGACACGAAACACTACCCGTATATCTCCACCCGCTCCTCCGCTTCTTTTAGTACAACGGCTGTAAGGTTGGTATGAAAATAACACTTTAGAACAAGAAAACCTGCCTTGTACTGCGCCTAGCTCCTGCTTGGCTCCATGCTATGCAAGTAATTTGAGACAAAACCATTATTTAACCATTTGTGTGCCAACATCTCTGTGAGAGATGAGCAAAATATGTGTAAAAAATTCCAGCGTCGCTCACATTTGTTATATAAATTCAAATAAAAAATGTTGTGTAAAAAAGATATTTCCTATATAAGGTAAACATTACAGGTCATTATGATAAATAACAAATAACCCCTGGGGGGGAAAAACCAGGCGCTGATAAGGGTTAGATTCCCAGCTGCTGTGAAGAAATGGGATAGTCAGTCCCACTCAAGAAAAAAGGAAGACAAATAGGATAACACAGTGCTAAATTGAGGAGAGATTAAATAACACTATATGCCATGTGATAACATTAAAAAAACATTTATTGAATTCATAATTCGAAACACAATTAAAATATTTAACATACTAAAACTATGTATTTTTCAAAGCCAGTTTCACTGGCGAAAAGCGTCTGATTTGCCATTGACTAGCATCTCCCTGGCATTTGCCAGTCCCCTGGACTATTTCTTAGCTGACTATACACCAATCCCAGACCAGACCTTACAATCTCCATTATGCTGCACCATCTACCCTCTTTGGCTTCAAGTTCCCCCTCTCCTTGAAGGAGAAATCTCCACTCCAGGAAACTCCTTGGCTACAACCAGCACCCAGCGAGTGAGAATCTACAAATAGCGAGTGTCGGAGAGTTGGATACCCATTGAGGGTATCCATCACAGCCACAGGTCACTACAGGAACGGGACTTTGGTACATTACAGCCTTTTGTTTATTACTGTCAGAGACTGGACCATAACGACGGTACCATTTCATTCAGCCCAGTACTATAGAAATTGCTGCTATTAGCAATGCCTTGCAAATACGTATTTTTAGCACGTTAAATATTTTTAATTGTGTTTAGAATTATGAATTCAGTAAATGTTTATTTAATACTATCCCATGGTATACAGTGTAATTTACTGTCTCCTCAATATAATGCTATGTTATCCTATTTGTCTTCCATTATGATAAATGACAATGTTTGCTTGGCTATTTTCACACCTATTTTGACAAATTCACTTGGCACACAAAGGGTTGAATAAAAGTCACGTTGGGGAAGTTGGCAGCTTCTTCCTTTCAAGAAATGATCCTCCTTGTACGTAAAATATTTGGCTGAATTAATTAGTGCCACATTTTATCCTCAGTGCCCGCTACGGACACTGGCACAAGAACAAGGCCCCAGGGGAGTATCGAGCTGGCCCTCGCCTGATTATCTTCATCCTGGGTGGAGTGGGTCTCAGTGAAATGCGTTGTGCATATGAGGTATCACAGGCCAGCGGCAAGTGGGAAGTCCTCATAGGTGAGTCGTGGGGACACACATTCTCCATACTGTGAAGGGCGGTGTAGTGGGATAAGATAATGAAATATGAACAGAAACCTTTTTACTGTATGTCTATAACAATGTGTGTTTGTCTGTTTTATATACATATGTACGATTTTCTGTGTGTGTGTATGTATGTCTATTATAACTATACTGTATGTGTGTGTTACCATATTTATGTATCTGTTTTGGCGTGTGTGTGTGTGTGTGTGTGTGCGTGTGTTACTGTGTACATGTGTCTTCTAAAATTTTGTTGAGTTTCTTTCACTGTATATGTGTTTACTAACACATTAGATACATACAAAACTAGATTTTTACTGCCCTATAACAAAAGAATATTAATCTTGAATATTGAATTCTGCTTCCTTTTGTTAATACAGCCAGCACATTTATAAAACAGTCCCATTACTGATATATAAACCAGTATATAAACCAGTTAATACTGATATATGAACCAGTTAATACTGATATATGAACCAGTTAATACTGATATATGAACCAGTTAATACTAATATATGAAGCAGCTAATACTGATATATAAACCAGGCAATACTGATATATGAACCAGCTAATACTGATATATGAACCAGTTAATACTAATATATGAAGCAGCTAATACTGATATATGAACCAGCTAATACTGATATATGAACCAGTTAATACTAATATATGAAGCAGCTAATACTGATATATAAACCAGGTAATACTGATATATGAACCAGCTAATACTGATATATGAACCAGGTAATACTAATATATGAAGCAGGTAATACTGATATATGAAGCAGCTAATACTGATATATGAACCGGCTAATACTGATATATGAAGCAGCTAATACTGATATATAAACCAGGTAATACTGATATATGAAGCAGCTAATACTGATATATGAACCAGCTAATACTGATATATGAAGCAGCTAATACTGATATATAAACCAGGTAATACTGATATATAAAGCAGAGTGACTATTGATTGGAGTCCAAGTGACATTACTGGTTGTTTGTAATTAGTTATTGTGATGCTGGTTGTACCCGGGTGTTGGCCAGACCCCTCTAATTAGTTATTAGTGTAATATATATATATAAAAGCAATAGCCTCTATCAACTTAGGACTTAGGGTCTGTAGCTCTTGTGCACTCTCAGTCTCTATGTAGGTGAGTGCACCTGTAGCGGTGGTAGGAATGTGTGTTTTGTGTAAGTACGTATCCGTGTGTGTGTGTACAGTGTGGTCTGCGACTGCCGCAGTGTCTGTCTCCTCCTTACTGACAGTCCTGTCTTGTTTGTCTATTGTTGGATGATTTTCCTCTGTAAATGTCTGTCTCTTTTGCTGACTGTCGCTCTCTGCAGGGCTGGCATTTCTCATGTGGTGAGAGAACGTTACTCAAGGTGCCCCCCGTTCTATTGTTAGTCAATATTGACGTCAGTATGGTATTCTAAACCTGCTACCTGTAAGCCCGGTATAAAAGTAGCTGGAACACAGTTATTAGATGGACCGTGAGTGGGGCTTGTTTTATACATATATTACCTAACTCCAGTTTTCTCACCCGAGAGAAGTGTCTGTCTGTAGTCTCTTTTTGAACCTTGTTCCTTGTTTGTTTCTTCTTATTAAGAGCTTTGTCTATTGCAGTCATATGTCAGTCTTTGTATTTGTATCTATCTATCTATCTATCTATCTATCTATCTATCTGTCTGTCTGTCTGTCTGTCTGTCTGTCTGTCTGTCTGTCTGTCTGTCTGTCTGTCTATCTTTCTGTCACATCTTTTCTTATGTTGTAACCTCCCTGCCTCTGTTACACATTGGGCCTCATTTATGACTGTAAAGGGGCATACACACGTAGAGATCTGTGCTAAGCAATTTTGCTAAGCTATTTTGCTAAGCAATTTTGCTGGTGTCAAGATCTCCCATGGGGAGCTCATACACATGCAGAGATTTGTGCTAAGTGATTTTGCTAAGCGATTTTTCTAAGCAATTTTGCTTAAGCAAAAAAAGTCAGGGTAATGGTTCAGAATGGGAGATTGTGATCAGTATCTCTCATTCTGCACACACAGAGAGATTTGCAGTCATTTGCTAAGCAATTTGACTAGATTTTGACTGCATGCACTGACTTAGTTAGCAAGAGATATTTAATCTCTCGGAGCATACACACGGAGAGATCTGTGCTTACTTTCTAAGCAATCTAGTCAGATTGCTTAGAAAATAGCAAAAATTTGCTCCGTGTGTACACCCCTTAAGTCTGCTAACATTTTCCACCACACTATAGAATTGTGGAAGTACCTTCAGGAGTAGTAGATGTGCACCTTCGTGTGCATTTGGGGGACCCTGTAGGGTAGTAACAGCTTGGCACATGGGCTGAAGGATGCAGACTTAGTCTCCTCTGGGTATAATCAGTGGCGCGACCAGAGGTGGTAGCTGCAGCACTGTTCAAAATTCAAATAGGGGTGGTACAGCAACTGCCACCAACTGCCATTCCATACCGACTCACTTGCAGTGTGTGCAGCTCCCCTATTTGAATTTTGGACTTGAATTTCCCCCACTGGATATAAAGGAAGACACCATCATCTTCTCTCCTTTTTAATGAATGTCAGGCTTGATGACATCATACCGTGTGACATCATTACACCTGACATTTGTGAGGAGGGCAGAAAGCAGAGTCACGACTTAGTGAGTGAGTGAGGAAAGTGGGAGCAGCAGCGGAGTGCCGATCGCATAGTGACGCCCCTGTTTTGTTGGCATGCCAAGCACAGGGTCTGTGCCAAGCACAGGGTCTGTATCAAGGAGCATAGACTTCCTGGACCTGGCAGATGAGTTCTCACGGCCAATCTGAGTAAGTTTCAGCTTGGGGGGGGGGGGGGGCATATGACGGGAATGGTGGTGATCCGTCTTTAAATGCATCACTCATATCGCAGATGCTGGCTGGAGTCGTAAGTTTCCCAGAGAAAGCAATTTCCACATTAAGTGTTTTGCATATCCACAGAACATGACTCAAATGCTCACAGCTTCCTCCCTAAAGCTAAACTCTTAACACTATGAGGGACTGAGCAATGTCACGGGCTGCTAGTAATCAGATGACATGCTTCAGGTGTACATAATTGAAAATTGCTGAGGAAACTGCAAATAACATTACGCAGTTACATCATATATATGTTCATGTTTGGTGTGTGTGTGGGGAGGGGTGAAGAAATGTTTACCCAGACCCTGCCTGTAGGAGTTATTCACCACATAAATGAGGTCCACCGTGTTCTGTATGTTTTATATATATATCTCTCTTCTGTGTTGCCGAATGTCACTTTGAATGTTCCTGTGAACACTGTCTCATCATCCTCACCCCTCTTTCTGGCTTAATCTTATGTCTTTATTCTGTCCATTGCTTAATCTCCATGCATCAGCCCTCTCACTGGTTCCTGTATCAACTAATTTGTGGCTCAGCCTCACTATGGTCACCAGCCTTCAGAGTTTCTCCTTTCTTCTGTTGGCTGAGCTTCTCTTGTGCTTCCTGTCACTGTGGCCCTTATTCTGATTGACGCGTACTTTACCGCATACTTTCGGATCGCGTCTTTACGGCGTCTGCGCATGCGTGGAGAACGCTACGCGCATGTGCCACGCCTTGACTCCGTACCTGTTCGGGCAAATCCCGTACAAAACTGGTCACCGCAATCATTCGGGAAATATGGGCGTATTATGGGCGTCATGCGGAATGACACATGGGCGTAGTTTCAAAGTGGGCAAAACGGGGCGGAAACATGGGCGGACACGGGGGAGTACACTGATGTTGGGGGGCGTGCATTCGGATACCACTCCGAATGCACGCGAACAAAAAGGGAAGAAATGTGCGGTGTCCAAAAGGCCACTATTGCTTTGCGGACACCACTCGTTCCTGCGGGAGGCGAACGGACCGCCTAATGACTACAAGCATTAACACCTGAACCCAATCAAATCGACTCCTTTACTCATTAATCACTAATAGGACGCTTGTCAGTGCTTTAATTGAAACCATTGCACTTCAATTGCTGTAAGGGTTAATGTGTGCAATGCATGTGTTAGGCATGCTTGTAAGGATATATTGGCATCTAATTGATTCCAATTCCAAATAAGCATTTTTTTATGAGGATAGGTAATTGAATAAGTGGGTCATGTGATGTATTGCAGAATATACATAATAGTGGGTTGTTTGGCGTAAATACTCCGCTTACGGGCGGTAGCACCGCTTGGCTCCCGTTCGGATGCGGTATTCCCGAGCATACTCTGTAATACTCTGTAATACCGTGCTGAATCGGAGTGTTTCCCCCGCACACGCATGGTTTGTATGTCGTCCGTAAACACGCCCTGTTCTTAAAGAGTGAGTCCGTCCGAATGCGGAGGACACGTGGGCGTTTCTACGGACGATGGCCGCACGCGGCAGAACACCGTGGCGTGCGGACCGCTCCGTAAGAATGCGGGAATATCCGCACCGATCAGAATAAGGGCCTGTGTTAGCCTCCATTGCATGTCCTCTGACTTTCCTAGCATCCCTGTGCTTCCTTCTGCTACCTCATCCTCCCATGTACTACTCCTGCTAAGTCTTCATTATGTTTCTCCTGCCAGCTCAGCTGCCATTGTGCTTCCCCCTGCTACTGTACCTCAACCTTTCCCCTTTGCTTTCTACCCCAGCTCCTTTGTTACGTTTTGTTACATCTTCATACTGCCTCAGTGTCCCCTGTGCTTCACGCTGTTTGTTTAGCCTCCCTTGTTACATCTTCCTGCTGCCTAAGTCTCCCTTGTTACATCTTCCTCCTGCCTCAGCCTCCCTTGTTACATCTTCCTGCTGCCTCAGCCTCCCTTGTTACATCTTACTGCTACCTCGGCCTCTCTTGTTACGTCTCCCTGCTGCCTCAGCCTCCCTTGTTACGTCTTCCTGCTGCCTCAGCCTCCCTTGTTACATCTTACTGCTGCCTCAGCCTCCCTTGTTACATCTTACTGCTGCCTCGGCCTCCCATGTTACATCGTCCTGCTGCCTCGACCTCCCTTGTTACTTCTTCCTGCTGCCTCGACCTCCCTTGTTACATCTTCCTGCTGCCTCAGCCTCCCTTGTTACATCTTCTTGCTGCCTCAGCCTCTCTTGTTACATCTTCCTGCTGCCTCAGTCTCTCTGTGCTTCCCCCTGCTGCTTCAGCCTGCCTTGTTACATCTGTCTGCTGCCTAGACCTCCTTTGTTACATCTATCTGCTGCCTCAGCCTCTCTTGTTACATCTATCTGCTGCCTCAGTCTTCCTTGTTACATCTATCTGCTGCCTCAGCCTCTCTTGTTACATCTATCTGCTGCCTCAGCCTCTCTTGTTACATCTATCTGCTGCCTCAGTCTCCCTTGTTACATCTATCTGCTGCCTCAGCCTATCTTGTTACATCTATCTGCTGCCTCAGTCTCCCTTGTGAATGAAGTATAGAATTTTTCCTCATATTTTGATCAGTGTCACATATTCTTCATATTTCTTCTTGCACAATCAGTTGTCTGCTTTCAGTTTGGCCTGTGTTCTCTTCCCTATACTGTATGTCCTGTCTGTGTTTAGTCCTTCAAAAGTCCTTTCTTCTTACTCCCCTACCCTGCTCCTGTCTGTGTTAGGCCTTTGTCAGCCCCCCTCTCTTCTCTCACAGGTTCCACTCACATATTAACACCCATCAAATTTCTTGGAGACCTCAGACACCCAGACTTCCGAGACAGCAGTCGGGTGTCATTCGAGGACCCGGCTCCCATCATGGAGTGAGGTCTAACGAGCTGGGACAAAAAAGTAAAGAGAGATTTTAATACCCCCAAAAACCCTCCACCCTTCGTGGATTTCTCTGCCCCACTCACCCTCAGCTCGGACATCACCAATTAATTTCTCTTGTTTTTTTACTATAAGAAAATGCTTGCTGGTTTTTTGATTTCTGTTGGAAATGCCATTGTAGGAACAGCTGAAAATGTGTCCTATCATCCCCGTCGATCATGTCACCTCATGTAATCTGTCATCTTCTTCCTCACTTCTTATCTTCCATTCGACTTATGTCATAACCTTTACTCTGAATTACATTAAATGACTCCTTACTCTTCTCAGGCTATACTCTTTTCTGTGTCTCATTATCATCACATGTTCTCCATTTCATCCCATGTTGGCTGACAACTAAATCTACAAAATTGACATTTTTATATGTATAAATAAATTATAGGTATAAATAAAAAAAAAAAATCATTATCAAGTATTTTTTGACAGTTTTCACCGCAAACTGTTTTATAAACCTTCACAATTTACATCGAAAGAGAATTTAAATGAGGACTAAAGCTGAAATGATAAAGCACTGCATGTCAGTTATGCTTAATGAGACCTCACTTAATGCCCCACACCCTCAAAAAATCTGAGGCAACATCAGAATAACATCAGAATAACCAAACATAATATATGACATAATGAGTCACAAATATGTTCACAATGTTAAACACACATATAGGCAAAATACATAATTATGTATATATAATACATACCTCCCAACAGTCCCGATTTTATCGGGACAGTCCCGATTGTCAGGGCCTGTCCCGCTGTCCCACCCGCGGGCGGCAGTGTCCCGCGGTGTGGGGGGGGTGTTGGAAGTCCCCCCGTCAGCTGCTAAGCAGCGGGGAATAAACGACGTGCGCATGCGCACAGCGTCTATTCCCGCAGCCAGGGGGCTGGGGGCATGGCTAGAGGCTCACAGAGCCTCTGGGTCATGCCCCCATAGCGGCAAAATGGGGGCGTGGCCTCGCGGAAGAGCCGCCGAGTATAGGCCACCCCCCCAAATTAGGCCACCCCCCCCACATTAGGTGGATTTTAGTAGTCCACGTCATCCTGTCCATTGGCAGTGCTTCACAAATTAAGCCTTGCTTTATACCTTATGTAGCCATTTATATTAACCATTTCATTTCTGTGAGAGATCCTCTAAATATCCGCTAAAAATGCCAGCGCCGCTCACAGCAACTGTTCTTATAGTATAAATAAATACAGAGACAGACAAGTCAATTCATTGAAGTTAAGCTAAATATTGCACCCATAAGAAGAACAGTTACTTTGAGTGACGTTGGCATTTTTAGCAGATATTTTGAGGATCTCTCACGGCAAAGGGTTAATTATACTATAACAGGGACAGTGCCAGACTAATGGCCACTTTGGCCTGGAGCTGAAAAATGAACAAGGGCCTATTGTGAGAAGGGCCATCACAGTGACCAGAACTGTGAGTACAGAACCTATACTATCAGAACACTGTCTCCCTAATCATGTAAAAGTAGAACATTTGCTTCATCTTGTGAGGAATATTGAAATACAATTTCAATACTTGATGATTTATGTCTAACCGGGCGCCTTAACTCAGCCCGCACATGAATCTGCCAATCCTCTCTCACATTAGAAGTATAGAATGGCTCAATATACAGAACCACCACCCTCCAATAGAACACACAGTTCCTGGACAGATTTAATTAAATATAAATATATTATTATCATTTATTTTATTATTATATTTTGTACAGTTATATGCAGATTATGATAAAAATTAGGGGTACATTTACTAAGATGGGAGTTCTATTGAAACCGGAACCCATAGCAACCAATCAGATTATACTCCTTATTTATTTAGCACCTTCTAGAACCTTGATGGCTAACCTTGACACTCCAGCTGTTGTTGAACTACACATTACAGCATGCTCTGCATCAGATTACCATGGCCAAAACTGAGGCAGAGCATGCTGGGATGTGTAGTTCAACAACAGCTGGAGTGTCAAGGTTAGCCATTAAGGTTCAAGAAGATAATAAAAATAATCTGATTGGATACTATTGGCATCATCTAATCTTTAACAGCACTCCCATCTTTTTCAATTGACCCCTTAATGTCAACAAACGACTTTACCCAAACAGCCAAAGATACGATTTTAGGATAGCGTTCTAATGGGTACTGATATCAAGCTGCTGAGACTGCAGCCATCTGTGCTGCTGTGACATCACTGGCCTGCCTGTGTGTTCGAATTCACCTATCCATGTCTTTGCAAACCTGTTAGTCTCCCTATGCATTCTCTTTAGAGAGGCCTTTCCCCCTCTGTGGCTTAGGTTCTTGGTGGAGGGCCCAGCATATCTGTCATTGGTGTGCGCGGTGTCCATGGGTCCAGTCGGGTCCCATACCTTCCACTCTGCAAAAAATTCTATTCACAATTCTCCAAAATACCCGGAGAACTCAAAAATAGTGGTTTGTTGTTAAGTATCTCCAGTGCTGCCGAGAGAGGGGGTACTATATACCTGGACCCAGGTCTGATGAAGGGTCCAGTGGGTCCCCTGCTGTCTGTCAGTAGTAGCTGCAGCAGCTCTTCTCAAACCAGCACATGCTGCTGTGTGCTGGGCCGCATTGTCTCCAGGGAGGTTGTTAAAGTACTTTTTTTCTGTATTTTATTCTAAAGGTGCATGACCACACCTCCCACAATTAGGCCACCCCCCTGTAAAGTAGTTGGGCCCAGCCAGGCTCTCTACTGCCCCGAGTATCTCAGTCGCACAAGATCGATCATTGGTTCCCAAACTCTTTCAGGCTCTGCCCTCTTGTTTCTATGATCTCCTTTCCAGCCCCCCTGACCCACTGAGGAATAACTGGAAAGAGTAGCAGCTAAATAATATCCAAAATCCAACCCACACCATAGCACCCCACACGAAGGTACCAGCCAGTCTGGGCACCAATGAGATAGATGCTAGACCGTGGTCTAATTTTCTACGTGAATTCATTACATATTCTCCTCCATCTGTCATCCATTAAACTCTCTGCCTTCTTTTCCGCGGGACAAACATTTTCAAGCATTTTGCTCTGCAAGCGGTTCACTTGTCAGCCCACACCAATCTTTGTAAGTTTAATTTAAAGTCGGGAGGTAAAAAAATAAAAAAAAATAAAAAAACATTGACACTGGTTGCATGAAATCATGATTCACCAATCAAGGCAAGGAACGCTCGCTCTTACCCCGCTGTGGTGCACAAAGGGTTAATGTTACAGTTATCCACTAGGAAACCGTTTGAATTGCTCCCGTCACCGCCTAAAATTCACCGAGGATTGAGACACTTTTTACTTAATGCCTTAGGTGGAGATGTATCCAGTCTTGGAGAGAGATAGGGTGGAGAAGTTGCCTGGAGCAGGTCGGGTCGATGCCTGCCTGGGGCGAATTCTGAGCTCACATGATGTCAGTGTCCGCCCCCTTATCGACCATCTGCGGCGGAAATAAAAATTCATTTAAACTGACTTTTGTTACCGATGGGGAGAGAAATCATTCGATGGACGGTGACCCTTCGGCCGCATGCGAGGGGGTGTGTTTTGCTACACATCCTCTTGCATGCTAGCGAGAGGATGTTGGCGGCATAGGTAGGAGGAGGGCGGGTGTTCGGCGGGGCGGCTGACGGTGCTGTGAGTATATGCGAAGAGGTCTGAATTGGGCCCTTTATCTCTCTCCCCAAAGGCTTGATACAACTCCTCCTTAAAAACTTGTCACTATTGCCTAATGAACCGATTGGCTGAATATACCATGTGTAGGTGACAACTATTGCCAGCAGATTCAGGTTTCTCATCCTGAGTTTCCAGTTTAAAAACAAAACTACTGTACCAGCCTGGCCAATGAGGATAATCCATTGTAATGCCAGTTACATTGTGGTGTCAGTCTCCTGTCTTTACCGATTTTGATCCAGTGAGAACTGTTGCATTAACCCTTTCTCTCCATTGGGATGTAGCGGGGAATGGGCCACAGCACACGCAAGTCACTTTTTATGTTTATCGCTCGTTCACGGGATCTGTGCATGCCATGGATTCCATGTCAGCAAGCATTGATATATGGGGTTGGTTTAACATGGCTCTTTTTGTTGTTGTGGGGGAGTTGGGAGGGACATCCAAAAGGGACATTGCATGTTGGTGATATGGGAGAGCTGTGCAGTGCTTCCTTTATGTCATATGGTGATTCTTTTGGTATAATGATGTATTTGTATCAGATGTTTAGAATTTCTGCCCCATTTAGAGTCAAAAAGTGTTTAGAAATTTGACATGCAAAAAAAAAACTATGAGGGGTAAATTCCCCCCTGGCCTTGGTGCGCAAATTGTAGTGCATGCTGTTGGGATCTACAATTTGTGGCTTATCAGTGGCATTGTACTAGCCCTAAGTGGGGCCGATATCTAACACTCATTGGCAGGAATTGCAATGTTATCTTTGGTTATCTACGTGTTTGAATTATGGAAACATCTGCTGGTATGTACTTAGCTAACTTCAGTTACTTGTTAAAAATCACTTTCTGGCTCTAGAACAAGTGTAAGGAACCTGAGGCTCTTCACCTGTTGTTTCACTGAAGGCAGAATCGGGGGGGGGGGGGGGTGGAATGCCTTCGGCAAGTTTCACACTCGCTGGGGCAATTGCTCCAGTATGGGAGGGCAGGTGGAGGAAGCACCCGCCCCAAATTTGCCCATCTGCAGACAGAAAAAAAATAATTCGATGGTGAGCGACCATCAAATGATTTTTGTCCCACGTGATCGCAAGTGAGTGTATGTGTAAGCGTACACATACACTCGCATGCTAACACGGGGATTCGTGGTGGCATTGTGGCGGCCGGCATTTACCAGTTTATATGCGCATCCTAGTGAGCAGATCTGAATCAGGCCCCAGGTTTGGATCAGGAACCCGGTGGTGCTTGCCCTCCAGCACAAATCACGTGAGTTATTCAGACCTGATCGCTGCTGGGTGATTTTGCAGAGCCCTGCAATCAGATAGTCGCTGCCCAGACAGAGTGAGACCCCGCCCTGAGCAAGTCCACGAATGGCTTGCCAATGGATCGCTGATCTCCACCAGCTGCAAAGTCATTCACAGCTCAGTCACCATATAATGATTTCCCAGTCTGTGCAGTGTGCGTAACTCAGACCCCTCCACAACTCTGTGACAGAGACCTGCTGATCGGGGCCGGCCCTGATGTCACATACGCTCCCCGAAAATGCCTGTTTTTTCTAACACTCCCAGAAAACGGTAGATTGCTGCCCATAAACAGCGGCTTCCTGTCAGTCAAGTTGCGAGGGGATTGCGATTAGACTTTTTGTCGCTGTGTGTCCTTGCACATGCGCTACATACATTCATACAGTCTTTTAATAAGCAATCGCTGTGCTAATTCGCCCTGCAGAAATCTGGTTTGAATAACCCCCTTAAAGTACCATGCTAGATCCAAATTCTTCTCTCCTATCTTCCTATCAAAATGTCACTAACTCATAGTATTATTTATTTATTATTTATTTACAGTTTCTTAAGGGCCCCATACATCAGCAATTAATTGTGACAATTTTCAGATCTAATTTTAGATGTGTGGGCTCCCCCTTTTGGCAATCCCAATCAAAATCGCCAATCGATTGCTTAATCAGGTTTTTAAACATGTTTAATAATCTGGTATTATCTGCAGATCTATTTTATATGTGTGGGCATTCCCAATTCGTCTTCTTCATCTATTTACATTATGAACAGCAATCGATTGGGCAATTTCCAGATATGAAGGTGCAATCTTTAGATGGAAAAATCTGCCGATCACTGAAATAAATTTGTAATGTGTGGGCAAAGTTAGATAGATTGTAAAATCCATTTATCTGGCCAAAAAATCCCTCGATCTGGAAATCCATAAATTGTGATTGCTGATGTATGGGGCCCATTATATAGCGCAGCATATTCCATTGTGCTTTACAATAGGACATTACTGATGGTCCTGATAGTATGCAAATTTCCTCATGATAAGGGGTGTGTCCTCCCAGGAAACAGGTGTATCACTATGGGTAAAGGATAATACAATTGGGGAAATTAGGGCATGTTTGGATATTTGAACTCCCATCAAACGGATCCCCCCCACCCCCTAAGTCAATATTCACTCGGCACTGTTATGGCCGTGGGGAGATCGGGGCTATGGAGGGCCCTCTAATAATCGCCAGGGCTGTGAAATCGAAACTCCGCTGTCCGGGCTGAAACAGCCCCTATGTTAGATATGTTTGGGAATTTTAGGTTAACAACAGTTGGAGAACTATAGGTTGCATACCCCTGTTCTACAGCATCATTATTGTACTCTTTGCTTAAATAATAATAGTAAATAATAATTTAATATTATAATAATAATAATAATAATAGCTAAAAATGG
Source organism: Crinia signifera (assembly GCF_055691185.1). Lineage (NCBI taxonomy): Eukaryota > Metazoa > Chordata > Amphibia > Anura > Myobatrachidae > Crinia > Crinia signifera. Next base: position 39,500,438 of record NC_139225.1, on the reverse strand, counting down.
AAAAACAAAAATGCTGATAATTATTATTTCATTGGAGTGTTTTTGGAAATGCCCATTTGTACCTAAGCTGCACTCCTGGCTACAGGTGGGAGGGCTGCTAGGGTTAAAGGCTGTGGCTACACTTACCAATAGGAAGCCGCCCTGAATGAGGCTTCTTGCTGGTCTGTATGGTCACATGCGTGTTTGTGGCATCACTCAGCCTTGGCTTTCAGCCGGGAGTGTGCGCAAATCTAGAGCCTCTGGAAATGCACAGAGCACTTTCCATGATATTATGAGGGAACCTCGGGTTGGGTTAGCCGGGAATGCAACCATATACATTGGTAAGGTGTACCTGTGATCTACATGCAGTAGTGACATTCAGTTCTTAACCTCAACCTGTCAAAAGCCTAATTTTGAGGCACCACCGGGCAAATATTTACGAGCCCTTACATACTGATTGAGTAACTTCTGCTTAGTCATTTAAAAATATAAGTGCTCAAGAATATCAAACCCGTACAATGAATGACACTGCTGTGTATAGGTGACAAAACCGTTTTATTAGAAATACATCTCTATGTCGTTGCTGCTTTTTATATGCATAAATGACATATGGGTGCTTTTAAGCCACAAGAGAACTTTACAGGCATACTTACTTATGCTGACTTCTAATAAAGTTGAATCCTTTGTTCTTAATCCCATCCCTGGTGAATTGGTGAAGTCAGGGCTGTGATGACGCGTTTTGCTGTGAAATGCGTTGCTGTGAATTTGTACAATGCGGGCAAGCACACGTGTCTCCAGCGGTATGAAGACATTTGTTGCCCTGTATTGTCCTCACTCCCTTGAGGTAGTTACCAAATAGGACAATATCAGATGTTATGTAAAGTTCCAGATATGTCCTAAATTAATTGTAAAGCAGCAAATGTTATTTTGTGCCTGTAGCTTCCCTTTATTAATAACACAGAGAGCCTTAATCTGTCATTAATGGGACAACATCGGAGGCGGATTAAATGTACTTAACCTTGATTTGAGACGGGAAGGCATAAAGGTCCTCGAGCCATTTCTGCAGGCAACTCTGCAAATGGGAAGATGGTTTAGTAAATGTAGTCTGAAATCACACCTTTATGCTTCCCAATCCCAAATTGCAGGCTAACTGTTCTGTATCGCCTTGTGCTATGTCCCAGGGTTCTGTCTCACATGACATCACAGGATAGTGTGTAATCTCGTGATGACAGGGAGAGATGTGTATCTGGATATTAGTAAGACAGGACATCTCACCCTTTATATACTTACTGTCACTTTCTCTTTCTCTCCCTCCTTTTCTACCTCTATTCTATTGCAGGCTCTACCCATGTTCTCACCCCTCAGAAACTCCTGGACGCTCTGAAGAGAATGAATAAAACAGATGATGAAATCAGCAGTTAGATCCCCAACCCCCTAAACTGTTATGGCCCATCTCCCCCCAAGACCGCGTCTTAGCCCACCCGACCCAACCACTGGCTGCTGAAGAGCAATAGTCTGCAATTTATTCTTTGCCTACCAGCAGAGAGGGAGTTAATGTCACCCTACCCCACTTCTAAACCAATGCTATTTTTTGGCTCCTTAACATTAAGGCATGGATGTACTTTCGGCCATTTTGTACTTGCCACCACACCCCTCCTTTCCCCTTTTACCCCTGCAATGTGGAGATTCTGTATTCTGTCTGTTCGTCCTGGAATTTGTAATGATCCCGGTGCATTCTGGGTCTTGTGTTTTGGATTATTGATGACTTTTCATGCACTATATCCTGGGCCTTGTTGCCTGGCTGTACACATATGATATTACACCTTCATGCACTGAATTTTTCACTATTGTACAGTTGTGTTGCTTTCCGTTCAGATCCCTTTTTCGATATGTAGCCTGTAATGCAACATATTCTGGATTTCTCTATATTTTCTCTTAATGCTTCTTATTTTCAACACTTCTATTTCCCATAATGCACTTTGCTCCCATGTCATCACCGGACATGCAGAAACGCAGTACAGCTTCGTAGCCTGCTGCAGCCCCCAGTGTTATAAAGCACAACCGGCATTGGGGTAAATATCTGGTGATGCCATGATTGTCCGACCCTAAGTTTTCCAATCTAATACAGTCAAGATCTAGAATATGCTGCATCCATACCTGTTTACTCCCTAATTGTACATTTAATACCACTATTCCCAAGCAAACCTTCCCAGTGCCGCCCCCCCCCCCCCCCCCCCCCCCCCCCCCCATCCCTCCGATTTGTTATCTGTTCAGGAAATGTGTGTATCTGTATTTGAGTGAGCTTGTCCTGCCTCACCAACTGGAAACGAATGCTTGCATCCTTATTGTGTGTAGCGACCTCAATGTTTGAAATTAGTTCTGTCTTATATAATATATAAAGATATATTTATGTTTATAGATAGAAGGGGTGAGGCTCAGGCCTTGTGTATGCAAGACTGCAACCTAAATCTGTGTGACCCTTCATTTTTGTAATAACGGACTAGTATTTAATAGAAATTATATTTCAGATTTCAGTGCTGCTCTAGCCCTTCCTTCTAAACCTTACATCGGTGGATATAGATCTAGTGTATGAGATAAAGCTAAGGAGGCCATTTTGTTTGGACAGGAAGTGAGGCCTGTTTTCACTTACACTGAATGCCTGGGGAAACTCTCACAGATTCCCAAACCTTTTGAGCCACAAGATGTTATTTTACCCAAAAATGGGCTTCTTGTGAGAGGTCTACCCTGTGTTGGTGTTGTAAAAGGCTATGCAATCTGTAAATGTGTTTAACAATTTGCTGTGAAATTACATGATTTTGCTTCATGTTTGCTATATATGGTCGAAGCCTCTGCTAATTGATTACACAGACTCGTGAGTAAGCAAAAAAGGGAAAAACCCATGTTAACTCCTATAGGAATGAACAGAACCTTCAGCCTCACTCCTCCATTTCCTGTAATATTTGTTCTGTGATACAGTTTGTCATTTTTGCCTGCAATAAATAAAGATATTTAAAAAAAAAAAAAAGAATAGATGTTGTTTCTTTAAATTAAATAAATCCTGTCCCTGAGCAATCCCTTTATAGGAAAATGAAAAGGACATACTGTATATACTGTATTGATCCTTTCCACTATACCATGTTCAGTTATTTACAACCACCTAATTCAGAATTGCTATAGTTTCACTAAAGGTCTTTTACAAAGTGCAAATAATGTGAGAGGACAACATTTTTATTTGAAATAAACAAATGACCTATTTGTTCACCTTAATGATCTGGTATATAAGAGGGCCAGTATGCCCTCCATTCTCACACCCTGAGGAAGGCTTCTGACAGTTGAAATGCATTTGTGGAGAGACTAGCCCCTTCCCGACATTTGACGTACATTTACGTCATGGCCGGGATGTACTTCCCGACGCATGGCATAAATGTACGTCATGGCTTTAAACTGTCACCGCGTCTATAGACGCGGTGACAGTTTAAACATGTCTGCTGTCCCTGACAGCAGACATGTCCCTGCATGCCCAGGGGGGGTGGCGATGCCTCCCCCCCGTCGGCGATCGCTGTGATTGGCTGTTCAAATGTGAACAGCCAATTACAGCGTTTTCTGTGTACCGGCGAATAACGTTCGCCGGTGACACAGGGATCGGTGGTGATTGGTGCTGTAAAGTACAGCACCAATCACCACGGGGTGTAAGGGTGACACTGGTGTCACCCCACCTCACCCCACCCGCCCCCAAAGGCCGTGATTGGTTCGTCGGACCGACGGACCAATCACAGCCATGGAGGGTGATTTAAACTAACGGTGACTGCACTGCAGACGCCATTCCGGTCTGGAATTGCGTGCAGTGCGGTCACCGTGCCTATCTGCCGTGATATACTGACCTGATCCTTGCAAATACTTACCTGATCACCTGATCACTGCTTGTAGCGTGCTGGATGCTTCCTGGATCTGACTTCTTGTGACTTCCTGTGTTGTGCTGCTGCTGCTGCAGTGTGATAGAGTTATAGATAGAGAGATAGAGAGAGATAGAGAGAGATAGAGAGAGATAGAGAGAGATAGTGACAGAGAGTGCTATATTATGTGTCTGCTGCCCCCCCCCCCCTGTTGTGCTGATCAGTATATCTGTGCTGATCAGCAACTTTTTGGGGGTGCTGGGTTTTTTTTTATATATATATACAGCTGTGCTGCGTGTGCAACTGACTGCTGCCCCCCCTTTTGTGCTGATCAGTATAAATTAACTGATCAGCAACTTTTTGGGGGTGCAGTGCTGCTGCTGCAGTGCCATAGAGTGATAGATAGTGAGAGATAGAGAGATAGAGAGAGAGTGACAGAGAGTGATAGAGAGTGCTATATTTTGTGTCTGCTACCCCCCTTTTGTGCTGATCAGTATATCTGTGCTGAACAGAAACTTTTTGGGGGTGCAGGGTTTTTTTTATATATATATAACTGTCAGTGCTGCTGCTGCAGTATCATAGAGTGATAGATAGTGATAGATAGTGAGAGATAGAGAGATAGAGAGAGATAGTGACAGAGAGTGATAGAGAGTGCTATATTTTGTGTCTGCTACCCCCCCCTTTTGTGCTGATCAGTATATCTGTGCTGATGAGCAACTTTTTGGGGGTGCAGGGGTTTTTTTTTATATATATATACCTGTCAGTTGCTGCCAGTTGCACTGTCAGTTGCACCAAAGGTTGTGCACCTGCTGCCCCTCACTGGTAATCAGTGTCGCATCACTGATCACCTTTTTTTTTTTTTTGAGGGTGCTGTGGGGTCTTTTTTTAATTTTTTTTTTTACACACACTGTGATTTTGTGGGTGTCCTGTGGCCACTGTGCGCTGATCAGTGACGTACATCACTGATCAGCTTTTTCGGCACAGGGTTGATCTATTTTTTTTTTTTTTTGATCAAATTCCTGTTGCCTTTGAGCGCTGTTCAGTGACGGACGTTACTGACCAACATCTGTGCTCAATTTTTGGCGCAGGACCTTTTTTTTTTTTCTGCACTACATACACACTACACACTACATACCCCCCCGGGTTGAAATAAAGTTTGTACCCCCCCTACACTATACACGTGTTGAAACATTTCACTACCAGAAACACAAAAATAAAAATGTCATCCCAAATGTCATCCCAGTCATCCAGAAGAATGTATTCAGCGGAGGAGGCATATGCCATGCTTGCCTCTGACTCTGACACAGCCAGTGAGGCAAGCAGGGAATTTGAAGGATTCATCTTAAGCTCCTCTTCCTCCTCTAGTGATGAGGGACCCCCTCAAAGACGCCCCCGTAGAGCAGCTGAGACCCCCCCCAATAATTGATCTCGTATGGACCCCACCACCAGACAATTTTGAGCCCCAGGTTCCTGAGTTTTTGGCCATCCCAGGAATCCAATTTGATTCCACAGGTCTCAGAGAAATTGACTTTTTCAAATTATTTTTCTCTGATGATTTTATAAATTTAATGGTGGACCAAACTAATTTATATGCCCAGCAGTTTATTGCTCAAAACCCCACGTCATCATTTGCTAGGTGGACCCCTGTAGATGCAGTAGAGATGATGACGTTTTGGGGTCTGGTGTTTCATATGGGCATAGTAAAAAAGCCAGAAATTAGGCAATATTGGAGTACAGATGTTCTGTACAGCACCCCACTTTACCGTATGGCCATGACCCGGACTCGTTTTGAGTTAATCCTTAAATTTTTGCATTACAACGATAATGCACAGTGCCCACCCAGAGATGATCCCACCTTTGACCGGCTATTCAAAGTCAGGCCGGTCATTGATCATTTCAGTGCCAAATTTCCAGAGATGTACATCCCAGATAAATTCATTTGCATAGACGAGTCCCTTATACATTTTAAAGGAAGGGTTAAATTCCGCCAGTACCTTCCCAATAAGAGGGCAAGGTATGGCATAAAAATGTATAAGCTGTGTGAAAGCACCTCAGGGTACACCCACAGGTTTAGGGTATATGAAGGGAAGGATTCAAGAATTGAACCGCCAGAATGCCCCCCCTCCCTCGTAGGTGTTAGTGGAAAAATTGTCTGGGATTTAGTGCACCCCTTCCTGGATAAAGGTTATCACCTCTATGTGGATAACTTTTACACTAGCATCCCCCTGTTTAAGGCCCTTGGTTCAAGAGGTACAGCAGCTTGCGGTACTGTGCGCAAGAACCAAAGAGGCCTCCCAAAAACGCACATTGCCCAAGTAATGAGAAGGGGTGAAAGCAGGGCACAGTCCACCGAAAATATGTTGTTGGTCAAATATAAGGACAAGAGGGATGTCCTTATACTGACAACAATTCACGGAGACAGTACCACCTCCGTCCCTGTACGAGGTACCAGTACCCACACCTCAAAACCTAATTGTATCCTGGATTACAATAAGTACATGGGCGGAGTGGATCTTTCAGATCAGGTACTGAAGCCGTACAGTGCCCTGCGGAAAACAAAAATCTGGTACAAGAAGCTGGCCGTGTATATCATCCAGATGGCACTGTATAACGCTTACGTGCTATTCCGTTCTACCAGCCAGAGGGGGACATTTATGCACTTTCAAGAGGAAGTCATAAAGAGCCTAATATTTGGGAACCAGCAGGCAGAGGGCCCCAGTACTTCTAGTACTGGCCCCCGTATTGTACCAGGGCAGCATTTTCCTGATGAAATCCCCTCCACTGGAAAAAAGGGCAGGACACAAAAAAGGTGCAAAGTTTGCTATAAAAAGGGAATAAGAAAGCAAACTATTTTCCAGTGTGACACTTGCCCCGACAAACCCGGCCTATGTATAAAGGAGTGTTTTAAAATATACCACACATCTATGGATTATTAGGTTCATCATTTCACCGTGCTCCGGGGGTCTTGCTAATGCCACATAGCACCCACCATTCATTCCACCAGAATCTGAGCCGCAAAATCCAAAAATCACTCCTTCCCTTCTGAGTCCTGCCATGCACCCAACTGGTATTTTTTGGTCACATGTGAGGCATTGCCGTACTCGGGAGAAATTGGGGCACAGATTTTGGTGTGCTTTTTCTCCTTCATACCTTATGAAAATGAAAAATTTTGAGCCAGAACTGCATTTTTGTGTAAAAAAATGTAATTTTTCATTTGCACAGCCCAGTTGTATCAAAATTGGTGAAACCCCTGGGGGTTTGAAATGTACACTTTACCCCTAGATGAATTCCCTGAGGGGTGTAGTTTGCAAAATGGGGTCACTTGTGGGGGGGTTCCACTGTATTGGTGCTTTGGGGGTCTTGCTAATGCGACATAGCACCCACCAAAATTCCACCAGAATCTGTGCTGCAAAATCCAAATATCACTCCTTCCCTTCTGAGTCCTGCCATTTTTTGGTCACACATGAAGCATTGCCGTACTCGGGAGAAATTGGGGCACAGATTTTGGGGTGCTTTTTCTCCTTCATACCTTATGAAAATGAAAAATTTTGAGCCAGAACTGCATTTTTGTGTAAAAAATTTAATTTTTCATTTTCACTGCCCAGTTGTACCACAATTGGTGAAACCCCTGGGGGTTTGAAATGTACATTATACCCCTAGATGAATTCCCAGAGGGGTGTAGTTTGCAAAATGGGGTCACTTGTGGGGGGCTTCCACTGTATTGGTGCTTTGGGGGTCTTGCTAATGCGACATAGCACCCACCAAAATTCCACCAGAATCTGAGCTGCAAAATACAAAAATCACTCCTTCCCTTCTGAGTCCTGCCATGCACCCAAATGGTATTTTTTGGTCACATGTGAGGCATTGCCGTACTCGGGAGAAATTGGGGCACAGATTTTGGGGTGCTTTGTCTCCTTCATTCCTTGTGAAAATGAAAAATTTTGAGCCAGAACTGCATTTTTGTGTAAAAAATTTAATTTTTCATTTTCACTGCCCAGTTGTACCACAATTGGTGAAACCCCTGGGGGTTTGAAATGTACATTATACCCCTGGATGAATTCCCTGAGGGGTGTAGTTTGCAAAATGGGGTCACTTGTGGGGGGGTTCCTAACTTTTAGCATCTTATGGTGCCTAGAAACCTACATGGTGCCTAAAAAATAATCTCATAAAAAGGAGGCTCCAAAATCAAGTAGGTGCTCCTTCTATTATGAAGCCTGTGGTTTGGTCAACGTGCACACTAGGGCCACATATAGGATATTTATGAAAACAAAAGAATTGGGGGAATCAATTTTTAGTCACATTTCTCTAGTAAAATGTACTGTGTTCCTTAGAAAAATGTATTAAAATTGCAAATCTGCAAAAAAAATGAAATTTTGAAATTTCACCTACACTTTGTTTTAATTCCTGTGAAACACCTAAAGGGTTAACAAACTTCCAAAATGCTGTTTTGAATACTGTGAGGGGTGCAGTTTTTGAAATGGCATCATTTATGGGGGTGTCTCACATACAAGTCCCTCAAAGTCTCATCAGAACTGAACTGGTCCCTAAAAAAATCAGTGTTTGAAATTTTCTTGAAAATTTGAGAATTTGCTATTCATATTTTAAGCCTCCTAGTGTCCAAAAAATTTAAAAGGAAGTTGAAATAATGATGGAAACATAAAGTAGACATATGGTCTATGTTAGTTATTAACTATTTTGAGTGGTATGATTATTTGTCTCACAAGCAGAAAATTTAACATTTTGCAAATTGCTAAATTTTCCATTTTTTTGCGACATTTTGGTATTTTTCACAAAAAAACACAGACTGTATCGACCCAAATTTACCACTAACTTGAAGTACAATGTGTCACGAGAAAACAATCTCAAAATCACTGGGATAAGTAAAAGCAAAAAAAAGTTATCCCCACTTAAGTGATACATGTCAGATTTGAAAAAAAGGGCTCTGTCAGGAAGGCAAAAACTGGCTGTGTCAGGAAGGGGCTAGGGACCCGGTGGAGGATCTATCTTATGCAAAAGACCAGCGCCATATCCAAGGGTGTCAGTCTGGACCTTGACCCATTGTTTAAAGTTAAGAGCCATTTTTTCCATCTTGACTTGGCATACGTAGATCATCTGTTTGGTATCCCCATTTTTATGATTTCAGTATATTGTGTTTTTATGATTTTGGAGTAATACAATTATTTTAAGCAACCCCTATTCCTCCCTTTTTTCGGTATTGGATTGGTGTACGAGAACTGTGATCCCAAAGAACGGGAAACCCGCAAAGAAACTGAGATAGGAGTGATACAGCTGGTGGAGTTGTAAGTTGGGTACGCCACTGTTTGACATTCTCACCACTGGGTGACCTTTTGGTGATTACAGCAGGTCCTTTTTACGTGAGTACAGTACACTATTAACCACATGTCCTCTTGCACAGATAGAAAGATACCTTTATAAGAGGAATCCACTCCACCAAGGTGTGAGTACGGTACGCCGCCAACTACTAATTTTCAGCACGCCTCTATCATTTACTTTCGAACTTTCTCCACTTGAACATTTTGTACACACTACACCATATTTTCCATCTTCTCTCTTTTTCCATGTATGAATGACCGAGAGAAGAAAAGATTGTGACATCTATTTCCTGGAACCCCTGTCAGGACCATTTTCCTCCTAGTCTTTGGTACTGTTTTCCACTGTAATGACTTTAATGACTGTGAGCGCTGTGTGATACATATGAAGACTTTTTCTGTGTTTATAGTGCAATTTAAGATTTGGTGACCTTCCCTTAACTGTATATATAGCAGCTCATGTGTGCGTAATTAGAGGTACTTTCTCTATTCTGGACCCAATGCATGTTGACCTAAATAGGGTCAACTTGGCGACTACATCCACTCCATATCCATAGGCACCATTTCTCCAAGATTTTGTTTTCTCCTATTAACCAGAACTAATTCCTTCACATAAAATGAATGAAACATTGTAAATAAGCCTCTACATGTACCATTGCCTGAATGTTCTAGCCTAGTTTAATTTTTTCTGAGTGCTGTGTGAGGACGATGTGCATTGCGTATACAGGTTACATATGTGTGCATTGTGTATACAGGTTACATACTGTATGTGTGCATTGCGTATACAGGTTACATACTGTATGTGTGCATTGTGTATACAGGTTACATATGTGTGCATTGTGAATACATGTTACATACTGTATGTGTGCATTGTGTATACAGGTTACATACTGTATGTGTGCATTGTGAATACATGTTACATACTGTACAGGTTACATACTGTATGTGTGCATTGCGTATACAGGTTACATATGTGTACATTGTGTATACAGGTTACATACTGTATGTGTGCATTGTGTATACAGGTTACATATGTGTGCATTGTGTATACAGGTTACATACTGTATGTGTGCATTGCATATACAGGTTACATATGTGTGCATTGTGTATACAGGTTACATACTGTATGTGTGCATTGTGTATACAGGTTACATGTGTGTGCATTGCGTATACAGGTTACATATGTGTACATTGTGTATATAGGTTACATACTGTATGTGTGCATTGTGTATACAGGTTACATATGTGTGAATTGTGTATACAGGTTACATATGTGTACATTGTGTATACAGGTTACATACTGTATGTGTGCATTGTGTATACAGGTTACATATGTGTGCATTGTGTATACAGGTTACATACTGTATGTGTGCATTGTGTATACAGGTTACATATGTGTACATTGTGTATACAGGTTACATACTGTATGTGTGCATTGTGTATACAGGTTACATATGTGTGCATTGTGTATACAGGTTACATACTGTATGTGTGCATTGTGTATACAGGTTACATATGTGTACATTGTGTATACAGGTTACATACTGTATGTGTGCATTGTGTATACAGGTTACATATGTGTACATTGTGTATACAGGTTACATACTGTATGTGTGCATTGTGTATACAGGTTACATATGTGTGCATTGTGTATACAGGTTACATATGTGTACATTGTGTATATAGGTTACATACTGTATGTGTGCATTGTGTATACAGGTTACATATGTGTACATTGTGTATACAGGTTACATACTGTATGTGTGCATTGCGTATACAGGTTACATATGTGTACATTGTGTATATAGGTTACATACTGTATGTGTGCATTGTGTATACAGGTTACATATGTGTGAATTGTGTATACAGGTTACATATGTGTACATTGTGTATACAGGTTACATACTGTATGTGTGCATTGTGTATACAGGTTACATATGTGTGCATTGTGTATACAGGTTACATACTGTATGTGTGCATTGTGTATACAGGTTACATATGTGTACATTGTGTATACAGGTTACATACTGTATGTGTGCATTGTGTATACAGGTTACATATGTGTACATTGTGTATACAGGTTACATACTGTATGTGTGCATTGTGTATACAGGTTACATATGTGTGCATTGTGTATACAGGTTACATATGTGTACACTGTGTATATAGGTTACATACTGTATGTGTGCATTGTGTATACAGGTTATATATGTGTACATTGTGTATACAGGTTACATACTGTATGTGTGCATTGTGTATACAGGTTACATATGTGTACATTGTGTATATAGGTTACATACTGTATGTGTGCATTGTGTATACAGGTTACATATGTGTACATTGTGTATACAGGTTACATACTGTATGTGTGCATTGTGTATACAGGTTACATATGTGTACATTGTGTATACAGGTTACATACTGTATGTGTGCATTGTGTATACAGGTTACATATGTGTACATTGTGTATACAGGTTACATACTGTATGTGTGCATTGTGTATACAGGTTACATATGTGTGCATTGTGTATACAGGTTACATATGTGTACATTGTGTATATAGGTTACATACTGTATGTGTGCATTGTGTATACAGGTTACATATGTGTACATTGTGTATACAGGTTACATATGTGTACATTGTGTACACAGGTTACATATGTGTACATTGTGTATACAGGTTACATACTGTATGTGTGAATTGTGTATACAGGTTACATATGTGTGCATTGTGTATACAGGTTACATACTGTATGTGTGCATTGTGTATACAGGTTACATACTGTATGTGTGCATTGTGTATACAGGTTACATACTGTATGTGTGCATTGTGTATACAGGTTACATATGTGTGCATTGTGTATACAGGTTACATATGTGTACATTGTGTATACAGGTTACATACTGTATGTGTGCATTGTGTATACAGGTTACATATGTGTACATTGTGTATATAGGTTACATACTGTATGTGTGCATTGTGTATACAGGTTACATATGTGTACATTGTGTATACAGGTTACATACTGTATGTGTGCATTGTGTATACAGGTTACATATGTGTACATTGTGTATACAGGTTACATACTGTTTGTGTGCATTGTGTATACAGGTTACATACTGTTTGTGTGCATTGTGTATACAGGTTACATAGGTGTACATTGTGTATACAGGTTACATATGTGTGCATTGTGTATACAGGTTACATATGTGTGCATTGTGTATACAGGTTACATATGCTGGGCGCTAGTCGTCTTATGATGTGTACACACGGTACTTTTTGCCTTCCAATGTTGACGATATAGTCAACATCGGATCGGAATCGGATGCAGATCACAAGGGTTTTAACCCTTGTGAACCCGATCCGATTCCGATGCGCGTTCACATATCGCAAGGCAGAAAGTCTTGTCTGCCATGACTATATAGTGCAGATCTGCACTATATAGTCAGACTTGTATGCAAATTGGATGTGCCTTCAGATACTATTTACGATCCGATCTGATCGGATCGTGGATAGTATCTGAAGGCACATCTGACCGTGTGTACACACCATTACTCTCTGATTTATGAAGAAAGTACATAAAGCATAGAGGAAGGTCCTGATTCCTAGATGGATGCTAATGAATACACTGTATTTGAGCCATTATATAAATTGCCGCAGGAAACACCCTGTGTAAATAAATGTCTCTAGTCAATTCCTGTGATCCGCTGCTGTGTCCAAGGCCTTGTCATCAGATCATGTGTGCGAGTCATAACCCAAGGGTTCTCAGGATGGCTGGTGTCTTCAGGCTGCTGGAGCCAAAGTAGCAACATCCGTAGATGCCACAGGTAAGAACGAACTAGCATGACTCCATTTCCACTGCATCGTAATCCCAGGATTTCCCATTTTCACTGAACTTTGTGAAACTTTGGCAAGGCCAGCAAAACCTATGGATGTCTTCCTCCCTGATGTTCAGGAGCTTATACTTTCTTCAACAGATCACATGGCAGCTCTGTAATTGTCCTACTCTGCACACTGTGCCCATCCAGGCAGATCCTGTCTACTCTCTGCCCTACTCTACACACTGTGCCCATCCAGGCAGTTCCTGTCTCCTCTCTACCCTACTCTGCACACTGTCTCCTGTCTCCTTTCTGCCCTACTCTGCACACTGTGCCCATCCAGGCAGATCCTGTCTACTCTCTGCCCTACTCTACACACTGTGCCCATCCAGGCAGTTCCTGTCTCCTCTCTACCCTACTCTGCACACTGTGCCCATCCAGGAAGATCCTGTCTCCTCTCTGCCCTACTCTCCACACTGTGCCCATCCAGGCAGATCCTGTCTCCTCTCTGCCCTACTCTGCACACTGTGCCCATTCAGGAAGATCCTGTCTCCTCTCTGCCCTACTCTGCACACTGTGCCCATTCAGGAAGATCCTGTCTCCTCTCTACCCTACTCTGCACACTGTGCCCATCCAGTCAGATCCTGTCTCCTCTCTGCCCTACTCTGCACACTGTGCCCATCCAGGAAGATCCTGTCTCCTCTCTGCCCTACTCTGCACACTGTGCCCATCTAGGCAGATCCTGTCTCCTCTCTGCCCTACTCTGCACACTGTGCCCATCCAGATCCTGTCTCCTCTCTGCCCTACTCTGCACACTGTGCCCATCCAGGCAGATCCTGTCTCCTCTCTGCACACTGTGCCCATCCTGGTAGATTCTGTCTCCTCTCTGCCCTACTCTGCACACTGTGCCCATCCAGGCAGATCCTGTCTCCTCTCTGCCCTGCTCTGCACACTGTGCCCATCCAGGCAGATCCTGTCTCCTCTCTGCCCTACTCTGCACACTGTGCCCATCCAGGCAGATCCTGTCTCCTCTCTGTCCTACTATGCACACTGTGCCTATCCAACAAGATCCTGTCTCCTCTCTGCCCTACTCTGCACACTGTGCCCATTCAGGAAGATCCTGTCTCCTCTCTACCCTACTCTGCACACTGTGCCCATCCAGGCAGATCCTGTCTCCTCTCTGCCCTACTCTGCACACTGTGCCCATCCAGGCAGATCCTGTCTCCTCTCTGCCCTACTCTGCACACTGTGCCCATCCAGGCAGATCCTGTCTCCTCTCTGCCCTACTCTGCACACCGTGCCCATCCAGGCAGATCCAGTCTCCTCTCTGCCCTACTCTGCACACCGTGCCCATCCAGGCAGATCCTGTCTCCTCTCTGCCCTACTCTGCACACCGTGCCCATTCAGGAAGATACTGTCTCCTCTCTGCCCTACTCTGCACACTGTGCCCATCCAGGCAGATCCTGTCTCCTCTCTGCCCTACTCTGCACACCGTGCCCATCCAGGCAGATCCTGTCTCCTCTCTGCCCTACTCTGCACACCGTGCCCATCCAGGCAGATCCTGTCTCCTCTCTGCCCTACTCTGCACACCGTGCCCATCCAGGCAGATCCTGTCTCCTCTCTGCCCTACTCTGCACACCGTGCCCATCCAGGCAGATCCTGTCTCCTCTCTGCCCTACTCTGCACACCGTGCCCTTCCAGGCAGATCCTGTCTCCTCTCTGCCCTACTCTGCACACTGTGCCCATGCAGGCAGATCCTGTCTACTCTCTGCCCTACTCTGCACACTGTGCCAATCCAGGAAGATCCTGTCTACTCTCTGCCCTACTGTGCACACTGTGCCCATCCAGGAAGATCCTGTCTCCTCTATTCCCTACTCTGCACACTGTGCCCATCCAGGCAGATCCTGTCTACTCTCTGCCCTACTCTGCACACTGTGCCCATCCAGGAAGATCCTGTCTACTCTCTGCCCTACTCTGCACACTGTGCCCATCCAGGCAGATCCTGTCTCCTCTCTGCCCTACTTTGCACACTGTGCCCATCTAGAAAGATCCTGTCTACTCTCTGCCCTACTCTGCATACTGTGCCCATCCAGGAAGATCCTGTCTACTCTCTGCCCTACTCTTCATACTGTGCCCATCCAGGGAGTCCCTCTCTGCACTGTGCACATCCAGGCAGATCCAGTCTACTCTCTGCCCTACTCTGTCCATCCAGGCAGATCCTGTCTCTTCTCTGCATACTGTGCCTATCCAGGCAGATCCTGTCTCCTCTCTGCCCTACTCTGCCCATTCAGGAAGATCCTGTCTCCTCTCTGCCATACTCTGCACACTGTGCCCATCCAGGCAGATCCTGTCTCCTCTCTGCCCTACTCTGCACACTGTGCCCATCCAGGCAGATCCTGTGTCCTCTCTGCCCTACTCTGCACACTGTGCCCATCCAGGCAGATCCTGTCTCCTCTCTG
The DNA here is from genome assembly GCF_055691185.1 of Crinia signifera. NCBI lineage: Eukaryota > Metazoa > Chordata > Amphibia > Anura > Myobatrachidae > Crinia > Crinia signifera. Next base: position 39,484,958 of record NC_139225.1, on the reverse strand, counting down.
CCCTACTCTGCACACTGTGCCCATCCAGGCAGATCCTGTCTCCTCTCTGCCCTACTCTGCACACTGTGCCCATCCATGCAAATCCTGTCTCCTCTCTGCTCTACTCAGCACACTGTGCCCATCCTGACAGATCCTGTCTCCTCTCTGCCCTAATCTGCACACTGTGCCAATCCAGGCAGATCCTGTCTCCTCTCTGCCCTTCTCTGCACACTGTGCCCATCCTGGCAGATCATGTCTACTCTGCCCTACTCTGCACACTGTGCCCATCCAGGAAGATCCTGTCTACTCTCTGCCCTACTCTTCATACTGTGCCCATCCAGGGAGTCCCTCTCTGCACTGTGCACATCCAGGCAGATCCAGTCTACTCTCTGCCCTACTCTGTCCATCCAGGCAGATCCTGTATCCTCTCTGCCCTACTCTGCACACTGTGCCCATCCAGGCAGATCCTGTCTACTCTCTGCCCTACTCTGCACACTGTGCCCACCCAGGCAGATCCTGACTCCTCTCTGCCCTACTCTGCACACTGTGCCCATCCAGGCAGCCACCCCTCCACACACTGTGCCCATCCAGGCAGATCCTGTCTACTCTCTGCCCTACTCTTCATACTGTGCCCATCCAGGCAGTCCCTCTCTGCCCTACTCTGTACATTGTGCCAATCCAGACAGTCCCTCTCTGCATACTGTGCCCATCCAGCAATCCCTCTCTGCCCTCCTCTGCACTCTGTGCCTGTCCAGCAGGCCCTCTCTGCCTCATGTGTAAACGTCACTCACTATTTACCCACTAAAACCCTGCTCGAGACCCAGGTAAAATTTTGTAGCTGTTTACACTGTCCCGAGTCGACACAGCAAAAACCTGGGTTTTTAGGTCGGTGGAAAAGGGGGCCAACAGTGTACACCAGCTGAATGCCTGTGGCCAGACCCCAGTTGTTTATTTGGTACAGATAGGATATCTTCATCCAGGTAAACGTTATCAAACAAAAAACTGTTACATGGATGATTATGAAGTAACGACACTGTACACTATTTTTTTGTTAATTATTTTAATGTATAAAAAATTTCGACGTGAAAAAATAGATTTGTACAAAGCTTCTTTTGACAAAAACATGAGATCAATGCTAACACCCCAAAATGCCTCACACATACAGACAGCTCGATCTTGTACCGTTGTTGTACATGTAAAATACTAATAAAAACATCATTAAAACATAAATCACTGAGCTGTTTATAAACCGTCATCCTAACAGCAAATGTTCTTCACAGCAGATTATTCATAAATAACTTGGAAATAACAAAGACCTTTTAATGGAATATGCCACTAGCTAATTGTGACTCAGTATTAACGAGCTGCTTATTCACATTAGCAGTCGCCATGGCAGCGCAACTTCATTTGCGCTCACTATATGACAGTCATCCCGCAACTACACATAAAGGAATGGAAGTTCTGGATTGGGACCAGAGGTTGGGACATAATATTCCCTGTCATGTCGCAGGAGCAAAGCTGGGTACACATTAGACCACACTGCAAACCATACAATGTCATTCATGATTTCCCTTGAACTCCTGGACATCTGATATAGGGGATGCCCATGAAATGCTGGCATTGGTGCGACCCTGGCCCGCAGCCCCATGCCCGCACTGCTCAGTGCGAATCCGTTCGCCAAGAGAGCCTGCACATGCGCATAAATCATTATTCGCATGCGCAGAAACAAAACATCTCTCCCCCGTGCGAACGTGCGGGGAAGCAATAGAATCAGAATGACCCCCATAGTGTGTATAATATATCGTCAGTAGTCACATCCTGTTGTGTAGCTGTCGTTGAAGATATATTCTAACGATACAGTGATTACACACTGGACGATATATACAAAAAATATCGTTATGACTGGTCATTATCTAATGGGGCTAATTCAGCATGGATTGATAATGTGATTTTCCAACCATTCCCAGAAAACCTCAGGTTACCACCCCCAAACGCTGGCTTCCTGTCACTCAATCTGCATCCGCATTGTGTTTAAGATCCTTGCGCATTGTCTGTTGCTACTTCCCCTCGCGCATGTGCAATGCAGACTTTAACCATGTGCAGTCATTCCATAATCCCTCGATTCGCGAATTCTCTATTTAGCCATCTATGCTGAATTAGCCCCAATGTGTACGCAGCTTCAGAGCACTTTCTCAGACAAGCAAACACACATAAATACTTCCTAACTGTCATTTCGTACCAAAACTCTGGATACAAAAATATAAATATTTAAAAAGGAAACACACACCTTCTATTTACCTGTGTAATATGTAACCTGCGCTGGTGTGAAAACATTCTGCTACATATTACAATGTCTATGGTACAACAGTCACTAAGAGGTATCAGGGTCATTAGTAGCAGAATTGTACCTTCCTATGTGATCCAGCAATATAAGTGAGGAGCAGCAGAATCCTCATCCTTCCAGTATAATAAGGTACCAGGGACTGTGCCAGCGGCTGTTCGGACCCACTTATTCGAATTAGGTTACATCCCTAAGATTATCTCTATACAAACCTACTGTGTACTAGCCTCTGATACAAAATAAATAGTATGTTTGGCAATTATTATTTAGTAAGTTCATAATTGTCCTTTAATTATATTTTTAACTGTAATATTATTATAATTATTATTATTATCAATAAGGAAGAACTGCTTACACTTAGTGGGAGTCTGGTGGGTTCATCTTTTTGGACCCTATTCCTGGTTTTATTGTTGTTCCTGGAACAAAGAGGGTGATTTAGACCCGCTCGTAGCGGAACGATTTCTGTCCCCCCCTCTGATGGTGGGTGGTCTGCGCATACATGAATATGCGCATGCGCAAACCCCCTGTGCGAATGCCTTCACACTCGCCGAGCGTTCGATCGGTGGGCCAGATGCACTTAGCGTCAAAAGTGATAAAATGGAGAGTAAAAACAGCCAGCCAATCAGCTTCTAACACAGTCCGTGACATGTCAGATTGGCTGGTTGTTTATCACTCTCCATTTTATCACTTTTGAAGCTTAGTGCATCTGGCCCAGTGAGGTGAGCGGGAGGCAGGGGGAGGATGCAGGGGAACGCCCAGCATTTTATGGGCGTGCCCACGTGTTGATGCCAGCTTGACATCAGCACCCACCCTGAATTCAGCGTTGAAATGGAAAGTCAGTCCAGGTTAATGTTTCATTACGAAAATAGGAGGGTGGGGACGTTTGCTGCCGCCGTGTTTACCTGCTTGCTAGGCAGTGAATATTATATGCTGCCTAGCGAGCAGTTCTGAATCAGGCCCCAAATTCCCTTTTCAGAATGTAGCAGCAGCCAGGGGACATATAACTGGACTGGTGCAGCCAGTACTGACTGAGGGCCGTCTTAGCAGCATTGTAGGCCCTAGGTAAAGCAATGCATTGGTGCCCCTTAACCACCAATACATGGGAATACATTTATAGAACAACAATATAGCTGCGGTTCTGCACCTTCTCTCTACATGCTTGTGTCTGGCTGTCAGCACTGTGATTGGATAATAGCTCCAGCCATCTACCAATCCGCATACTTTACTGGCTGGTCGAGAGGCCGGTAGACAATGATGCTCCTCAGCCTCAGTCAGGGCGGCTGGACAGCCTTCTCTCCCTGTCTCTCAGGAAGCTCCAGAGATAACAGTTTGGAAAGGACATGCCCCCATGGCCTAGCCTGGCGCTGCTCAAAGGCCCTAGAATTGTAGGGCGGCTGCCTAGTTCCCCCTTCATGTTAAGATGGCCCAGTACTGACCTGAGAAACTGTATGCAGTATAAGGTGGCAGAACTTGGGTGATTACGGGATGAGTCAAGGGAAGAGAATTCCAAAGGGCGCTACCCCCTGGCACGGATTTCCTAAAACTCTATTTTGTGTTGTTCATCTTTCATGAATATGTAATGAATAGGTAGCACAGTATTATCTCTACATGGAAGCAGGCCATGGAGATGAATCACACACATCATTTGGGTCACAGCCAGAATAAATGCTACATAGACTTGTCCAATCTAGAAAAGACAAGAGCCCCGTAGATTGCGCTGTGTGCTGAGATCTATAGTGAGTGACCGGCACATCCGTCTGCTGGTTACTTTTAGTTCCTTGGCTGCTTCTAGTGCTCGATTCAATGGCCAGCTTAGGTCCTCCAGCTCTAGGATGTCTGGTTTAGGGGGAGATGTCACGGTATAAGGAGGCCGCAGCTCAGCTACCTTATATCCAAAGGGAACATAGAGACTGGGCGAGGCACCATATCTACAAGGAGAGGTGGAGAACATAAGTATGCAGGCATTTTATGAGTGCAAAGTGAGACATTCTTTTGGAAATATGTAGGAAAATACAAAGGGACGCACGGTCCTGCACACACACACACACCTCCCCCCCCCCCCCAACCACATCACTGGACCCAGACGTTTAGGGACCAATTCTAGTTTGTACAGATGTTTTTGGCAACAAAGCGATTATCAGCAGACTGTGCCATCATGTATCTGCCGCCAGCTGCAGTATGTACAGCAGCATAGCATCTGCATAGCTACTGGCGTGTCCAGTCTGCGTAGCCACAGGGCTACCCTAGCAGTTCATGGACCTCATTCTGGTTGAAACGCAGCAGTATGAACTACGCAGCTCTGCATGTCTTTTTAAGCCCATCCGCCGCTCGCTTTACTGCCCCCCCCCCCATCGCAGGGCAAATTCGTCCGCGCGGCTGCGAATGGATGTTTTGCATAAACATCCATCGCAGCCTTGGGGGCGAGACACGCATCATTCGATGATGTGGTGATTACACACAAAACTAAGACACTCTCAGGTGTCTTTAGCTTTGCGTGTGACCTGTACAAGGACAGGACGGGCAGCTGACATCCGGTGATGAAAAACATTGCGCTTCCGTGCAAATTCGCATGTGAGCGCATCAATCAGAATCACCCCCTATGTTCCTCCCTATTCCAACCTATAGGCGGCATATGTGTATGTAGTTGTTGGGGACTTTTTGATGGCTCCGACCCCTTAATTTGTGAACATTTGAATATGAGAAAGATGGTTAGAATTGTATGAAAGATGGCCTGTATTGCAACTTGAGTTATAGGTGAAATGTGTTAAATAGAGAGCATATGATTTGGAAGGGGGTGTGTATTGTTTTGTTTAATTAAAAAGCGGTTACAGAGTAAGATATACATTGATAGTGTGGATGGTACAGTGACATTTGTGGGTGTGGGGGGGGGGCTGTGTGTGCATGTTGTTTAGGTGTGTGTGTGTGTGCAATAGTATAGTAGGGTGTTTTCGAGTCAGCGGCTCCCCACTGGCGGAGGTCACGACACAGGAAAACAGGAGGCTGGGTAGTGATAGGGGTGTGTGGACATAAGGGGGACTAAAGAGGAGGGTGGGAGATACTGTGCAGCTTCTGCCAGTGGGTGAGGGTCCAGTGTGGCAGTACAGGAGTACAGGATGGTGGCCCTGAGTCAGTGTCTCCTCCTACTGGGTGGGAGTTAGGGTACATGAGAGCAGGAGGCTGGGCTATGAGGCATGATAGGGGCATGTGGGCAAAACAGCGTCAGCGACTCCCCAGTGGTGGAAGTTATGGTTCAGGAGAGCAGGAAGCTGGGTAGTGATAGGGGTGTGTGAGTATACGGGGGACTAAAGAGGGGCTTAGGGGTGCCGTGAATTGTGGGAGGGGCGTGGGGGGGTGCCGTGAATCAAGGGAGGGAGGGGGCGCAGGTGTCCGTGGATCGCGGGAGAGGGCGGGGGTCCGCAAAGCGTGGGAGGGGGCGTGAATTGCGGGAGGGGGGTGTGTGCGGGGGGTGACGTGAATCGTGGGAGGGGGCGTGAATCGTGGGGGGGGGTGCGCGGGGGGTCCGTGAATTGCGGGAGGGGGGGGGGGGGCACGGGGCACGATAAATCACCTAGTTGGTTATATATTCTTGTAGAAGGATGGTAGGATGTTGCTGTCATTCAGAATGCATTTACATAAACAGTAATAGTAGCAGTAAAAGATCTGACTTAAAACACCTACAGTAAAACAGAACAGGTGTTATATATTATACAAAGAATTGGTTGATGATGTGTAGGTTGACGTGCACATAGTTGTCACTGTAAAAAAATTGCTACAAGAAAAAATCAACACAGAAAGGTCAACACATGTAAATGTTGACATAAGTGTGGCACTTCACATGAGAATGAATATGAAAACATTCAAAAAAGAAAAATAAATCTTCAAAAACTCATGTCAACCTTTTTCATTGTCGACCATAGCCGTGTCAGTGTTTTGCATGTGCCATTTAATCCTGGGGTTGCCGTGAATCGCGGGGGTGGGGGGAGGAGGTGAGGTGTGTCCGCGAATCACGGAAGGAGGGGTCGTGGGTGGATGCCGTGAATTTCGGGAGGGGGGGTGGTGTGGGGGGGGGGGGGGGGGTGGTGTGGGTGCCGCGAATCGTGGGAGGGGGGGACACGGGGGGTTGCAGTGAATCGTGGGAGGGTGGGTCGCAGGGGCGGGGGGTTGCCGCAATGACAGGGGGGGGGGGGAATCGCAGTAGGGGGGGTCACGGGGGTGGGGGGTACCACGAGGAAGGGGGGGTCGCGGGGTGCCACGAATCGCAGGAGGGGGTGTGTCATGGGGTGGGGCCGCAAATCGCGGGAGTCTCCGCGAATTGGGGGGGGGGGGGGGTGTGTGCTGTGAATCGCGGGAGGGGGGTCGCCGGGGGGTGCCGCGAATCGCCACAAGAAAAAATTAACACAGAAAGGTCAACATATGTAAATGTTGACATAAGTGTGGCACTTCATTGGTGTCCATGTCGACACATAAGAACGAATATGAAAACATTGAAAAAGTGAAAAATAAATCTTCAAAAACTCATGTCAACCTTTTTCATTGTCGACCATAGCCATGTCAGTGTTTTGCATGTGCCATTTAATCGTGGGGTTGCCGTGAATGGGGGGGGGGGGGGGAGGGACACATTGCTCTGTTTCTGGACTTTCTTCTTAATTTATGGATTACCATCACCTGTGCTTAAACACCTTTCTTAATTACCCTGTTTAAAACAGGTGATGACAATCATAAATTAAGATGGAAGTCCACAAACAGAGCATTCTGTCCCTCCTGGAGAGGGTCATGTTGGGAGGTATGGAGGTGTGGGGCGCTCACCTGGTGTGTCTGGTGAGTAGCTGTGTCTTTGCTGTGTAACATGGAGAGGCAGAGGGTGTCTGGCACTGTCTGTGGGCTCACTGGGCTAGTTCTCTGTCGTGTGAGTCAGTCATGTGAGTCAGAGGCTCCACCCAGCGTTACAGCTTCAGGAAAACTTTGAGTGACAGATGTAGCCAAATATATAAGAGATATACCAAACAATAGTGTCTTCAGCGCCCTATTTCTGTAATGTCCATATACCAAATGCAGTAAAATATGCAATAAAACAATAATACAATAATAAAATTGAATTGAATACACTTCCGAAGTAGTTCTTTTGAAGAAATTTTTCTTTTTATTTTGAAAACGTGATCAAATACCCAACGCGTTTCGCCTCGATAAGAAGCTTCATCAGGGGTTTGTGATCTTTTTATTAAGAATGTAATGTTTAATACCCTTCAGAGTCAGGTCTTATTAGATAGTAGACGAGATAGGATTTATCTGTGTAGGCCCAATGGTTTTTTTTACCCAGATAGAACCTTATTTGTACATATACATTAAATGGAATAGTAAATTTCTTTCAGAAGAACATCTTTAAAATACGGTGGACTTTCTCCTAGAGCTTAGTAGGAAGCATGTCCAATGTTAAAATTAAATCGCATTAGATCCACAAAATAATTTGATCCATTGGTTTTAGAATTTTCAACCATAAATTTCTGGGGTCATGGACTTTTTTGTGGAAAAAATCCCTCAGGTGTGGGACATGTGTGCTCTCCTAGGGATCCAAGCACAAAAAAGTCCATGACCCCAGAAATTTATGGTTGAAAATTCTAAAACCAATGGATCGAATTATTTTGTGGATCTAATGCGATTTAATTTTAACATTGGACATGCTTCCTACTAAGCTCTAGGAGAAAGTCCACCGTATTTTAAAGATGTTCTTCTGAAAGAAATTTACTATTCCATTTAATGTATATGTACAAATAAGGTTCTATCTGGGTAACAAAAACCATTGGGCCTACACAGATAAATCCTATCTCGTCTACTATCTAATAAGACCTGACTCTGAAGGGTATTAAACATTACATTCTTAATAAAAAGATCACAAACCCCTGATGAAGCTTCTTATCGAGGCGAAACGCGTTGGGGATTTGATCACGTTTTCAAAATAAAAAGAAAAATTTCTTCAAAAGAACTACTTCGGAAGTGTATTCAATTCAATTTTATTATTGTATTATTGTTTTATTGCATATTTTACTGCATTTGGTATATGGACATTACAGAAATAGGGCGCTGAAGACACTATTGTTTGGTATAGAAGGTGTTTACAGTCCCAACTAGTAGGGGATTGAGTGTAAACAGCGACCGATAAAAGTATAAACAAATAGCGCAATTTTAGAGATTTTTGTGTTGAGATATATATATATATATATATATATATATATATATAAAAACTCAGCTGGGTGGGCAAGTGCATACAAACAAGACTAAGGGTCCAATTCATATTCATTCGCTAGTGTACATGCCCATTACCTGCATGCCACCCAGCCTCTTGCCTGCTCCACCCTTTTAGAATGCAGATAAAAAGAAACGCGTCGGTCTGTGTGCCGTGGACAGAGACAGACAGCACCTTGCATTGTGCGGGCATTTGACCATCAGGAGCCAGGACCAGTGACTATCACCCGGGGTATCATTAATCCTACGCTCCATTTGAACTGTTATATTGTATCAGTTCACACACCCTCTGGTAATTTGCTGCTATCTCCCCAATACCACGGATTTGTTGTTGTGATGATTATGTGTTTATTTAAACTGGATGTTTTAGTATGTGTTTTTTAATGATGAAATAAATTGTCCTTCACTATATTATTTCTCTTTCCATTTCGGCAAATCAACATGGCATTGGATATTCTATTACAGTATATCACCCCTGAGCCGACCCAGCGCTAGCTAAGTGAAATTTTAGATCTATTTGCTTCTGTTTGTTCTTTTGGTGAAGGTTATTGTGAAACTTCACGTTCTAAATACGCACTAGGCCAGCTGCTTAAAGCGCATTTTCGAATGGGCTGCTTCGGCTGCAGCCCGTAGAAGCTAACTCACGGTCCCGCAGACTACACAATGTAGCTGACAGGCACTGGGATCCACGCCTGTGCATTATCAGCCTAGATACTGTGCATGCGCACACCCCAGGTTCTATGGGCTGCTTCAGCAGCAGACCATAAATGCCAAAGGGGCAGCCCCGGAGGGAGAAAACACCTTGGGTGACTGGCAGGTCAGATAAGATCTTATAAGACTTAGAAATGTATTTTGAAATCATTTTTCTGTATAAACACAGACAAGATAGATAACTCACATTACTGGAGGGCTGTAAGGGACAATGGGTGTCTGTATGTAGCCTGCGGAAGCAGTGTTGCCCATGACTCTGTGCCTGCACTGCGGATTCCTCCTGCGTCTGTGGTGTCTGGTAGATGCTCCGTGAGAAATTCCTGTGAAGACAAAACTAGTCAGACACAGATCTCCTCATAAAGACGTGAATGTGAAATAAGTGACAGGCAGAAGAACGGCTTCTCAGGATCTGCAATGCACTCATCAAGAAAACCTCTGTCAGGTTCTATTCAGCTACCATGTATGTGAGGTGTGATTCAAGATGCAGAACATTGACTGAGGGTATCAATTATGAAGGGACAGTACAGTACCAGAGCACTGGGTGACGTGTCTGACTGCATACATCCCAACTGTCCCGCTTTTCACGGGACTGTCTTGTTTTTTTGGGACTTTGGGGTAGTTGGGAGTCGCCCCTGTCAACCATGATTAGTGCTTTGCGCAGCTCTCAGAGCTGCTAGCCATGCCCCCACAGCGGTGAAAAAGGGGGTGTAGCCTCATGGGAGGGTTGCAAGTATAGGCCATGCCCATCCTGCTAGGCCATGCCCCCAAAATTTTGGGCACGTACCTTTGGTACACGCGTTGTCCCTCTTTCTCTTCTACTAAGGTTGGGAGGTATGTGACTGTGGGGAGGACTGTTCCTTATAACTGTCGGATTGGGACAGGCATGTACTGTACTATGGGCCTGAGTCATGTTTGTAAGTAAAGCAAAAAAGCAAATAAATGTATATTTTTTCTATGCAGGGTAAATATTTGCTGCTTTTGCATGTAGCAGGAGGCAAACATTGCCATCCACCACCTGGCCGAATACCCCACGCGCCGAATACCTCCCCACCCCTGATTCCCCTCAGTACCATGTGAGGGGATGTGTAGGAGAACACTTTGCATGCATCCGCTAGCAGGAGAAATCCTGTGATGTCAGCGCCCACCCCAGGAAGGCGTCAGCCCGCCTGTGTACCCATGAGGACGCCAATAAAATGCTGGGCGTTCTCATGGGCAAGCCCCTTTTTTTCCCCCGGCCCCTCCTCCCCACAGCAAACAACACAACGAGTGTGTAACATGCGCAAACCTCGACCAGGGCCGGATTACGCCTTCGGGGGACCCGGGTTACTTTAGACAGGGGGGGCCTGTTTTGTCCCTTACTCTGTAGGAGCCCTGACATGCTCAGCACTGCCTCTGACTAAGGACCCTCCCATGACGAGGCCGCTGCTGCTGTCCTCAATGGGCCTGAGGAGCATATGATGAGCTCCACCAAGCAGAGCTCAGCACAAGCCGCTCAGCCTCTGACCTCTTGTGAAAGATCTAACGAGACTTAGTCAACTCCCAGTAATGCACTGCACACTTGTACAGTCAGTGTGCCTTGGCTCCTGATGCCCAGCACCATTAATCATTGTCACATTGGCAGAAGCTGCAGCACTACCTCATTCCCATGCACAAAACCTTTAGCAAAAAAATAAATAAAATACATGCCAACCACAGGGGGCCCCTAGATACTGTAGAGGGGGGCCCAGGGGTACTGACCCCCTGTGCCCCCCCCCTCCCCCTTAATCCAGCCCTACGAGCAGTTCTGAATCAGCCCCAATATTTGTATCTGTGATCCTGCAGCATATCAGACACTCACCAGCCCTGGGTGTATTATCAGAGTCATTGTTCCCATGGCAAACCGGACATGCTGCATGTACATCAGAGTCATTGTTCCCATGGCTAACCGGACATGCTGCATGTACATCAGAGTCATTGTTCCCATGGCAGAGCGGACAGGCTGCATGTACGGGGAAGGTACTTGCTTCTTTCTTTGATGTTTTCCAGGACACTGCAGAGCACACAGTTATGGAACAGGTTACCAACAGATAACATGGGGCAGATGGCAAGGCATCCTATCATATTGTAATGAGGGCCAACATCTGCCGACATGCTCAGCAGGGCTTCTGTCACTTTCCTCTCGCTCTCAAACTCATTACCAGTACTAAGGGGGAGATTTATCAAAGCTTGGACAGAGACAGAACAAACAAATCAGCTCCTAACTGTCATTTGTCACACACAGGGCCTGATTTGGAAAAATATGCAACAGCCCCTAGAATTGTGGGGCCCTAAGGCAGCTGCCCAGTAAGCCCATTGGTAAAGATGGCGTAGACACTTGTTTCTACTAAAATGCGTAAAGATGGCCCTGCCCTGTGCACAGCTACAATTGAGTTCCTAACCATGCACAAAGAGAAAGTCACTCACCATTGATGATTTCCCCCCTTTTTGCAAGCACAGAGTAAGTGTAGACTTACTCAGTGCTGTGGGGAGAAGGACGGCGCTGATTACGTCAGCGGCCCTCCCTCCCAACAGCTTGGGAACGCCTGTGTTTTTTCCGGGACACTCCCAGAAAACACAGGGTTACCGCCCCCAAACACCAGCAGGGTGTTAATCCTGTTGGCTGCCTTCATACAGACGGCTCTCACATGTGCACAGCATACCGTGCACATTCACAGACATCAAATAAATGGTCGTGTTACGAATTCACAGCACAGTAAACATGTCTGAACCGTGCCCTAAGTTTCTTTTTCCTACAGATGCCTCCTGTGGTATTAGTCCAAATCTTTTAATCAGGCACACAGCTTTTAACATGGCACCTGGGGAGATGATTGGTCAGTAGTTTATCTGTCTCCACTTTATCTCTCTCCAAACTTTGATACATCTCCTAAGCCTCACCTCTATCATTTCAGTGTTATCAGTGGTGCTTATCACAGCTTCCTGTGGCAAATGTTTAGGAAACCATCACAATATATAGTATATACTAACTGCCTATTCCTATTCACTTCTGTGATTCATGGTTTGCACAGAAGTCTGCCAAATCTGCAGCTGCAATGCCTGCATGCTGCCAGCCCAGATATACACATCTACACCACTGCACAGCCGCTATAACTGTGATTGGTTACATAGCAGTCAGCGCATATGATTGGTTACATCAGTGCACACTTGCGCCATCCCTATCCTTACATAGTACATAAGATCCATCTAAAAGCAGATGGATCTCTGATTGTGCACAAATCTGTTGCATGTAAATGTGAATGCTGGTATCACCCCTTTCCCTGGTGTACAAGCGTGCCCCACTTTCAGTGTCTCGTAATACTGCCATAGACATTGCACCAGTCCTATGGCAGGAGCAGTTTTTCCATATAACGTTGGCTTCTTATGACTGTGTCATGGAAACCTTTTTGCTGATCCATATTGGGATCCCCCTTTAATCAGCTGAATCAAGAGTATAATTGAAACTAGGGGCCTTGATAAGTTTTCTGCTCATCTAGGGAACACCAGGATCCAGGCAGGTCACAGTTCAGGAACTGTGCCGGAGTACAGAACAGGACCTGAAAGGATAATACCATGTAACTGATCATGGAGAACTCATCCTTGGGAGACCCTGATCCGAGGACCGTGGTGCTGGAATCCACTACGGGACCTCAGGAGTATATGCCCAAAGGAAACTCAGAACCGGAGTAAGCCAAAACTCAGAAATGAAAACAGAAACAAGGAACTCAGGACTGTACACTGAAATACAGGAGCACAGAGGGAACTATACTAAGGGTTGTGTCTAGATCCACTTCTGTTTTGTGGGTGGAATGTGATGTTAGGTGAGGGCGGAAGTTGTTAGATGCCTTCACAGCGTTTTGTATTTTATGTGTATTTTACGTACAGTAGGTGTAGGTTATTTTATTGCAGCAGGATTGTACCCTTGTGTGCTCGCTTTGCTCGCCACGCTTCGGGCACGGTGGTTTGCTCTGCTCGCCACAGATTTCTGTCCCCCCTCAAGGTATACGTGGAACCAGTGCATGATGGGAAAACTTGCAAAACAGAAGTGGATCTTGCAGCAACCCTATACTAAGAGAAGGTAGTGAATGTTCTGGCAATTTGCTGTAGCTGGGTTAAATAGGGTGCACAGAGTCAACTAAATAATATCATGTTAACTTAGCTTCTAGAATCTGGTTGGACTAGGAGAGTCACATGACAGAATCCAATATGGCCAAACCCATGGAGTCAGACTGTTCACAACAGTGGCACAAGACTCAGGAGTACCACAGGCAGCCAAAAGGAGCACAGATGGCAGTGAGGTGATGCCACAGTACCAGATAATAGGGTTTAGATCTCATTGGGTAACTGACACATCCGCCATACTCCAATTACTGGATCAGGACATTTTTGGCGTGTACTACCGGCATCCCCATCCAGCCAGGAATTCCAATCATTTTCTGACACCACCTGATACCAATCACAACAGCATCTGTGTAATGTATGTGCCACAGGTGTGAATAAATGTTCGCACATGTAGTTTCAAAGAAATCATTCCGGACAGATTGTGGGTGAGCCCCAGTATGGATTGATGATCCTTGCACCTTTCCTTACTTGTTTTCCTCTAATTAGTTTATAGAATGTAACCGTACATTAAGGTATGTCATTGTATGTAATAGGGGATATTCTCCTACCAGGACGCCCTCGCTCTGCTCCCCGGCACCTCTGACAGAGTGCGACAGTGTCCTGTTCATTGCGACTTGGGGAAAGGGATCCTGGAAGTTGGTATCGAGACCCTAACGGAAAGAAATGGATAGATTAGAGAAGACTCACATTTAGGGCTGTAAGTAACAGGGTCCCGGGTCAGGGATGTGGTGTGATTGTGGCAGGTCTGATGTTAAATATAAAGAGGGAATCAGTTATAAGGGGTGTGGGTCATAGGGCTGACACTACGAAGGTCGACATACATTAGGTTGACCACTAAAGGTCGACAGGGCTTAGGTCAACACATGATATAGGTCGACATGGCACAAGCATTGGGTCGACAATGGGAAGGTCGACATTGAGTTTTTTCATGTTTTTTTGTCCCGAATTTCGACATACAGTAAGTCAACATGGACACCTCTAAGTGTACCGCGTCCCCTCGCGTGGCTCTCTGCGCTCGCAATGCTTTGGGCGCGGCACTATTATATTCTCCATGTACGGCCTAGTGGATGGTAGGGTATGAAATACCGCCTGTTGGCAGGAGTTGGCTCAAAAACAGTGAAAAACCCATGTCAACCTTTTGACTGTCGACCTTCCCATTGTCAATATAATGCTTGTGTCGACCTTCCGACCCTGACCACCTTAGCCATGTTGATCTATTTCATGTGGTCGACCTAATGTATGTCGTCCTTCATAGTGTAGACCTAGATACCGTATCCCGTTATAAAGCTGGCTTTGCCTTCAATTTAGATATACAAACTATATTAATAATAATAACAATGGTAATTTTATTTATAGAACGCTCTTTCTCCAATCGTAATCAAGCGTTTAACAGATATAATGAATGTAATACAGTACAGGAACAGTGAAGTACAGAAAAGCTTTTCATAAACGAAAGTCTTGAGTCTGTTTGTGAAGGTTTCTGGAGTGGGGGCCTCTCGGACTGTGTGAAGCTGTTATATAACCCCCTCAAAGTCATGCCAGTACTGTAGCTCACCTGTATATTCCCCCCGGACTCCTCTTCCATCCAGTGCAGCTCGCTGAGTGAGGTCCTGGCCAGGAGACATGGTGCTGCCTAATTGGTCCTCTGGGTGGACAGACAAGAAGGATACATCTCAGTTTCTACCTTGTACTAGTTCAGTGGCAACTAAAACAGTGATTCTGTCTTCTATGAGATACTTACCCATTCTTGGTTCCTTTGAAGAAGCCCCACGTCTAGATATAGGAGAACCCAAGCCAGGGGCAACGTGACAAGCTTTCCCTTCATGTACTTTCCTGCAAACAGTGATCAATGCTTGTCATCATTCCTATACGGTCATCATGTCTATAGGTTCCTCATGATTACAGTAACTATACCTATAGGCATACTTGCCTACCTGACCCTCTCCATGAGGGAGAAAATGCTCTGTCCTGGACATCCCAGGTAATGATGATTCTGTTAGACAGCCCTACCCTTAGCCTGCGGTTACATCTGACTGATACTAATGCCTGAGAGAACCCTATGGCAATAACTCTTTTTAGTTCATAGCTTGGCAAATGATTTTTGATACCTTAGATAAACAATCCTTCATATGACTATATTTTATAATACTGTATGTATTAGCGAATGTTGATTACTTGCGATTGCCCAGATGTGAGCATCCAAATGTAAACAGCCCCTAAGAATAAGCCCAAGCCACTAAATCTGCACTCACTGATTGGCAGCCAGCGGCCCTGTGAGTCCTCGCGTCGGTGAGCGGTGCAGGCTGCTCTCTAGATGTTGCCGGAGCTGAATCACCTCCTTCTGTAGGTTGCTTATGGCCTGACTGGAGGGAGAAAATGGAGATTAAAGGGGATGTAGGTAAATAGACATAAATAACAAAGTGATTATAGTGAGGAAAGTCGCCGTGGGCTTCCTCTGCCGTTGTTTTTGGCAAAATTACCTGTATAAATTTTCCACACCAGTCTGATAATGTAAGTTATAGATAAACACTGGTAAACCTGAAAATATCATGATTGTAATTTCTTCCCAGAAATTTCCAGATTTTCATTCCAATCAGCCAGTGTGTATGGGCTTTACCTGACGTGATTAGCAGCACCCAGGGCCGGTGCAAGGCACCGGAGCGCCCCAGGCGAGTCGGGGTGGGGGCGCCCCGGTGCCGGGGGGGTGTACCTGTCCTGCGGCTGTGTATATAAAGCTTGCGGCGGCGGCAGCGGGGGTCCCTGCAGTCAAGAAATAACGAGCGCTATCCGCCTGGCTATGCAGAAGCGCTTCTGTTGTGAAAACACTGGCCGCACGGTGCACGCTGATTGGCTGAATCTCAGCCAATCAGCGTGCGGCCAGTGTTTCCACAACAGAAGCGCTTCCGCATAGCCCGGCGGATAGTGCTTGTTATTTCTTGACTGCAGGGACCCCCGCTGCCGCCTCAAGCTTTATATACACAGCCGCAGGACAGGTACCCCGCGGCACGGGGGGGGGGGGCGAAATGCCGCCCTCCAGTGGCCGGCACCCTAGGCAAATGCCTAGATTTGCCTAGTGGTGGCGCCGGCCCTGGCAGCACCTGTGTTTTCCTGATATAAGTGTTTCCAGGGCAGGAGGTCAGTGTTCCTGATGGTGGAATAGCCACCCAGGTTATAGGCCGGGATTATGGGCTATGGTAGGGACCCCTGGAACATACTGAGGAGTTTGTACTATGCTGTGACACCTGTATGCTGCAATGCTGTTACCATCCTTGCCTACGCTGTTTACCTACTTCAAAGTAAAGACCAAGACTTCATCTTATTCAGTGCATGTGATTCCTTGTCACAGTATAGTTACACATCTTACGACAAGCTAAGTTCCTGTACAGATAGACAGGCCACTCTACCATTAACGGACAAGGAAAGAATTTCTCAAGGAAATAAATTAGACCGGGATGCGGTCATTTGGTCTACTGCATTATGGTCAACAGTCATTAGGTCGAATCCATTAGGTCGACATGCTAAAAGGTCGACATGACTCTAGGTCGACATGGGAAAAGGTCGACATGATTCTAGTTCGAAAGGTCATTAGTTCGACAGGTCATTAGTTCGACAAGGTCATTAGTTCGACAAGGTCATTAGTTCGACATTGTCTATGTCGACATTCACAAGGTCGACATGGAGTTTTTCACTGTTTTTTGAGCCAACATGTGCCGACAGGCGGTATTTCATGCCCTACCATCCACTAGGGCGTGGTGGGAGAATAAAATAGTGTGCCGAGCGATGCGAGGGGATGCAGTGCACTTTAAACTGTGTCCATGTCGACTGTGTTGACATTCAGGTAAAAAAAACAGTGAAAAACCCCATGTCGACCTTGTGAATGTCGACATAGACAATGTCGAACTAATGACCTTGTCGAACTAATGACCTTTCGACCTAGAATCATGTCGACCTTTTCCCATGTCGACCTAGAGTCATGTCGACCTTTTAGCATGTCGACCTAATGGATTCGACCTAATGACTTTCGACCATAATGCAATAGACCAAATGATCCCAACCCATTAGACCGCAAGTCGTGGCAAATTGTATGTATGTTCTGGACAGTGACAAGATCCAATTCCAGCTGCATATGACATGATGAGGGATTTGCAGTATATGCAATTGGGGAGATGTTCTTGCTGAGTATGACTCCTGCTACTGTATGTAAATAAATACATTTGGGGTGAAGAACTTGCAGCAAGTGATAATGAGCATATCAGAATGGCGGGTTCTATTGCTGTGTACACACGGTTCAATTCAGTGTCATTTTTGATTCGATTTGGACTATGTAGACCAAATCGAATTGAAAATTACACAATCGAACAGTGTTAGCTGTATTCGATCCCGATGCAAGGCCCCACAGTATCAAAGGCAGAAATGGACTTGGCAGGCAAGTCTTTTTGTGCTTCGATATGTCAAATCAAAAGCAGTTCCTTGCTGCCCAATGCAGCATTCCCCCCTCCGTCCCCCATGCGCTATCCACCCCCCCAGGGCTGCCAAGAGAAATCCTGGGCCCCGGTACAAAAACTTCCCGGGGCCCCCACGGAGGGCGCTCCATGCATACTCCGCCAGCGCTTGCTCCCCTATGCCCCCATCATATACCAGAGCTTGCCAATTTCTTTCAAATGTAGGATACAGGATAAAAGTGCAGAGCCGGAAATAGGGACAGGGCCAAATTTACACCGTAATGCCTATTACACATGCATTCCTCCCAACATGACCCTTTCCAGGAGGGACACAATGCTCTGCTCCTTGACTTCCATCTTGATGTATGATTACCATCACCTGTGTTGAACAGGTTAATTTATAAGAAAGGTGTTTCAACACAGGTGATGGCAATCATACATCAAGATGGTAGTCAAGGAGCAGAGCATTGTGTCCCTCCTGGAGAGGGTCATGTTGGAAGGTATGCACATGTCACACACCCATTACATATTATATCACATGGTATAATGTCTGTAATGCCCAGTACACATTATGCCACATACCGTAACACCTATTACATATTTTACCACACGCTGTAATTCCCATTACATGTTATTCCACACACTGTAATGCTCATTACTCATAATGACACACACTGTAATGCCTATTACATATTATATCACACACCATAATTACATATTATGCCACATACAATAAGTTCTGTAAATATATGGTCATTGCGATGGGTTTCATGCTTGATGCCAGGGGTTATCATGCTCTGCCAGGGGTTAACATGGTCTGTCAGGGGGTTAACATGCTCATTGCCATGGGGTTAGCATATTCGATGCCATGGAGTTACATGCTCTGCCAGTAGTTACATGCTCTACCAGGGTTTAACATGCTCGTTGCCACGGGGTTAACATGCTCTGCCAGGAGCTCGACCTCAGCCTCCAGGGGCTGGCTGGCAACTTTCAGCCTGGGGGGCAAACACAAGCAAGTGGCCCCAGAGTGATAGAGACTGTACTAGGGAAAAGGAGACAGAGGAAGAAACGGCCGAGGAAAGGGAGCTAGTGAGAGACAGCAGATGTGATGCTGCCTGATTTACGAATCCCTAGAAATTGTTCCCTGCAGCTACCATTCCCCACAGTTATGGGCCACACATTGCGTAGCTAGCCTGCAGAAGGTTCCTGCAGAACCCTCTCTGGCAATGGCCAATGCGTGTTTGCAGTCAATGGGACTGTGCATGTACAGTAGCCACAGTAGCACCTGGAGCACATAACAGGGATGAACATCCGGCCAATAGAAACTGCATGTTGCAATGTGATACTGGTTGCTCATACCATCTCCAGATCGCACTGCATATGCGATTTTTCGATAAATGGGCCCCATAGCCAGAGAGAACAAAGGGGACAGGAAGATAGTGAGAGAGGTCGCAGTAGAGAGAGAGGCTACAGGGGAGATAGCAAGGGAGGCCACAGGGGAGAGAGCGAGGGAGGCCGCAGGGGAGAGAGCGAGGGAGGCCGCAGGGGAGAGAGCGAGGGAGGCCGCAGGGGAGAGAGCGAGGGAGGCCGCAGGAGAGAGAGCGAGGGAGGCCGCAGGAGAGAGCGAGGGAGGCCGCAGGGGAGACAGCGAGGGAGGCCGCAGAGGAGACAGCGAGGGAGGCCGCAGGAGAGACAGTGAGAGAGGCCGCAGGAGAGAGCGAGGGAGGCCGCAGGGGAGACAGCGAGGGAGGCCGCAGAGGAGACAGCGAGGGAGGCCGCAGAGGAGACAGCGAGGGAGGCCGCAGGAGAGACAGTGAGAGAGGTCGCAGTAGAGAGGGAGGCTACAGGGGAGATAGCGAGGGAGGCCGCAGGAGAGAGAGCGAGGGAGGCCGCGGGAGAGAGCGCGAGGTAGGCCGCGGGAGAGAGCGCGAGGTAGGCCGCAGGGGAGACAACGAGGGAGGCCGCAGGGGAGACAGCGAGGGAGGCCGCAGAGGAGACAGCGAGGGAGGCCGCAGGAGAGACAGTGAGAGAGGCCGCAGGGGAGATAGCGAGGGAGGCAGCAGGAGAGACAGCGAGAGAGGCCGCAGGGGAGATAGCGAGGGAGGCAGCAGGAGAGACAGTGAGAGAGGCCGCAGGAGAGATGCAGCAGGAGAGACAGCAGGAGAGACAGCGAGAGACGCCGCAGGGGAGATAGCGAGGGAGGCAGCAGGAGAGACAGCGAGGGAGGCAGCAGGGCAGACAGCGAGGGAGGCCACAGGAGAGAGAGCGAGGGAGGCCACAGGGCAGACACAGCGAGGGAGGCCACAGGAGAGAGAGCGAGGGAGGCCACAGGGCAGACACAGCGAGGGAGGCTGCGGGAGAGACAGCGAGGGAGGCTGCAGGGGAGAGAGCGAGGGAGGCCGCAGGGCAGACAGCGAGGGAGGCCACAGGGGAGAGGGTGAGAGAGATTGCAGGGGGAAAAGTGAGAGAGACCACAGAGAAAGAGTCAAGGGTGAGGGGAGAGGGAAAGAAACTGAGAGAGTGAGAGAGACCACAAGCTTGAGATAGAGACTGTAGGGAAAAGGGAGAGAGTGAGAAAACCCGTAGAAGAGATACAGAGACTGCAGGGGTGAGGGAGAGAGAGGTAGGAAGACTGCAATTGGAATTGGGGGTACCTCTGTGTTGTTCTCTGCAGCTGTTCTCAGGTGCAGCTTTCTCCAGCCTGTGCGGTGCCAGGGGGAAGCAGGGACCAGAGAGAGTGAGTAGAAGACAAGCTTTGGGGGCGGAGCTACCTCGGAATAAGGAAGTAGTCTGATCTGGTAGTGGGGGGGCTGAGGGGGGAACCTGTGAATGAGAGGGGCTTCTTCCTATGGCAGGTTCCTGAATAATAATCAGGATGTGCAGGAGAGTCCCCTTATAGTGCCCCCTTCTCATGCTGCTTGCTGGACACAGCAGCGTGTGTGTGTGCAGCAGCCAGACACTGACAGTCGGGAGGAAGCAGAGAAACCTTCCCGGCTGTAAGATCTGCAAACACAGCGGCCCTATTTCTGCAAAATTGTTCTGGCCTGGGGGGCAGAAGGCACCCTGCCCAGCCCGCCACTGTCAGCCTCTCACCTTCCTTCCCCTTACATGTAGTATCCGTCCCAGCCAGGCAGCAGGCATCCACCGGCAGGAGCTTGCTGGCTGCTGCAGCTGCTGCACACAGACACAGACAGACTCGTGAGATCATCTCGCGAGAGTGTCTGCAGAGCTCCGCAGCGGAGGACTGGCTGCTGCTGCCGCTGCCGCTCACGCTGTCAGGGAAAATATTTTGAAGACCCCTCACCCTGCCTCTCCAGGTCCTTCATAGCCGGCGGCACCCAGCCGCTCACGCAGCCGCCGCTACACAGCTGCTATCAGACCCGGCGCCTGGCTCATGTAAATGGAAAAAAAAAAAAAGTGTGTGTGTCGTGTGTCTCTGGACCCGGGCCCCCCTGACAGGCCCGGGCCCCGGTAAAGTGTACCCGCCCCCCCTCCCTCTCGGCGGCCCTGCACCCCCCATCCCTCCCTCCTGATGCTGGCAATCCCCTGGGTCCCAGCGGCCCTCGATATCAAATCGTTATCGACGGCCACCAGGTCGAACTGTGTGTGCTTTACACAAGTAAAACGAAACAGGTGGGATGTCATATACAATCTGAGAACAGACCCAGGAGGACATACTGTAGGTAAAACCTTTAGACTTGCCTTTCAAATTATCTCCATTTTAAAACATGGGGCATTCATGCCAGGATCTCACAGATTTCTGCATGTCACCAGCTGCTACATTTACCCCGATGCCTTTGTCAGCTAATCATCCTTTTCTATCATTTTTACTAGGATCGGGGGCGTAGCAAGAACTTTGTAGGCCCCGTAGAAACATTTTGAAAGTTCCCTAGTTTCAATGCTTTTATAGACACCGCTCTTACATTTCATGTACCATGGTAGTGCCCTTGTTCATTTCATGCCCTATAGTAGTGCCCTTATTCCCATAATGCCAGACATTGCCCCAGTTCACATTATTCCGCACAATGCTACCAGTATATATATATGTTTGTATTGGTACACAACTTGATAAACAACTATATGACTGAGGTGCAGGTGGAACGGGCACCCTAAGCCTCTGGTCCTCTCAGCAGTGGAATCCCATACACTCATTATAGCTATGCATATTTAAAATCATTAACAGATACATTAACATACAGTAGTTATGCTATGAATTTACATGGCATAGCTAGACTCCCTTTTAACTGGGACACTAATGACTTACACATGTTCTGTGGCTAATTAAACTAGGTGATATACAGGCTTGAAGATGGCCAACCACAGAACTTGTGTAATTCATGAGTATCCCAGTTGAAATGGTGAGTCTAGCTACGCCATGTAAATTCATCAATAGATAAATTAACAGGCCACTGCAGTTGTGTATATATTTTATTTTCTATTAAATGTCATTTATTTTCATAGTGAAACATATAAAACAGATTATTGCCATTACCAATAAGCATCTATATTAGATTAGGGGTTAGTCAAATCCCACTGTGCAGGGCGTAACATTCCCTAATTACACTATCTCTAACAAATACACAGGTGCAGCAGCAAACTGAGGAGTACCGCGGGGAGCCAATTAGATAAAGCCTCGGTGCCAGGCTACCTGGTTCTCAGTCTACCTGGTTCTCAGTCTATTGTCTGGCTGATCATTATATTTATTCATATGAATATAATTTATCATTCTGGGTGGAAAGTGGAAAGCTCCGTATATTTATGTGAGATTTGTGATTCCTTGTAGTATTGTTATTTTTTGCATGATCAATGATATAATTAAGCACCAATCAAAGTGGGTGATACAGAGGTGTAGTTACTCCAGCTGCTGCGGAACTACACACCCCAGCATGCTCTGCAACAGTTCTGCTGTTAGGGCATGCTAAATCTGTGTTGTGCATGCTCGGATGAGTAGTCCAACAGTAGCTGAAGTGCCAGGCGCTGCCTACCCTAGATTTACCTATGGCAGATGCAAGTATTTTGTGCATTACTAATATTAAAATGCACCTACATTTCCCCAGAAACCAGTGACACCAGCTCATAGTGTTAGGGGTCAGACATCACATCATTGACTTACTCTCTCGCTGTACGAGATCCTACCACGTCTCCATCATACTGGGATAGTTCCTCAGTAGGTGACAGTAACCGGGAGGCTCCAGAGTAAGGGTCGCCCATGACGTCATTAAGCGCTTCCTGCTCGGAGTCTGTTTCATCTACCATGGACAGAAAGATGGGTGTGATTCAAATGGTACAACTTGAAAAGAAAAAATGAAACCCATATATGAATACAATCAGCAAAACCACTCACCAGGTGCACTCGATTCTCTGCCTTCACTTTCAGTCAGACTCTTGGGCCCCGGGGATGGAGAGCTGGCTTCCGAAGGACCCATCCAGTGACCGCTCTTTTTCCTCTTCTCCCATAATGCTTTGTGTGTACCAGACAAGTTGTCACTTTCGGCTTTAGAGAGTGGTCTGGCTTTGTTCAGGGGAGAATTGGTTGAAGAGCTTGGTAATTCCGAATTGGCCCTGAGGGGAGATGGAGAGTGCGATGAATGACTTTGGTTTGGTTTGCAGAAAGGATACAAAGATGATATGGAGAGTATTATGGTTCCCGGGGACCCTGTTTTGGTTTTGTTTTCACATAATTCTTTAGTGTTTTGGGAAATTATCAGTTTTGGTATCAGAGGAAATGAAAAGAGAGGAAATAGCAGAAGTATGAATAGCAATATTCCTGGGTGTGGATTAACAGATTGCCAGTCAGAAGGTGAACAGTCAAGAGCTCACCAGATGGTCAACAGTAAATAGGTCGACACCATATGGTTGACAGTCAATATGTAGTCAAAAAAAAAGTTACCGCAATTTTGGTGTCATTTTGTATGTTTTACCCTATATGACCCAAATTTGTAATGTGCAGGCTTGTTCTGGGGGGGAAAGGGGGGGTTGGGCACCTGCGGGACGGAGAAAATAGGTGGGCAGAGCTATGATGGAAATGTGCAGTTTGGGGCCTGCATGATTGCGTCATCGTAGTCACGTCCCCCACCATACAATGTCCGTATTGCAGGTAACAGGCATTGCACAGCAGTAGGCGGGGCTACAATGATGACCCCCGTGAGACTGGCCGCAATGCGGGGGACTTGCCCTCATTTCCAGGGGGGCGGTAGGCAGACCAAAATTTCTGGAGCCTCCTAGGACAATCAACCATTTGCTCCCAAAATGCTGGAAAACAAACAAAAATGTGTCTTTAGATAAGTCTGTTAAATCAACAGGATTTAAACAATTTATGTGAAAGCAAATTTACTTTTTTCCACTGTTTGGGAGCAAATGGTTTATTTTCCTATGCTCCCATACGTCACCAGATCTTTGTTACCACCAGACAGATTGGACAGATAAATCTTTAGGTGCCTACCAAGCTATTGGGTGCCTTTAGGATCAGTTAGCTTCATCAAGAAGACAAATGAACTATCACAGCAAGCAATGAGGAGTCATCTCTGCTTTTGGGAGTGGCCCAATCCCCCCCCATTCCCTCAGTACCATGTGAGGGGATGTATTCGCTAACAAATTCCCTCGCATGCATCCCCTAGCAGGAGAAATCATTTGATGGTCGCTGTCCGACAAAGAGGGGGCCGGGCACTGACATCCTGTGATGTCAGTCGGAACACCTGCGTACCCAGGGGAATGCCCAGCGTTTTCATGAGGATGCCCATAAAACTGTGGGCGTTCCTCTCTTGCAACCAAGTTTCCGCCCCTGTCTGCCCCCCGCCTCCCTCCCTGTAGCGAATTAACTGGGGATTGCCTAATCCGTTCGGTGCCGGGTTTGCACCTGCACAGAAATGAGCAAGCCCCGACCAAACCCCGTCCATCAGGGCTGGGGATGAATTCGGATTGCTATGATGTATACAAAATATATATATATATAATTTACTAAAGCTTCTCAAAAAGAGAAGTGCAGGTGTTTCCCATAGCAACACCACCACTTTTCTATTTAGAAGCTTTATACTGTTACTAAGCCAATGTGGGCAGTGCTACCTGCTGAGGCTGGGCAGATGTCTCTGCTTTTGGAGGGGTGACCGGCCACTTTCTGACCCCAGAAATCCGCTGTCAGTTTCCGGGGACAAGATCCTTCTCTGTGAAACATAAATCCAAAAATAAAGAGATTTCTTGAACTTCAAATCATTTGTTTTTGTTTTCAATTAGGGATGGAAAAGGACAATAATGTAAAGGTGAAAAACAAGAGCGACATGTACATAACAGCTAAACAGTGTTCATATATCAGACCATATACAGTATATTAGAGGAGCTTCACTTAAGATCCAAGTGTATAAGCGCAAAACATTAACAGCAGACAAAGAAAGCTTTATTGAAACTTTACGACAACATAATAACATCCATCAGAACAGAAACCAACTATTTTACAATGTAGAACGCAGGATGAGATACATTTCTTCATTAGTTTGGCGGGAGACATGCCACTAAGGCTGATGCCACTAGGAAGATGCGGGTTTAGGCCTAATGGGCCGATGAGCCAACAATATATTGTTCAAGTGTGGACTGTCACTTATACTTATAATTAGTAGTAAATAGTAATGCACATACAGTATATAGTTCCAGTCTTACCTGGGCAATGTTTTCTTTCATCCTTGATGCCGCATTCTGGGCTGAGGGGCTTACACTTTTGCTGCTGCTACAATTCTTATGAGACGGGGTTCCTTGAGTGTCCTCCTCACCGATAGACCATACGACTTTGGGAGTACTGGTGAGCTGCTCTCCTAGATGAGTCCTCATAGATGCACCCTGTGGAGATGTCTCGGAGCCATGGGACATCCTGGTAGAAAACACATTGGGACAGATATAGTAGGTCCACAGCTGTAAGAGTGCAGTGCCAGCCTACAGATTACATACTGTGGTATATTTACTTGTCATAATCGGTGAGAACTGAGCTCTGGTTCAACACAATGACAATATATTTTCCCATGGTTTATTTTCACATAAAATATGGGTAAAAATATATAGGCAATACAGAAATATATATTTATGCTATGTTTCCACACCTTTTTTATTGTAAAGCCCCATACAGACGGGGCGACGGGGGAGCTGGTGCTGAGCACCAGTGATGTGTGCTGAGCGATCCGTACAGGACAGCGTTTTGCTTATGCTAATATGTAAAATGCTGCGATCTTAGCAGGAAAGACAGTGCAGGGGTGGTGGCGACACACAGGACCGCGCATCCCCATCTCTTGGGTGCATACACATGGAGCGATCCGTGCTCCATTTCTAAGCGATCTTGTCAGATCGCTTAGAAATAGGGGTTGAAATCGCCCCGTGTATGCCCCTTAAGGCTATTAAGAAATATATTCGATTAAGAGCAAGGTTCTGTCAGTACCTCAGGTCATATACTGCCACTAACTGTCAGGGATTACTAACCTGAGGCCCAGGCTTCGCTGGGTATACAGGCCACACTGGGGTTCTTTGGACCGGAGCTGAACAATAGTCCAAGGGTAGAGATTCAGGTGCCGGACGGGGTCCCGACAATCGGGATCCCGACAGGCATTCACCCGACGTCGGGATCCCGACTGTCAAAACACAGACAGCCGGGTTCCCGACGTCCGACAGCTATTTTCCCTCGTGGGGGACCACAACCCCCATAGAGGGAGAATGCAATAGGTGGCTCGTGTAGCGAGCGAGCCACTGTGCCCGCAGCGTGACGAACGCAGCGAGCCCGCAAGGGGCTTAGTTGCGCTCACCATGCTGTCTGGGTCAGGCCAGTCGGGATCCCGACTTCGGGCTAATGACTGTCGGGATCCCGACTGTCGGACCCCTGTACCACACCCAGAGATTCAATACAGTGCAAACAAAATGGGGGATGTCAGCCATAAGTAAATTGGTCTGTGCACTTTAGCTGTGGTAACGAGCAATGGCGGCTGTAACGCCAACCATGTAGTGCAACAGTGGGGTGGGATCACTAAGCACATATAAACGTACTTGTTATCATGTATGTAATACATGTGCTAGATGGATCCCCCAGGGATCAGCAGCACTGTACGCATCGGGTGGCATGCAGCACCCAGGAATCAGCATAACCCATAATATACTCTTAAGCCTGCCCCCGGGACTCCTGTGAAACTAGCCAATGGGAGTCTGGGGATTAGAAAGTGTGTGAAAGCTGATTCCCTGTCGCCGCTGGTAACGAGCACTTAATTGAATTTCCCCCCTAAAGGTGTAGTTAACATTATATAGAAGTGTCTCTCTCTCTCTGTTATGTGCTTTTACATGAGATAGGGAGAGCACAGAAATGGGGCAGTTGTGCTAAGCCTTGGAAAGTGATACAGTGAAGAAAGATAAAGTACAAACAAATCAACTCCTGTCATTTTTCAAACCCAGCCTGTAACATGTCAGTTAGGAGCTGATTGGCTGGTTGTTTATCATTCTCCATTGTATCACTTCTTGAAGCCTGATACATCTGGCCCTTAATGTTTTAAATACGCCTCAGTTTATTCCATATACACAGGACTTGTGATCTCATGCAGTGTTGGCACCAATACCTTCTGACTGAGTATTTCCCTTCATCTGGAGAAGTGCTCTGTCTGCCTGCTACAGAAGGTGTTCTGCCCCGGTCAGTGGGAGATGGTGAGTGGTGATCGCTGGTCTCGCTCGTTGGTCTGTCCTCGTGCAGGTTTTCCATAGAGCTCCCACCTGGCGGACTGCTCTGTAGTGTAACAGTCTTGGGTTGCCTCTGCGGGTAAGCTGTATGTGAGTGCCGCATTGTTTTAGGAGCTGCCTGGTGATCCCGTGGACTAACAGCTTGCAAATCATCCTGATGAACCTGGGGCCTGCCGGATATCATGGAATCTGGAACTGGCCTCGTAGCATGACCATGGTTCTGTGACCTGGCAGGCTGCGTCTGAGAACTGATATCCAGGGGTGGGTCGTGTGGTCGGGCATTGTGTGGCAGCTGTTGTGGCCACTCATCTTGCTCTCTGCCCAGAGCGTCAGGAAGTGACTTGAAGCTGCTGTATCTGGGGTATGAATAATAGGACAATTGGCAATAGGTCACACAATGTAATAATACTTAAGACCAGTGGCAGTTTTTACCTATGGGCTGCAGGATTAGGGATGGCCATCAATGATTTGAAATCATCGATGGTTTATGGCCGATGTTAAATACTTTTGCCATGAATGTGGGAGAACCAGATGGTTTCCCTACATCGATAGCATAGGAGAACCAATGTTTATTTTTGTTTTCTTTTAGTTTATACTATCGATGCCTGGTTGCAGTATCGCCATCGATGGTGATTGCACTGAGGACTATCCCTATGCAGGACTGCAACACCCCCCCAGGTAAAATCCGCCACCTCCTCAGCACCAGTAAAGCCAGTGTTCCCTCACTCTGGGACTGCTAGTCTGGGCTGTGATAGGCAGAGAGCTGGCTTCCTGTAGGAAGCCAATCTCTGCCTCACCGTGTAGCCTTAGCCAGCTTCTTTGGGCTGCAGGAGATGCAGCCAATAGAAGCCAAGCATTACCGCATGTGCAGTAACTCCAATGGTACTGCACATGCACCGGGCCTGGTACCTGACAATTGTTTTGTACAGGCTCTGGGACCCTGGCAACAAGGACTGGCGGAGAACTGACAGCCCCCCCCTACTCAGGGGTAAGAGCAACTGCTGCTTAAGACTACAGAAAATGTGAATGATGGTGATAACTAATAAACAAAATGAAGACAAAATGGACACCTATGAGGTAAGTTATATTTTTGAATTAACATAACCCATTTGAGGGTGGACATACCCCATAAATAGTGTTTATGCACCTTTCAAAACCCCCTTCAGTTCCTCTTTCCTGCATGGGGTTTCGCTCTCTGTTGTGCTGCATAAAGTACAACCTGGTCTGTATTTTGGCACTAAAATACAGACTAGGCCTGTGCTAGAAGCACCGCAGCAGAGAGAGCGACAGCCAGGCAGGAAAGAGTAAATTAAGGGGTTTTGAAAGGTACAGGGTTCTAGAATGAACACTACATAAAGTTTTGTTGCCCAAACACAGACACTTTGCTTAGATACCCAAGGAGATCGGCATGCTGGAACACTCACGTGGAGAGCAAGGTACCGTAGTCTTTCTCCACCTGAATGTGCTTGTGACGCAGAGGCTGAGGTAAATACTCTGCAGGATCCTCCTTGTTCAATGCCCTAACATCTCCAGCAGAGAGTCTGGGAGGCTCTGGAGATGACACCTGCAGGGATAAAGGTTGTAGCGTGATGTGGGCCTAATAATAGAGCACTGGTTGCTGACTAACGCAGAAAGTATGGAAAGATTATCGTATGTGACTTTATGACTCACCTGGGGGTATGGGGTCTGAAGTGCTGGAACAGGCACCACAGCTGATGGCATTGGGGCGATTCCTAAATGGTGAGTCGCAATTGTATCCCCTGAATTATTTTTTAATTGGTTGTTTGGAGAGGACAGGGCAGAATGGTGTACTCTCTCCTGTAACTCATCCAGTTGGACGCCCAGTTGGAATATGACTTCTCCCAGTTCCCTGTGGAGATAGAATTCTAATAACAGGCACAAGTCTGAGCGGAGCAATTATATTCATAAGGTGCTGAAATTGGTGCCTTGGGCAATGACACTCAGCAAGATCGGTTTCTTCATGAAAGAGTCATCATTAATACGTAAAAATACTTTGTACTTATGTAATATCTGGGCTCCCGTTTTCCTTATGAGACCGCGTCCGCTCGCCACACTATATAAAATCAACTCCATGCGTAGTTGGATAGTAGGGGCATGAAAAAATGGGGTGCATTTAACATGGGAGCCCAGATAATACATAAGTACCAAATACTTTATTGTACGCTGTTGTAGCTTATCGTATACGATTTGAACTAGATGCGATGCGAACACACCACACAATAAGAATGCTCTGCGTAAGAAAACAAGGTCTGAATTACCCCCTGTGTTTTTATTAATATGATGAACATTTGTGACACTCCAGTCTGGGTCCTGCACTCGGCTGCACCACCTGCACTGAATGATCTTTCACTCTCACCTTTGTGGATCTAGCTTTTCAGGTGGGTTCCCAGTACCAATGTGTCTCTGCTGCTGGCGATACTGCTCCTGTGCCTTTAAATACCTCCGTTCCAGCACATCCAGGGAACCGCGGAGCTCTCTAACGGCCTGGAGGAATCATGGAGAACACAGCGGCTCATAGATATATAGAATGCACCCAGTATGTAGACTTCAGGTTATATACAGTACTTGGAACCAGATATGTCAGCTATAGTTCATATGGAGCAAATCATACGGAGCAAGATATTTCTGGTATAATTCATGTTCTTGGATAAGCATAGCTGTCATGATGGTAATAGATCTGGATATTACAGTTGGGGGGAAATTTATAAAAGCTCTTAAAATTAAAAGAAATTATGTTGCCCATAGCAACCAATTAGATTCTGTCTATCATTTCCTAGGATGCAACACAAAAATGATGAAGAGAATCTGACTCGTTTGTATGGGAAACATCCCCTCTTCATTTTTAGAAGCGTTAGTATATTTTCCCCATATATGTAAATGCTGCACTTCAGTGCAGTGCAAAATTTAGGGGTGTGGTTTCATGGAGAAGGGGCTTGGTCACATATTAGTACCAATTCACATTACACCACACATTAGAGTTTGTTATTCACATTACACCACACAGTGCCACTTGTACACATTCCACTGCAGCAGCACTTGTACACATTCCACTGCAGCTCCACACAGGGTACACCGCACTGCAGCAGCACACAAAGGGTGACACCACTTGCACTGGCACACACACACACACACACACACACAAGGTTACACCACACTAAGCAAACAAACACACAGTGTTACAGTGCACCTTGGATACAGTGCACATCAGATACAGTTCAGGAAACAGCATGCGTTGGATACAATGATTATAGCATGTTGATCAGATACTGTGCAGGATACAGTGTGTATCAGATACTGAAAGAGTCGGCGAGATCTCGACTGAAGATCGGGGCTACATTCTATGGAAGATCATTTCCTCACAGCCGTTGTTTATTATATGAGGAGGAGGAGCCGGAGGCGTCCAATGTGGATGACAGTGGAGGAAATAGTGTTGTGGATGACAGTGGAGGAAATAGTGTTGTGGAGCCGGCATGCAGAATGGGATGATTATGACCCAGAAAGCATTGTCACTTGGACGGGATGATTATGACCCAGAAAGCATTGTCACTTGGATGGTTATATTAACCTGGATAATCAAGCTGTATATATATTTCTTTAATACTGCCGGTCAGTAGTGAGAAAGACTGCATTGTACATTTTGTATATATGTTTAATTGTAAATATCTATCTATCTATCTATCGATATCACTATACTGTATATCTATGTACAGTATAACCAACGTACATAACAGTCTGTGCATGTGTGTGATATGTGCGATACAACCCTGGTGCATGCACTGCCTCTGCACACCTACACACATCCAGAAAAATGTTGATAATTTGCACACACCAGCAATTGTGTTGAATTCGTTTTACAGCTGCAAAGGGTCAGACTCCAAATCAGCCGCATAGTGTTGTATAGTTATTGGTACGGATAACCAGCCATAAGACGCTGCTAATGCTGAACACAAATCGTGTTACTTACAAAATGTAATGAGACGATGAATAACAAGGTGTAATATCCCCCTACAGTACATTACTGTGGTATAAGATGTCACCCCAAAAGTCTGTGCCCTGTATAACAGACGAGGCCTACAGACCAGGACATGGGGGCTAATTCAGTCCTGATCACAGTGCTGCAATAAGAGCACAAATTGACTGAGGTAATATTTATGTCATCTGTACTCAAGCATTGATACCCTTACAAACCTGAACTGATATGCTGGGTATGCACTATATGATGCGTACCCAGCACGACATTGTGGGCGACGGGAACCGCGCGGGACGCGGCATCGGCAAGTGCATACAAAGTTGCTGATGCTGGCAGAAAGGGAGAGATGATGGAGGGGGCTTTAGGGTGCCTGGGGGTGGCATTTGGGAACCATTGGTATACAGAGTAGGAGCATATCTGTTGGAAGGACGGAGTCAGACATCTATTGTTACTTATAATGGGCTTTCATACTGGAAATCGTACCTGTTGCTGCTCTTCAGGTGTCAAATTACCCCCACGCAACAATTCTTCAAAAAGCTCAACCTGTAAATACAGAAAGATACATGTCAGCAAAAAGTTAACATGACACTATGGGCCTGATTCTGGTTGACTGATTAGGCTGCAAAACTCGCAGCTTACTGAGTCCCAGATTGCCCACTGGAAATCATTAGCACAATATAATGTAAAGCAATGGCCATTGTTATTCCATAAGAAAATGAGTTTGAAAGAATCATAATAATTACATGGTAAGTGGTAGTGATAGCGGATTACAACACAGGACACCTGCAGCATAATGACACATACCGATACATATACATATACATATATATATAGCAGGCGTCAGCGTGGCACTCCGGATAATAATAGAAGAATTTCAGACAGACACAATGGATTGTCAACGTTTCATTTCTATTATCAGAAATTTCGTCAGGATTTCTGATAATAGAAATGAAACGTTGACAATCCAATTGTGTCCGTCTGAAATTCTTCTATTATTATCCAGAGTGCCACGCTGACGCCTGCTATATTTTCCTTTATTGGATGAAACAAACACTTTGATAAAGGGGCCAGAGAGCTCCGAAACGTTAGTGGAAGAAGTTGTCTCCAGTCTCTTCATTTGCGAGCGCCGCCGTCCCCCTCACCCGTTGTATACAGTGTCAGGAGTTCCCTGACACAAAGGAGGGCACCGCTTTATTCGTTTATCTCTACCTACAGCCACCTTCTATTTGGAGTGCCGCCCCTACAAATCTATATATAAATCTATATATGGAAAGCGATCAAGGGGCCTATTCACTAAGTGACGGCTTGTAAAAAACGCTGCTTCCTGGGATGTTTGAGCTCAAAAATTTAAAAGGCCAATGCTTATATTAGGTGCTCGCCTTTAAATATTCAGGCTTAAACATGCCAGGAAGTGGCAGCTAGGTCAGGAAATAAACAACTAAGCGGGCATGCAGACAGCTCATAGTACACATGCACAAGGCCATCCTGCGATAAAATCCTACTACTTTCTTATCGCTGTCCTGCAAGAAGCCGGCGTTTGGGGTTAGTAACCGGACGTTTTCTGGGAGTGTCAGGGAATATGCAGGTGTGCCCAGGCATTTCAAGGGAAGTCATGTGACATCAGTTCCAGCCCCGAATAGCCTGTTTCTATGGCAGCCGCCAAGGAAGTCCTGGGCTATGCACAGACTGCACACACTGGAAAAATCAATGGACAGCAAGCGGCTTGTGAATGGATTTGCAGCTATTTCCAGGCCTGCAATATTTTCATTGGCTTATCACAACTTTGAACAGGGTGGTATTTCACTCTGGCTGGGCAGCGTATACCTGATCGCAGGGCTCTGCAAAGTGGGCGGACGCATTTGCATGCTCCCGCCCACTGAGCTGTCAATCACCAGTGTCTCCTGGCGGATCACTCGTACACACAGTAGGATGCGCCGATATATGTCTAGATATATCAGGCATCGGCTGTGTTGCAGAGCTGAAGCGATATATCTGTGAACGATGCCATCCACACTGGCCGATGGTGCATCGATATATCGACCGCTCAATCAAATGGCCGATATATCGGGCGGTCAGTAAACACCTTAGGAAATGCTCCAGGTAAACAGCTAAGAAAGTAGCACATATTTCTTACTACATCATAATAATGGTTCTAATAGAAAATCATTACTGCACTTGAGTCAAACAGGCAGAACATAAAACTCGCAGCATTTACCTCTTGGTGAAGGGTCTCTAAGTGTGACATGAGAGTGGAAGTGACGTCCTCAGGTGGATGCAAGGATGGCAAATCAGTGGTGTTGTTGTGAGTGGGCTCTGCGGGTGACTCAGCGAGTTTTGCAGGGGAAAAAGAACCTAGAACCAAGTAAAGAAAGCCTTCATTAATTATATGTATGTTGAGTCCTGCGCAGGTGTGATATAGCGCACACACAATATTAATATTCAGATCTAATCGCAGTACAAATTCATTCTCAGGATGGGCAAAACCATGGGCACTGCAGGTGGGGCAGATGCATATGTATGTATAGAGAGAGTTAGATATGTGAGTTATTTTGTTTGTGTGCAGGGAAAATACTGGCTGCATTATTTCTACACTGCAATTTAGATTTCAGTTTCAACACACCCCACCCAACTCTCTCTGCACCTGTTACATCTGCTCCACCTGCAGTGCACATGGTTTTGACCATTCTGAAAACAAATTTGTACTGCAATCAGATCTGAATAAGGCCTATGTCTAAAGGGGCATACACATGCAGAGATGTGTGCTAAGCTATTTAGGGTAGGTGATTTCCCTGTGTCCAGATCGCCCATGGAGAGCACGTACACATGCAGAGATTTTGTGCTAAGTGATTTTGCTTAAGCAAAAAAAAGGCCGAGTAGTGGTTCAGAATGAGAGATCTCGATCACTATCGCTCATTCTGTACACACAGAGAGATTAGCAGTCACGTGCAAAGCAATTTGATTTTAACTGCATTCACTGACGTAATTAGCAGGCAATAGCGGCCTGCGGGACCGCGCATCGTACCTACTCGGGGCATACACATGGATAGATCTGTGCTTACTTTCTAACCAATCTAGTCAGATTACTTAGAAAAGAGCACAAAATAGCTCCGTGCCCCTTCAGTCAACAGTATGAAAAAAAGGTAGAAAAAAAGAAATGTGAAAACCCCATATCGATCTTTTCAGGTGTCGATCACTGCCATGTCGACATATTGCTTTTGACAATGTCGAGCCCTGGTGCATGTCGACCTAGACACTGTGGGGTTTGTTTACTAAGATGGGAGTTCTATTGAAGATTGGATGTTTCTATGGGCAACCAATCAGATTCTATCTATTTTCTTCTAGAAGGTGCTAAATAAATAAGAAGTAGAATGTGATTGGTCGTTATGGTCAACATTCCATCTTCAATAGAACTCCCATCTTAGTAAATTAAACAGAACAGTTAATCGACTCCATTCCCAGTGTTAGCGCATTAAAATACACATAAAAAAAAAAAAATAACAAAAAAAGAATTAATATATATTTATATACATTTATACAGGTGTAATTCAGACCTGCTCGCTAGGCTGCGTATAATCGGAATAGTAAAAACAGATGTATATGGCGCTAGGGGGTCTTGTGTTGTATAGTGTTATCCTGCAGCCACCATGCTGGAGGATTGCCAACCTCCAAAAGTCAAGAAAGAAAATCAGCGTGGGGCACTCAAAGGTACACTCCAATAATCAATAACATTTATTACACATACACAAATTTACAAGACAATACATCAATTAAATATAATAGTAACAAGTCAATCAATATGCATGTAGGACTATTAGCTCTCAGATGATCAATAAAGTACCAATAACTGGACTAATATTTATGCATTTTAGTAGATATTGTAAATGGAATATGGAGCTGACACATACTGCTCAATTTCTAAAAATCAGGATTCAGCTGTAAGATGTTTTTTAGAGGTTTTATCCAGCATCCAGTAATCCAATAAATTATGCCCAGCAGGCCAATCAAATCTCCAGGAACAGAAGAGAATAATAGATTCCGGAGGTTTCACATGATAATGGCTTTTCCAGGCAGTCAGGTATCCGCTTGTAGTATGGTGTAGGGGAGGGGTGTGGTACAAGGGTCCGACAGTCGGGATCCCGACAGTCATTAGCCCAACGTCAGGATCCTGACTGGCTGGACAGCATGGTGAGCGCAAAGCTTGCAACCTATTCTATTCTCCCTCTATGGGGGTCGTGGACCCCCACGAGGGAAAATAGCAGGTGGCCATCGGAAACCTGGCTGTCGGTGTTTTGACAGTCGGGATCCCGATGTCGGGTAAATGCCTGTCGGGATCCTGACTGTCGGGACCCCGTCCGGCACCCGTAGGGGAGCTCCTGCAGTTAAGAGCTCATACGGCTCAGGGCGGCTGCTACAATCTATGTGCCTCCCATGTGCAGTGGTCTCCCGGCTTGGATGTATATAGACATGGCTGATAGTCTTGTCAGTCAATGCCGCTTCCCAAGCCCGACTCACGTTGAGCAGTAGCACTGCCGGAAGCTCTGCCACAGCGCCGGCAGTGCAGGTGTAGTTTGCCCCGGGAGAATCACTTGCGACAATGCGGGTGCGGTGCTGCCAGGTATCAAATAGCCAGACTCCTTTAGGAAGTCTCCTCCTTGCGTATAATCGGAGCAGGTTAATACCGCCCCGCTGAACACACGCGCCCCCCCCCCCCCCCCCAAAGCCAGATCCCCTTGCTATGCTGCGAGCGGATGTGTGCGCTTACACATTTGCTGGCAAGCACTCACACAGAGGAAAAATCCTTCGATGGTTGCTCACCATCGACTGACTTTTCCTCTGTTCGCAGCAGAAATTTAAGCCAGGACTTAATTTCTGCTGCATGTTGTGGTCCGAATTGGGGGGCGGGCGCTGACATCATGTGATAAGTGTTTCAGGAAACGGTAAGCAGCTTTACCATCAATGTCAGCTAGGTAGGTGGTTGTAATAAAATAACAGACTCAATAGCTAAGGTACATTTAAAGTTTGCAAAAGTTGTCCCCAAACAGTAAGAGCTTTGCAGCCATCATTGTATGCACTTATTTACAGCTGAGGTCAGGACCTGAACATGTTATTGCCAGGGGAAGCCTTTAAACATTGAGGAGGAGGGGGGGTCCGAGCTCTAAAAGAGAATGTACCTAACCAATGCAAGCAGCCCATTGGTCAGTGCTCAGTAGAGAGGAATGTTTCTATTGGTTGCATGCAGGCATACTTACAGTATATACCCAAGGGCTTCTGGCTGTATGCATCACTTACCAGTGTCCCCTTCTGTAACCCCATGATGGGCAATTGCTGGGGTGAGCGTGGCTGTCTGCATGTGAGGAATGGAAAACTCCATAACCTTGGTGCCTTGGAAGACAGTTCCCATCTGCACACTTTGACTTGGTTGTGCTGGGTCTGAGTAGAGGTGCACCTGAGGGAAAGAGAAGATGGCCAAAGCTTTTATATGTGTGGTAACCTAGTCGTATAGTGGAAGCACACACGCTGCTTCTGGACTTCTTCACCACTGTTTTATTGATCTCTGAACGACTGCCAAACAGAAACTTTAAAAGAAAAGTATGTTCACAGCCCTGTCACGCAGTAAAAGCGACCTAGTCACCGGCCACTATCTGGCATTGGTAGTAGGGATGACCTTCGACCATCGATGATTCAAAATCATTGATGGTCTATGACTACTGTTAAATACTTTTGCCATCGACGGAAGAAAACCAGCAATGATGAAGCATGAACAACGAATAGCTCCGCCCCCCACATGCCCATGAATCCCTGCTCCCGGGCTCTCTCAGGCACACAGCTTACTGAATTCTAAAGCAGGGATGATCATTGGTGGGTGAAACCATCAATGGTTTCCTTGCAGATGGTTTCACACCATTGAGGTTACCTTTCAGTGGGTAACCAACAGATGACCGTCCTAATTGGTTATCATGGCAAAATGGCCTGCAGGAGCCTTATATACCACAGATTTCTCCTCCCCCTTCCAGAATGACAGGCAAACCACACCCCCTCTGACTTGCTGCTGCTTCATTGTATATAGCAGGGGTCCACAAACTATTTTGCTCTGGGACCCCATCAGACAATAAAAATAATTACAGGACCCCAGCAAGGTCCTGCAGAAGGTCATCACATCACATGTGTGGTCAGCAGACAGCACATACATGGCAGCATTGGGGAGGCACAAACTGATGGGAGGAGTCTAAAATAACAGACAACGCAAAAGATTTTTCAGACTCCTTGAATCACTGACTGAGATTAGAAAAGTCATCACTTGATGGTCAGCAACATTGGGTCGTGACCCCATGGTTGGGACTCACTTTGGGGTCAGGACCCACAGTTTAAGAACTGCTGGTATATAGTAATGCAGCGGGAGGCATCTTGAATAAGTAGACACCATCTGCATGCATGTGTGATCCAGTGCTGTGCAACACCGTTGGCCGACGGAGTGACCCGTGTTAGTCATACACTAGGAAACACTGCTGCTTTCTCAGATGTGTGACCGTAGTTGCGGCACAGACAGAAAACAGTTTACCTCCCCATATGCTGAGATAATAATCCGTAATGCTAATTCAGGATTTGGGTGCCCAGGGATGGAGTAGAACCTAGAAGTGACCCCAAAAAAATTTAAAGTGGCCCAACATGGGCAGCGCCAGAGATACACCATGCCATGTAGCTATGGCAGCATCCCTGGATGGCAGAGTTACTATAATGCAGAGATGGAATCAATGGGGACAATGCAGTAATGAGTATCGAGGGATGTATGAGAAGCGGGGCCTCTATGTCAGCAAACAAGATCTCAGATATACGTCCGCCCACCTGAAATCTTACCTGTCAACGCTATGGCCAACCCGCCCCTGTGTGTGCCTGCGGCAGGACCCGTACCACCTATTGATTTTAGAACAATTCTTGCAACCCGCAATCTTAACTTGCAGTAGCCCTATGCTTGGTGCAAGAGATCCATCAGAAGCAAGCTTCTTCCGCTTCCTTCCGCGTAAGCACAAGACCCTTTTATACATGACTCCATTATAACACATGGTGATTCCGTGCACAGTGTGTTCTTCCCGCCCAGTGTTCAGCACATCTCCGAATATGACAGACATAAACAAAGACGTGGAGAATGGCATCTGCGGAGTTCCATCCATCACAAAATCATGTCCATTGTAGGTCGATAAGCGAAGAATTTATACAACAAAACAATGAACTTAAGACATTCCGCACTGATTAAAAACTTCACTGAGGTCAAAGGGCAAGCAAAACGGCTGCCTCCTGCAACCAATTAACCAATTAAAAGGCTAATATTTTCTACAGCTTATACTACAGGCAAAGAAGCTCTGACAGCTAGGCAATCCATTCTTACTTTAGCTCCAAGTCGCAGACGGTCAATAGTATTTTCAGCTTCGGCATACTTAGTGAGCAGCTTGTGGTAATCCTCCTGTCAGGAAGTGAGAAGGTGGGGGAAGGCAGGTTAACCAAGGGAGATTATACAATAAAGGTAATAGTCAATTACAAAAAAACACAGTAGAGCAGATAGGAGATGTGATAGAGCTATGGCTATTTTCCTATTCAGAAATGATTTTCTATTAAACAAACTTTGCACACAATGGGGGTTATTCAGAATGATTGCGTGGCTGTGGATTAGCAGGCCCCGTGATAATCAATAGACTGCACGTGCATGAGTCTGTCCTGCGATAAAATCCTGCTACTTTTTAATCGCTGGCCATAAGCAAGTTGATTGTCAGAAGGCGGGCATTTGGGGGTGGTAACTGGCAGTTTTTTGGGAATGTCAGGGAATGTGCAGGCATGCCCAGGCATTTAAGGGGTAGTCATGTGATGTCAGCTCCGGCCCCTGTTTCTACCGCAGCCACCGAATAAGTTCTGGCCTATGCACGGACTGCACACACATTCGATGGTCAATGGATTTGTAGCGAATCCCTGATCCAGCTAATTTTCGCAAGCCGTGTTAAGCAATTTTGCAGGTTTGCAGGATTTCACTCTGGATGGACGGCGTACAACTGATCGCAGGGCTCTGCAATTTAGCAAAGCACAGTCAGGTCTGAATAACCACCAATGTTATAAGGAAAAATAAAATATCTTGCTCTGAAGGCCATGTAAATAGTAAGAACATGGCCTTCAAAGCCCTCTTCTCTTCACATTTCACTCACAGCTCTCCTATACGCCAACACTCAGTGACCATCTTCATCCGCATACTCATCTCCATCATTGGCCTCAAGCCTCTAGTTGTATGTTGATTGAGTCCTCACTGCTTACATTTAAGCTGTAATGTGTATTGAACTGTGGCGCTCTTTATTTGTACTCTGTTTTTGTTATTTATTCTATGTTATGCCAAGTTTTGTCTCCCTGTACTTTTCCTTTGTACGGCGCTGCGAAACACTTGTGGCGCCTTATAAATAAAATAATAATAATAAGAAGAAGAAAAAGCAAATCAAACAAACACATTGCCAAATCCATGTTGCACTGCAGGTGAGGCAGATGTAAAATGTTGACGCAGGGTACACACCTAAAGACATATATCTACAGACAAATCAGGCAGTGTGTTCTTCATACACACTGCCCGATCAGGTGTGACTTATGGAGGTTATTCTAATCAATTTTCACCCCTGTGCGGTCTCACAGGGAAGCAATTTTTAGAGACTGTGCATGTGCAGCCTCTTTGTGCGAGGGGGCACAGTGAATTGATTATTCCCCGGCCGCTTGCACAGAGCAGTGTGGGTTGGGGCAAGGGGCAGCGGGTCTTGGTCGCACCCATGGGAACGCCCAATATTTCAGTGGAGTTCCCATGAAACCGCTGGGAGTTTTTATGGTAATTAGCCAGTGACATAGGGGCAGGCAGCTGACACCAGGCAAAATCATACAATAGTCGGCTGCCATGGAATGCTTTGGTCCCCGCACGCAAGCTGCGAATGGATGTTTATGCAAAATTTGCATGCATGCATGTAGATTCATGGTGCGTGCGGCAGGTGTTTATGCGGTTGGCGCTTAGATGACCCACAAAGCTGCAAATTTTGCAGCTTTGTGGGACAATCAGAATGAGGGCCTATGTAACAACTGGGCAAGCATTTACATGTACCACCAAGTTGTGCTGTCAATTGTGGACTGTGCAGCAAGTGTATGGGGTGTCAGCGGATCGCCCGTACACACAGCACAATGCGCCAAAATCTTTAGATATATCGGCCATGCGCTGTGTTATGCGGGTGTGGTACGGGACTCCGACAGTCAGGATCCCAACAATCATTATACCGACGTCGGGATCCTGACTGCCCGTAGTCAGACAGCATGGCGAGCGCAAAAAAGCCCCTTGCGG
The DNA here is from genome assembly GCF_055691185.1 of Crinia signifera. NCBI lineage: Eukaryota > Metazoa > Chordata > Amphibia > Anura > Myobatrachidae > Crinia > Crinia signifera. The sequence goes on along the minus strand of NC_139225.1, from coordinate 39,444,078 downwards.
GCTCGCTGCGCTCGCCACGCTATGCGAGCCACCTATTCTATTCTCCCTCTATGGGGGTCGTGGACCCCCACGAGGGAAAATAGCGGGTGGCCGTCGGGCACCCGGCTGTCGGCATTTTGAAAGTCGGGATCCCGAGGTCGGGTAAACGACTGTCGGGATCCCGACTGTCTTGAACCCGTCCGGCACCCCTGTTATGCTGCCGATATAATATGTCTTTAATCAATGTTGTTCACAGACATATTTCTGGTTTGCACTGGCCGATGGACGAGCGATATATGGGCCTGTGTGCACCCAGCATTAGAGTCGGGGAGGATGTGTCTCTGAAACTACATGTTGACCTATGACTGTCGACCTAGACAATGTCGAAATAATGACCTGTCGAACTAACGACCTGTCGAACTAACGACCTTTCGACCTAAAACCATGTCAACCTTTTCCCATGTCGACCTAATGGTGTCGATCTAATGACTGCCGACCATAATGCTGTAGACCAAATGATCCCAACCTGCATTTTATAAGAAGGATGCTTTACATGGGGAGAGATAGATAAACCAAGGGACGAGTGCTGGAGTATAAATCGGATACTCAGGGTCTAGAAAACAAACTATATAAATACAAAAGGGCACAAGGGAAAATCTATATAAGCAAATAGCTTAAGTACCATACCATTGTCTGTTAAGGAAATACATGCAAAAGTACTAACACTGATCATTTAAAGTTAGAACTGTGTAATACCTCAACTATTGCTAAGTGTTATAATTCTATCACTTAGAAACAAGTTATATCACTGTTGCAAAACTTCTATCAAAGAAAAAAACTGCATTTTTCTGACATTCTGCTGTAACAATTGCAAGTAACTACGTAATGAGATCTAATCCTAAACTCAATCAAGAGAACAGGAAACTCTGTGACCTCCCATAGACTGCAACTGTCTCATACTTGACTATTGAAAGGTAACAATCACTAATTGATTAATTGAGAGTGATTAAAATATGGATTTAGTGTGTTAGGACACTCCGATTGAAGGGATCATAAATTCCAGATACACCTCCGTGTATAAAGTGTATACCAACACAGAATTGGGGTAGCTGCTACAAAAATTGATAAAGTAAAGATAAAATAATATATACAGCAGTCTCCACAAGAATAGGGAATTAAACCCTTAACAGTCTCCCTATTTTGCCTCTAACGAGCCCTAGGTAGAATAACCCTTTGGGCACACTAGGAACACATCATATTTCAACTGGTCCCACTGTGGAACCAACCATCCAGCTGCACAGCTTACTACCCAAAGCCCTGCGTAAACTGGTAACAGAAAATTGAAACCAGAATCCCCAGCGCACAGCATATACTTTAAAAAGCTCACTGCAAGACTGGTGTGAGATTTTGGGTTATAGGCCATTTCGTCCAAAAAACAACCCTTCTTTTTAAACATTATTAATAAAACTTAATTTTTAACTATATTTTCATCATATCACAAGAGTGCCCCCAAAAAAGAGTCCTCTTTTCTCTCCCAATTGTCTATGTTCACATTTGGACTCAGGGGAGCACCACCAACTGTAAAGTGTCTCACCTAGTTTGTATCTTATGCAGCCCACACACGCGCCGATGCCGGCGGTGCTGTACGATGGGGTGCGCGCTCCCGCAGCACCTCATCGTACAGTACAAAAAGTATGTGCTGCACATACTTTTTGTACTAGCTTTTTCTAGCACAGCATCGCATCGCATGCACATCGTATGCACAAGGCATACGATGCGATGCTGTGTGTGCTAGTTAAGCCCACAACGCACGCTGGAATCGGAGCGTGTGTGGGCTGCATAAGACACACATCTTAGTTGGTAACAGGCTACTCAAGCCGAATCCAACTACGGGGAGCAAAGGTCTCACTTGACCTTCCTTACCCTTAGCGGGCAAAACCCAGTGCGGAAACCAAAAAACCACATCCCCATCTAAATACAAAAGGGCACAGTAACCAAGAGACTCAAGACAGGGAATCACACACTGATAATCAGTAGATTAAAGGGGAACGTTATTTGATTTGGGACTAATAAGGTAGAGCAGGGTTGCCGACCCTCCCGGAATATCCGGGAGTCTCCCGAAAATCGGGACCCCCTCCCGGCACCCCGGAAGGGTGGGCAACCCTCCCGGATTCAGGGGGGACCCCCGCTAACCCCCGGATCGCGGCATTAAAATGCCGCAATCCTCGGGTTTTCGAGGAGGGGGCGGGGCTAAATGACGCGATTTAGCCCCGCCCCCTCCACGGAGATACCTTAATCCGCTGGTTTGCCAGCATAGGGGCGGGGCTTAGTGATGTCACCCTTAAGCCCCGCCCCCTGAGTGGCTACAGAAACTCTCCTCTCCGGGCTTCTCCCGGAGAGGAGAATAACAAAGTCGGCAACCCTGAGGTAGAGTGCCTCTTCACCAATCAGCTCCAATGAGTTGAATGTATATTCATTACTGAGAAAGTAACTGGTTCTGGCCTTCTAGTCCAGGCATTCCCAACCACAGTCCTCAAGGCACAGCAACAGTGCAGGTTTTGTAGATATCCAGGCTTGAGCACAGGTGACTTAATTAGTATCTGAGGGATTCTGATTAAACCATCTGTGCTGAAGCCTGGATATCACTAAAACCTGCACTGTTGGTGTGCCTTGAGGACCGTGGTTGGGAATGCCTGTTCTAGTGTGTAATACTATTAAGGAGGTTTCAGTGTATAATTAAAAAATATATATTAGACCTCCTTGTACAAAAAGGCCCTTATTCTGGTTGACTCGCAAGGCTGCAAATTTGCAGCCTGCCAGACTGCCTGAACGCATAACATAACATAAACATCCATTCACAGCCCATGGGAAAACAACCACATCATTCGATGGTTGCTGACCATCGAATGATGTGGAGGGTGCACGCATATCTAAGTGACTCCCAGGTCACTTCTATTTGTGTGCACACTCGACAGGAACTGGGTGGGCAGCTGACACCGGATGATTTCCATAGGAACAACCAGCATTTTTATGGGAACGCCCATGAAACGCTGGGTGTTCCCATTGGTGGATCCCCCGGCTTGCCGCCCTACGCCCGCACTCTGTTCGACGTGGCTACATGCACCTGGCACATGCGCAGAAATGTACATTTAATAAACATCATGCTCACATGTGAATCAGAATAACCCCCAAAATGTACTGTATGTAGCCATCTTTATATAGGCTAAATACTCCTCACCTTTATGAGTACCCCCACTGACCACTAGAGGCCACTCAATGGAACAAATGACTCCTCTGTGTGCTAAAAAATGTCATAACAGAAAGCAAAAGCAATTTTAACAGGGACGCTGAATATGGAGAAAGGGAGCTTTAAAGACAGAGATTGGAGGTAGGAGCAGATAGCAACTGGGACTGGGGATGAGAGTTTTTGGGGTCAAAACTGTCACAGCTCAAAGTGAAAGTAAAATCTGTCACAGCTCAAAGTGAAAGTTCATAACAGAAGTCGTCATTTTGATGGACTTTGAACTAGTTAACTATAAACTCGCCAAGCTACTATAATAATCACCTGCAGCTGATGAACCAGTTGAGTGGCTTGTTGTGGGGTCTTGAATTCTTGCGGTACACTGGGTGGAATGAATGGTTCCTGAACAGTTTTTTCCTGGCTGCTCAGCAGTACTTCCCTCACTATATCTGCTGGTGATTTGAAGATAACATGTGCTCCTTGATGGTTTATTACCTTACGAGGCTGAGGAGGATGATAACCTTGCTCATCCCGGGGGAATCTGACCCGTGGTCCAACTTTGGATAAATCAGGCAAGGGGTAGTTAAGTTGTCCTTTCCCATAGAGGGAAATATTAGAACGTTTTGTTTTCTTAATATTTCCATCATCTGCATGCTGGTTTCTAAGTGTTGGAGAACTTGACCTGGTGGGCTTAGTTCTTAACGTTCTGTCCTGTTTGGAAGCCTTAGTTAGGCTGTAGCTATTTGTAGGGTCTCCAGCTGGAGTGGCCACTGGGTTTTCTACACTGTCTGCGCATGAAGATTCTGGAAGAGTTTCATCTTCTATACGAGGAGACAGGCTCAACCGACCAAAATGGCTCATAAGTCTGGTGCCCCAAGTGCTGGGAATGGGAGGGGAAGATGGGGATAAAGACTCTACAAGAGCTTCATCTTCGTGAATCTCTTGATTTTCAGAATAGTCTTCTTCGTGTTCCCCAGGGTCGTTGTCCCATTGTTCTTCTTGTGCTGAAGTTTGCTTGTATTTGCTAAACCTTCCATTTTCAGGACTTTCATCATACAGAAAATCTGAAGGCTCCTGAGTCCAGTTTGCCTCTTCATCTCCTTCCCATGCTCCCAAGGAACTCCCTCGATCTACCTCATCTTCAGTCATATCCAACTGTTGGTCTCGGCTTGGTGGACGTCGGCCTAATGCAGAAGGCAATGTGACTGACATACTGGGTTGTTCAAGAGAGCTGGGATCATCTGAAAAGTTAAAAAAAGGCAATATGTGAGCGGCTGGCATAAATCTCCCTTTTTTATTACCACATCTCTAGTATTTCAAATGGGAAAATCATACAGATGAAAAAGAACTTACTTTCATCACGATTGATGGTAATCTCACTGTTCCTCAAGGTTTCTTTATCTGTCATTTGAGAGAAGCTGAATTCTTCTTTCCAGCTTTGAACGCCAGATCCATCTCCTTCAGAAGGGGATTCTGGATATGGCAACCCATTTTTGTAGAGCTCCACCATCTCCTCCTCACCCACGTTCAATGTCTTCTGTTCATCTTCTTCCAGTTCTAGAACCGCTTGGTAATCCAGTCTCAGGTTCCCATCTTCCTCTAATCCAATGATCCCATTGTCATCCATGTACCTGGTAAATTTGTCCTCCTCATCCTCACTGCTCTCGCTCTGTACCGGTCTGTTGTGGCTGTCCATGGTCAGGGAGAACTCTGTGTGTCCCCCACGTCATCCCAAACATCACCTGTAGATGCAAACAAGACAGATCTTTATAGTCCGAGACTCATTAAGCGAGCAGGGCTGCAATCAGATGTTGCTCTGTAGCCTGGCAAGAATGACACAATTATGTGCAACTTTTCTTCCTGTCCCCCACCCCACCACCACAATTTCGATTCTTCCTGTCTACTTCTTCCTTTCTACTCTCAGTTGCTTCCTGCTAGCTCAGTACATTTTGCATTCTTTGACTCTTTCATCATTTTAGTTATATACTTTTTTTTGTCTTTTTTTATATATATATAAACGGCTTCTGCAACACTTCTGCAGTTTCCAAAACAATTACATGTCACTTTTTTCCTTTGCATCTGTGCCTGATCTTTAAAATTCTCTCTCTCTCTCTCTCGCTCCCTGCCCTGCTGTCTCTCACATACCTCTGCCCCTGTTCCCAGTGTTTTCCGTAGATGAGAGCCATTTCTGTTGATTCTCCCGGCGAAGTCAGCTGACGAAATAAAAGCTTCTTCTTAGCATCCCTCCCCCTTCTTACCACATCCCCCTTTTTTCTTCCCCTCCACCAGCGATGCAAAATTACTATAACTACAAAACCTTGCGGCTGTCCTGCGTAGACTGCAATTACCAAAAAGCGATGTCATGCCACTTTTTATGTTTAAGGAGAGTGGTCGCCGTGACAAATGCACTACTCCATCTAATAAGCAGCTTTTCTTACCAGCAGACATTTAAAAGCATTGTTCATTATGTGTAATTAGCTCAAGGCGCCCATGCTACAAAGGAATTATTCTAGAAACACTGACATCTTGTAAGGGAACGGGCATTCGCACATAAACCAAAGGAGAATGCAAACTTGTGTTACATGTTACAGACTTGCGCTGCTCCATGCCATCTGGTCCATTGAAAAGCCAGGGACAGTAATAAAAAACAAGTTTTTCTTTTATCCCTCCTCTTAATTAAACGTGAAACTTTTATTATTATTATTTTTTTAAGTGACTTCACATTTTTAATGCTGGGTGTATTGTTCCTGTAATTTAGCTGTACAAAGCAGAAATTATTTTATTTCACATAGTATTCAGAAGCCAAAACTGCCTGCAGGGCATAAATCTGCTTTAGTGCTGTGTACGAAGCCTCGTACAATAAGAAACAGCCATGGCCTACAGCCACTGTACACTGCCCTATATAAATCTGTGGCTGGGCTATACCAGCTGTATGCATAACCAGTCCCCACAGCCTGGGCAGCTGGTGTCTAATACACCAGTGAGCTCATGACTTCTTTGTGCTGGTCTCTACAAGCAATTTAATAATGGTACTTTGTGTGTTCTGTGGGTAATGGGTCACATTCGCAGTCGCACTACTGTATATAAAAATAGACACTTTTGTCAATAGTAATGCATTGGCACACAGACACATTGTGACCTTATTGCAAGTTCTCTAAAACAAAGACCTAATTATAACATGCACAGCAAATTAAATCTTTCAGGCTTCAATGATTATAATCCTTTGTCTATCACAACAAGTATATAAATAGGGGTGCTCTCTATGTCAATTAAAAGGTGGCAACACGTGCCATCTCTCTATGGCAGTGCCCCCTCTCTATGGCAGTAACACATGCTCCCTCTCTATGGCAGTTACACATGCCGCCTCAAGTAACACGTGCCGCCTCTCTATGGCAGTAACACGTGCCTCCTCTATATGGCAGTGCCCCCTCTCTATGGCAATAACACATGCCGCTTTTCTATGGCAGTAACCTGTACCCCCTCTCTATTGCAGTGCCCCCTCTCTATGGCAGTTACACGTGCCACCTCTCTGTGGCAGTAGCATGTGCCATCTCTATGGCAGTAACACTTGCTGCCTCTCTGTGGCAGTAATGAGCATCCCCTCTATGGCAGTAACATGTGCGGTCTCTCTATGGGCCAGATTCTCTAAGCTTCAAAAGTGGTAAAATGGAGAGTGATAAACAGCCAGCCAATCAGCTCCTGCCTGACATTTTTCAAACACAGTCTGTGGCATGGCAGGTAAGAGCTGATTGGCTGGCTGTTTATCACTCTCCATTTTATCACTTTTGAAGCTTAGAGAATCTGGCCCCAAGGCAGTAATACGTGCCGCCTCTCTATGGCGGTAACATGTGTAGTCTCTCTATGGCAGTAACACATGCTGCCTCTCTATGGCAGTAACACGTGCCGCCTCTCTATGGCAGTAACACGTGTAGCCTCTCTATGGCAGTAACATGTGTAGTCTCTCTATGGCAGTAACACATGCTGCCTCTCTATGGCAGTAACACGTGCCGCCTCTCTATGGCAGTAACACGTGTAGCCTCTCTATGGCAGTAACACCTTCTGCCTCTCTATGGCAGTAACACGTGCCGCCTCTCTATGGCAGTAACACGTGCCCCTCTCTATGGCAGTAACACGTGCCGCCTCTCTATGGCAGTAACACGTGCCGCCTCTCTATGGCAGTAACACGTGTAGCCTCTCTATGGCAGTAACACCTGCCGCCTCTCTATGGCAGTAACACGTGCCGCCTCTCTATGGCAGTAACACGTGCCCCTCTCTATGGCAGTAACACGTGCCGCCTCTCTATGGCAGTAACACGTGCCGCCTCTCTATGGCAGTAACACATGTAGCCTCCCTATGGCAGTAACACGTGCCGCCTCTCTATGGCAGTAACACGTGCCGCCTCTCTATGGCAGTAACACATGTAGCCTCCCTATGGCAGTAACACGTGTAGCCTCTCTATGGCAGTAACACATGCAGCCTCTCTATGGCAGTAACACCTGCTGCCTCTCTATGGCAGTAACACGTGCTGCCTCTCTATGGCAGTAACACCTGCCGCCTCTCTATGGCAGTAATACGTGCCGCCTCTCTATGTCAGTAACACGTGCTGCCTCTCTATGGCAGTAACACGTGTAGCCTCTCTATGGCAGTAACACATGCAGCCTCTCTATGGCAGTAACACGTGCTGCCTCTCTATGGCAGTAACACGTGCCGCCTCCCTATGGCAGTAACACATGCAGCCTCTCTATGGCAGTAACACCTGCTGCCTCTCTATGGCAGTAACACGTGCTGCCTCTCTATGGCAGTAACACGTGCCGCCTCTCTATGGCAGTAACACATGTAGCCTCCCTATGGCAGTAACACGTGCCGCCTCTCTATGGCAGTGCCCTCTCTCTATGGCAATAACACATGCCCCTCTCTATGGCAGTAACACGTGCCGCCTCTCTATGGCAGTAACACGTGCCGCCTCTCTATGGCAGTAACACGTGTAGCCTCTCTATGGCAGTAACATGTGCCGCCTCTCTATGGCAGTAACACGTGCCGCCTCTCTATGGCAGTAACACGTGTAGCCTCTCTATGGCAGTAACACGTGCCGCCTCTCTATGGCAGTAACACGTGCTGCCTCTCTATGGCAGTAACACGTGCCGCCTCTCTATGGCAGTAACACGTGTAGCCTCTCTATGGCAGTAACACGTGTAGCCTCTCTATGGCAGTAACACGTGTAGCCTCTCTATGGCAGTAACATGTGCCGCCTCTCTATGGCAGTAACACGTGCCGCCTCTCTATGGCAGTAACACGTGTAGCCTCTCTATGGCAGTAACACGTGCCGCCTCTCTATGGCAGTAACACGTGCTGCCTCTCTATGGCAGTAACACGTGTAGCCTCTCTATGGCAGTAACACGTGTAGCCTCACTATGGCAGTAACACATTCTGCCTCTCTATGGCAGTAACACGTGTAGCCTCTCTATGGCAGTAACACGTGCCCTCTCTCTATGACAATAACACATGCCCCTCTCTATGACAGTAACACATGCCACTTCTCTATGGCAGTAAGATGTACCCCCTCTCTATGGCAGTTACCCGTGCCACCTCTCTATGGCAGAAACACATGCCACCTCTATGGCAGTATCACCTGCCACCTCTCTATGGCAGTAACACGTGCCACCTATATGGAAGTATCACATGCCACCTCTCTATGGTAGTAACAAATGCCACCTCTATGGCAGTAACACGTGCCCCCTGTCTATGGCAGTTGCAAGTCTTTACAGTATACATAGAACAGGATATAACACACTGCATAGTACAGGAGTGGTGATGGGGTCTGTGAGGGACAACAGGGGCAGAAAGAAAAATAAGTCTCCATATACATACTGTATCACAGAATATATAACAAACAACATCATTGGACAGAGTTGTGCTCCTAGAGAAGGGTGGGGTGAGATGAAGGGGGGAGGGGTGTACTGTGAGAGGCAATAGGGGCAGGAAAGGTGCAGCGACTGTATACAAATAAAGTATAGGATAGAATAGGTTTTTGTGGGGGGGGGGGGGGGGGGGCATGGGGGGCAATAAGGGCAGGAAGGAAAGACAGTCCATGAAGTGGACATAAAACACAAAGGGGAAGGGATACTATTAGGCATTAGGGGCAGGTGGGGTGGTGTATGTATGCATTTAGCAAAGTATAGCAAGGGGATAGAGGAAGGGGGGCAATAGGGGCAGTAAGGCAGCCTCAGTTTGTAAACCAATATGACAGTGCGGGGCAATAGGCTGCAAATGGGACAAAGGGACATCACCTGTATACAAGATATACAGAACAGAGAGGAGATGGATAAATCAGAGGGGAGGGGAGGGGGGGTGCAGCAGAGGGGGTCAGGAGAGGGACCTGTTGAGGGGTGGCGTGAACCGGGATTGCAGGAGAGAGGTAACGGTGGTGGGGGAGACCGGGGAAAGCGGGAAAGTAAAGTGGAGAGGACGGGCATAGCGGCATGTGTATAGCGAGGAGGAGGATGCGGTGCAGGGGGAACAGGCGGCTGTGACCTGCGGTGAGGGTCCTGTCAGCTCCCGGTGTCCCAGCTCCGTCCAGGTTGCCAGGAGAAGCGCAACACAAACCAGAGTCTGAGATGGAGGATTGTGTCTCCACAGCAACACATTACCATGTACACACAGCACGGACTGCTCACACACACACAAAGCAAAGCCACTGACTGCTCACACACACACACACACACACACACACACACACACACACACACACACACACACACACACACACACACACACACACACACACACACACACACACACACACACACACACACATTTTATACGTGCCACATGTTCACACATACAGCACAGCCACTGACTGCTTACACACACACACACACACACACACACACACACACACTCATTTCTACGTGTACACAGTCACAGCCACATGACTTACACACGCATACACAGTCACAGCCACTGACTGCTTACACACACACACACACACACACACACACTTATACATGTACAAACAGCCACATGTTCTCTCTCTTAAACACACACACACAGAACAGCTACAAACTGCTCACACACACTAACAAAGCACAGCCACTGACTGCTTAAACAGAAATACACTCACTTATACGTGAACAAACAGCCACATGTTTACACACACACACACACACACACAGTGCAGCCACTGACTGGACACACACACTTATACGTGTACACACAGCCACATGTACATACACACTCACTTATACGTGTACACACAGACACATGTACACACACTGACTACTTACACACGTGTACGCACAGCCACATACACACACAGAAAAGCCACTGGCTGAACAGACACACACTTATACATGTTCACAGCCACATGTACACACAAACAAACAAACATAGTACAGCCACTGAATACAGTCACACACTTATACATGTACAGCCACATGTACACGCACAGCTCACGCATACATACATACATACATACATACAGGTACTTCTTTCCTAGCACGGCGCCCAATATTTTGATCGTAGTACATCTTATAGAATCGCATCGCATGCAATATAGCGGAATGCGATGCGATTTTTAATTGTACAATGTTAAATGCACCCCCATTGGCAACGCCACCCCCACTATCAACGCCAACCCAAAGCGCGGCGAGCACAGCGAGTCCACGTGGGGCGGCGGTACGCGTCCTCCGACCTTTTCATACCCCCACTATCCACGTCGGCATGGAGTTGATTTTAGATAGTGTGGCGAGCGCAGCGAGCCACCGAGCCCGAAGCGTGGCGAGAGGACACGGATTACTTTACATGTATTCCACGTCCCCTCGCAGGGCTCGCCATGCTTCGGGCTCGTATTCCGCGTCCCCTCGCGGGGCTCGCTGCGCTCGCCACGCTTCGGGCTCGGTGGCTCGCTGCGCTTGCCACACAATCTAAGGTCATCTCCACGCCAACGTGGATAGTGGGGGTATAAAAAGGTCAGAGGACACGTACCGCCGCCCCTCGCTGCGCTCACCACGCTTCGGGTTGCCGTTGATAGTGGGGGTGGCATTGACAATGGGGGTGCATTTAACATTGCAAGCACCCATCAGGGTGCTTGTACAATTAAAAATCGCATCGCATGCCATTTGCTGTTATGCAATGCTATGCGATATTTCATTGTACAAGCACTCCTGTTAATTTAACCTGAATGTCGCATTGCACACATCGCACACCACTAACTATGGTATGCGATGGGCGCTGTGCTAGGAAACAAGTACCTACATACATACATACACACACACACTTATACATATACACATAGCCACATTCACACACACACACACACACACACAGAACTGGCTGCTTACACACACATATACACACACACTCACTTATACACACACACACAGCACAGCCACTGCTTACACTCACAAACTCACTTATAGGTGTACAGACACCTATAAGTGAGTTTGCGTGCGCACACACACAGAACAGCCACTGCTTACACACAAACATACATACACTCACTTATACTAGTTCACACACAGCACAGCCACTGACTGCTTATGCACACACCCACACATTTATGCGTGTACACACAGCCACATGTACACACACAGCACAGCCACTGATTGCTCACACATATACACACACTTATATGTGTACCCACACATGCACACACACAGAACAGCCACTTGCTGCTTAGACACACACACATATACACACACAGAAAGCACAGCCACTAACTGCTTACACACACTCACGTATACGTGTAAGCACAGCCACATGTACACACAGACAGCACAGCCACTGACTCCTTACACACACATTCACTTATACATAGCCACATACACACAAAAAAACAGCCACTGACTGCTTACACACGCACAAACACTCTCACTTATACGGCTACACACACACAGCACAGCCACTGAGTGCTTACACTCATACACACACATTTTATTTATTTATTAACAGTTTCTTATATAGCGCATACATATTCCGCAGCACTTTACAGAGAATATTTGAACATTCACATCAGTCCCTGCCCCAGAGGAGCTTACAGTCTATATTATCTACCACATCTATACGCGGATTCAGTATTGAATCCCGGCGGTCGGGATCCCGGCGTTCAGAATCCCGACGCCGGAATCCCGACAGCCGAAATGCCGACAAGGGGGGGTGTGGATGGCCCCCCCTTGCGCGCTCGCTGCGCTCGCCACGCAGCGGGCCCGGTGCCTCGCTACGCTCGGCACACTAATTTATTCTCCTTCCAGGGGTGTCGTGGACACCCCAGGAGGGATAAAGTGTCGGCATTTCGGCGGTCGGATTCCGGCGTCGGGATTCTGAACGCCGGGATCCCGACCGCCAGGATTGTAGCTGCATCCCCTATACGCACACACAGACATTCTAGGGTTAATTTTGTCAGAAGCCAATTAACCTACATGTATATTTTTGGATTGTGGGAGAAAACCGGAGTACCCGGAGGAAACCCACGCAAGTATGGGGAGAATATACAAACTCTGCACAGTTAGGGCCATGGTCCATGACCATGCATGCAAAGACCCCTGCCATCTCTGAAACAGAGAAAGTGGGGTCCTGTGGTCCCTTAGAATTATTCATGGCGGCATAAAGGGGAAAATTGGTGTGAATATGGGGAATATTATGGATGCACAAAAAATAGTTGTTTTGAACATTTGATGTATACATAGGAACGAAGCACTTCCGGGTCAACCCGGAAGTAAATGTTAGGATAAATAAGACTATCTGTAAGACACTAGTCTGGGATCCTGATGAAGAGAGGTCTGCTTTCGAAACATGTTGATCCAGACAAATGTGTGATCAGCACAGGGAGAGGTCTGTTCAGTGGGCAAGTGCGATTGTGGTTATCTGCATGGGCCATATCCGGATTTGACCCAACTCTGGAAACACAGTGAACACTGCCCACTTCACAGTCTCAAACTGTTTTTATATATCTTATATGTCCTTCCTTTTATGGAAATAAATTTACATGGAAAAGATGCCGTGGTGAGCGTTGTCATCTGTGATTCACCGCGAGTACTGGTATGCCACCCAGACTTTATTTTAAAGATACCTTGATGTGTTTAATGAAATAACCTATTGTGTGAATTTGGTATGCCACCATCCTCCAATCTCAGCCAATCAGCGTGCGCCGTGCGGCCAGTGTTTTCAAAACAGAAGCGCTTCCCGCGCCGCCGCATAGCGCTAGTGATTTCTTATTCACTGAAGGGACCCCCCACCGCCGCCAGCTTAAGCTGTATACTCAGCGCCGCAGGAGGTACCCGCTCAGCAAGGACACCACTGCAGGCTTCTGTCAGAAGCTGGCATGGACCCCCTTTGCACGGGGTGCGAGGGGCGAACTGCCGCCCTCCAGTGGCCGGCGCCCTAGGCAAATGCCTAGACCTGCCTAGTGGTGGCGCCGGCCCTGGTCTGGCCTCTCCGGTATCTCCTCCCTTTGTCCAGAGGTGAAAGTGTGAAACATGACAACTTTAATGGAAAACAAACAATACAATTATTTAAACAGGCTTCATACACCTGAGACTATTTTCCTTTGCCAAACGCCATGTCCCTGGAATATGCTTCCCCCTCCTCCATGAGGGGGTAGTGTGATACGCATACAGGGGGTGTCGATGGGTGGGAAGGTGGGCTGGCTGGGGGCGTGTCATCACCATTGCATCATCGTTGCAATGATCTGTTATACAGTGCCGAAAAAGCATTGTATAGTTAGGGCAGGGCTACGATGACAATATTAGACGCAAATTGCATCATTGGGTCCCATTCAAACTGCCCAAATGTACTCTGTTGATACTTGCCCACCTTTCCCAGGGATATTTGAAGATCGAGACTTCTTCAGCCTTACCACCTGCCACTGAAGGTTTTTTTTAACTAGGAACCCTTGTATTTCCTAACTGCACATTTAATAAGGCAGTATTAACAGTAAAACATGAGTTGGTTTGACCTGGCTGTTTTAGGGCATCACAATGTACAGCCAAGTATACATTGAGTGATATGTCAGCTGTTCGGATTGGACCAGCATATCGCCATAGGAACGATATACCTGCTCCCACAGTCGCTTGTGATGACGATAGGTTGATGTGTTGCACATGACAGCGACACTGTGCATATTAATGAAGGACAGAACAGTGATCATTAACATCTCTCCATTGTGTACAGTTGATCTGGGCTGATGGGGATGAGGGAACGACTCCTCGTTGCTCTAGTGTGTACTCTTATTTTAGAATTTTACACCACCATATATTTTTTTTAAATCAATGTAAAGCCCCCCATACACGGTCTGTTCATCGGATCCGTTCTGTGCTTAAACAGCACACATCGTATCAGATTGCATCCCTTGTGCATGCACTGCGATCCGATACGATGTTTACCTAGTACAAAAAGTATGTGCAGCACATACTTTTTGTACCATACTATGTGATGCGTGGGAGCGCGCATCGCATAGTACAAAACGGAGCCGGCGAAAACTGAGCGTCTATGGGCTCCTTAACACTTTTAAAACATTTATTATCTCTCACCCATGTAACACCCTTAACAGCCCAGGGGTGACAGGGACAGCCGCGAGCTTCAGCTCTCCCTCTTTATTGGGGACACCCCCAATAAAGAGAAAGATCTCTTTATTGAGGGGCCCCCAGGGACCCAACCAGGACTGACCAGCCACATTGCTCATGCTTTGGCCTGGGGACCTTATGCAGAAAAGTGCCCCCCGACTGTGGCATGACACCGCTGGCTGTTTGAGCCCTGTGCTGGCTTCGGAAATACGGGAGACCCCTACTCCTTTTGTCCCCCGTATTTTGGGAACCAGAACCGGGCCAAGAGTCTGGTGCTGGTTATAGAAATAGAGGGGGACCCCATCTGATTTTTTCCCCCTGTATTTCTGCAACCAGGACTGGCTCAATGAGTATAACCAGCTGGTTATTCTCAGGGGGGAGCTGCACTGTTTTGTTATTGTTATTTATTTTCCTATATTATTTTTTTTACACAGAGAAGTATTGCGCGATTCTTCTCCCTCATCCGTATTTGGCTGCTGGGAAAGACAAAAAATATGAATCACTTCACCAAATGAATATGTGAATCCAGAGAATACGGCAGTTTAGAAAATTAGCTGTATTCTCTGTTTAGTATTTTCGGATGATTATGGCTGATCCTGTTCATACTTAGTAAATTTCCCCCTTTATGTCATATCGGGATGCGGTCATTCGTCAGACTGCATTTAGGTCTACAGTCATTAGGTCGACCCCACTAGGTCGACTGGCAGGAAGGTCGACCTGACTTAAAGTCGACATGGGCCAAGGTCGACATGACTTAAGGTCGAATTTGCATAAAGGTCGACATGAGGAAGGTCGACTGGTCATAAGGTCGACATGGGTTTTTCACTGTTTTTTGAGCCGACATGTGCCGACAGGCGGTATTTCATGCCCTACCATCCACTAGGGCGTGGTGGGAGAATAAAATAGTGTGCCGAGCGCAGCGAGGCACCGTGTCCGAAGCATTGCGAGCGAAGCGAGCGATGCGAGGGTCCGATTCTCATTGCCAACTGTGTCCATGTCGACTGTGTCGACATTCGGATCAAAAAACAGTGAAAAACCCATGTCGACCTTATGACCAGTCGACCTTCCTCATGTCGACCTTTATTCAAATTCGACCTTAAGTCATGTCGACCTTGGCCCATGTCGACCTTAAGTCAGGTCGACCTTCCTGCCAGTCGACCTAGTGGGGTCGACCTAATGACTGTAGACCTAAATGCAGTCTGACGAATGATCCCATTCCGTCATATCACAGTTTGAGTGCAATTTTGAGTTCAAAGAGCAAACAGTGTACTCCACAATTTCCAACAGATGGCAGTGCTGCCTCAAAAGCAGGTTTATCTTGCTGCATTCCAAATCAGTAGCAGTGTTATTTACATACAGTATGGGACCTTTCCAGATATCAATAATGCTCCTTTCATACCGCACTTTTTACCCGTTATTTTGCCGTTTTTTTTACCGTTTTAAAATGGTAATTTGTGCAGTCTAAATGGTGCAGAGTGAATTTACCAGTTCTATCGAACTGGTATTTCTAAATGTTAATAAAGCAGGGTCCTACCCGTTTCAGACCTGTTTTTTTTTCATCCACTGTTTTCTATGGGTTAAAACGGGTTCAGTGTTGTGAAGGAACAAAAACTGCATTGAAATACCTATTAACCCTGTGCTGAGCAGTGGCGTAACTATAAATTGGAGCCCCCCCCCCCCAAATGAAGTCCACCCTCCCCCCATAAAATGAAGCCATTTTACCTTAAATTTCCCCAGAACCTCCCTCCCACCGGTGTCAGTGCATGTCCTCGTGTTCTAATACTTACCTTCATTTAGAGAATGTCTCTCTCCTGGACCTTGGTAAAACCCTTGATAAATTTTAATTTTTCTATAATGTCCCTTTTCCCTTCTCTACTCCGTTATACATGTTAAGATCTATTATCCTTCCTGGTAAGTTTTGTGGTGTAGGCGATGCACCATTTTTAGTTGCCTTTTGTACTGTCTCTAGGGTATTTATGTCCTTCTGGAGATATGGGGTGACATTCTATGCTCTGCGCTAAATGCGCATGTTTAATTCGCACACTATATCGCCGCAAATCGCATTTTTCTAACTCGCACTTTTCAGTCCAAATTCGATTATTTAATGTGATGCGCATTTGAGGCTGAAAAGTGCGAAGAGTTGCGATTTGCGGCGAATTTTAGTCTTAAAAAAGTGCGATTTTTAGTCCGAAAAAAGTGCGATTTTTAGTCCGAAAAACGCGCCATTTCTTCCGCTGGTCATGTGCGAGTTTTGGACCAACCGGAGTGCGATTTACAAACCTGTCTCCGCATGACTAAGAACCCCCAAACCTATTGGCCCACCTATGTCCCCTCCATTATGCATCACACCCCCTATATAAAGGGCCATTGGCGCCATTTCACTCTTTGATAGGAAGTAAGGAGCATGGAGAGGAGCAGTGGAAGCGTTTGTGCAGGAAG
Source organism: Crinia signifera (assembly GCF_055691185.1). Taxonomy (NCBI): domain Eukaryota; kingdom Metazoa; phylum Chordata; class Amphibia; order Anura; family Myobatrachidae; genus Crinia; species Crinia signifera. The sequence continues at coordinate 39,426,861 of NC_139225.1, read as the reverse complement.
AGGAGTTGGTGGCAGAGGAACCAGTGGCAGAGGGAGCACTGGCAGAGGGAGCACTGGCAGAGGGAGCACTGGCAGAGGGAGCACTGGCAGCAGCCAGACAAGTGGGAGAGGCAGCAGTGTGGCAGGCAGCATGGCCACAGCAAGGCCAGCCTCAGCTCAGACCCTGGCCGTCCAGCCCCAGCAGGAGGAGGTGGAGGATCCGCTGGCATCCCCATCCTACAGCCAAGCCCTAGACCATACCCCACACCAGCTGCAGGAGGGCCACATGTCAGAGGTGGAGGAAGATGCTGGTGAGGAGGAGGAAGACACTGCCATGGAGGAGGAGGAGGGTGACATGGCTGGTGCAGAAAATGAGGAGGAGGAGGTGGTAGCTGGTCGCACCAAAAGTGGCCGCATGGTCAGGTTTTCCTATGAGGAAAATGTGGCACTTGTGAGGGCTATCATGCCAGTGTACGAGAGGCTGCTTGGCAAAAGCAACTACAAGACCACTGCCCAGCGCAAGCGCGCTATATGGAAGGACATCACCCAGGCGGTGAACGCTGTGAGTAATCACAAGCGCCTGGTGCGCAATGTGAAGAAGCGCTTCAACGATATCAAACGCCAGTTGAAGCATAAAATGGCCCTGGAGATGGAGGAGGCCACCAGGACTGGAGGAGGAAGCCCCACCACTGTCAGCTACAATGCGTATGAGGTGAAGCTGAAGCGCATCATCCCCCCTGAGGTCCTGCCTGGGATGCATGTGGCGGATACCGACAGGGCCCAAACGCCACCGCGAGCTGGTAAGTGTGACCCCATGCAAACTTTAACATACGTGCCAATGTATTATACCTGTAATGTGCACTTGTATTGTTATGCTTTGTAAAGTGCTGCTGTGGAACTACATAGCCCAGCAAGGTCATGCACAAGAAAATGGCTGCTCCTGCTTTGAAATTGCTGATAATGCTGGCCCTTGTAGTTCCACAACTAATCTGATTGATTATGAGTGTACCATTCTTTGCAGCAGACTACCATCTATGTGTACAAAAACCCTGTGGTGTAATGGAGGTTTAGCTGGCATGCCTACATACCACCGAATATGCTATAGTTGTCATGTGTACACTAGTTTACTACTAAGTCTGAAATGAAAGATTTGCCTGAAAACTAAACAAAGGGTGGTCCAGATATAATGCTGCCCTTTTCTATTGGGTATTGTCCATTATTGTGAATTCACTGCATGTTTTCTGAAAATGCATATCCATTGCAAGGTCCATAATGCCTGGCCATCTTTCCTTGTACAGATTGTCCGTCCCGAAGTGCTGCAGCATCTAATGGGCCCTACATACGCAGAGATGTGTGCCAGAGATACATAACGGGAGATTCAGCACAAGAGATTTCACTCTTGTGACTCATTTCAGACAATGAGCCACATACAGAGAGATTTGTGTCAGAGATTCATAATGGGAGATTCAGCACGGGAGATTTCAAATCTGTCACAGAAAGTGAAGTAAATGTTATTATTACTGAACACATCTAGCACATAACTTTATGTCTTCTTTAATAAGTATTCTTTCACCTCCCCTAATATGCTACCCCCCCCCCCCCCCCCCAAAAAAAAATTAAATCATGGTGGCTAGTGGTTCCCCCTGAACCGAATGCAAACCCATATGCAAACTATTAAACGTTGGTGGTACAGTGGGAGCTGACAAAAAAATACTTACCAAGTCCGGGGTCCAGCGTCTCATCCTCTGTCATACAGACAATAATTTTGTAAAAAAAAATGGCATGGGGTCCCCCCCCCCCAGGCATGACCAGCCCCAGGCTTTTTGAGTGGTCCTAGTTCCCAAAATCCAGAGGACAAAGTGCGTGGGGTCCCCCGGATTTTGGGGATCAGCACTAGGCTCTTGAGCTGGCCCTGGTTTCCAAAATACGGGGGACAAAATGAATAGGGGTCCCCCATATTTTGGAGACCAGCACCAGGCTCAACTAGCAAGGGGTGTAATGCCATAGCCAGGGGACACGCTTGATGGTGTCCCGTGGCCAAAGCATTACCCACCCTAACTAGTCAGCCCAGGCCGGGAGTTTTTGGGGAGGTGGGGACCCCCAAATAAGGGGGTCCCCCCTCTCCAGGGCACCCCAGGCCTGGGCTGCAGCCCAGGGCTATCCCCTGCACCCCTGGGCGGTGGGTGCAGGGTTGATAGCTTATTTAACAGTAATATTGTCTTTTACAGTAGGACTACAGGTCCCAGCAAGCCTGCCCCACATGCTGGCACTTGGCAGAACCACAGGTACCAGCATGTGGGGCATTAAAGGCCCGCCGGTACCTATAGCCCCCCTGTAAATGAAATATTAAAATAAAACAACAAACACTGGTTTTAAATGTTTTATTTAATAAAAACACAAACACAGAGTTTTTAGTATTTTATTAAACTGCATCTGGTCTTCACCTGGGGGCAGCGGCCCCCTAAGCTCTTTTGCATGGCCGCCGCCTCCCAGGGCTTCTGCCTCTTCATCTGTGTTCTTCACCTGGGGGCGGCGGCCTTTTAAGCTCTTTTGCATTGGCCGCGCCTCCCAGGACTTCAGGAGCTCTTCTCTCCTTCTCCGCCGTCGGACTGACTGCTCCTTCCCCGTCTCGAGCTGGCTAATATAGCCAGCTCTAGGGGGCGGGGCAATGACGCGGCGAGCCGTGATTGGCTGGCCGCGGCCATTTTGAAATTTAAATTTTTTTTTATTTTTATATATTTTTTTTTTTAACATTTCCGCCGCGCTGCCGCCCCGCTGCCGCCGAGAGGAGAGGTGAGGTGGGGGTGGCGATGGGGATGGGTGCTACTGCTGGTGGGGGAGGGGGGTCAGGGGTGGCGGCGGCGGCGGGTTCTGCGGCGCGGGGTGCGGCGGGTCTGCGGCGTCCGCAGTCGCTCGGCCCTGCTCATCTGCCCGCAGCCACACATGCGGGAGATGAGCAGGAGCTTTCTGAGCGACTGCTCTGAATTGAACAGCCCGTCCGTTCTGAATCTATGACAGATTCAGAACGGCGGGTGCGCGCATGTAAATCGCTGTGTGGGCTATATACACAGCGATTTACATGCATCTTCAGGCATTTTCTGAGCGATTTGTTAGAATCGCTCAGAAAATGCCTGAATATCGTGCTGTATGTGGGGCCCATAAGAGAAGAAGGCCCGTTGCTACAGAATCTGCGGAAGCAGGTAAATGACTAAACAACACACCATTACACATACAGTACACACACCCATATCACATCAACAATATCTCACACTACATTCTGCTCCTGCTGCTACATTGCAACGGAAATGAGTGTAATCTGAGCTAGGCATGTGACATATTAATAATGTCATTGTTGCATGCAGTATCGGGGTACATGTGTAAGTGCATAACACCCCTAGGTATGGGCGTCAGCCATCTATAGGCCTATGTAAAACAGTATAGAGGACAGTGTGGCCTATATATGCATGAGTACTTACCTCTTCTCTGTATCCACAGGTGCTATACAACTAGGGTCAAACCAAACAGATTCTTCAATACTGGTGCTAGACGAAATGGACATCATTCTTGATCCGGTCGACACCTTTGCGGCAGAGGAAGAAATGCCGGGCTCGTCCCAGAGTGATCTTCCCCCAAGTGGGGTGCCTCCCAACCCACCCCCAACCACCCAGCAACCCCATACACCAGCTACTGCTTCCCAAGTAGCTAACTCCTTGGTGAATTTCAAGGAGAAGCAGCTTGAATTCATGGCCTCCCAAAGCCTCCAAATCGGAAATATACAGGGGTACATGCGTGACACCTTCCTGCAGTTGCGCAAAATGGCACGTAGTGTAAGGGTAGCTGTAGGCACTCAAGTGCGCATTGCCAACAGTCTTGACTGCCGTTTTGCAGAACTAACTTCTGCAATACGTGAGCAGAATAGCCATATTGGGAGCCTGGCCCAAACTCTTACAGCCCTAGCCCACACATGCACAGCGCAGACCAATGCCCTCCTAGCTATGCAGGCACAAATACAGCAGCAGCAGGAAGGCAATGTGGGAGGTGGCACTACCTCAACCCTCAGCAGTGTCTCCAGCACCCCAATAAGTGTCTCCCCCACTTCCCCACCCCGTCGTAGTGTGAGGACCCGTGGTGGGCTTAGTTCCGCCTCTAAAAGTGGTGTAGGGCTGCCTGATGCTGGCCGAAGGTTGCTGCTACATCAGTGTTTCTACATTAAAAAAGCCCAAATATCTGTCTACATGGCCCCACAGTTTGTATTTTGCACATGTTACATTGCAGAATGGTTTACAGCAAAACAAGTAAAATTTGCAAACCGCATTCCATTGTGTTTGTGTCTTTTTCTCTATATAAATTAATGTGTGATTTATAACATATTGTAATGGTATATGACTATGGGATTGCAGTAAAGTAGTGTGGTATAACTCCTTGGCTGGCAAAGGTTGTGGATGTACATTTACCAGCAGGCTCTGACACTCATGGTTTGGACTGTAATGGTTGTAGTGTGTCTGGGCATGCTGGAACATGTAGTTCCACAACACCAGTGAGCCATGTTTCACAGAAAACTTAATTGTTACATGTACCAAGAGTACTTAGAAGGTAGATATCAGCAAGGGATAGGTCAGCACCACCATGTGCATCTGTTGTGGACTGGTGTTAGGTTAAATATGGGTGGAAAGCGGTGGTACTGGTCAATAATTTGATAATGAGTAGACTTCCAACACTGGTACATTTTGGAGTACAGGCCACATGTGCTTACCAGAAAAGCTACGCCTGCTGATGTATGTCTGCAACAACTTCTTTATAGCAAGTAACAGTACAGTACAATTCTTAGACAAAGTGGCCTGTGATAGCACCAAGGCCCATGAGGTCACAGACTGAGTGGAGGCTGTGGACAAATAGTAGAGGGCACACATTAATTAGTGCTGGACAGACACTACATAGTTGGCACCCACAAAATGGGCACAAGCATCTCTCACCTGCTCATATAACTCCGACAGGGTAATGGGGTTCAGCGTAACCATCCCCACAACCTGTTGGTCCGACAGGTAGTCCAGGTACAGGTGAGCACCATACATACGTGGGGTACCCAGTAGTGGGGGGGGGGGCAACCAGCATCTTTTGCCCACCTTCCTCCCTCCTGCGTTTGCCCTCCAATTGGGACACATCACAGATAAACAATTTTAAAATAGTCATACAAATCTACATGAATTAAACCCTCACAGGTGTCCTTATTAATGTTGGGGTTAAGGTAGGGGGGTTTGGGATTGATAATGAAGGCACCTGTGTTGAAATTAACCATGTGCGCACTTGACCAAAATGAGGTGTGTGCAAATGCGCCAAACAGAACCAGGTCTGAAAAAAGTGCGATAAATAGACACCGCAAAAGTGCGATTTGCAAATGCGCATAGCATTAAATAAGCGGTTTGTATAGTTTTGCATTGGAAAACATCTGGATGCGATAAAAGTGCGAATTAATCTCGCACTTTTGTTCCGCATACCTTTATGCACAAAATATGCGATTTCTGTCCCTTAACGCATCACGTTAAATTGGCGATTTCGCAGAAAAATGCGATATCGCCATTTTGTGGTCTAAATAACGCCAAAAACAGAAAATCGCAGAGCATAGAATGTCACCCATGATCTCCAGAACTGGGCACCGTGTTCTAGATGGGTGTGGATCAGTTGGTCACCAACAAGTTGTTAAGACAGTCATTAGGTCGACATGTGTCTAGGTCGACATGCAGGAAGTTCGACTTGAGTCTAGGTTGACATGGGTTAGGTCGACAGCATCATATGGATGACAGGGTCATTAGGTCAACAGGGGAAAGGTCAACATGGTCATTAGGTCGACATGGGTAATGTCAACAGTGAAAAAGTCGACATGGTTTTTTGTTTTTGTTTTCCCTTATGTCAACACAGTCAACATAAACACTAAAACGTACCACCGCGTCCGCTCCCTATGCTCGGCACACTATTCTATTCTCCCACCACGCCCTATGGAAGGTAGGGCATGAAATCTCGCCTGTCGGCACATGTTGTGTCAACATGGACACTAAAACATACCACCGTGTCCCCTCGCATAGCTCGCTGCGCTCAGCATGCTTCAGGCACTATTTTATCTCCCGCCTAGTGGATGCTAAGGCAAGAAATACCGCCTGTTGGCTCATGTCGGCTCAAAAAACAGTACAAAAACCCCATGTCGACCTAAAGACCCTGTCAACCTAATTACCTATTTTGACTAATGACCCTGTCGACCTAAACCATGTAAACCTAATCCATGTGAACCTAATGAACCTGTCGACCTAACCCATGTCAACCTAATGACCCTGTCTATCTAATCCATGTCAACCTAATGACCCTGTCGACCTAACCCATGTCGACCCAAAGACTTGTCGACCTTACTGCATGTCGACCTAATGCTTGTCGACCTACTTGGTGGTGACCTAATGACCGTATCCCTTCTAGATGAGGTCGTATCAATGACCTATACAGAACTGGACACAGTATTTAAATGAGGCCGTCCCAATGACCTTTACAGAACTGGACACAGTATCTAGATGAGGGCGTTCCAGAGACCTATACAGAACTGGACACAGTATTTAAATGAGGCCTTACCAGTGACCTATACAGAACTGAACCCGGTATTCTAGATGAGGCCGTACCAGTGACCTATACAGAACTGAGGGGCAGATTTATTAATCTTGGAGAAGAGATAAACTGGAGATAAAGCGGAGAAAAGGTAAAAGGAGATAAAGCACCAGCCAATCAGCTGTGTTTGAAAAAGACAGTTGGCAGTTGATTGGCTGGTGCTTTATCTCCTTTTACCTTTTCTCCGCTTTAACTCCAGTTTATCTCTTCTCCAAGCTTAATAAATCTGCCCCTCAATCCGGTATTCTAGATGAGGCCGTACTAGTGACCTATACAGAACTGAACACTGTATTCTAGATGAGGCTGTACCAGTGACCTATACAGAACTGGACACTATTTAAATGAGGCCACACCAGTGACCTATACAGAACTGAACACTGTATTCTAGATGAGGCCGTACCAGTGACCTATACAGAACTGAACTCTGTATTCTAGATGAGGCTGTATCAGTGACCTATACAGAACTGAACACTGTATTCTAGATGAGGCCGTACCAGTGACCTATACAGAACTGAACCCGGTATACTAGATGAGGCCGTACCAGTGACCTATACAGAACTGGGTACAGTATCTAGATGAGGCCGTACCAGTGACCTATACAGAACTGAACCCAGTATTCTAGATGAGGCCGTACCAGTGACCTATACAGAACTGAATTCGGTATTCTAGATGAGGCCATACCAGTGACCTATACAGAACTGAACCCGGTATTCTAGATGAGGCCGTACCAGTGACCTATACAGAACTGAACCCGGTATTCTAGATGAGGTTGTACCACTGCCAGTGACCTATCCAGTGGCATTATCACCTTATTCTTTCTGCTGCTTATTCCTTTCCTATACAACCACATGAAAAAGTTGACATGGAAAAAGTTTTTCATTTTTTTTTTGTTCAAAAAAAAACTGAACAGTATTTCAGTGGGCATAGAGGGGTAATAGTTTGTCAAGCACAGCGAGGCACTGCACCCAAAACATGGCAACCACAGCGAGCCATGTGAGTAGATACGGTACACTAATATGGTGTCCATTTGGTGTGACATTTAAAAAGAAAAACCTCATATCAACCTTTTGGTTTTGTAGACCTTTTGACCAGGTCGACCTAATGCATGTCAATCTTTTTAATGTGTTCACCTTCTGCCTGTTGACCAACAGTGGTCCACACCCCAACCAAGCCTTCCTCATTGCTTTGTTACGTTGCTTACCTGCATTTAAGTCACTTTGAATATCCTTTCCTCTTCAGCAGTTTGCATCTTTTCCATCCTTTGACGGAGATCAGTACCTTAGTACGTGTTACCCTGCTGCATAGGCTTGATATTGAGCTGGAACAGGCTGGAAGTTGGGCCTGGTGCACAGGATGAACTTTGGGCCTAATATATAGGTAGGACGTTGGACCTGGTGCAAAGGCTGGACATGGGGCATACTTGCCTACTTTTGGATACTAGTTTCAGGGAGATTATAGTTGGTAGTTGAATTTTGCACAGCGCCCCATTGAGGGGGTGTGTCCTGCTCCACCCGCAGGGTGTAGTTCCATATATGGAGAGATTGTGAATGTGGCACCTAGAAGCGTGGGTGTGTGTACTGCTACATATGAGAGCAATCTTTCTAAACTGACTTATAACCAAATGTAGATTATCCCCAAAGCAGTTAGTATGAGCTACTATACTTGATAAAGAAAAATCACTGATACGTGTCAGCAGGGCCGGATTGGCCATCTGGCACTTCTGGCAAATGGCAGAAGGGCCGATGGCCAGGTAGGCCGAATTCGTCCTGTGCTGTGCAGCGGCCACCAGTCTCCGACTGGTCTGCAGAACCATGGCCGCCAGCCTCCTGCAAGGACATTTCTAGTGCTGGAGGCCGCTACAGAGAGAATGGGGTTGTGGGCTGGATGTAGGTGTGCGTTCCAGCACTTCCCACTAGTGCTGCAGCCCTACTCAGTGTCCAGCGTTGAGAACAGGTAAGACAAACTGGTACAGGGGGAGTCTGGAGCCTGTAATGTCCTGTGATTATACAGGCGGAGAAGCCTGTGGGGTCCCGTTAATTATACAGAGGGAGCAGCCTGTTGAGTCCTGTTATACAGGGGGAGCAGCCTGTGGGGTCCTGTTATTATTATACAGGGGGAGCAACCTGTTGTGCGCTGTTATGATACAGGGGATCAGTTTGTGGGGCCAGTTATTATTATAATACAGGGAGAGCAGCCTGTTATGTCCTGTTATTATACAGGGGGACCAGCCTGTTGGGTCCAGATTGTGTCATATTCTGTAATGGGCATTACGGTGTGTTCCATAATGTGTTATGGGCATTATGGTGTAATGCCTCCTTTTTCTGATGCTACGCCTCCTTTCCATGAGACCACGCTCCTTTTCGCCATGCAAGGGTCCCACCTACTGCAGGTGGGCCTGTGTACTCAAAATGCGAGGGACGATTTCTGGTCCCAGTCCGGCCCTGATTTTAGCAATGCGAAAGGCTGACATTTGGCCAGATTGATGCGTTTGTCTGTTTTGGTTGCCATTTACATAGCCTGTTTTGCTGTGTTTCATCTTTACTTGCTGCCTTTGTATATTGTATGTGGTTCTTGTACAATTATACTTTATATGTATTAGGCTGTGTATCAAATGTTTGGTACTGTGTGGGGGGGATTTTGTATCCTTCTAATGCGGGAGAGCTAGTTTAGTTAAGGTCATTAATTTTTTGCCCTGTCAATTGTTTTTGTTTTACCACCCTAAATTTGGGAGGAGGATGGGTGGGGTTAATTTGTGTAGTTAGTGGGGAGTCAAGGTCCATACAATAGTCCAATGTGTAATGGTTAGTACTATTGGACAGGTAATGGTTAGTATTATTGGACGTGTAATGGTTAGTATTATTGGACTAGTAATACATAATCACCGTTTGTAGTGCAGTATCAGTGACACCGTGTGGCCACTCTTACCATTACAGGAAAATTCAGTCTTACATTATTGTGACTTATCATGCAAGGTCAGATTCAATTAGCCATACTTCCCAACTGTCCCGCTTTCTGAGGGAACGTCCTGTTTTTGGGGACATTCTTGCATCCCACCCGGGGCCGGCAGTGTCCCGCGATGGGGGCAATTGTGAGTCCCCCCGTCACCCATAAATAGATGCTGTGTGCATGCCCCCACAGTTGCTGAAAATGGGGGCGTGGCCTTGCAGGAGCATTGTGAGTACAGGACACGCCCCATTCTTACTAGACCATGCCCCCAACATTTTGGGACATGCAACAGGGTCTCTCCTCTTCCTATGAATTAACCACAAGCATAATTGCCTACTTTTGAAAAAGTATTCCAGGGACATTGTGGTGACGGGATGCGGTCATCTATTAGAATGAACTTAGGTCTACAGTCATTAGGTCGACATGAATTAAGGTCGAATTTGCATAAAGGTCGACATGAGGAAGGTCGACTGGTCATAAGGTCGACATGGGGTTTTCACTGTTTTTTGAGCCGACATGTGCCGACAGGCGGTATTTCATGCCCTACCATCCACTAGGGCGTGGTGGGAGAATAAAATAGTGTGCCGAGCGCAGCGAGGCACCGTGCCCGAAGCATTGCGAGGGTCCGATTCTCATTGCCAACTGTGTCCATGTCGACTGTGTCGACATTCGGATAAAAAAACAGTGAAAAACCCATGTCGACCTTATGACCAGTCGACCTTCCTCATGTCGACCTTTATGCAAATTCGACCTTAAGTCATGTCGACCTTGGCCCATGTCGACCTTAAGTCAGGTCGACCTTCCTGCCAGTCGACCTAGTGGGGTCGACCTAATGACTAGACCTAAGTTCATTCTGACAGATGTCCCGATTCCGTGGTGACACCTAGAAGTGCGGATATATACTGCTACATCCGAGTCATAAAATGACTTACATCCAATTGTAGATAATCCCCAAAAGCAGTCACTAAGATCTACTGTACATGTTGTAGATAATACAGTGGTTACGTGTCAGGGCTTGTGCTGTGTTTTACAAGTGGTTCCATTTAAGTGGCCAAGAGAAACCTTATTTAAGTCTACTTAACAACACTGCAACATTATGTTTAATGTGAGAGATGCGCAAAATACCCATTAGTCGCTCACATTTGTTATATAAATTCAAATAAAACATGTTGTGTAATAAAAGATGATATTTCCTATATAAGGTAACATTACAGATCATTATGATGAATACAAATGTTTGCTTGGCAATTTTCACACCTATCTTGACAAAGTCACTTGGAAATCAAAGGGTGAAAATATAAATGTTTCAATCTCTTCTCAAGCCTACATGCAGGCCTCAATGTGCACCTACCAAGTCACAATAACCTTAGAGCCATCTACTTTAGTCCAAAAGGACTGGTTCAGTCTTCTTTAGCCACAAGACAATCAGTTTCAGTTGAGTCGTGTATTAATGAAACAAATTGTTACCATTGCCATCAATGGCCAGCGATGGTGGTATACTATGTAACATGCCGCAGACCAATCAGTCAAATAAAATGGATGACCATCAATAGGTAAAACCATCGATGGTCATCCATTTTATCTGACTGATTGGTCTGCGGGCCAATCAGAATCTGGGGGCGGGACTTCACGGGTGTCGGAGCTATACTCAGTGTACCGGACCCTTGGGAGATGCATAGAGCCAACCACGGCTGAGTGCTTGTATAGCCAACGCTATACAAGCTGTCATTAGCGACGGAGGAAGTCGGCTCACCGCGCAGTCAGTGTGGGGTGAGCTGCTGCAGCACAGAGTCACAGCTGGAGCCTGGATTTGTAGGGTGTGGTATAGGGTTCCGACAGTCGAGATCCCGACAGTCATTAGCCCTACGCTCGCCACCTATTCTATTCTTCCTCTATGGGGGTCATGGACCCCCACGAGGGAAAATAGAGGGTGGCCATCGGACACCTGTCTGTCTGCGTTTTGACAGTCGGGATCCCGATGTTGGATAAATGACTGTCGGGATCCCGACTGTCGGGACCGCATCTAGCACCCGATTTGAATATTAAACTTTTATACGTTTCTCTGTGTCTGTGTGTTTTTTTTTTACATTACTTTTACAGGTGAACTACTGTACAAGTCCAAGGAGGCACAGGCGGGGAGGCCTGCTGGGACTTGTAGTTCACCTGTAAAAAGCAATGTTTTTTATTTTTTATTTTACTGTATCACCCCAGCGTCCACCGGCCACCAGCCAGGGACGCCGGGGACAGCCCCAGGCTTCAGCTCTGGACTGTTGAAGCCTGGGGAAGACTCCTTTATTGGGGGGTCCCCACTCCCCCAGGTACTCAGTCCAGGGCTGACCAGCCACGGTGTGCATGGTACGGCCAGAGGACCTTATGTAAAAAGTGTCCCCCGGCTGTGGCATGACACCGCAGGCTGGTGGAGCCCGGTATTGGTTCCAAAATACAGGGGACCCCCAGTTTTTTTTGTCACCTGTATTTTTGTAACCAGGACCGGTCCAAAAGTCCAGGGCTGGTTTCAGAAATACAGGGGACCACTACGCTTTTTGTCCCCCGTATTTTTGGGACCAGGTACGGCTCTGTGAGCCTGGGGCTGGTCATTCTCAGGAGGGGAGACTCCACGCCATTTTTTTTTTTTTTACACAAAAACGCAAATTACCATGTATTCCAAATCCCACATGTCCTCAAATTCGCACATTTTCATGACTAAAATTTGCACAGTTTCATGACTAAAAATCGCACCATATCACATTTTTTACCACAAATTCACATCTCATTAAATAGTTGAAATCTTCCCCAAAAATTTGATTTTGAAAAAGGCGATAATGTGCGATTTCGGAACCTTACTAAAAATCGCATTAATTAAATCTTACCCTTTTTGTTTGTATTTATGTTCTATATTCAACCTTTATTATAAACCATCCAAAGCAACAAACATTTGTCTGTGTCTGATTGGGGAACCCTTGCCTCTTTGCTTGGGCCTAACTGGAATTTATTGCAAGACACCAGTCCATTGTGGTGTTCCGTGTCAGACCCCACCACTGTGCAATTGTAATTCATGACATATTGCATTCCATTTTATACTATCTTCATCATACACTCAAGACTTTGTTCTTATATGAGGTTTATTGAAAAATAAAAGTGACAGGCTCTGTAATTACATAGCTATTACATAAATGGTCACGGCGTGGCTGCACGTCACTACACACACTGCAGCAGGATGGAGTTGGGGGTCACGCTCCGTTATAAAAGCGCAATAAGTCACTGTGGAGACGATATCAGCTCTGTCTTCATCTACAAGCTACAGGAAGCTTTCCACCTGTATCTGTCACTTTAGCAGTGACTCGCGTGTACAGGATTCTGTTTATTTGCCTTTTATATGGTATATACTGTATGGTTGTTTGTTTCATTTTATTGACTCAACTACATGACTATACTGTATCTTTCTCCTGCAAGTACCATCCACTCTTGCCTCAGTGGATTGATGTCCATTTGCCCAAGCGGTCAAGCTCTCGAGTTCTGTATCTTATTGATATTTGGTAGATAGTCCAATCTCTTGATTTCCTCTCCTTGCCGCCACCCCGGCTATAAGCTGACATCACATATATTGTTTACTGAGCGTATATAAGCCACACATCGGACAGCAGGACCACGTATGCAGCAACAGCACACAGATGGCAGCTACGCAGTATACACTAGCATGAGGATGTGGCTCTCGTGGCAGTGACCCCTGGCTGGGTTACACGCTGATGTGGGTACCCTTAGTAGCCACTATAGTGACACGTTAAACTCTGTGACCAGAAAGTCCATGTAATCCTTTTCTTTGGTCTTAAAAGCTTCAGCAATGAGCCTGGCAGCGTCCCGGTGTTCTTTATCTTGTAACGAGATGCCATTCACCTCTAGGATGACCTGGCCTACACGTAGCTTGCTGCAGTTGTGAGCAGAGCCGCCTCGCTGGAACATAGGCAAGAGAAAAAGTATAAGTTACAATGGCGGAGAAAATGCGACCAGTACCAAATAACCCGCACAGCATCCACATGGACTATGATTGGTAACGGTAAAGTGTGGCAGTAATGGGGCGATGCATCTCACCCGAAGCATCGTGTGCGGTAAACTAATTGGCCTCTGACTCCGATCCGAGGCGCAATCCCGTGCACCTCAGATCGGAGTCCCAGATCGTCATGACTGCCAGAAATATTTATTGCAGCCTGTAGCCATGAATGGGATCACATACGATACATCGTATGCAAAAGAACAGCATACTGATGTGGCTCTCAAAAGAACAGCATATTGTGGCCCTCATTCTGGCTTGATCACTCCCTGCATTCGCATAGGGGAGTGATGTTTAGCGACTGCGCATGCGCATAAACATTTATGCGCATGTGCAGCCGCTTTGTGCTAGCGGGTACTGCAAATTGATTATGTGCCAGCCGCTCGCACACAGCAGTGCGGGTGGGGAGCATGAGGCAGAACGCCCAGCGGTGCTTAGATTACCCGCAAAGCTGGGAATATCGCAGCTTTGTGGGTCAACCAGAATAAGGGCCTGTATGTGATCCTGCCGGGAGGGTTGGCGGGTACCACGTGCGAGGTATCACAAGCATTACCTTGCACTAGTGGATGGGGCCTTTAGATGTTCTGGGGGTCATTTGCTAAGATGGAAGTTCTACTTCACATGGGATGTTGCTATAGGTAACCAATCAGAATCTTCTTTAGATTTATTTAGCACCTTCTAGAAGATAATAGATAGTATCTAATTCGTTGCCCGTAGCAACATCTTATGTGAAATAGAACTCCCAGCTTAGTCAATTTCCCCCTTTAAGAACTCTAGGGGCCTGATTCAGACCTGTTTTTTGGGCTGCATATGTCCGCAATCTAGTGAACAGGCAAAAGCCGCCCCGCTTAACATCTGACCTTTATTCCGGCCATAGATTGCCAAAAGGGAGGCGAGTGCAGCGTTTTTATGGGGAAAACCTGCTACCGCTCCCTGCTTGCCCCTATTCCGCCCCTCCTGGAGTGAATAGCTCAGCGAGTGTGAAACTCACCTAAGCCTTTCATTCCCGGGGTTGTGCATGCACCTATTGGACATGGGTTCAAATTCAGACCTAAACAAACGGGTGTGAATAGGCCCCTAGACCTGTTAGCAAGGCTGCAATTTTTGCCGATGGACAAAACCATGCTGCACTGCAGGTGGGGCAGATGTAACATGTGCAGAGAGAGTTAGATTTGTTGGAGTTCTTTTGTTTCTGTGCAGGGTCAATACTGGATGCTTTATTTTTACACTGCAATTTAGATATCAGTTGGAACACACCTCATCCAAATCTAACTCTCTCTCTGCACGTTACATCTGCCCCATCTGCAGTGCAGCATGGTTTACCTTGCTAACAGGTCATAAGTGCAATTACAGTTGTCATATTATGGATAATCCCATTCTCATAACTAGGTTATTGCGCAGAACGACAGCACAAAGGAGCAATACTCCGAAAACCAAGGAATTCTGGGTAAAGATCTATAATTCCTACTGTGAGGTTTATGGGGCCCATTTATCAACTAATATTTGGGGCTAAATCCCTGAATACACCCGTTTTCGGGGGTTAACCGCAAATATTAAGTATCATTGAAATGTATCACAGGGGACCACAGCAGGAATCTCCGATCCCTGCTGTGATCCCCCCCAGCAGCGCCGCCGGCCGCATCCCCCATAGGTTTCTATGGGGGATGCGAAGCTGCCCGACGTATCAACATCGGGCGGGAGAGCTGGAGCTGGCTTAGCGGGCAGGAGGGAGGCCTCGCAGTTCAGTCCCGGCGCAGTGTGACTGACATCTTCCTCCACCCGCACCGTGTACAGCCGCTCAGCCGGGCAGCGCTGAGCACTTGGCTCACCCTCAGATGCTGAGCGGCTGTACGCGGTGCGGGTGGAGGAAAATGTCAGTTAACATGCACCGGGGTCCGGGACTGAACTGCACACAGCGCAGCGAGCCCTCCCTCCTGCACGCTAAGCCAGACCTCCAGCTCTCCCTCCTGCCCTGCTCCCAACTACCCTGCTCCCAACTACCTCCCTGCTGCCCGAGCGGCAGTGCGGTCAGCGGGGTCGCGGGGGGGTCAGCGCATGCGCAGACTCCCCGGCTTCCGGCACCAGGCATCGCAGGGACAGGCTCCTTTCGGAGCCCTGTCCCTGCGCCCGGCAGATAATACATTGGGGCGAAATCCCTGGGCAGTAATATTCCGCCCAGATCGCATTGTAAATGCGATCAATTGTAAATGGGGGCCAAAGTCTTCTCATTATTTTTATGCTGGACATTACTGTTTCTTTTATACACATGGCATTGGCTACATTTTGACATTTGGCGGAATGAGATGTTATACTCTATAGCAGGTACCTGTATGGTGACAATACGTGGTAATGGCTGGCGTGTTCTGGCTCCTCCTTCAATAGCTATTCCCAGGGTAGGTGCGGTTTTCCTCAACCGCACTAAGGTGGCGGAAGGCTCCAGCAGACCTGGCTATATTAGGACAACCCGTCAGTTCCCAGCATAAGCAAGGATGAGTGTCAGGAGGGGATAAAGATGAGCACAGAGTACAATACATAAAGACACACACACACGAGAGAACAGAACAGGATCAAAATCATTACAGAGAGGAGGTGACAGCATGCTGGCATAACATTTATACTTCCTGGTAATCATTATATACAGAGTACTGCTAATACAGATACTTATGTATACAGAGTACTGCTAATACAGGTACTTATGTATACAGAGTACTGCTAATACAGATACTTATGTACAGTAGCAAACTAGAAATGAGGGGTGAAATGTAATAGGACGAGAGAATCAGAAAGTGAGAGAATTGGTAAGAAATCTCCAGTTTTTTTTTCAAAGTGGCAATCATTTACGCTGTAAAATCAAACTGATGTTGCCGTGTAAATGATTAAAATCTCTCTACATTTACATTTCACCCGATGTGCCTAAATCAGCACTCATTTTGACTATATAGTTCATATCAATTCATATATAGTTCATATCAATTCAATTCAATATTGAATGAAAATCAAATGCTTTTTGCAACATTCGATGCAGATTTGATCCCAATGCGCACTCCCGTGTAGTGTAAATAGAAAAGTAGACTTGCCAGGCTAGACTACATAGTATAAATCTAATGTCAAAAAGTGAAAATTGAAAAGCAGTAGGGAAATCGAATAGGCCAAATCGAATCAAAACCCGGTCTCACCGTGTGTACACACCATAAGATCATGAAAAACACAGAAACAGTGATAGGCCCTAATAGTGTGCACACACAGTGAGACCTGGGTCTCGATTTCACTACTGCCTTTCCATTTGCATATTTTGGCGTTAGATTTATACTATGTAGTCTTGCCTGGCAAGTCTACTTTTCTATTCGATTACACTACAAGGGGTCGTGCATTGGGATTGAATGTTGCAAAAAAATTGTGAATGTCGAATCGATTTGAACTATGTAGTCAAAATCAAAGGAAAAGTCTCACTGTGTGTATACACTATTAGACATCCATTGCCCATTGTATATGTAGAATGAAGCAGCTTCCATTGAATTCATAAATGGGCCTATATATATATATATATATAGCTACCTGGAATCTGTCACTTCCAGGTAAATATATACGCTAGCCAGTAGGACCTCTAGCTAGGGATGGCCATCAGTGCAGACGCCAACGATGATTACCATCGATGGCAATTCTGCACCCAGCCATCGATAGTGGCAAACTATTTGATGGATAACCATCGATAGTTTTAGCTATCGATGGTCATCCATTATATTTCACTGAATGGCCTGTGAGCCAATCAGAACACGGGGGCGGGTATTCCAGGTGACTTCAGGGGCGGAGCTATACCCCGTGTCCCGGCACCTTGAAAAAAAATAAAAAAGGAAACATCGCTTCTCCTTTGCCATCAATGTAGGGAAACAATCTGGTACTCCCACATCGATGGCAAAAGTATTCGACATCGGCCACAAACCGTCGATGATTTAAAATCATCGATGGTCGATGGCCATCCCTACCTCTAGCATCTATCCATCTGTCCACTAGGACCTCTGGCATCTGTCTCCACCAAGGTGGCAGGCATTTTTGGAGGGTAATTTTCAGCAGATTCCATTAGGGATGGCCATCGTTGCCTTTGCCATCGATGGTTGCCGATGGCAAAAGTGCAACAGGCCATCGATAGTGTATAACTATTCAATGGATGACCATTGATGTTTTTGTATATCGATATTCATCTATTTTCTGTTATTGAGTGGCCTGTGGGCCAATCAAAATGTGGGGGCGGGGTTGTCGGGGGGCGGATCCATGCTCCGTGTCCCGTCACTTTAGGGAAAAAGCAAAAATTAAACTATTCTTTTAAGCTTTACATTGATGGTGGAAAACCATCTGGTTCTCCCCCATCGATGGCAAAACTATTCGACATCGGCCATAGAAATCATCGATGGTCGATGGCCATCCCTAGATTCCATACGGATGTCCAGAGCCATTGGAATCCGCAGAGACCATGTGCCCCCACAGCGCCGGCTCCACCAAGCAGCCACTTGGCCTGCAGTTCCATTGTTACGCCATCTGCTGCGCCAGCGACTTTATACTAATGCCAGTATCAGCCCTTCCCCCGGTGTACAGACGTGCATCTGACTGCGTAAGGGCTGAGATGCCCACTTTGTGCCTCTATAGGCACTGTAATACTTATAGATCACCATCGATACTTGTGTCTGTTCCATGCTAGCTGCAGATTCTCTGTATGAGTATGGCTTCTAACATGCGTGCGTGATTAAGGGGTGAATTGAAGATTTTTCAAACACAGCTGATTAACTGGTACTTTGGGACAAAGTACCAGCCAATCAGTTCCTAGCTGCAATGTCAGACTGTGTTTTAAAAGTCAATCAATGTAAATTTAAAACAAGCTTGAACTTTGCGTTAATCAGCAGCGGCTCTCTGTTCTGGAGTCCATCCAGAAATCCTCCAACAATCAATTGCAACAGCAAACAACCAGAGACCAGCACTAGGCAGCACACTTATGTAATATTCAATCTTCACTTAAACTCCAGATATATGTAAATTCTTTCTTCCACTGGTAATATATATGGGTGGGGATAACTTACATATAATTTCACATACCCTCCAACATCTCATACTTAAAAATTGATACAAATTTGGGGAGGGGGCATGGCAACGGGTAAAAGGGGTCTGACCATACCCCCTTTCCTATCTTTTCTCCGATCGTTATGACCCAAAGATGCTGCCTCCCGGCAGTCAGGTACCCATACCACAGCTGTTATCACATGCTCTTCCCTCTACGTCACCAGCATCCTGGCCAATCAGCACCAATGGAGGTGTGTGAATGGCTTCAGTTCCACCAGAGCTGCAGCCTTGTCTTTGTGATCGTTACCTCAGAGTTTCCGGGAGAACACGTTGGTCTGTCACCGCGCCCCCTCCAGCAGTGGCGGCATCCAGCAGAGAATATCCCAGAGGTCAGGAGGAGTCACTAACAGTGTTTTCCAGTGTTTACTTAAGTTTGTGTACTTTCAGCCTGTCAAGCACTAAAAACCAGTACAATCGTACAGGGGTTTTTAACTGGTAAATCGGTACAGTTGGAGGCTATGATTTTGTTCTCACGGTCACATTAAGTTATCTTTAAAGTTAGTGACTAAGTACACTTGACAACACCAATTCAAATAAGTGGATATAAGAACAAATACATTAGAATTGTTGCGCATATTCACATAAAGGTATCTTTACAATGGCAGGACTAATGTGTGAGAGCAGATAAATGGCAGGAACAAACACTAACGTAAACTTCCAAACTCATGTGCACATAAAGGTTTCTTTGGGAACAACTGTCAGGCTGAACTCAGATGATCTCCACTTCAATGAGCATAAAACAGGATCACCAAATAAAAGCATACAAGCAGGCAAAAGGTATACATGGGCGGAGCAGGTGAACCTGAGGCTCTAGTCCTCTAACCCAGCTGTTCCCAACCTGTGGTATGCTGCGGACTGGTTGGGAGTACTTTAATATAACATTGGTAATGGTGGTGGAAGAAGAAGTCTCCCGATGGCAGAAGAATTCTTCCATTACCATGGAGACAAACATCCTGCGTTACTCCGTTTCCATCTGCAGTGTCATCAGCATCTACTAGTACTTTTGCCTGACCTGCAATCCACTGGGAGCTACCTGTGCTGCATTCAGACATTAGTGATCTTCTGCCCTGTGCTGAGATGGCAGCTGCATTAATCCTACAGGTATTAGCGGGATTCCCGAAGACAGTGCACAGCCAGAGGCCAGACACAGAGGGACCCGATTCCCAACCGCACACTACTCCTCCACGCAAACTTCTTTGTGTGGAGGTATGGGAGGGGTGGATTTATGAGAGGAGGGGTACTCATAATTGAAAAGCCGAATCAAGGGGTACGGGAGAGAAAAAATGTTGGGAAGCACTTATGGAAGTCGAGTTACACACACGCCATTTTAGGATAGTATGGCCGCCATTTTGGTTCGCAGAGTTGCGCAAATAAAGTTTCCATACCCGAGTATGTGTGACAAAGTGGACCAGAAGAGTAGCCATACTATCACACATAAATTCATAAATACATACTGACACTAAGTAAAATGTAGTTAAAGGTTTAGAACGCCACACATAGCTTAGTTAGCCCTGCATACATCTGTCTGTATCATGTTTAGTACCGTTCCGTTCCGTTCATTGTGCAAAGTATTCCGGTCATTGCGAATATTTCGCAATATACACGGCTCGATAGTTATGGACATAATCCATATTCCAGGGACAGTTTCTGTTGAAAGTATGTAACAAAGGAATCTAGATGAAACCGGTTCTTATCACTGCTGACGCCGAAACCACTAAACAAAGGAATCTAGATGAAACCGGTTCTTATCACTGCTGACGCCGAAACCACTAAACAAAGGACTCTTAAAGTTCACTCCCCTGGACCTAGCCAAACCAGGTGTATCATCTTACCCCCCAATCACAGCTGACCTGACATTCGACCTCTGACCAATGAGAACGGCCTTTGACCTCCCCTTTCTGACCCTATAAGATAGGCGACCCAGAGCAGCCAAAGTCTCTTCGGCACATCTACCTTTCCCTGACTTACCACCGGACTATAGTTCATCCCTGAACGATAGTGAGCTCTGACCGGACTGCGCTTCACATATTTGATGAGAACGGTAACGGTTGCATTAACGGTATTTATTCTTATTGTATTGATTGGCTGATTGTGTCTTGTATCTGTTTTCTTTCCCCCTAGCTGAGCCTGTTTAGTATTCATTGTTAGTATATTGTATCACTTGTTATACCTGTTTATTCTTATTTCTGTAACCCCCTTTTGTCCATTAGGGACTTAAATACAACCTTTTTACGGAGTTCTTATCTCCTTATTTCTATACAGTGGTCGTGTCTGTTTATTCGCATAATAGCGACAAGGTATATTACGGACACTGTCCGATAAGGTATATTCGCAGATTAGAGACAAAGTACTGCGAAGGAATCTCTGATTAAGGTATTGGTTCTTGGTGTACATAATACAATAAAAGGTACGCTACGCTGCGCTACGCTTTGTTCGCACGTAGTTAGGTATAAAGGGTACGTTGGTTGCGGACTTATTACGTAACCAGCACTTTTCACTTATTGTCACTCTGGTCATATTTAATCGCCATTAACAATTGGGGGCTCGTCCGTCCGCTCCACATTCCAGAACTCAGTACCAGGCGTGCGACCCGACCTATACCAGCAAAAGGGTGGAAGTATTTATTTGTTTCCATTGCTGGATAGGCCGAGTCCGCGGCGGTGCGGGGTTCGGGAAGTGCTAGCGCTGAACCCGGAGTACAATAAGTGAAAGCCACGTGTTTTAAAGCATATCATACCTAAGTGTTTAGTAAACTGTACTTCTGCCTGCCACAAGTAGTTTAACGGGGTATAGTGTCTTGGGCTGCTTGTTTATTACAGTATATGTACCACGTGCGATAAGGTTCGCACACGTGGAGTCTGTGTTTATTATAGTACATAGAGGATCCCCTCTGTGCAAAACTATAACTTTTATTGTTAGTTACTGCAAAACCAGAGACTCCGCCACGTGGCGACAAGCCCTGGGCCTTTTGCAGTAACGTAAAGCGTCTATTGTGTATTACGCAAGGTGCGCGCGCACGTGCCCATATCGGGAAAGTTTCGCATCTTTGTACGTGATTTACGGATTAAGTGCGGGATTTATTTCGCATCTTGATACGTAACTTTCGGACGGAGTTAAGGGATTTATTCCACATTTAGGCGCAATTACTGCGTATAGCGAAACCCGAGCGCAACCTTGCAAATACACTATAGAACACGTGGGTTGCCGATTCATCGGCGGCCTGTGAGCAACGCACGTACACACGTGGCTGTTCATTGGTACTGCACATGCAGCACACATAGGAACTCAAAGGTGAACAGTATTGAACCACTAGCCTTATTTAAAACAGTATAGTAATATACTGTGGATGGGGCGGTGATTTAATAAAGAGAAAATAAGTTTTTTTTTCTTTTGTTCATTTTCTCATAAGCAAGCAACTCAAGCATTATTTTAATAGATTCCTATAGCGTATTATAAGGGATTTATACCTGCATAAGTATCTAGTGAAAAGCTACCAGCCTGGGAAGATTTTCTGTACAGAAATATTTCAAATATATGCATAAGACCAAGGTGTAACCAGCGCCCAGTGTGAAAAATAACTGAGGCGAACGGGTGTGTGACGACACGACTCAAGCGCAGTGTAGTCCAGTGTAGGACAGTCCAGGTAGGACAGGGTTCACGTGACGACGTGCCCATAGGAACTGCCCCTTCAGTGGAATTGATTCCGCTAGGAGGGTACAAGAAGATACATCGGAACGCACTTGTTTCCGATTAGCTACTTTAGAAATCCAATTTTTGGGGGTATAGGAAAACAAGTTTGTTATACCCTGGAAAAATTGTGCCGCACCAAGCAAGTTGGCTAGAAGTTCGCTGCTAGTTGAAAGACTTGGTGATTGAGTATCGTACCTCGTATCCTTCGCACCTGCTTGACTGTGGGATGTTCTAGGAAGCTGTAGAAGTGAGTGTTTGGGGAGCTCTCAGACAATTAATAACCCACCGATATCTATTAAGCTGTGAACGTTTATTCCTGTAATTATGGGTAATAACGGGTCACGCTGTGATAACGTGCATGTTACGGAGGAAGCAAGCCGGCCAAAAGGATCGGCTGCTTTTATTATGTGCAGGAAGCACGGTGAACTCGCAGTTGTTTACCAAAATAAATGGAGAAAAATGACACAAGGCAGCAAGTTAGAATTTCCCAGTGTTGGTAGCTTCGATCCGGAAATCTTATCGGCAGTAAAAGATGAAATATGCCTAATCTCCAGTCGTAAGGAGAGAGTGAAGCATATAGATATTCTGGTACTTATGTAGTAACTGGGCTGCCGATTTTGAAATCGGGTCCATCGCATCGCATCGCACCCGACCATATCGCATGCGATGCGATGCGATGCGATGGACCCGATTTTTCCATAGGATTCAATGTTAAAATGGACTCTGTCCATTTTAACATAGAATTCAATGGGAAAAGGGGTCCTTTTCATACCCCTACTATCCAAGTGGGCATGGAGTTGGATATAAACCTGTGGCGAGCGCAGCGAGCCACCGAGCCCGAAGCGTGGCGAGCGTAGCGAGCCCCGCGAGGGGACACAGAATACCGTCCCCTCGCGGGGCTCGCTTCGCTCGCCACGCTTCGGGCTCGGTGGCTCGCTACGCTCGCCACAGGTTTATATCCAACTCCATGCCCACTTGGATAGTAGGGGTATGAAAAGGACCCCTTTTTTCCATTGAATTCCATGTTAAAATGGACTCAGTCCATTTTAACATTGAATCCTATGGAAAAATCGGGTCATCGCATCGCATCGCATCGCATCGCATGGTCGTATGCGATGCGATGCGATATCGCATCGCATCTGATTGTATGCCTTAACTTAAGGCATACAATCAAAAAATCGGCAGCCCAGATACTACATAAGTACCGATATTCTTAAATTGTGGCAGAAGGAAGGACAGGAACAATGGGGAAGCAGAGGTCTGGCAATACCAGACGCAATCAGCCACAATATAAATGCAACCGCTGCCACAATAAAATCAGCTCCCCCACCCCCATATGTGCCGAAGGGGATAATGACTCATAAGAAAGGCATAAGTAATAATGTATCCGTTGCTAACCTGTACCCTGTCTTATCCCCTTACAAGGAAACCCGAGAGGAAAACGAGCAGCTGTTGGCACTGGCCGTCTCTCATGCAATTAATATGATTGAGGGAAAAGCTCAACCCGCTGTTGAGGCCCCAGCACAGGAGGAGGAGACGGCTGATGCCAACAGCATAGTATTGGACTCAGGTAATGATGCACCACACAGCACAGACACAGACGACTCCCAAGCAGGTCCCAGTAATGCGAATGTGGTACAAACATATCCTATGCGCACACTGGAGGTTCCCTATGGTAAGGCAGACAGAGAGGGTGTGATACCTACCAGAAAGATGACCATGCTAAACCCATGGACACGGTTAGAGCTGCGGTCCATCATTTCAGATTTCCCTGATCCTAGGAAAGATCTAGCATTGTGCCGGAAATTTGTAAGGGATCTGGGAAACTCTGATGAGCCCACCAACAAGGATTGGAGAATCATGTTGAGGGCCTGTCTCCCCACTCACATAGACATCCCGAAATTCATTCAGGATAGTGGACTGAAAGTGGACAAGGAGATAAATGATGAGATCAACCAGGAAAATATACGCCTAATCAACTTACAGTTGGGAGTATATTTTCCTGCGGCAGTGGAATATAGCAAGATTTTCACCATCAAACAAAAGGATGGCGAAACTGCTGCTGATTATTTCACTAAGGCCTTACTGGAGGTATCAAAGTACACTGGTGTCTCCGAGCCTAAGGACGACCCCCACCTGAGGGAGATGATTGTCTCTGTGCTGGTGGAAGGGCTTAGGGAAAACCTGAGAGCCAGAGTCCAAACTTCTTTCCCAAACTGGCGTGGAATGACAGTGGATGCCCTAAGGGAATCTGCTGTGGACCACAACCGCAACATTAAGAAGCACAGGGAACTGCAAACTGACAAACTGATGATGGTTAGCATCCAAGCCCTTACTAATGCCCCAAACAAAACTGCATACCAACGAAACACCAGGGACAGGTAGAAAACCAATTATCTGTTACAACTGCAATGGGGAAGGTCACTACTCAGCTCATTGTAGGTTAGGAAACCCCAGGAATTATCAGACACATAAGCGAGAATGGGAATCTCACAAAGGTGAGACACGGAGATACCCAGCCCCTAGACAATGGGAGGAGACAGACAGGTCACGCAACATGCCTCCTCCCCATCTGATGGCTGACACTGTGCTAAGGGCAACCCAGGTCAGACAATAGGAAACAGGTCATACCTGTATCCTACAGCCAGTTAGACTAACACAACACCTTAGAGAGGAACCTCAGGTGAAAGTTGATATAGCTGGAGTAAGACAAACCTTTTTGGTTGATACAGGGGCGGCCAGATCTGTTCTCAACACTCCCCTTCATTTGGGTTTCACTGACAAATCAGTAGCAGCAATTGGGGTAACAGGAAAAATACAACATTACCCACTGACGAAACCAGCGGAGGTTACAATCGGGCCTTTGCATACCAAACATTCTTTCCTGTTGGCTGCAGCGGCCCCGACTAACCTCCTGGGTAGAGATTTACTATGCAAAATGGGATGTGTCATCTATTGCACCCCCGATGGGGTATTTCTGGACACTCCTAGAAATCTTACACAAGAAGTGCAAGATATGCTGGACAGTCCTCAGAGGCTAATGTTGTATTCCACTGTTGTAGAATCAAATCCATCTAGGGTAGCTGAAATTACAGCACAAATACCGAGTTCCCTTTGGACTAAAGATGGACAGGACGCTGGGCTAATGGCAAATGTAGCTCCAGTAGAAATCCGCTTAAAAGAAGGCAGGATAGCCCCAAAAATACCGCAGTACCCTTTAAAACCTGAAGTTGAGCTAGGAGTATTCCCAGTGATCCAACGATTGCTCCAACAGGAAATCCTAGTTAGAACTTCCAGCACGGCCAATAGTCCCATCTTTCCTGTGAAAAAGAGCGGGGGGAGGGGCTACAGACTAGTGCAGGATTTAAGAGGGGTAAACAAAGTAGTTGAGAGCCAATTCCCCGTAGTGCCAAACCCAGCTGTCATCCTAATGCAAATCCCACCTCACTGTACTCATTTCACAGTCATTGATTTGTGTTCAGCGTTCTTCTCCGTCCCTTTGCACCCTGACAGCCAGTATCTGTTCGCCTTTACCTACAGAGGAGTACAGTATACCTGGACACGACTTCCCCAGGGGTTCATAGACAGCCCCAGCATCTTCTCCCAGGCCTTGCATGATTGCTTACAATCCTTTCAACCCATGAGTGGTTCGATACTGATACAATATGTTGATGACTTATTGTTGTGTTCTGAGTCACTGGAGTCATCAGTGGATGACACTAGACAGCTGCTGATGCATCTCTCAGAGACAGGACATAAAGTATCAAAGGATAAGCTGCAATTATGCCAGACCAGGGTTAAGTATCTGGGCCACTGCTTACCCAAGGGCTGAGACACCTCACCGACGATAGAATCCAATCGATTCAGAACATGGTACTGCCACAGACCCAGCATCAGATCCGTACGTTCCTAGGCATGTGTGGATACTGTCGCAATTGGATCCCAGGATTCTCTATTCTGGCATTACCACTACAAGAGATG
Source organism: Crinia signifera (assembly GCF_055691185.1). Classification (NCBI taxonomy): domain Eukaryota; kingdom Metazoa; phylum Chordata; class Amphibia; order Anura; family Myobatrachidae; genus Crinia; species Crinia signifera. The sequence continues at coordinate 39,400,463 of NC_139225.1, read as the reverse complement.
GTTTCCTCAACTAAGCCAGATCGGGTCTCTCATACTGAGGAATCTGAGCTGGCTTTCGAGGAACTAAAGGTGAGCCTAACAAAGGCCCCAGCACTGGGAATGCCAGATTATGGGAAACCCTTTGAACTGTACGGAACTGAATCAGGTGGGTGTGCGGCAGGAGTACTTGTACAAAAACATGGTGATGCCAACCGACCAATAGCGTACTACAGTGTCCAGCTGGACACAGTAGCACGCTCACTCCCAACTTGCTTACGAAGTGTGGCTGCAATAGCACAACTAGTAAGTAAGAGTGAGGACGTAGTGTTGGGACACGATTTAACTGTTCATGCTCCCCATGCTGTCTCTGCCCTCCTAAATTCTGCCCAAACACGTCATGTGTCCTCAGCACGGTTCACTAAGTGGGAACTGGCGCTGATGGCCCCAGTAAATATTACCATCAAAAGATGCAACACACTAAACCCAGCCACATTCCTTCCTCATGTGCCCTCCAAGGCACAAAGGGTGGAGGGTGATGGGAATGTTGCTGAATATGGTAAAGCAGAGTTTAGTGAGGGTGAGGACAAACATGATTGCATGACCTATCTGAATCAGACCTTCACAGCACGTCCTGACATAAGCGACAGCCCATTAAGTGAGGTAGACATAACCTTATTCACAGATGGTAGCTGTCATAGACAGACGGACACGGGAGAGCTGTGCACAGGCTACGCGGTAGTAGATGGAGAAGGTATTGTGGAAGCTGAACCCTTGGGACCACCTCACTCAGCACAAGTAGCGGAACTGGTGGCACTGACCAGAGCATGTGAACTGGCCCAGGGAAAAGCAGTTAACTTATATACCGACTCCAGATATGCTTTCGGAGTAGTGCATGATTTTGGAGCCCTATGGCGCCTCCGAAATTTCATGACGGCGGCTGGCACACCAGTGGCGCATGCGACATACATTAGGAGACTTCTGGGAGCTATTCAGCTTCCAGACAGAGTGGCTGTTATCAAGTGCAAAGCTCACACATCAGAGAAGGACCCGGTGTCACTTGGTAACAGCCGCGCTGATGAGGCAGCGAAAAGGGCCGCATGCCCTGTAAATATTTTCACCCATCCTACCAACCTTTGTACACTGAACATGGTATCCACATCCAAACTGATAGACATGCAGAATTTGTGTTCCCCACAGGAAAGAGCAGTATGGAAGTCGAAGGGATGTGGCCAAGAGTCTACCGGACTTTGGAGAGATGGACACGGGAAACCAGTGGCCCCCAGGGCATACCTTCCTAGTCTAGCCGAGGCGGCCCATGGGCTGACACATCTTGGGAAGGAAGGTATGTGCAAGCTGGTAAAGGCCTACTGGTGTGCACCAGGGTTCGCTTCTCAAGCAGGTAGAGTGGCAATGTCATGCCTCACCTGTTTGAGGAAGAACGTTGGAAAAGCCATCCCAACAGAGCCATCCCACATCCCTCCTACAGAAGGCCCTTTCCAGGTAATACAAATCGACTTCATACAGTTACCACCCTGTAGAAATTTGAAATATGTATTAGTTTGTGTTGACATGTTTTCCAGCTGGGTGGAGGCTTTCCCCGCTGCCTCCAACACTGCTACCTTTACAGCAAAGAAAATATGTCAGGAGTTTGTCTGTAGGTATGGTATCCCAAAGGTCATTGAGAGTGACAGAGGCACTCATTTCACAGGAGAGGTCTTCCAAATCATGTGTAAACTCCTGGGGATTAATAGTAAACTTCATACTCCATATCGTCCCCAGGCGAGCGCCAAAGTTGAGAGAATGAATGGTACTATTAAGAACAAATTGGGTAAAGTTATGGCTGAAACAGGGTTGTTATGGCCAGAGGCATTGCCTATTGTGCTGTATAGCATTAGGACCACTCCCAGGACTCCGCTCAACTTGTCCCCCTTCGAGATATTGTTTGGTCGGCAGCCACACATCATGATAGACCCACAGGATGATCTCAAATGTAACAATGAGCTAACTGTACAGTATATCCTAAAGCTAAACAAACAGCTAAGGGAGCAACAAAAGCAGCTGAAGTTACTGAACCCTGATATGCCTACAGAGAATTGTCATAATCTTAAACCAGGAGACTTTGTTATGATCCGAATTTTTTTACGCTCAGGTTGTTTGATAGACCGTTGGGAAGGACCGTACCAAGTTTTGTTGACCAGCACTACATCAATTAAAGTCGCAGAGAGAGAGACTTGGATACATTCGTCCCACTGCAAGAAAGCCAGTAACCCAGAATCCCAGTGTGCAGAGAGCGAAAGAGAAGAAGTGTCGCTAGAAGCATTGTTTCGGGAACACTGAGAAGCAGCCAAGGTCGAGCAACTTGAGCGAACAAAGGTCCAAGAACAGAGCAAAATAAAAGTCTCCTGGGTAGAGATGATGGAAGGACTCCAAGCAACAGGTTCACAGTTATGCATATATTCTTTGTTTTCTTTCTGTGTTCATTTCTTCATCCAAAGATACTCGGTGGCTGCCACATTCTAGAGCGATCGGAGCGGAGTTCTGACAGTGTAATAATGGACCCAGATATGGGTGAGGTAGAATCCCTAAACCAGCTTGACACTTTGCCCATGACAGGAGAAGGTAAAAGGTATGAGGGAAACGTAGTTCAAGGGCTATGTGATGAGTTATTGTCTGGTGAGTACTGTGTCTGTGTTACGATCCGCCTCCAGCGGATCGGTGTTATGCGCAGATTCACGCATTCCCCTGTGTGTTGGCTCCCTGTGTATTTTCCTGTCTGTGTTGGTATTTGCTCGTTGGTGACCTCCGGTGGTCAGCCTGGGCCATTGCAGCTCACTCTGTCTGTGTGGGTGTGTGATTAGGGCTCAGGTGTTCTCATCAACTGCTAGCTTGCTATGCTCACCTGCAGGCTATGTGTGTTGATCACTTCCTGGTGTTCACTATATAAACCTTCCTCATCTATTACTTCCTGCCGGTTATAGCTTCAGTCTTTGCTAGAAGTGTTCCGTGCTCCCATCCTGTTCCTGAGTCCGTGTCCAGTATCCAGCCTATCCTCGTGTCCATGTGCAGCTTCCAGTTTGTTCCTAGTGTCCGCATCCAGTATCTAGCCCATCTGTGTGTCCGTGTGCAGCTTCCAGCTTGTTCCTGAGTCCGCATCCAGTATCCAGCCCATCCTTGTGTCCATGTGCAGCTTCCAGATTGTTCCCAGTGTCTGTATCCAGTATCCAGCCATTCCGGTGTCGGTGTGCAGTCTCCTGTCCTTCCTTGGTTCCAGCTGACCTGTCCTGCTGCGCACAGATAAGTGGGGTATTCCCCCAAACCTCCTTTACTGTGCTTTTGGTTATACTGAGACACCTCTGTGTATTGTTACACTTGCTTTGGATTTATGGTACACCTTTGCGTATTGTTACGCCCGTAGTTGAGCCATTGTTCTCAGTGGGATTAGGGTCCCTTGCCATCTCAGGGTTAGTTAGGTTATCCCCTTGCGCTCTCCTGGCCTCGGCAGCAGGTGTTGTCCACCCTTAAGACCTGCCTGTAGCGGAGCGGAGCGGGCCTAACTCGCTCCCCAGCCGAGACGGGCCCAGGCGAAGCCTAGCTCTGCACACAGCTGCCGACTCCTGTCTGAGGCAACGGAGTTAGGGTCCGGCAGGGGTCCCCTTCTCCTAACATTATAACCGGCCATACAGCACTCTGGAGCTGGGTTCTGCCCTCTCAGTCCAGAGATCTCCAGCCGTGTCAGTTTTTTGCCTGTGTCAGTTTTTTGTCCGTGTCAGTTTTTTGTCCGTGTCAGTTTTTTGTCCGTGTCAGTTTTTTGTCCGTGTCAGTTTTTTGCTCGTGTCAGTTTTTTGCCCGTGTCAGTTTTTTGCCCGTGTCAGTTTTTTGCCCGTGTCAGTTTTTTGCCCGTGTCAGTTTTTTGCCCGTGTCAGTTTTTTGCCCGTGTCAGTTTATTCTTGTGTCAGTTTATTCTTGTGTCAGTTTATTCTTGTGTCAGTTTATTCTTGTGTCAGTTTTTTCTTGCTGGTGTATAAACTTGCATGGCCATATCATGCAGGCCATGCAAGAATCATTAGCGGCTCTAAATTTGGCATTCAATGCCGTAAAACCTGGACAGTGGGAGATTTTGCAGCAGTCTCTTCTGCAGCTGCAAAGACTCATCACTGATATTTTTCTGGTCCTCCCAGAGGTCACTGGGGTTCGTTCAACCCCTAATGAGGCCCTGCCTACGGAAGTATTAGGCAGCAAGTCCTCAGACCCAGAGGGTCAGGTAAAGCATAGAAGTTATCTACGGCCGAAGCTTCCGTTAGAGGAGCGTCAGCGGCGTAGAAACCTTAATCTATGCTTATACTGTGGAGATTCTGGCCACTTCTTGCAGACGTGTGGCTTGCGTAATTCCGGTGGTGCCGACAGGGTATCTCCTCTGGCCAGGTCTGAGCAGGTTGTCAGATCTAAGCCTGTCTCCACTGTGGCAGAGGAGCTCTCTGCCAAGTCTCCCAGTAAAAGCACTCTGCCTTTTTCTACTGGTCCCAGTGCTGATGTTTTAATGACCAGGTAATCAGAGTTGCAAACCCTTGAAGGGAAAGCCCAGGTGGTTGAGTCATGTGCCGGGGGCCCGCCGTGCCAGTCTGATGCCGGGGGCCCGCCGAGCGAGCCAGGTGCCGGGGGCCCGCCGAGCGAGCCAGGTGCCGGGGGCCCGCCGAGCGAGCCAGGTGCCGGGGGCCCGCCGAGCGAGCCTGATGCCGGGGGCCCGCAGTGCCGGTCTGATGCCGGGGCCCCGCCGAGCGAGCCTGATGCCGGGGGCCCGCCGTGCCAGTCCGATGCCGGGGGCCCGCCGTGCCAGTCCGATGCCGGGGGCCCGCCGTGCCAGTCCGATGCCGGGGGCCCGCCGTGCCAGTCTGATGCCGGGGGCCCGCCGTGCCAGTCTGATGCCGGGGGCCCGCCGTGCCAGTCTGATGCCGGGGGCCCGCCGTGCCAGTCTGATGCCGGGGGCCCGCCGAGCCAGTCTGATGCCGGGGGCCCGCCGAGCCAGTCTGATGCCGGGGGCCCGCCGAGCCGGCCTGATGCCGGTGTCGCCCCAGAAGGAGTTCAAGCCGGTGTCGCCCCAAAGGGGGGTCAGGCCTGTGTCGAGGCCGCAGCCCCGAGTGGGGGCCCGGAGGCCGCAGCCCCGAGTGGGGGCCCGGAGGCCGCAGCCCCGAGTGGGGGCCCGGAGGCCGCAGCCCCGAGTGGGGGCCCGGAGGCCGCAGCCCCGAGTGGGGGCCCGAAGCCTCAGTTTGCAGCCCCGAGTGGAGTCCCGAAGTGCGCAGCCCCAGAAGGGGTTCAAGTTGGCGTCGCCCCAGAGGGGGTTCAAGCCTGTGTCGCCCCAGAGGGGGTTCAAGCCTGTGTCGCCCCAGAGGGGGTTCAAGCCTGTGTCGCCCCAGAGGGGGTTCAAGCCTGTGTCGCCCCAGAGGGGGTTCAAGCCTGTGTCGCCCCAGAGGGGGTTCAAGCCTGTGTCGCCCCAGAGGGGGTTCAAGCCTGTGTCGCCCCAGAGGGGGTTCAAGCCTGTGTCGCCCCAGAGGGGGTTCAAGCCTGTGTCGCCCCAGAGGGGGTTCAAGCCTGTGTCGCCCCAGAGGGGGTTCAAGCCTGTGTCGCCCCAGAGGGGGTTCAAGCCTGTGTCGCCCCAGAGGGGGTTCAAGCCTGTGTCGCCCCAGAGGGGGTTCAAGCCTGTGTCGCCCCAGAGGGGGTTCAAGCCTGTGTCGCCCCAGAGGGGGTTCAAGCCTGTGTCGCCCCAAAAGGGGACTCTGTCTGTCTTGTCGCCCCAGAAGAGGACTCTGTCTGTCTTGTCGCCCCAGAAGAGGACTCTGTCTGTCTTGTCGCCCCAGAAGAGGACTCTGTCTGTCTTGTCGCCCCAGAAGGGGACTCTGTCTGTCTTGTCGCCCCAGAAGAGGACTCTGTCTGTCTTGTCGCCCCAGAAGGGGACTCTGTCTGTCTTGTCGCCCCAGAAGGGGACTCTGTCTGTCTTGTCGCCCCAGAAGGGGACTCTGTCTGTCTTGTCGCCCCAGAAGGGGACTCTGTCTGTCTTGTCGCCCCAGAAGGGGACTCTGTCTGTCCTGTCGCCCCAGAAGGGGACTCTGTCTGTTCTGTCGCCCCAGAAGGGGACTCTGTCTGTTCTGTTGCCCCAGAAGGGGACTCTGTCTGCCCCATCTCTCAGAGGAATCCTGATTGTCCTGCTTCTCAGCTAAGTTCCAGCCTTGCCGGTGGCTTCGAGAGAACAGCTGTTGGTCTACCTTGTGCTGTTCAGCCAGAGTCTCACTATCGTGCCGCTCATTCCGAAGTATTTCGTAGCACTACACAGCCAGAGTTTCTCCATGGTGCGGATCAGCCAGAGACTCATTATCGTGCTGCTCACTTAGAAGCACTTCACAGTGTTGCGCAGCCAGAGTTTCACCCTAGTGCTGCTCAGCCGGAGATTCACCATTGTGCTGCCCAGTCAGAAATGCATCACTGTATTGTTCAGCCAGAGACTCATCTTAGTGCTGCCACACAAGAAGGACCATCAGACTTTAAAGTCTCAGCCCCACAGGCCATAGTCCCAGATATGCAGTCCAGTCAGGTAACAGAGAGTGAAATGTCTGATGTCTTGGATAATATTTCTACCTCTATAGTCTTTGATGGGGACTTAGCCCAATTTGTTGCATTATTAGAACATTATGTCATCATCATGGAGTCCAGACCGTTTTTAGGCATCACTCCTGACAATTTGGTGTTATATCTAATATATTCCTTCAGAGGTGTGCCTTTCAGATGGGTGTCCAAATTGGTTCAGTCTGAGGATCCCTTGTTAAAGAACTTCTCAGCATTTAAGGATGCTGTATTAGAAAGATTTGGCCCCAATAAGGTTGCTTCAGATGTCTCTGGGCCGACCTCCTGGCCGGCAGAACCTTCTTCGGATTTGGGAGATTCAGCCAAAAGATCTGCTCATAAGGCCATATCCTCAAGGGGGGTCCCTATAGCCACAACCTCAAGTGAGATCGTTGGTGATGTTACCCCCGTGAACAACTCATGTCATTCAGAGTGGAAAGCCCAGCCCTTAGCTATTACAGCGGGGTGTGCTTTCTTGACTCCGTCTAACAGATATATCCCTGAAATGTTAGCTTCTAGAGTACTGAGGTCTAGGCTTGAGTCTGTATCTGATTCGGAGATTGATGGTTATCCGGTATATAAAGGCCCTGTGGTCTTCGAAGAAGCCTATTGTAAACCAGGGACGGCTTCCTGTACCAATTTACCAAAGAAGAAGAAGAAGAAGTCTCGTCGGAGACATTAGCTCTGTTCTGTCTTTGTCGTATCCTACTAAGGTGTCCGGAGTCCACCTTTTTTAGGGGGGGATACTGTTACGATCCGCCTCCAGCGGATCGGTGTTATGCGCAGATTCACGCATTCCCCTGTGTGTTGGCTCCCTGTGTATTTTCCTGTCTGTGTTGGTATTTGCTCGTTGGTGACCTCCGGTGGTCAGCCTGGGCCATTGCAGCTCACTCTGTCTGTGTGGGTGTGTGATTAGGGCTCAGGTGTTCTCATCAACTGCTAGCTTGCTATGCTCACCTGCAGGCTATGTGTGTTGATCACTTCCTGGTGTTCACTATATAAACCTTCCTCATCTATTACTTCCTGCCGGTTATAGCTTCAGTCTTTGCTAGAAGTGTTCCGTGCTCCCATCCTGTTCCTGAGTCTGTGTCCAGTATCCAGCCTATCCTCGTGTCCATGTGCAGCTTCCAGTTTGTTCCTAGTGTCCGCATCCAGTATCTAGCCCATCTGTGTGTCCATGTGCAGCTTCCAGATTGTTCCCAGTGTCTGTATCCAGTATCCAGCCATTCCGGTGTCGGTGTGCAGTCTCCTGTCCTTCCTTGGTTCCAGCTGACCTGTCCTGCTGCGCACAGATAAGTGGGGTATTCCCCCAAACCTCCTTTACTGTGCTTTTGGTTATACTGAGACACCTCTGTGTATTGTTACACTTGCTTTGGATTTATGGTACACCTTTGCGTATTGTTACGCCCGTAGTTGAGCCATTGTTCTCAGTGGGATTAGGGTCCCTTGCCATCTCAGGGTTAGTTAGGTTATCCCCTTGCGCTCTCCTGGCCTCGGCAGCAGGTGTTGTCCACCCTTAAGACCTGCCTGTAGCGGAGCGGAGCGGGCCTAACTCGCTCCCCAGCCGAGACGGGCCCAGGCGAAGCCTAGCTCTGCACACAGCTGCCGACTCCTGTCTGAGGCAACGGAGTTAGGGTCCGGCAGGGGTCCCCTTCTCCTAACAGTCTGTAGATATTGTCAACCTAAAATGGAAGAAGAATGCATCCAGCGATGTCAGTCGACAAGTAAGGCAACTACAGGCCGACATCCTTTGAGTGATTACCACTCACTAGTGGGTAAGGTCTTAAACCAAACAGAATGCTGGGTGTGTTCACAAGTGTTACATAAAAGGAGTAGTGTAGGCCTAGTCCCATACCCGCTTAATATTTCAGAGATAAGCGTATTAAATAAGGGGAGGCCATTGGATAAGAGATACCTGTATACCAGGTCCCCTAGTCTTAGATTACACCCATACCAAGTGGATAAATCCCTGGTATGTATGAGCTTCTCGAGTTCCAGAGCGATTGGTACTTGGGAAGTGACATGGCATAACCAGACAATAACTTACTCCCAGCGTCCAGATGGAGAGCCTATTGATAAAGAATTGTTGTTAAAAATCCGAACCAGTGGGAGACACTATAAATATGTTTACACGGTGAAGAAAAGTAAAATGATGGCCGGCAGAGTATCAGCCGGCTACTGTAATGTAACCCTACAGCCAGAAATCTGTGAGGAACAAGTCAGGGAACAGGGAACAGGGGACGGGGATGTTCTTATGGATAATGTGTGACAAGATCATGAAATACTCTGTCCCTTATTTTCTCCCTGACGATGTTTATTATATTTGTGGTAGGAGGGCGTACAAATGGCTCTCCATGAACTACGTTGGTATTTGTTATCTAGGCAGAGTGTTACCTGAAGTGATGACCCTCACACATGATGAGATGGTGAGCATACACAGAGGTATACCTCCTCCTTACACTCATACCCATTATGACCAAATCCATAAAAGGGATTTAACAATCAAGAAAGAACCCCTAGCTTCTGAAATGATACACGAGTCGTTCGGTATCCAACTCCTCATTGCTTTAGATATCACCCATACCGCCAGAGGAGTCATAAATTTTAAATATATACAAGCATTAGCCAGCTTGGTAGATAACATCACAGAGATTTATGATGACACCTTTAGATACACTGGGAAGGAGTTGCAAGCATATAAAAGAGAGCTAGTCCAACATCGGATGGTGCTGAACTATCTGACAGCTATGACAGGAGGATATTGTGTCACCCTCTCTACACAGTTTGGGGTGAAATGTTGTACATATATCACCAACAATACTGAAGACCCAGAAGAAATCTTAGATACACTGGGAAGGAGTTGCAAGCATATAAAAGAGAGCTAGTCCAACATCGGATGGTGCTGAACTATCTGACAGCTATGACAGGAGGATATTGTGTCACCCTCTCTACACAGTTTAGGGTGAAATGTTGTACATATATCACCAACAATACTGAAGACCCAGAAGAAATCATCGATCATCGGATGGATGAGATTCTTCAGCTTAAATGGGAATTTAGAAGGGAACATAATATCAGCCTGGCAGAAATAGGTAACAAAGTTAGTGAATGGACCTCCTGGTTGAATCCAATGCACTGGTTCTCTGGTTTAGGAGAATGGGCGCAAGGGATCATAGCTAGCATAGGAAAACTCCTTCTCTGTATCGGTGGTGCCATCATAGTCTTTGTGCTGTTGTTCAAATGTTTAAAGGTGGTGACCCGGGGAAAGACAAAACGTACCGAAATCTTGAGTGTAAGAACGAGAGATACAGAGGAAGACCAGGGTTTGGTATATGACCCTAGAATCGAAACCACCTCCCTTTAAAGAAACCATATTTGTGAACGTGTATATGTTGTAACCACCCTTGTTTTTATTTTTATCCCAAAATTGTACATTATCCTTCGTGACCCTGAGTAGATTGTTCGATAAATGCGGCCCATCGTTTATCCGTGATCCCGGATCGGCCAAGAGCAGATGGTTTACTCCCCTTATATGTTTAATTCATGGATCCCAATTTCTTTGTTAGGATTATGAATTTCTGTATTATCGTGTGAAATGTTTTGTATTGTAACAGTTTTATATTTACTGTTAAAGGGTGGACTATGGAAGTCGAGTTACACACACGCCATTTTAGGATAGTATGGCCGCCATTTTGGTTCGCAGAGTTGCGCAAATAAAGTTTCCATACCCGAGTATGTGTGACAAAGTGGACCAGAAGAGTAGCCATACTATCACACATAAATTCATAAATACATACTGACACTAAGTAAAATGTAGTTAAAGGTTTAGAACGCCACACATAGCTTAGTTAGCCCTGCATACATCTGTCTGTATCATGTTTAGTACCGTTCCGTTCCGTTCATTGTGCAAAGTATTCCGGTCATTGCTAATATTTCGCAATATACACGGCTCGATAGTTATGGACATAATCCATATTCCAGGGACAGTTTCTGTTGAAAGTATGTAACAAAGGAATCTAGATGAAACCGGTTCTTATCACTGCTGACGCCGAAACCACTAAACAAAGGAATCTAGATGAAACCGGTTCTTATCACTGCTGACGCCGAAACCACTAAACAAAGGACTCTTAAAGTTCACTCCCCTGGACCTAGCCAAACCAGGTGTATCATCTTACCCCCCAATCACAGCTGACCTGACATTCGACCTCTGACCAATGAGAACGGCCTTTGACCTCCCCTTTCTGACCCTATAAGATAGGCGACCCAGAGCAGCCAAAGTCTCTTCGGCACATCTACCTTTCCCTGACTTACCACCGGACTATAGTTCATCCCTGAACGATAGTGAGCTCTGACCGGACTGCGCTTCGCATATTTGATGAGAACGGTAACGGTTGCATTAACGGTATTTATTCTTATTGTATTGATTGGCTGATTGTGTCTTGTATCTGTTTTCTTTCCCCCTAGCTGAGCCTGTTTAGTATTCATTGTTAGTATATTGTATCACTTGTTATACCTGTTTATTCTTATTTCTGTAACCCCCTTTTGTCCATTAGGGACTTAAATACAACCTTTTTACGGAGTTCTTATCTCCTTATTTCTATACAGTGGTCGTGTCTGTTTATTCGCATAATAGCGACAAGGTATATTACGGACACTGTCCGATAAGGTATATTCGCAGATTAGAGACAAAGTACTGCGAAGGAATCTCTGATTAAGGTATTGGTTCTTGGTGTACATAATACAATAAAAGGTACGCTACGCTTTGTTCGCACGTAGTTAGGTATAAAGGGTACGTTGGTTGCGGACTTATTACGTAACCAGCACTTTTCACTTATTGTCACTCTGGTCATATTTAATCGCCATTAACACACTGCTCTAACCCAAAGCTATTTGAAGCCAGTGCTGCAGGCCCAAGAAAATCCCCAACGGGGAGTATTAAAGCTGAATCGTCTAGCAGTCCGTGGTCCCCGTACCCTCCTTTATTATCCTGTGGCTCTCAGATCTACATGTTTCAGATACCTTCTGTATCCTTTTTCAAAATTCTATAAAGATAACTTTATGTGCATCCGTGCAAGAATTCTAATGTGAAATAAATCGTTCTTATATCCACTTATCTGAGTGGATGTTGTCAAGTGTAGACAAGAACTTTAAAGATATCTTGCTTTGAGCACTACCGAAATGATATGTACGTTATCCCCACCCATATATATTACCAGCAGAGGAAAGAATTTACATATATTGGGAGTTTAAGTGAAGATTGAAACCTACATAAGTGTGTTACCTAAGCGCTGGGCTCTTTTCATTTGCTGTTACAATTGCGTTTTAAAAGTGACAGTTAGGAACTGGATGACTGGTACTTTGGGGCTGATTCAGACCTGTTAGCAAGTTTGCAATTTTTGCATGATGAACAAAAACCATGCTGCACTGCAGGTGGGGCAGATGTAACATGTGCGTGGGGTGTGGTCAAACTGAAATCTAAATTTCAGTGTAAGAATAAGGCAGTCAGTATTTACCCTGCACAGAAACAAAATAACCCACCCAAATCTAACTCTCTCTGCGCCATATCTGATTGGTTGGCCATAGCCACATCCCATCTTAGTAAATGAACCCCTCCAAGGCTTAGTACATCTTTCCCTGATTGTGCTATATAACCAGGCAACCTCCCAGAAGCCTGGTCAGACCAAAAGCTGGTGGGCAAAACCCAGTAACTTCACAAAGCTTCGCCCACTGTGGGGTGCTGACACAATTTGTGTCATGATGCTGCATTGGGCGAGGCAGTATGACATTAGTGGCATAACTAGGTACCCCTGGTCCCTGGTCTGAAAGGTTAGCAACGATGGCTGTGAGGGGTGGAAGGTCCCTACTGCTCCCCTCTTACCGGCTTTGCTATGCTCTCAGATCCTTTGGATTTCAGAGGTTGAGGACTGCTGTTCTTGCTGCCCCCACCAACTTCCCCTGTGTCCACTCCGCTGTCCTCGCTGAGGGTCTGCCCGCTGTCGGACAGCTGGGAGAGAGAGGCTGGGAGAGAGACGGGCAGGACAGCTGCATAGAGGACAAACATCTCACATAAGTAACAAGACACAGTTACAGGTGGGTCAGATTCTCTAAGCTTCAAAAGTGATAAAATGGAGAGTGATAAACAGCCAACCAATCAGCTCCTACCTGCCATGTCACAGACTGTGCTTGAAAAATTTCAGGAAGGAGCTGATTGGCTGGTTGTTTATCACTCTCCATTTTATCACTTTTGAAGCTTAGAGAATCTGGCCCACAAGGTGAAATAGTCTGCAAGATGCAGGCATGGGCGCGATTCCTGCAAGTTAACCTGTGTTTTTAAAGCAGCACTTATTTTAAAAACAAAACAAACCTGCTGCTACCTTTTGAATGCTTATCGATTTAAAAATACAGGCTTACTTTGTGGCACTGCAGCCATACCAGCGCCTCACAAGCTATTACATAAGGCAAAATATATTTAGTCACAATAACACCTGCTTTTAACGTTTCATTGGCCTTCAGCAGGTTGCCACAGTGGTGCCAGGATATTTATGGACTCTAATGTTTCTATGGGCCGAATACAGATGCGATTGTTCTAATTGCTGCTTCTGCTACCTTTTGCCATATGCAACTGCAATTATATGCGAATATAAGCATAGGGGCCCCCACTGCTATCGCATCATTTCCCAACAGTGTACAATTCTTGAAACATTGTTAGTGTACCAGCCTTGCAAACCAGGTCATGTGGCAGAGTGTGAGTGCATCTGTAGCGCAGGCTGAGCTGCTCTCCCGGATCACAGAGGGCTCTCCAGTAGCATGTAACAGTGTGACTGCTAATTTATGCATGCCCAGAAAACGCCATCTGAACGGACATGACGCGCCTGCATTTATCCAATAACTCCCCATGACCACTCCCAAACACTGTCTTCCTGTCGCTCATTTCGTGTTGGATTCCCCAGTTCGATGGCAATTTCAATGCACTTTCTGCATGCATGCACTATGGCTCAGACACCTGTGCAGTAAGGAAGCATTGACTGGTGTCAGTACAATACCTGCTTTGGAACACACCTGAATGAGCCTTTATAGGTATAACCATGACAAGTACTTGTGAAGTACATGTGGCTGCAAGAACGTAACACTTACAGTAAGTTAAAAGTATTCATACCTCGAGTTTGGGGTACAGCTCGAATTTCATTCACATCAGGTTCACTGTTCGGTCGATGGACTTCCACCATCACAAAATGCTGGCTTGTGGCAGGATCGGATGTTTCTGGGTGTGAGGGAGAAGGTGGGCGAGGAGAACTTTCTACCACAGGCTTTAACCTAGTGGGTGACTGTACTCTGGGGAAAGGGGTCATCGGAGTCTGCGTAACCAGAGCCAGCTGGGCTGCAGGGCATAGAGGAGTCTGATTTCTGGGAGCAATGGTGGCATATATTGCGTGGTTTTGGTTCTGTGGAGAGGTCTGAGGTGTACTGAGAGGTGGTAGTGGAGGACTCGGTGTTGAGGGTGATGTAAGACTTGAAAGTGGTGGACTTGGGTGAGGTGGAGCTGTGAAGAAAAGTCCAGATTGTGACGATCCGGAGGAGGGGCGCTTGGCTCTTTCCCCACTCTGCCGCCGAAATACTGCAGGTGATTCTTCTTTAGGGAGAGGAGGCGGAGGCCTATAGGCTGGAGGCACCTCTAGGAGGGAGTTCACATCATCCTGCAAACATGTTTTAAAAAGTGTACTATTAAAGCCAGTATACACAGTGTAATGATTAGCATTACCGCCTCACAGCACGGAGGTCAAGGGTTAGAGTCCCACTATGGCTCTAACTGTGTAGCATTGGCAAGCATACTTTCTATTCCACCTGTCTCTGTACGGGTGGGATGTAATTAAGTCTGAATTCAGCAGCCGGATGGCATGCAGGCCAAACCGGGATATTTTTTTAAAGGGTCAATCCTGTGTATGGGCCATAGCATCGACTCAATGAAGGTCGACTTAGCATACATTAGGTCGACACCTAAAATAGATTGACAGGGATGGAAGGTTGACACAAGCATTAGGTCGAAAATGGGAAGGTCAAAAGTCAAAAGGTTGACGTGGGTTTTTCCCGATTTTGTCACATAGTCAACATGGACACCGTCTGAGTGTACCGCGTCCCCAAACATTGCTGGCATGCTTCGGGCACACTATTATATTTTACCACCACATCGTATTGGATGGTAGGGTAGGAAATACCACCCATTGGCACAAGTCAGATCAAAATTTTTTGAAAAACTCATGTCGACCTTTTAACTGTCGACCTTCCAACCCAGTCGACCTTAGACATGTAGACTTATTCAGGTGTTGACCTAAGCCCTGGTGATCTTCAGTGGTAGATGTAATATATGCCGACCTTCATAGGGTCAATCTAGTCACTGTATCCCTCAAGCCTTTACAAGGTAATACCAACGCCATACAAATGATTGCGCCCATAAAAAAAGTCTGAGTTTGCCTGGAATCCCGCATAGATGCCGAACTTGGACTTTAACCCCTTCCGTGGCACTCACGAGAATTTTCCAGGTTTTGTTCCAGTGCGCAGACTGGCAAACCCGGAAAATTTGTGGGCGTGCCACTGCCTGTGCTCCCTCCCACCGGTCAGCGCCATGCCCAGCTTCAGCGGCTGCCCGGCCCTGCCTTCTTCCCCCCTGCTGTGTGCAGCATGGCCGGGCAGCGGCTGATAGACTGTTCAGTGGTGCAGTGTGCTACAGCGGTGGGATTTTTTTAGGGAGAGCTCTCCACTGAAGGGGTTACTATAGTCAGCACTGTCTAGTGGAAATTGCTTTGGTATATCAACGTTTCAGACTTTATGAATTTTGTCAATATATCCTGACGAAAGACAAAGGGGGACATTTAATAGGATCATATATTTCGACTTTCGCAATTTTTTGTAAAAAAAAGCCCGCATTTTTTGTCCATAATTGCACATTTAATAAAATGCGAATTTCGGTAAAAATCTCATTACCAGGGAAGTCCAGGAACAGAGCATTTTCTCCCTTAAGGAGAGGGTTAGGTAGGCAACCATGCTATATATAGGGACTGGAGGTGGGATGGAGAGTTTGTGGGCTAAGAACCAGACCTCCCAACATGACTCTCTCCTGGACTTCCCTCTTAATTTATGAATGCTATCACCTGTGTTAAAGCACCTTTCTTCTCAATTAACCTGTTTAAATCATGTGATCACAATCGTTAATTAAAAGAGAAGTCCAGAAACAGATCATTGTGTCCCTCCTGGAATGGGCCATGTTGATAGGTATGAAAAACTGTCACAGCACAAAATGACTAAAGAGTTGTCCACAAGCCATCCAGATTAATGGAAACTTCATATATATATATAATGCATGGACTTTAATATCCAGAGCTGAGCAATCAAACCTTAGGGCAGAACATTTCACTTTCAGATGTGCCGGCCTGGTGCTATTTTTAGTAGTCTGTCCCTTGTGGCTTCAGCTAAAATATAACAAAACCTTTGTGATGTTTGAGGTTATTATGTCATTTTCTGTGTTATTACTGGTGTTCTTTCTGCCATGGTTGTGTTTTTGTCATTAAATAGTGCACGGAGCCTGCCCCTGACTAGCAGGTATCAATCCTGACATAGAAGATAATACTGACCAGAGAGATGTCAGGTAGCGTTGTCCGAGTTAGACTCCCAGAGTCGGTACTGCCCTCAGGGTCTGCGCCATTCTGTAAAGGTACAGGGCAAAATCAGTACAAAAATGGATAAAGAAATAATTCTGTATATCCCACAGTAATACACATAGGGATCGATTTAGACCTGCTTGCACCGGTCTTAAATAAGCCCTTGCCCGATGGTGTAGGCCCTCATTTTCCGTAATGCGCATGTGCAGGGTGAGGGAGCGCGTCAGTGTTATAGAGCACAGGGTGAGAGAGCGCGTCAGTGTGATAGAGCACAGGGTTAGGGAGCGCGTCAGTGTGATGAAGCACAGTGTGAGGGAGCGCGTCATTGTGATAGAGCACAGGGTGAGGGAGCATGTCAGTGTGATAGATCACAGGGTGAGGGAGTGCGTCAGTGTTATAGAGCACAGGGTGAGGGAGAGTGTCAGTGTGATAAAGCACAGGGTAAGGGAGCGTGTCAGTGTGATAGAGCACAGGGTGAGGGAAGGCATCAGTATGATAGAGCACAGGGTGAGGAAATGTGTCAGTGTGATAGAGCACAGGGTAAGGAAGCGCATCAGTGTGATAGAGCACAGGGTGAGGGAGCGCATCAGTGTGATAGAGCACAGGGTGAGGGAGCGCATCAGTCTTATAGAGCACAGGGTAAGGAAGTGCACCAGTGTGATAAAGCACAGGATGAGGGAGCATGTCAGTCTTATAGAGCACAGGGTGAGGGAGTGCTTCAGTCTTATAGAGCACAGGGTGAGGGAGCGCGTCAGTCTTATAGAGCACAGGGTGAGGAAGCGTGTCAGTGTGATAGAGCACAGGGTGAGGGAGCACATCAGTATGATAGAGCACAGGGTGACAGAGCATGTCAGTGTGATAGAGCACATGGTGAGGGAGTTTGTCAGCGTGATAAAGCACAGGGTAAGGGAGCGTATCAGTGTTATAGAGCACAGGGTGAGGGAGCGCCTCAGTGTTATAGGGCACAGGGTGAGAGAGATCATCAGTGTGATAGAGCACAGGGTTAGGGAGCGCGTCAGTATGATAGAGCACAGGTTGAGAGAGCGCGTCAGTGTGATAGAGCACAGGGAGACAGAGCATGTCAGTGTGATAGAGCACACGGTGAGGGAGTGTGTCAATGTGATAGAGCACAGGGTGAGGGAGTGTGATAAATGTGATAGAGCACAGAGTGAGGGAGTATGTCAGTGAGATAGTGCACAGGCCACACGGTGAGGGAGCGCATCATTGGGCTAGAGCACAGGCCGCAGGGTAGTGAGCATCAGTATGATAGATCACAGGCTGCAGGGTGAGGGAGTGCGTGTGTGATAGAGCGCAGGCCGCAGGGGGAGGGAGTGCGTCAGTGTGATAGAGTGCAGACCACAGGTTGAGGGAGTGCGTCAGTGTGATAAAGCGCAGGCCACAAGGTGAGTCAGTGTGATCGAGAGCAGGCCACAGGGTGAGGCAGTGTGTCATTGTGATATAGCACAGGTCGAGGGGTGAGGGAGTGCGTCAGTGTGAAAATGCACAGGCCCCAGGGTGAGAGAGTGCATCAGTGTGATAGAGCACGGGCGCAGGGTGAGGGAGTGCATCAGTGTGATAGAGCACAGGCCGCAGGGTGAAGGAGAGCATCAGTATGATGCAGCACAGGCCGCATGGTGAGGGAGCGCATCAGTGTGATAGATCGAAGGCCACAGGGTGAGGGAGCATGTCAGTGTGATAGAGCACAGGGTGAGGGAGCGCATCAGTGTGATAGGGCACAGGCCGCAGGGTGAGGGAGTGCATCAGTGTGATAGAGTGCAGACCACAGGTTGAGGGAGTGCGTCAGTGGGATAGAGCGCAGGCCACAGGGTGAGGCAGTGTGTCAGTGTGATCAAGTGCAGGCCACAGGGTGAGGCAGTGTGTCATTGTGATATAGCACAGGTCTAGGGGTGAGGGAGTGCGTCAGTGTGATAACGCACAGGCCCCAGGGTGAGAGAGTGCATCAGTATGATAGATCACAGGCCGCAGGGTGAGGGAGTTTGTCAGTGTGATAGAGCGAAGGCCGCAGGGTAAAGGAGAGCATCAGTATGATACAGCACAGGCCGCAGAGTGAGGGAGTGCGTCAGTGTGATAGAGCGCAGGCCACAGGGTGAGGGAGCATGTCAGTGTGATAGAGCACAGGGTGAGGGAGCGCGTCAGTGTGATAGAGCACAGGTCGCAGAGTGAGGGAGTGCGTCAGTGTGATAGAGCGCAGGCCACAGGGTGAGGGAGCATGTCAGTGTGATAGAGCACAGGGTGAGGGAGCGCTTCAGTGTGATAGAGCACAGGTCGCAGGGTGAGGGAGTGCGTCAGTGTGATAGAGCGCAGGCCACAGGGTGAGGGAGTACGTCAGTGTGATAGAGTGCCGACCACAGGTTGAGGGAGTGCGTCAGTGTGATAAAGCGCAGGCCACAGGGTGAGGCAGTGTGTCAGTGTGATCAAGCGCAGGCCACAGGGTGAGGCAGTGTGTCATTGTGATATAGCACAGGTCGAGGGATGAGGGAGTGCGTCAGTGTGAAAATGCACAGGCCCCAGGGTGAGAGAGTGCATCAGTGTGATAGAGCACGGGCGCAGGGTGAGGGAGTGCATCAGTGTGATAGAGCGCAGGCGCAGGTTGCGGGAGTGCATCAGTGTGATAGAGCGCAGGCACAGGGTGAGGCAGTGTGTCATTGTGATATAGCACAGGTCGAGGGGTGAGGGAGTGCATCAGTGGGAAAATGCACAGGCCCCAGGGTGAGAGAGTGTATCAGTGTGATAGAGCACGGGCGCAGGGTGAGGGAGTGCATTAGTGTGATAGAGCGCAGGCGCAGGGTGAGGGAGTGCATCAGTGTGATAGAGCACAGGCCGCAGGGTGAAGGAGAGCATCAGTATGATGCAGCACAGGCCGCATGGTGAGGGAGCGCATCAGTGTGATAGATCGAAGGCCACAGGGTGAGGGAGCATGTCAGTGTGATAGAGCACAGGGTGAGGGAGCGCATCAGTGTGATAGAGTGCAGACCACAGGTTGAGGGAGTGCGTCAGTGTGATAAAGCGCAGGCCACAGGGTGAGGCAGTGTGTCAGTGTGATCAAGCGCAGGCCGTAGGGTGAGGGAGTGCATCAGTGTGATAGAGTGCAGACCACAGGTTGAGGGAGTGCGTCAGTGTGATAAAGCGCAGGCCACAGGGTGAGGCAGTGTGTCAGTGTGATCAAGCGCAGGCCACAGGGTGAGGCAGTGTGTCATTGTGATATAGCACAGGTCGAGGGATGAGGGAGTGCGTCAGTGTGAAAATGCACTGGCCCCAGGGTGAGAGAGTGCATCAGTGTGATAGAGCACGGGCGCAGGGTGAGGGGGTGCATCAGTGTGATAGAGCGCAGGGGCAGGGTGAAGGAGAGCATCAGTATGATGCAGCACAGGCCGCATGGTGAGGGAGCGCATCAGTGTGATAGATCGAAGGCCACAGGGTGAGGGAGCATGTCAGTGTGATAGAGCACAGGGTGAGGGAGCGCGTCAGTGTGATAGAGCACAGGTCACAGAGTGAGGGAGTGCGTCAGTGTGATAGAGCGCAGGCCACAGGGTGAGGGAGCATGTCAGTGTGATAGAGCACAGGGTGAGGGAGCGCTTCAGTGTGATAGAGCACAGGTCGCAGGGTGAGGGAGTGCGTCAGTGTGATAGAGCGCAGGCCACAGGGTGAGGGAGTACGTCAGTGTGATAGAGTGCCGACCACAGGTTGAGGGAGTGCGTCAGTGTGATAAAGCGCAGGCCACAAGGTGAGGCAGTGTGTCAGTGTGATCAAGCGCAGGCCACAGGGTGAGGCAGTGTGTCATTGTGATATAGCACAGGTCGAGGGATGAGGGAGTGCGTCAGTGTGAAAATGCACAGGCCCCAGGGTGAGAGAGTGCATCAGTGTGATAGAGCACGGGCGCAGGGTGAGGGGGTGCATCAGTGTGATAGAGCGCAGGGGCAGGGTGAGGCAGTGTGTCAGTGTGATCGAGCGCAAGCCACAGGGTGAGGCAGTGTGCCATTGTGATATAGCACAGGTCGAGGGGTGAGGGAGTGCATCAGTGTGAAAATGCACAGGCCCCAGGGTGAGAGAGTGCATCAGTGTGATAGAGCACGGGCGCAGGGTGAGGGAGTGCATCAGTGTGATAGAGCGCAGGCGCAGGGTGAGGGAGTGCATCAGTGTGATAGAGCGCAGGCACAGGGTGAGGCAGTGTGTCATTGTGATATAGCACAGGTCGAGGGGTGAGGGAGTGCATCAGTGGGAAAATGCACAGGCCCCAGGGTGAGAGAGTGCATCAGTGTGATAGAGCACGGGCGCAGGGTGAGGGAGTGCATCAGTGTGATAGAGCGCAGGCGCAGGGTGAGGGAGTGCATCAGTGTGATAGAGCGCAGGCACAGGGTGAGGGAGTGCACCAGTGTGATAGAGCACGGGCGCAGGGTGAGGGAGTGCATCAGTGTGATAGAGTGCATCAGTGTGATAGAGCGCAGGCGCAGGGTGAGGGAGTGTGTCAGTGTGATAGAGCACAGGGTGAGGGAGCACTTCAGTGTAATAACGATGTCCCTATATTAAGTATGGGAGTGGGAGGCACCAATTTCCTTTCTGGCATAGGGCACTAAATCTAGTAACGGCACTGCAATGTGCATTGCTCACAGGCAGCTAGCCGGTGTGCTGACACTGTCAGACATAACTAGCCAAATCAGGGGCAGCATCTCAGGAGCTCTGTAAGCTGTGATGTTCGCAGCTTGCTGAGCAAACCTTAATCAGGCCCACTGTTCCCTCAACTGACATCTCGCACTACAACTGAGTGCGGTCTGCTTAATCACAGAGGGGGAAAAGGGAAGTACCTGGCCTCCAAGGCTGACGCCTTAGGCCTGCAGTCCATCGGGGATCTAATGCAGTGGATGTGCTGCCCCTAACAGGTGACTCAAGCCTCTTGGAAATCCACTGCTGTCCATCAGAAACCCTGCTCTTTCTCCATGTATGTAAATTAATTAACAATCATCCATATTAATATGCAATAAACATGACAGATGCAGCTTATAAAATGTGTTACAACATTTTTGGGATTTCATTCAGTTTATATTTCAAGCTGTTCCATAGAAGGCAGCAAGCTGGAGAATTCATATCATATGCGATGGATATTCCTGGTGGGATGCAGTAATTGGCAATTTATGCCAGACGTGCACAATAATGTGTGCCAACAATTTATTCTTTATCTGCTATAAATGTAGAATAAATCAGCAGCCAGGATACACTGATTATTAGGAATATGGCTTTGACAGAGCTTGTCTGAGCCAAGCAGAGGCAGGCAATCATAGCACTAACTCTAGATGGAAATTCTTCTATCCGCCCAGCAGGGGGCAGTACATTCAGAATTTATACCTAAATAGAGAACCATATCTAGAATGTTAATGCCATATGCCATGGTTGGACTGGCCTCAGGAGTACATGGGAAATATGTATGCACCAGCAGAATTTAATCTATCTATCTATCTATCTATCTATCTATCTATCAATATACACACACATATATATATATATATATATATATATCTATATCTATATATCTTATATATTTGGCTACATCTGTCACTCAAAGTGTGTCTGGAGCTATAACGCTGGGTGGAGCCTCTGACTCACATGACTGACTCACATGACAGAGAACCAGCCCAGTGAGCCCACAGACAGTGCCAGACACCCTCTGCCTCTCCATGTTACACAGCAAAGACACAGCTACTCACCACACACACCAGGTGAGCGCCCCACACCTCCATACCTCCCAACATGACCCTCTCCAGGAGGGACAGAATGCTCTGTTTGTGGACTTCCATCTTAATTTATGATTGTCATCACCTGTCATTTTAAACAGGGTAATTGATAAGAAAGGTGTTTAAGCACAGGTGATGGTAATCCATAAATTAAGAAGAAAGTCCAGAAACAGAGCAATGTGTCCCTCCTGGAGAGGGTCATGTTGGTTATGCACCTCCCTCCCTCCCCCCCCCCATTCACGGCATCCCCACGATTAAATGGCACATGCAAAACACTGACATGGCTATGGTCGACAATGAAAAAGGTTGACAAGATTTATTTTTCACTTTTTCAATGTTTTCATATTCATTCTCATGTGTCGACATGGACACCAATTAAGTGCCACACTTATGTCAACATTTACATGTGTTGACCTTTCTGTGTTGATTTTTTCTTGTGGCGATTCGCGGCACCCCCCGCGACACCCCTCCCGCGATTTGCAGCACCCCCCCCCCGCAATTCGCGGCACCCCCGGTAACTCCTGCGATTCGCGGCCCCACCCCGTGACACCCCCCCCTCCTGCAATTCGCGGCACCCCGCGACCCCCCCTCCCACGATTTGCGCCAACCCCCCGGGCCCCCCCTCCCGCGGTTCACGGTGCCCCCCACGACCCCCCCTGCCGCGATTCCCCACCCCTGACCCCCCTCCTGTCATTGCGGCAACCCCCCGCCCCCGCGACCCACCCTCCCGCAATTCACTGCAACCCCCCGCGCCCCCCCATCCCACGATTCGCGGCACCCACACCCCCCCACGACCCCCCTCCCGCAATTCACGGCATCCACCCACGACCCCTCCTCCCATGATTCGCGGACACCCCTCACCTCCTCCCTCCCCCCCACCCCCGCGCATGATTCACGGCAACCCGAGGATTAAATGGCACATGCAAAACACTGGCACGGCTATGGTCGACAATGAAAAAGGTTGACATGAGTTTTTGAAGATTTATTTTTCTCTTTTTGAATGTTTTCATATTCATTCTTATGTGTCGACATGGACACCGATGAAGTGCCACACTTATGTCAACATTTACATGTGTTGAACTTTCTGTGTAGATTTTTTCTTGTAGCAATTTTTTTCCAGTGACAACTATGAACTATGTGCACGTCAACCTACACATCATCAACCAATTCTTTGTATAAGATATAACACCTGTTCTGTTTTACTGTAGGTGTTTTAAGTCAGACCTTTTACTGCTACTATTACTGTTTATGTAAATGCATTCTGAATGACAGCAACATCCTACCATCCTTCTACAAGAATATATAACCAACTAGGTGATTCATCGCGCCCCGTGCCCCCCCCTCCCGCGATTTGCAACCCCCCCTCGCGCAATTCACGCCCCCTCCCACACTTTGCGGACCCCCGCCCTCTCCCGCGATTCGCCGACACCTGCGCCCCTCCCTCCCTTGATTCACGGCACCCCCCGCGCCCCTCCCGCAATTCACGGCACCCCTAAGCCCCTCTTTAGTCCCCCGTATACTCACACACCCCTATCACTACCCAGCTTCCTGCTCTCCTGAACCGTAACTTCCACCACTGGGGAGTCGCTGATGCTGTTTTGCCCACATGCCCCTATCATGCCTCATAGCCCAGCCTCCTGCTCTCATGCACCCGAATTCCCACCCAGTAGGAGGAGACACTGACTAAGGGCCACCATCCTGTACTGCCACGCTGGACCCTCACCCACTGGCAGAAGCTGCACAGTATCTCCCACCCTCCTCTTTAGTCCCCCTTATGCCCACACACCCCTATCACTACCCAGCCTCCTGTTGTCCTGTGTCGTGACCTCCGCCAGTGGGGAGCCGCTGACTCAGAAACACCCTACTATACTATTGCACACACACACCTAAACAACATGCGCACACAGCCCCCCCCCCCCACACCCACAAATGTCACTGTACCATCCACACTATCAATGTACATCTTACTCTGTAACCGCTTTTTAATTAAACAAAACAATACACACCCCTTCCACATCATATGCTCTCTATGTAACACATCTCACCTATAACTCAAGTTGCAATACAGGCCATCTTTCATACAATTCTAACCATCTTTCTCATATACAAATGTTCACAAATTAAGGGGGCGCAGCCCCTTACGACGGTGTGAAGAGCGCCCGTAGGGCGCGATGAATCACCAAGTTTATATATATATATATATATCTATATATATATATATATATAGATATATATATATATATAGATATATATATATATAGATATAGATATAGATATATATATATATATATATAGATATATATATATATAGATATATATATATATATATATATATATAGATATATATATATATATATATATATATATAGATATATATATATATAGATATATATATATATATATATATATATATATATATATATATCTATCTATCTATATATATATATATATATATATATATATATATATATATATATATATATATATATATATAGATATGAAGAAGGATTCCCGGCACTCACTGTTGGAGGGATGAGAACTTTGGTGCCACACAGTCCTGGTGCGGATAGGTATATGTTGAAGCGAGTGGGCACTCTTAAGATTTTTCACCCTGCACGGCGGCAGGTTTTAGAAGTAAATAAGTTGAAAACACAAGTTTAGTGACCCACTAAACTTGTGTTTTCAACTTATTTACTTCTAAAACCTGCCGCCGTGCAGGGTGAAAAATCTTAAGAGTGCCCACTCGCTTCAACATATATATATATATAGATATATATCTATATAGATATATATAGATATATAGATATCTATATATAGATATCTTGGTGCCCAAAACATCCTCAAAAAGCATTGGACCTGGCCACACTCCCAAAGTCCCTTCGATGTTCTTTGGATAAAAAATATTTGGACACACAATATGGCAGCAGTTTTCATCCACTGTATGTGGGCAGTCAATTTACTGCAGGTATTAAGCTTACTTCCAAATGACCTACACCCTAATTCAGATTTGTACGCAATGCCAATGTTCATGCAACTGAGCATTTATCGGTAGCATAATATGGTGCAATGGCCATTACTGTTTGGGGCAAAATATGGTTCAAGGGGCATTACTGTGAGGGGCATAATATGGTGCAAGGGGTTTTACTGTGAGGGGCATATAATGGAGCAAGGGTCATTACTGTGTGGGGCATAATATGATGTAAGGGGCATTAATGTGTGATGTATAATATGGTGCAAGGTGCATTACTGTGTGTGGCATAATATGGTGCAAGGGCATTACTGTGTGTGTGGCATAAGATGGTGCAAGGGACATTCCTGTGTGGGGCATAATATGCTGCATGGGGCATTACTGTGTGTGGCATAATATGGTGCAAGGGACATTCCTGTGTGGGGCATAATATGGGGCACTACTGTGTGTGTGGCATAATATGGTGCAAGGGACATTCCTGTGTGGGGAATAATATGGTGCATGGGCATGGGGCATTACTGTGTGTGGCATAATATGGTGCAAGTGAAATTACTGTGTGTGGCATAATATGGTGCAACGGCCATTACTGTGTGTGGCATAATGTGGTGCAAGTGGCATTACTGTGATATTGTGCAAGGGGCATTACTGTGTGTGGGGCATAATATGGTACAAGGGGCATTACTGTGAGGGGCATAATATGGTGCAAGGGGCATTACTGTGTGAGGCATAATATGGTGCAAGGGGCATTACTACAAATCCAGGCTCCAGTGGTGACTGTCCCCTGCAGCAGCTCACCCGTGCACTGACTGTGGGGTGAGCCCGCTTCCTCCGTTGTAATGACAGCGGAGAATCACGCTGTCACTGCTATAGAAGCACTCAGTCCTGATTGGCTGTAGGCATCTCCATGAAGACTATAAAACTTTTTTGTTAGTATCGATTGGTTTTACCCTTCAGCTTGGACCTATTTATTTCTGCCTATGCATCTCTTTGATGTCCTTCTCCGGATAGTCATTGGAGCTGTGCTTTAGAAACACTCAGCCCTGATGTCCATGGAGACACCTACAGCCAATCAGGGTTGAGTACTTCTAAAGCACAATGACTAAAATTGAACTATATCGCATTTTTTGGCTGCAAACTTGCATCTCATTAAATAGTCGAATTCTTTAAAAAAAAAATGCGATAAGGTGCGATTTTGGAACCTTACTAAAAATCGCATCCCATTAAATCTCACCGTACATCTCTTTCTCTCTCACACTTGCACAAACACAGGCAATCATGAGGCAGCAGACGAGCTTTTGAAGCATTTGCTTTGAGTGGGCTAACTAGCAGGGGCGGGCTGGGTTGGGGGGCAGGGTGCCACATGCCCCCCGGGCCGGTATGTAGTGGCTGGGCCGGCTGTGTGCATCTTGAAGTTGCACAGCCCTGCTGCCGCAGCCGTCTCCGGGTCCTGCTGCCACACACTGTCCTCCCTGTATGGCGACGGCCCCTCCAAAAATGGCCGCCGCCTTGGAGGAGACAGACACTAGAGATACTGCTATACCTCTAGTGTCCGTCAGAGAGTGTCTGTCTGACAGCGCGGCCAGCGCTACCCGGAAGTGCGGCTTCTGGTAGCACTGGCGCACTGTTTAAAAGGAACCCCATGACGAGGAGCATCCAGGGCTGCTGAGAGGGGGAGCAGGTACAGTTTAACTGCGGAGGCCCGCCGGCAGGAGCACGGGTGGCCCTGCACCAGGAGCAGGGCCGGCGCCACCACTAGGCAAATCTAGGCATTTGCCTAGGGCGCCGGCCACTGGAGGGCGGCATTTTGTGCCACCCGGGTACCTGTCGTTCGGCGCTGTCTATTTAAATCTGGCGGCGGAGGCAGCGGGGGTCCCTGCAGTCCATTAGAAATCACAAGCGCTAACCGCCAGGCTATGCGGAAGCGCTTCTAGTGTGAAAACTCTGGCAGCACGGCGCACGCTGATCTCAGCCAATCAGCGTGCTGCCAGTGTTTTCACACTAGAAGCGCTTCCGCATAGCCCGGCGGATAGCGCTCGTGATTTTTAATGGACTGCAGGGACCCCCGCTGCCTCCGCCGCCTGATTTAAATAGACAGCGCCGAACGGCAGGTACCACCACAACCCCCCCGGCACCGGGGCGCCCCCACCCCGACTCGCCTGGGGCGCTCCGGTGCCTTGCACCGGCCCTGACCAGGACTGAATGAAGTACTAGGAACTGTTCCTGTCTGGGACCGGATCATGGATGCTGCATGTAGTGAGGAGGCCCTGGAGGAGCTCATGGAGGCTGAGCTCAAGCTGACACTGCTAGGAAAAACTGCCTGCACTGTAAGTACATTGTTCTGCCTAGACTTTTACATGGTGTGTATGTGTATATATGTGTGTGTATATATGTATATAAGTGTGTGTGTATGTCTATCTATCTATCTATCTATCTATCTATCTATCGATCGGTAATGAACAAACAGTGCCACTCCATGGGTTAAAGCAGGCAAATATGTTTATTGGGCATTACGGTGTGTGGCATTATGTGTAATAGGCATTACGGTGTGTGGCAATTTGTGTAACGGGCATTGCGGTGTTGGCATTATGTGTAATGGGCATTGATTAATTGGCATTATGCTTAATTGGCATTGCGGTGTTGTCTTTATGTGGAATGGGCATTACGTTGTGTGTCATTATGTGTAATGGGCATTACGTTGTTGGCATTATGTGTAATGGGCATTACGGTGTGTGGCAATATGTGTAATGGGCATTGCGGTGTTGGCATTATGTGTAATGGGCATTGTTTAATTGGCTTTACGGTGTGTGGCAATATGTGTAATGGGCATATCGGTGTTGGCATTATGTGTAATGGGCATTGTTTAATTGGCATTATGCTTAATGGGCATTGCGGTGTTGGCTTTATGTGGAATGGGCATTACGGTGTGTGGCATTAGGTGTAATAGGCATTACAGTGTAAAATTTTGCAGCGCGCGTCCGGCGCGCGCTGTCCCTGTTTCGGGGGGGGGGGGGGGGTGTGTGTGTGTGTAGGGGAATGACTGTTTAATAATTGCTGCATAGTACATAGAGGGGAGAGGGTAGGGTGGTGAAACGATGGTGATGGTGGTGGGCCACTTGCTTGTGTTGCCCCCCAGGCTGAAAGTTGCCAGCCAGCCCCTGCTAACTAGTATAGTTTATAAAGCTGGAAAGTCAGGGGACTTTTGAAGAGAGCATTTGAATCCCATGACCTCCATCTGTCCTCTAGAATGTATTATGCCACCAGTCCACCACACAGAACAATCTACGACTAGCACATGCGGCAGCACAAGCTTTATGTGTAACTACAAGAACATCGCCCCAATGACTATCCAGAGAAGGAAATCAAAGAGATGCATAGGCAGAAATAAATAGGTCCGAGCTGAAGGGTAAAACAAATCGATACTAACAACAAAAAGTTTTATAGTCTAATCTTCGTCCACTAAAGATAAGAATCTGGAAGCAGACTGCAGATGTGATCAACATTTATAAACTCTTTATTGGGCTTGGCCTGAATCTCACTTCTCCCCTTGGTAAGTTTGAAGAACAATGGAGTTTTCAGTGCAGCTGTAGCTGACTTCCGTATTACACAGTACGGTCAGCATTGTGGAGCGATTCAGCCGCTCACTGTCTATAATGGGTGCAGTGTGTGCTGCCCCTGAATCCATGCTGTACACAGAGAGTGACATTTGAGATGCGAAAATTAGATTTGTGCAAAATCATATATATTTAATGAGTTGCGAAAAACGGCTAAAACGATTTTTAGTAATGCCGGAACTCGCAACCAGAAGTTTTCCCATTATAAAGTATACTAATCGCATATTTATTGAGGTACAAAAACGAGAAAATGTAACTAAAAATCGCCACACATGCAGACCAGGTTCTGACAGGCGAATTTGCCAGAACCATGCACAGATCATTGAGATCTGTGCAGGGTCCTGTCTTAAAAAATGTGTAAAAGTTATTTATTTATTTTTAAAATGGCGTGAGGTCCCCCCTCCTGAGCATAACCAGCCCCGGACTCATTGAGCCGGACCTGGTTTCAAAATACGGGGGACCCCCAGATTTTTTGTCCCCCCGTATTTTTGAAACCAGGTCCGGCTCAATGAGCCCGGGGCTGGTTATGCTCAGGAGGGGGACCTCACGACATTTTTATTTTATTTTTTTAACAAAAATTCGCAAATTTCCTCAAATTCGCACAATTTCAGGCCTAAAAATCGCACAATTTCATGACTAAAATCCTAAAAACTAATGACCATTATCGCACCATATTGCACTTTTTTTGCCCGTAACACGCAGCTCATTAAATATGCAAATTTGCGTAAAAAATTTTGATTTGAAAAAGTGCTATAATGCGCAATTTTGGAAAGTGACTAAAACTCTCATCCCGGTAAATGTCACCCAGAGCTTCTTCAGTCAATGGGTAACACATACCTCCCAACCGTCTCAATTACCACAGGAATATCCCAGTTTTCAGGGACGCTCCCGCTTCCCTCCCACAGCTGGCAGTGTCCTGAGGTGGGGGGGGGGGGAGTTGGGAGTCCCCACTGTAAGTTGCTGGCGAGCGCTAAATAGACGCTGTGCGCATGCGTACAGTGTTATGTTGCCCTGGCTTGGGCACCAGGGACAATACGGGTTCCAGACGGAGAGATGATAAGGCGTGAGCCCATAGCCGGGACCGCCGGTTAGGACGGCCACAGCGGGTCCTACACTCTCTCTGTTGAGTCCCCGAGGCAGGTGGCAAACCCCTGCGGAGCTAGGCTTCACCTGTGGCCGCCGCGTTCGAAGGAGCGAGTTAAGCCCGCTCCGACCCCGATGCAGCAAGGTCTTATGTGGTGACAAGGGGTAAGCGACCGCCACGGGGAACACTCAAGAGGATAAGCTGACTACTGGTCCTAACTGGAAACTGGCCCCTAACTGCTGGCACCAGGCCAAGACGGGGAGTGCGACCTAGTCGCAGACACCAGCAGATAGAAGGGAGTCCCCAAGAATACTCCAAAGGGACCGTGACTCCCAAAGCAGGGATCTGGAAGAACGGTGACACTCCTGCCTAAACAGAACACTAATGGCAGACGGGGGCCAGGGAACACATACAAAAGGACGGGGACAAGGAAACAAAGAAGATAACAAAGGACAGTCCCACGGAGGGGCTAGCCACGGAGGGCCAGAGAACCAAGGAAGATAAAGACCAGAGCTCCACTGGAGCACTTACGTGACCCACGAAAGATGGAGACAGTGGGTCCGCTGCAGGCTCACAGGCTGATGGAGGAATACAGCAGAGGAGTCCGGTGAAGTGCTGGAAACAAGGGATCCACAGGAACAAACAGCTGACAGGCTGGGAGACAGGACAGGCTGCAATGGAGATCTGCAGCCAGGAGAACTGGGACCAAGGACCCAGGGGACCGGAGAGAAGAAGCTGATAGCAACAATAGCACAAAGCTATAACCGGCGTCTGTGCCCAGCAGACGCCGGCTATTTATTCAAATCTCGCGCCGCCTGACACGTCAGGCGCGCGCGTTGCTGGCTGCCGGGCGGAAGCTCGGGGACGTTGCCTAGCAACGCCCCGACGCTTAGCCTCCGAGCGAGGCTTGGGACGCTGCTCGGCAGCGTCCCCCGCCGCGTCAGATGACGCTGCGTCTGCAGCGTCAGATGACACTGTGCTCGCCGTCCGTCCGGGTGCAGGGACACCCGGACGGCGTGCAACAGTACCCCCCCCTTGAGGAAGGGTTAACAACCCTTTCCCACCAGGTTTATCCGGGAATTGACAAAAAAAGGCCCTCCTAAGATTGGGTGAATGCAAATCTACATCGGAAACCCAGGACCTCTCTTCGGGACCAAATCCCCTCCAGTGTACCAGAAACTGCAAGGAACCTCTCACAAGTCTAGAATCGAGGATCTTTTCCATGCGGAACTCCTGTTGCCCCTGCACCATCACTGGGGCAGAGCCATTCCTCAGTCTGCGAGGAAATCTCTGTGAAAACACCACCGGCTTAAGAAGCGAAGCATGAAAGGTACTCGAAATCCTGAGGGACTTAGGTAAAGCAAGACGGAATGCTACCGGATTAACCCTCCTGACAATCCGAAAAGGCCCAATGAACCGAGGTCCTAACCTTGCTGATGGTTGGTGAAGCTTTTTATTACGGGTGGATAGCCACACCCAGTCACCAACTTTGAAAGAGCAAGGCCGTCTGGATTTGTCAGAGAATACCTTCTCTCTGAAAGCAGCTTCTTTAAGGGCCAAGTGGACTTTCCTCCATACGACTTTGAGGCGAGAGGCAGCTGACGAAGAAGAGCCAGAGGCATTCGGTCCCAGAGAATTAGCCCGTGGATGGAATCCGTAGACTGCAAAAAAGGGCGACGTCTTAGAGGCCGAATGATGTGCGTTATTATACGCAAATTCGGCTAACGGCAAGAAACTAACCCAGTCATTTTGAAGTTTGGAAACAAAAATCCTCAGATATTGTTTAAGAGATTGATTAAGGCGTTCTGTTTGTCCATTGGCCTGTGGATGGAATGCGGAAGTAAGGCTGATCTTCACCTTTAAGGCAGCACAGAACATTCTCCAAAACTGAGCCACAAACTGTGGACCCCGGTCGGACACAATATCACTGGGAAATCCGTGCAGACGAAAAATGTGTTGAAGAAATAGCGTGGCCAGCTCTTTAGCCGAGGGTAACCGCCTTAAAGCCACGAAATGCGCCATCTTAGAAAATCTATCGATGACGACCCAAATGACTTGACAGTGTGATGAGACTGGAAGACCCACAATAAAATCCATGGCCAGATGGGACCAAGGCCTGCCTGGGACGGACAAAGGCAACAACTCCCCCAATGGTCGAGAACGAGGAACTTTATGTCGGGCACACTCCGGACAAGACAAGACAAAGTCCTTGCTGTCCCTGGCCATCCCTGGCCACCAGACCACTCGGGATAATAAAGCAAGGGTTTTATATACTCCTGGGTGACCCGAAATCTTAGTATCATGGCATTCTGCCAACACTCTGCGTCTCAATGAAGGAGGAACAAATAGTTTGTTCTCCGGAGTTTGGGCTGGAGCTTGCCCTTGAGCTTGCCGGAGAAGACCCTCCAAGGTCTGGCTAACTCCGGCATGGATACAAGATGAAGGAATGATGGACCCAGACTTGATCCCACCCTCTTGTTGAGGAACAAAACATCTGGAAAGGGCGTCTGCCTTAATGTTTTTTGATCCAGGGACATAAGAAATAATGAAATTAAATCTCATAAAGAAGAGTGCCCACCGGGCTTGGCGAGCGTTCAGCCTTTTGGCTAATTCAATGTATTGTAGATTCTTATGATCGGTCAAGACCAGAATCTGATGAACAGCTCCTTCCAGCCACTGACGCCATTCATCAAAGGCCCACTTGATGGCAAGTAACTCCCTGTTGCCCACATCATAATTGGACTCAGCTTGAGAAAATTTTCTGGACATGTAGGCACAGGGGTGGAATTGTGAAGACTCCGGGTCTCTCTGAGAGAGAACCGCCCCGGCCCCAACTTCGGAGGCGTCGACTTCTACCACAAATGGCAGCTCAGGGTTGGGATGTCTAAGAACTGGAGCCTAGATGAAGGCTTGCTTCAAGGTCTTGAAAGCCTGTTCTACCTGAGGAGACCATGCTGATGGATCCGCACCTTTCTTGGTCAACGCCACCAAGGGTGCCACAATTGAAGAAAAGGCATGAATGAATCGCCTATAATAATTGGCGAACCCAAGAAATCGCTGGACTGCTTTTAAATTGGTGGGTCGCACCCAATCTAAAATGGCTTGTAATTTCTTGGGGTCCATTTGGAACCCTTGTGAAGAAATTATATATCCCAAGAAAGACACCTGGGTCACCTCAAATTCGCATTTCTCTAATTTAGCGAATAACTGATTCTCGCGTAATTTTTGCAGAACCTGACGAACTTGTGTCCTATGCGAGTCCAAGTCTTGGGAGAAAATTAAAATATCATCTAAATAGACAACTACGAATTTGCCCAAGAATTCCCGAAGGACATCGTTAATAAAATCCTGAAAAACGGCTGGGGCATTGGATAAACCGAACGGCATTACCAGGTACTCATAGTGCCCCGTCTGAGTACTGAATGACGTTTTCCACTCGTCCCCTTCCAGGATTCTTATGAGGTTATAAGCCCCCCTAAGGTCAATTTTAGAAAAAATGGTAGCGGAACGTAGTTGGTCAAACAGAACCGTAATTAAAGGAAGGGGATAGGTGTTTTTCACCGTAATTTTATTAAGGGCACGGAAATCTATGCACGGCCTCAAAGAACCATCCTTCTTTTCCACAAAGAAGAAGCCGGCGCTGAGCGGAGATTTAGAGGGCCGAATAAACCCCTTGGACAAACTTTCTTGGATGTAGTCATCCATGGCCTTTGTCTCCGGGAGAGACAATGCATAAAGTCTACTCTTGGGCAATGGCGCGTTGGGGACCAATTGTATGGCACAGTCGTATGGCCGATGTGGAGGTAAACTGTCGGCCTTACCCTTAGAAAACACGTCTGCGTAATCCCGGTAGGGAATGGGAATCCCCGCTAAAGAGGTGGATTTCACAGGGAGCGAAATATGAAGGCACTTCTGTCGACAATTGGGGTTCCACTGGGTAATCTCCCCAAGGCGCCAATCAATGATGGGATTGTGTTTTCTCAACCAGGGGAAACCCAACACGATGGGTACCGAAGGACATGAGATTAACAAGAAAGTGATCTCCTCCTGGTGAAATAGACCAATGGTCAACTGTATGGGTGGAGTCTGAAAAGTAACGGCCCCATTGGACAGAACCCCACCATCTAAGCCCCGTAAGGTAATGGGGATAGGTAGCTGGAGTTGCGGAATCCCCAAGCTCTGGGCGAGGGAAGAGTCCAAGAAATTACCAGCCGCGCCGCTGTCAATAAACACTGACCCCGAAAAATTACCCCCTTGAAAATAAATATGCCCCGGGATAAGTAATGAATCTAGAGAGGAAAAGAGCTGGAGGCCAAAGTGAACCCTCTCTTCGTTCACTTGGCCCGGCCTTTTACTGGCCTATTGGGGCAATTTCTCAAGATGTGACCTTTACAGCCACAGTATAAACACAGACCTGAACTTAAACGACGAGCCCTTTCTTCCGGGGAAATGCGAGCTGCCCCAAGTTGCATGGGCTCCTCACTTTCCTCAGGGGTCATCGGAACATAGGGAACCACCCGAGTGAGCGAGCCCCGCTCCGACCTCCGCTCACGGAGGCGGCGGTCAATTTTAATGGCTAATTCCATTAACTTGTCCAATGTTTTAGGTGCCGGATATTGGATGAGGCAATCCTTGATCTCATCGGAAAGACCACAACGAAACTGACTGCGTAATGCAGGGTCGTTCCACCCGCAATCATTCGCCCATCGGCGGAACTCGGTACAATAAACCTCGGCTGGGTCTTTCCCTTGCCTAAGGGCTCTAAGATGGGTCTCTGCTGAGGCTTCGCGGTCAGGATCATCATACAACAACCCTAGGGAACTAAAGAAGCTGTCTACGGAAGCCAGGGCTGGGCTGTCCGAAGGCAATCCAAAGGCCCAGGTCTGGGGGTCACCCTGGAGCAACGAGATAACTAGTCCAATACGCTGGGCCTTGTATGAGAAGGAGCGTGTTTTGAGCCGAAAATACAACTTGCAACTCTCACGAAAATTAAAAAAGGTTTTGCGGTCTCCAGAGAACCGATCAGGCAAGTTCATTTTGGGATCTGAACCCCCTGAGTCTGGAGGTCGCGACCTCTGCTCTTGGGACGCTACCTTCAAGGACAATTCCCGGACCATCTGAGTAAGCCCTTGAAGCTGATCAGAAAAAGTCTGAGACGGGGTACTCATAATATCAAACGACACAAAATAACTACCCCTCCAAGTATTTGACAGGGGAGACCTGTCTTTATTCTGGCCGGTTATAATGTTATGTTGCCCTGGCTTGGGCACCAGGGACAATACGGGTTCCAGACGGAGAGATGATAAGGCGTGAGCCCACAGCCGGGACCGCCGGTTAGGACGGCCACAGCGGGTCCTACACTCTCTCTGTTGAGTCCCCGAGGCAGGTGGCAAACCCCTGCGGAGCTAGGCTTCACCTGTGGCCGCCGCGTTCGAAGGAGCGAGTTAAGCCCGCTCCGACCCCGATGCAGCCAGGTCTTATGTGGTGACAAGGGGTAAGCGACCGCCACGGGGAACACTCAAGAGGATAAGCTGACTACTGGTCCTAACTGGAAACTGGCCCCTAACTGCCGGCACCAGGCCAAGACGGGGAGTGCGACCTAGTCGCAGACACCAGCGGATAGAAGGGAGTCCCCAAGAATACTCCAAAGGGACCGTGACTCCCAAAGCAGGGATCTGGAAGAACGGTGACACTCCTGCCTAAACAGAACACTAATGGCAGACGGGGGCCAGGGAACACATACAAAAGGACGGGGACAAGAAAACAAAGAAGATAACAAAGGACAGTCCCACGGAGGGGCTAGCCACGGAGGGCCAGAGAACCAAGGAAGATAAAGACCAGAGCTCCACTGGAGCACTTACGTGACCCACGAAAGATGGAGACAGTGGGTCCGCTGCAGGCTCACAGGCTGATGGAGGAATACAGCAGAGGAGTCCGGTGAAGTGCTGGAAACAAGGGATCCACAGGAACAAACAGCTGACAGGCTGGGAGACAGGACAGGCTGCAATGGAGATCTGCAGCCAGGAGAACTGGGACCAAGGACCCAGGGGACCGGAGAGAAGAAGCTGATAGCAACAATAGCACAAAGCTATAACCGGCGTCTGTGCCCAGCAGACGCCGGCTATTTATTCAAATCTCGCGCCGCCTGACTGACGTCAGGCGCGCGCGTTGCTGGCTGCCGGGCGGAAGCTCGGGGACGTTGCCTAGCAACGCCCCGACGCTTAGCCTCCGAGCGAGGCTTGGGACGCTGCTCGGCAGCGTCCCCCGCCGCGTCAGATGACGCTGCGTCTGCAGCGTCAGATGACACTGTGCTCGCCGTCCGTCCGGGTGCAGGGACACCCGGACGGCGTGCAACATACAGCATCTATTGCCGCAGCCAGAGGGGCTGGGGGCATGGCCTGAGGCTCCCAGAGCCTCTCTGTCATTCCCCCACAGCATCAAAATGGGGGCATGGCCTTTGTCCCTCCTCGCCATACCTAAAAGTTGGGAGGTATGGGTAACAGGCATTAAAGGGAAGAACTACTATAAAGATGATAAGTGCTCTCCACCAAAGACACTGAAATAGATGAGGGTGGTAGGGCCACACATGATAAGGGCCAAAGAATGGAGAATTGTGAGAAAGCGAATGCAGCAAGGGATATGAGAACTCTCAGGGAAATGTATCAAGTCTTGGGGGCCCAATTGCCATAGGATTGCATATGCAATGCGATCTGGGCAGGATCTACCACCCAGGATTGCATTGCAAGATGCAGGGACAGGCGCTCTGAAAGGAGCCCATCCCTGCAATCTACTGTGCAAAGTGCTCTGCACATGGGCAGTTAGTGCTGACCCCTAGCTGACCGCACTGCCGCGGCAGCAGTGCGGTTAGTAGCTCATAGGCTACAATGGGCTACCGCCATCTAAGAATAGCGGCAACCCCGGGACCAGATGCAATCAGTGGCGGCTCTTACCTCAGTGGAGGAGAGGGGCTGCCGCAATGCTGCCCCCACCTCTGGTGCCGCCGCTGTCGCAGGTCCCCGCCGCCACCTGCTTGTCACGATCACCGTTGCGGGACCTGCGCATGTGCAGTAGCCTCTATGGGGCTGCTTCAAGAGCAGACCCGTAGAATCGCATTGACGTCCCGGGTGCATCGCATGCAAAGCATCGTCCGCGGTACTGTGCATGCACATAGAGAGGCATCCCGGTGGAAGTGTAAACCTCCAAATGGGACTGGCTTGGGTGACTGGCAGGTCGGACTTCCAATAGGAAGTCACTGCCAGTCACAGTGAAGCCAGTGCAGTCTGACAGACTGCATCTGGCTTCACACAATGGCGGATTTTACCTTGGGGGTGCTGCAGCCCTGTAGCCCATAGCCCCGCCCCCCCTCAACATCTGAGCATGCTGCTCATTCAGGCTATATCATCAGCAATTGCATGGACAGGGGGGGAGTCGGGGACCCATGATGTCACAGAAGGATATCTTAAACAATATTGTTCTGTGTATGCATTATTATGAAATATTATGGCGGCAGGCCGTTGCATCGTTCCAGGGAGGGGGGGTTGCCAGGGGCGGGAGGTGCCGGTGATGCGGCGAGTGCCGCTAAGTAACCAGGGGTGGGGAGATGCGGCGTCGACCGCCTAGTCGCTCGGGGGGTGGGGTGGGGGGGGGGGGTCCTGCCGGCGCCACTCACCTCCATCCGGGGGGGGGGACACCTTCTCCAACCTGCCGCCCTCCAGTGGCCGGCGCCATAGGCAGATACCTAGAGCTGCCTAGTGGTGTCGCCGGCCCTGCGTGAGGGGGTGGACCTAAAGTGACGAAAATAGCGTGTCCTCTCCATAGATCTGCAAATTGCGGCATTCAGCTGGAAAGTGGGTGGGGATTGATGATGTCAGCATCCACCCGCACCCCTTACAAACTGCACATGGATGTCTCTTTTCTATGTTTTTCCCCCAAATGAAGTAGAAGAGTGATGGTAAGAATGCTAAATGCTAACTGGTGCATGGGCTGCATCAGGAAAGACTGAATATCTACAGCTTAAAAGAAAGGAGGAACACCTTAGGTCAGTGGTTCCCAAACTTTTTTGCATCACGGCACCCTAGATTATCAGAATATTTGTCACGGCACCCCTAGATGCAAAGTTTGTACCGAGAATTTCAGAAAACAATATTAAATTAAATAAGTTGTGCGTATATGTCATCCTTAGGTCCAGTTATGTGGTGAGGGACAGGATTCACTTCTGTTTATCCACATATTTAAAAACTGGAAGCCACCAGCACTGATTTTGCCTATTACATTGACCATAAATAGTTTGAATCGGTTCTGGCCAACCAAACCGAGGCACCCCTGCAAGTGCTCCGAGGCACCCCAGGAAGCCTAGGCGCACAGTTTGGGAACCACTGCCTTAGGTATTAAAGATATATTCCATTCCTGAATAGGCTAAATTAATTGAGGGAGAAGTATTTCTGAAATGGGCCGATTTGAGAAGACAGTGGAATGGCAGAGAAGATCTGGACCTCACATGGTTAACCTTGTAGCTTTGTGCGCAAAGTTTACACAAACACCATCCCTCGGCACAAACAGCAACAGATTACCACTTGAAATTCAAAGGATGCCTTTGGAGTACAGCATTGGAAATTGCATATACATTTTAAAACGAATTGATTAATGCAAGAAGGCATTTTGCAAAATGTATGCTAATAAACATAAGCAGCTGTTTGTCTTACATGAAAATGTCATTGTAATGTCAGAAGCTCAGAGAAAACAAGAAAGGAGGGGTAAGAAGAGAGGATATATACGTGTGCTTGGTGAAACTTCACTAGAGACAGAAGAGGATCTATTGTAAAAAGAAAAGCATTGGAAAGCAGTGGCGTAACTATAGCACCGCGGGGGGGGGGGGGGGGCGCTGTGCATGTGGGGGCGCCGGGGGCTGCAGTGCTATAGTTACACCCCCCCCCCAATCCCCCGCAGACTTACCTATCTCGCTGGTCCCGGCGGCTCCGTTCTTCTGCTGAGGACCACCACAAAATGGCCGACCCCATATAGCACACAGTTCTCTGAAACTGTCTGCTGTATGGGGGCCGCCATTTTGTGGTGGTCCTCAGCAGAAGAAGAACGGAGCCGCCGGGACCAGCGCGATAGGTAACGCTGCAGGGGATTTGGGGGGGGGTTTGCATGGGCGGCGGGGGATTGGGGGTGCTTGGCGGGGCGGCGGGGGGCGCCCAAAACTTAGTTACGCCACTGTTGGAAAGCATATATATAAATAACAGCAAAGGACTATAATAAAGCAATGGTTCTTGTAACCCTGATGATCTATACATTTAACAGGTGAAAGGATAATCTAGTTTACTGTGTAAACAGTCGACATGAAAAAAGTAGAAATTGACAATTGTCGACATGGACGTCATGGACCTCCAATTAGTGTAATGCGTACCCTTGCATATTGCATGTCGACCGTATGACCCTGTAAAAAGGTGACATGCATAATGACTGTATGCCATACTTCAGAGGTTCCCAAACTTTTTTGAATCACGGCACCCTAGAGCATCAAAATGTTTTCAA
Source organism: Crinia signifera (assembly GCF_055691185.1). Lineage (NCBI taxonomy): Eukaryota > Metazoa > Chordata > Amphibia > Anura > Myobatrachidae > Crinia > Crinia signifera. The sequence goes on along the minus strand of NC_139225.1, from coordinate 39,361,272 downwards.
GGCACCCCTAGGCAGGGCCGGTGCCCCAGGCGGGAGGGGTGCCCCGGCACTCAACTGCTGGGGGGGGTGCGCGACGTGTCCCCCCAGCCGGGGGGGGTGGGGGTGGTGTGCACGATGTGTTTGCCCGGCCGTGGGGGGGCAAGGGGGGGTGCCCGGGGGGGAAGGCAGGGGGGGGGGTGTCCGCGATGGGGGGGGAGGGGTGCGTGATGTGGCCGCTGTGCTGCTGGGGGGGGGGGGGGTGTGAGGGAGGGAGTGTTCACTCACCGAACACCTGCTCCTTCCTCCTGCTCTCTCTCCTGCTCCTCTGCTGCTGGTGAAGCGGTCGTAGAGGTTTCCAGCTCACTACCGCCCTCCAGTGGCAAATGCCTAGACCTGCCTAGTGGTGGCGCCGGCCCTGCCCCTAGGCCATATGCTTCTTATTGAGAAATTCAGGAAAAAATATAAAATGAAGTGCATTGTGTTTATATGTCACAGTTATGTGGTGAGGGACAGGATTTGCTCTGGTTTGCCCACATATATTATGATTGGCAGCCACTAGCACTGCTTTTGCCTGTTACATTGCACATAAATAATATGAATTGATCCTGGTCCACCAACCCAAGGCACCCCTGTAAGTGTCCTGAGGCACCCCAGGGTGCCTAGGCACACAGTTTGGGAACCACTGCCATACTTGCCGACTTTTCTGTTCTCCCCTCCGGGAGAAGCCCATAGAGGAGACCCGATAGTAGTATGTCAGGGGGGCGGGAGAGGCTGATGTCACCAAGCCCAAAGTCAAAGAAAGCATTTTGTGAGTCTGCGAAAACCGGGTATTTAGTACAGTACAGAAGGGGTGTGCGGGGGGGGGGGGGGGGGGGGAGCTTCCCAGCAATTCCGGGAGGGTAGGCATGCCTGCTGTATGCTATGGCTTAGATTATGTCTAATACTTTGCATTCTGGTGGACTTTATGCAATAAAGAGCACCTATATTTGTGTAACAATGCCTATTTTCCTATAAATTGTAAGCTTGCGAGCAGGGCCCCATACTTTTGACTGTCTGTAAATACGTAGTTTGTTGTATCACTGTCTCCTATTGTAAAGTGCAATGGATTATGCCACGCTACATAAGAAACTGGTAAATAAAATAAAATAAATAATACTATGACAAGCGTTTTATATACTGAGTTTTTGGGGCATTAAAGTGACTTATTGTTGTCGCAGTGACTGATGAAGGCTATTTCCATTTTAGTATACCAGCCAGGAACCCATTTTGTTTTGCTAATATTTCTTTTGAACGCTTGATTGCTTCGGAATATTGGTCTGTGCTGTTAGCAGCAGTGTAAGGGCAATCGGAAAGTGCTGGCTTTTCGCTGAGAGGAGGCGCAGAGGAGGGTGAATGGCACGACTCAGAGACTCTGAAGAAAATGATTGCAAAAAAACATAATGGAAAGAAAATCTGAGGACGTGGAAGTTAGCTTAGCAGTGAGAGGTGTAATGCAGTAGGGAACGTGTGTGGTAAACTAGACCGATAGTAATAAGGTCATTAGTGTTTAGGTCAACCCCAAATGGACATGCACAACGTCGATATGGGAAAAAGGTTGATGCAGGCAAAAGGTCAACGTGGCGTTAGATTATTAGTAGTAGGGGGGTATAGAAGAAAGGGGGAAGATGGCTGTAACACAGGATGTGGGGGCAGGATCAATGGAAATGAGAAAATTGCACTGGAATTATACTGTATACACTGAGAAAAGATGGTGCAAACTCCAACTATACTGACCTCCATGACATCCAGAAGCCAGAGGAGACGTTCCTATAAGAAAAAAAAAATAACTGATAGAAATACCTAAACACTTGGGAGCCTCTCATTCTGTAGTGTTAACAAGTGAATGACCCTCAAACCTCCCCATCCAATGACATACTTTTAAACCATCCCGATTTCGCAGGACAATCCGATTTCAGACCCTGTCTTGCTGTCCCAAAGTTGCCGACCTCGCCATAGAGCAGCAGGTAATTCCTAAACAAAGGCCCTATGCCTGTACATGGCATCCAAGCAGCACAGGAAGGTGCTTGAGGAGTGCTGGGCATGTCCCTAGAGTAGCAAAAATGGGTGACCTGATGTGAGGCCACACCCCTCTGCTTCATGCCACACCCACCCCTTTTTGTGAGCTCGAATTAGCCATTGGTTGTTAGGTATACAATAACCAATGACGACCAAACAGTGGAGGTTATTCTGGGTGATTTGCTCAGATGCGAATTCGCACCCCTGCGATGCAACCAGAACCGGGCCTGTTTAACATAAACATCCATTTTCAGCCTGTCGGTAAACACCCACATAATTCGATGGTCGTGGAGCGCTAACTACTAAAATTATAGATGGTTGACCAATTGGGTATTACATTATTATTTTAATATACCATATAATGAAAAATACACATAAAACACAAATAAAACACAATTTTTAGGATAAAATTCAATAAGACAATAATCACCCCTACATAGGACCTGAATGTGGAATTGAAGTGTGGATAAGTCTCACTTGTTCCTGGTGATGCTCTCCTGTTTATTGTTTGGATATGCTGGATTGGTGGGTGTCCATAAACCTGACTTGGAGCCGAATGTAGTGTTCTCCCCTCGTAACAGGGCCGGACTGGCCATCTGGCTCTTCTGGCAAATGCCAGAAGGGCCGATGGCCTTGTGGGCCGATTTTGCGCATCCATTTCTCAGCGCTTTCAGCACTGACAAATGGGCTTCACTGTGCTGCTGTGCGGCGGGTGACCATGTAATTTACATATTGACGTCATGATGCTACAGCGTCATGACGAGCCCACATCCAGGGGAACGTGCATATGGGCTGCAGCTGGGGCGTAAAGTCATTCCCCTCACCTCGCGGGTTGCTAGAGAACAGCCCAGCAGCAGCATTAGTCCGGAGCCTTGTACCCGGTGGTCTAGTTTCAGACTCCGGCGGCTCCCACCCTGCTTCCTTCTGCTGTCTGTCATATAGGAACTGTGAGTAGCAAGTCTGACGGTGGCAATCCGCCTGCCTTCCCCGCTCACATCATGCGGTAGCCGCGATACCGTCTGCCGCACTTGGACCTGACTCAGGTGGCTGATTTTCCAATATTCCCCTGCTGCCTATCCCAATAGCAATCAGGGACCCATTAGTTCCACAGGCATTTCTGCCTCTGTCAATTAGCCAGACAAAAACATTTATTTGGTCTCTACTTGCATTACATAGGACAGGAGGGTAATATTGGTCACTTAGTTATGTAGCCTATTTATTGCTGATTTTTTTTAATATGAAAAATATGCAGTTACTGTATATATTAGTAAGTATGGTCTTATGAAAGAAATTATTATACAATATTTATGTTTCTTAATTGAATATACTAAGATGTGCTAAGGTCTTATACTAAGGTCTTATGCTTACACACTGTTTTTCTCTTCCTTTTGTGCCAGCTCTCTCATCCTCTATGCACTACTTAAAAGCAACAGGGTTACCCAGAGCAGCCACTAGAGTAAAGCAGAGGCTGGTATCAGGGGCATAACTAGTTATTCATAGGCCCCATAGCAAAAGTCTGAAAAGGCCCCCAACTGATGGTGATAATTGTATGTAAAACATATTACTTAGACAAGGGGTGCAGCTGCAAGGGGTGCAGCTGCTATGGGCCCCTTCAGCTGTGGGCCCATAGCAGCTGCACCCATTGCACCTATGAATGGTGGTCACAAGCAGGTGGGCCTGTGTGGCCACAGCAGATAGGCCTGTGTGGTAAAAATGCCAGGGCCGATTTTTGGTCCCAGTCCGGCCCTGCCTCGTAAGGAAAGATGGCTACGTCTCACGGAATGGAGGGCCTTGCAAAATTATCATGTGGTGCTGTCCCTTGTCAGGAAAGTCCAGTGCCTTACTTGAATAAGGGAGAGCTGGTCCAAAGTGAGAAAAAGTAATTTGTAATCCACATGTGAGTGAGTGACTACCTTGTAAGTAAGACACTGGACTTTCCTGACAAGGGACACCACCACCTGATAATTTTGCGAGGCCCTCCATTCCGTGAGACGTGTGCCATCTTTCCTTACGAGGGGAGAACACTACATTCGGCTCCAAGTCAGGTTTATGGACACCCACCCATCCAGCATATCCAATCAATAAACAGGAGAGCATCACCAGGAACAAGTGAGACTTATCCACACTTCAATTCCACATTCAGGTCCTATGTAGGGGTGATTATTGTCTTATTGAATTTTATCCTAAAAATTGTGTTTTATTTGTGTTTTATGTGTATTTTTCATGATATGGTATATTAAAATAATAATGTAATACCCAATTGGTCAACCATCTATAATTTTAGTAGTTAGCGCTCCACCACCTACATTTCTTTCTTCCAGCTATAGCCATATAGGGGCCTTACCACCCCCAGGTTTGAGCAGCTCGGCAATCTCCACTCATCTCCCTAAGCGCCCTATATAAGCTCTGCCATCCAGGTGGTAGGGTTTATAACTTTTTTCTTCATAATTCGATGGTCGCCAACCATCGAATGATGTGGAACGTGCACGCATATCTAAGGGACATTTGTGTGCCCCCTCGGGAGGAAGTGGGCGGGCAGCTGACATCCGGCACCCACGTCACAGCCTGATTACCATGGGAACGCCCAGTGTTTACATCTGAATTCCCATAAAACGGTGGGCGTTCCCATGGGCGCGACTGTCTGCTGCTACCCCCCGGTGCGCACAACCGATGAACAATCTGTTCGCCATGGCCGCACATACCCGGCGTATGCACATGCACAGAAATGCGGTTGCGCGTGTGCATACAAGAAACATCTTTCCGCGTGCGAACGAACGCTGGCTGCGAATGGACCAGAATAAGGACCAATAACTGTAGAATGCCTGCTTATACAATGCAATCACCCAGCTAGGGCTACAATGCACAACCACTGAAATGCAATGTTCACAGGCTGCATTTAGCAATCAGTTACAACCAATCAGCTTCTAACTGTTATGCTATAGACTGTTCTGGATACATGATAGCTACTGAAGAAGCTCCCATTATCTTTATTGAAAGCTTTGATTCACCTACCTTTGATGTTAATACCTGAAATGCAATTCACCTATGACAGCTAAAGCCCCGAATATTCGTGGTGACGGCAGTGCTGAGAGCTTTGCTTACACAAGATCGCTCAGCACACATAGCTGCACACCCGCTCAGCACCCGCGATGAGTGCTGAGCGATCCCTGCTCAGCATGGTTTTGCAAGCACTGTCTTTCCCTGCTGGCGATGGCGAAGTGCGGGACAGCGCATCGCCATCGCTGGGGCCATACACACGGAGCGATCCGTGCTCCATTTTTGCGTGTTCTAGTCAGATTGCTTAGAAATGGGGCTGCAGTTGCAGGACCAGGAGATTGCTACAGCTTTTGGGAAACTATGGGGGTTATTCTGGTTCACTGCTTCTGGCAAATTCCGTCTTAAATGGACAAAACCATGTGCACTGCAGGTGGGGCAGATGTAAAATGTGCAGAGAGAATTAGATGTGGGTGAGATATTTTGTTTCTGTGCAGGGAAAATACTGACTGCTTTATATTTACACTGCAATATAGATCTCACTTTGAAGTAAAACCCCACCCAAATCTAACTCTGCACAAGTAACATCTACCCCACCTGCAGTGCCCATGGGTTTGTCCATTAAGGAATTTGCCAGAAGGAGTGAACCAGAATAACCCCCACATGCCTGACTGACCTTCGTATACTCGCAGCCTAACACCCCCCCCCCCCCCTGCATTCCCTCGCGAAGCGATGCATATGAGAACACCTCCCCTCACATGTGGCCGAGGGGCAGAAAAATCAGTCGGTGGTCGCAGACGATCAAACGATTTTTATACCCTTCGGAAATAAAAGTCAGTCTAAACTGACCACCACTGTTCGCCGAAAAGGGAGTGAGCGCAGACATCATGTGACATCAACAGCCCCTGCCCTGACCAGGCATCGACCCGTCTGCTTCCCAGGGGAATGCCCAGCATTTTCTTGGAGACGTCCATAAAACGCGGGGTGTTTCCCTGCCCGCCCGCCCCCCTCCCATCCTGGAGCAAACGGGTTGGTTAATGTGTAACTCGCCAATGTCATTCACTCCCGGGTATTTGCACATGTGCATATTCACGCATTCACAGACGCAAACCCCCACCATTGGAGAAGAGGACAAATTTGGCCCACTTCGAGCGGGCCTGAATTGGCCCTTATGTGTTATCACTCAGAATGGAAAAATGTGCAGAATGTGCAAAAAGTGCAGTGGCCTGGGGACTGAGAATGAACTACTGTAGTATGGCCCTTATTCTGGTTCACTCGCAAAGGCAAATTCCTTCTCAAATGGACAAAACCATGTGCACTGCAGGGGGGCAGATGTAACATGTGCAGAGTGATAGATTTGGGTGAGTTATTTTTGTTTCTGTGCAGGAAGAATACTGACTGCTTTAGTTTTACACTGCAATATAGATCTCACTTTGAAGTAAAACCCCATCCAAATATTATTCGCTCTGCACAAGTTACATCTCCTCTTCTGCAGTGCACATGGTTTTATCCATTTGAGAAGGAATTTGTCTTTGCGAGTGAACCAGAATAATGGCCTATGTCGTCTGCAGTGCTCTTACCCGGGCAGCGCTGGAAGTGCTGGCAGTCTGGTGGCTGTCTGTGGATGAGGCGCTTGGACTCTGGGAGAGGACAGAGATGGTGTCTCCGGAACGATGACGGGATTTCATTGACTCAATCTCTCTTTTCAGCACCATGTTATCAAACACAGCCAAATCATGAGGATAAATCTGGGGCCGCAACTCGGACAAGATAGCAAACTGCAATGGATGAAAGTTTCAGTAATGAGTACAGTGGAGGCATGCCATTCTATCACAGGCGGTCACATGCTACTGAAGGCGCTAGAAATAACAGGACTGACAGCAGGATTACAAATATGTTATTTTACGTGTTGTTTTTTCTGCACATTTGTCAAAGTAAGCAAGAGCCCCTATATCGGAGACCAACAACACAACCACAATTCGTTAAAGGAAATAAGACAGACATTTGAAAAGTAATTCAGCAGATCTGTCTATGGGGCACATTTATTATTGGATCACATATGCAATCTGATCTGGATGGCATGTACCGCCCGGGATCACATGGCAATATGCTCTCTGCTTCGCAGGTTCCCCCTACGACCTCTGCTGACAGCACTGACAGCCATGTGGTCTGTAGCCCACAGGCTACAATGGGCTACCACCATCTCAGATGGTTACATTTGTAACTAGTGCTGTACCTGTAAATATATACTTTCTGGCACCTGGAACTAGTACTGTACCAGTAATTATCCGTAGTCTAGCAGCAGGAACTAGTACTGTACCGGTAATTATCCGTAGTCTAGCAGCAGGAACTAGTACTGTACCGGTAATTATCCGTAGTCTAGCAGCAGGAACTAGTACTGTACCAGTAATTATCCGTAGTCTAGCAGCAGGAACTAGTACTGTACCGGTAATTATCCATAGTCTAGCAGCAGGAACTAGTACTGTACCGGTAATTATCCGTAGTCTAGCAGCAGGAACTAGTACTGTACCGGTAATTATCCGTAGTCTAGCAGCAGGAACTAGTACTGTACCGGTAAATATCCGTGGTCTAGCAGCAAGAGCTAGTACTGTACAAGTAATTATCAGTAGTCTAGCAGCAGGAACTAGTACTGTACCGGTAAATATCCGTGGTCTAGCAGCAAGAGCTAGTACTGTACCAGTAATTATCAGTAGTCTAGCAGCAGGAACTAGTACTATAACGGTAATTTATTATCAGTAGTCTAGCAGCAGGAACTAGTACTGTACCAGTAATAATCAGTAGTTTAGCAGCAGGAACTAGTGCTGTACCAGTAATTATCAGTAGTCTAGCAGCAGGAACTAGTACTGTACCAGTAATTATCAGTAGTCTAGCAGCAGGAACTAGTACTGTACCAGTAATTATTAGTAGTCTAGCAGCAGGAACTAGTACTGTACCAGTAATTATCAGTAGTCTAGCAGCAGGAACTAGTACTGTACCAGTAATTATTAGTAGTCTAGCAGCAGGAACTAGTACTGTACCAGTAATTATCAGTAGTTTAGCAGCAGGAACTAGTGCTGTACCAGTAATTATCAGTAGTCTAGCAGCAGGAACTAGTACTGTACCGGTAATTATCAGTGGTCTAGTAGCAGGAACTAGTACTGTATTAGTTGCTATTCATTGCATGTAGTGATGCATTTGTATAGTGCATTAATTACCAAGTGCCCAGAGCCAGGAGCTTGTGATACACCCTTCACTGTTAAACGCCTGGAGCCATGAACTAGAAAAGTGTTGGTAATAACTTACTGCTCAGGGCCTAGAACGTGCACATTTCCTGCATCCAGGAAAACATTTCCTAACCGACCGTTCATGATCCAACACACCTTAGCAATACCTCCCAACTGCCCCAATTTTCACAAAACAGTCCTTTTTTTGGGACTGTCCCATGTCCCACCCATGGGCAGCAGTGCCCCACAATAGAAATGTCCTAAAGCAACACAAAAAATCACAAAACTGGCAAAAATCACTGGCGGTGGACTGATATGCAGAGAGAGCTAAGGCCCCTAGACACTTAGGCGACTACTTCAAGGATCACATACCATACACCAAATGCAGTACTTTTGCATACTATGGGGCAGATGTATTAAGCCTGGAGAAGAGATAAACTGGAGATAAAGTGGAGATAACTTGGAAGAGTTAACGCACCAGCCAATCAGCTGTGTTTGAAATATGACAGTTGGGATCTGATTGGCTGGTGCGTTATCTCCTTCCAATTTATCTCCAGTTTATCTCTTCACCAGGCTTAATACATCTGCCCCAATGTATCATATGTTATCCCAGCCAGTGCTGCCGGATCCGATTTATGTATAATGCAGACCTTGCAATCTCAGGGGTAGATTTATTAAGCTTGGAGAAGAGATAAACTGGAGATAAAGCGGAGAAAAGGTAAAAGGAGATAAAGCACCAGCCAATCAACCCCCAACTGTCTTTTTCAAACACAGCTGATTGGCTGGTGCTTTATCTCCTTTTACCTTTTCTCTGCTTTATCTCCAGTTTATCTCTTCTCCAAGCTTAATAAATCTGCCCCTCAGGCTCCAATCCACGCGCATGGGACTGCACATCGCATCGGAATCTGAGGTAAAACACAAGTGATTTTACATTTTTTATCCGAATTATCAGCACGATGCTTCGGAATCAGATGAAAATAACCCAAATCACAGTAGTGTAGGGCCACCTTTATATGTGTATGGGTTATATTTTTCTGTGCAGGGTAAATACTTGCTGCTTTATGTTTACAGCACAATATTTATATTGATTTTTACACTTCTACACAATATAGATGTCATATTGAGCACAACTCACCCAAATCTAAATCTCTATACACATGTTACATCTGCCCCACCTGCAGTGTAGCATGGTTTTTGCCAGTTGCGTACCTTTCGCCTTGTTAGCAAGGCCAAATCAGGCCCGTATTGCTCTAATCCCCGAAGCTAGCACTCTGTACCCGCCAGTTCCCAGGTACTGTACCTTAGCTTGCGTATTGAGAAGCTCAAACATAGCCAATATGAAGGCATGTACTGGGATGTGGCTCTCCTTGTACTGCTGAAGATAGTAAGACATTGTGCTCCGCTCGTGCTCCGTCAGCAGCAGGCGTGCCCTCTCCTCTAGGAGGGCCAGGGTCTGGTTTCCCAGGATACTCAGTGTGACTTGTGATCCTGCTGGTCCTCTGTAGAAGACGGGCTGTAGGAGACACAGGCACAATAGACAGTGTTATGAGCAGGCAGTATATTATCTACCTCACTGTGCAATCTACTGGGTAATATGTAATTATGTACTCTTGTCTTTAATTAAATGCATGGTAATTAGCAAGATCCCATTATCATTTCTGTAACTTATAATAGTACCACTGATACCGATGATAAACTTCAGCCACTGAAGGAAGCAGAGGAGAATGTCATGGAAGCTGCCTTGCGTTACCTAACTCCAGGACCGTAAATAGGTGTGTGCCAGCAGTGCCTTGCCCACAGAGCAATTAAACCACTGGCACACACCTAGCCTGCAGAGTGGGGAAGCGCCAGGCAGGAGAGGCATTCTCCCCGCTCTGCATCCTGCTACTGCTTCAAGGGACTTGCTGGGGCAGAGCTACGCAGAACTCAATGGGGGTGGAGCTACGTGGGACTCTGCCATGTGCCTACTTCTGTTCTTAGAGACACCGCTTCCTCCCATTCCTATAACCACCTCCACCCATTCCTAGAGCCGTCTCCTCATCTGAGAGCCCAGGTACCAGAGCAGGCAGTTGGCTTGTGGGTTGAACCTTCAGCCTTCGGAGCTGGCCCTCCCTTCCTCCCTCTATCTACCAATATGAATATATAAAAGCTTCACTTGAAGCTGTGTGCAGGGTAGGACGTGCCTTAAAGTCCGGGGCATTGTTGCGCCCCTGGTTTGTACACTCCATCTCATTGCATGAATCAGACTCTGCTAAATGGCTCTAAATCATGAAAGACACATTACATGTCATGTAAAGGAAGGGGGGCCCCCAGGCAGAAATATGTACTGGGCCCTGAGATTTCTGTTGGCAGCCCTGCAGCAGTTACATGCTCAATATGCTAATTGTTACTTATGCGGGTGTGCAAAGATGGGGGTTGTGCTGTAGTTAGGCGAACCCTCACTCATTTTTATTTTTACACCACGAATCTGAGGACATTGAAGTGAAGAGAAAAGATCCAGCTGTTTCTTCCATCATTCACAAAGAAACCACTACGGACTTCACTTGAGCACAGAATACTGTAAGTGTTCATTCTCCTCATCTTGAAACATTGATTAACTAAACAGGCTTCTGTCTTCTACTTATTCCAAGCCACCGAGTGAACGAAAAGGGCTGGTTGGGGGTGTGACCAGAGCAATCGTGACGTTTTAGCCACACCCCCACCATACAATGCCTGTATTTCAGGCATTGCACTGCAGTGGGTGTGGCTAAAGTGACAGAATTGTGTGTGTGTGTGGGGGGGGGGGGGGCACTCGGGAGCTGGATGGTAGGCAACCCTGACTAATACTTATTCACCTCCTGTCTATTAGGTTAGGTCTAAATTGTAGGGGACTAAAGGAACTCCTGACGTCACAGGGGAGGAGAGGGGGTGGAGAGAGGAGGAGCAAGGTTGGAAGAAGGGTCCCAAACAAACCCTCGCGGGCTCGCTTCGTTCGCCACGCTTCGGGCACGGTGGCTCGCTCCACTCCGCTCACCAGCTGGTTACTAAAGGCAACCAGTGGTGGCGTGGATAGTGAACGAGCAAGCCCCCTGGCCTTGCTCCTCCCCCTGGGCGTGGAAGGTCCTTTAGCCCACTACAATTTAGCATCTACCCTGTCTATTATGCAGAGTCATTAGTGGAAAAATAAAGCGTTATAACATCAACCAGTCAGGATCACCTTGATGGTGGGTTCTGGTGAGGAGTTCCCCGGGATCCTATGGGAAAAAACAGAACACTCTTCATCAGTATCTATTTATTAAAAAATATATTATATTTTTGATTATAAAGTGCTGGCTCAGTGAGTAATGTATTTATTAACAGTTTCTTATATAGCACATACATATTCCGCAGCGCTTTACAGAGAGAATATTTGAACACTCACATCAGTCCCTGCCCCAGTGGAGCTTACAATCTACATTCCCTACCACATGTACACGCACGCACACACAGACATTCTAGGGTTAAGTTTTTGGGAGCCAATTAGCCTACCAGTATATTTTTGGATTGTGGGAGGAAACCGGAGTACCCGGAGGAAACCCACGCAAGTATAGGGAGAATATACAGACTCCGCACAGTTAGGGCAATGATGGTAATTGAACCCATGACCTAAGTGCTGTGAGGCAGTAATGCTAACAATGCTAACCATTATACCGTAGATGCACACAGGTTAGTCTGTGTGCATCTATGGGCACCCCTGTGGTAGCTATATGTCCTTGTGTTTTGTATCCGCATCACAGCTGCATAAGTATTTGTGGTACTTGTTTCCTAGCACGGCCACAATCGTGTGGATCGTGTACCTTTAAGTTAAGGTACACGATCCACACGATGGACCCGATTTCCTTTGAAATCAGGTCCATTTTGCCGGCAAAGGTACAAAATCGGGGGCATCGCGTCGGTCGGGACCATTAACATTGGTCCCGACGCGACCGACGCGATGCCCCCGATTTTGCCATAGGCTTCAATGTTAAAATATTTTTTAACATTGAAATCGTGAGGATCGCGTCGGTCTTGTGCCATTATAATGGCACAAGATGAGATGGACTTGATTAAGTCCATCTCACCTTTAAAAAAATGTGAAAAATGTGAAATGGGCCAATATGACCCATTTCACATTATAGATGTCCCCGTCGTCACCCCACGATAGACGCCAACCCGAAGCGTGGCGAGCGCAGCGAGCCCGCGAGGGGCGGCGGTGCGCGTCCTCCGACCTTTTCATTCCCCTACTATCCACGTCGGCGTGGAGTTGAGAATAGAATAGTGTGGCGAGCGCAGCGAGCCACCGAGCCCGGAGCGTGGCGAGCGCAGCGAGCCCCGCGAGGGGACGCGTATAACTTCAAAGGTATACGCGTCCCCACGCTTCGGGCTCGGTGGCTCGCTGCGCTCGCCACATTATTCTATTCTCAACTCCACGCCGACGTGGATAGTAAGGGAATAAAAAGGTCGGAGGACGCGCACCGCCACCCCTCGCGGGCTCGCTGCGCTCGCCACGATTCGGGTTGACGTCTATCGTGGGGTGGAGTTTACGTCGTAAAATTTGGGGGTCTAGGGAATATTTCACATTGAATCCAATGTAAAATCGGGTCCCAGGGACCCAATTTACATTTCATTCAATCAAAAAATAGGGTCGGTCGCGTCGATCGCATCGCATGCGACCAAATCGCATGCGATGCGATTGACACGATTTTTCCGACACGACCACCCCGATGTAAATCGGTGTGGCCGTGCTAGGAAACAAGTACCGTATTTGTCTCCCACATTGCACTGCTGGTAGCCATAAGACAGCGGTTCTCAAACTGTGGGTCCTGACCCCAAAGTGGTCCGACCTTCTCAGCATGGGGTCGCGACTCCATGTTGCTGACCATCAGGCTGATGACTTTTCTAATCTCAGTCAGTGATTCAAGGAGTCGTTTGGGCGCCTGAACACACGAAAGGCTGAGCGCGGCCGAACCTCCCCGAGTGGCCCTGATTGATCTTCCCGAGCTGCCCCAATCCTCCACGAGCGGTGACAGGGAGGATCGTTGATGGGGGCGGTGACAGGGAGGATAAGCAATGGTGGGATGATCAGTGACAGGGAGGTTCATCGCTGGAGGCACCACTAGTGCACCCTTTTCTTACAGTGGCTTGCCTGGAAATTTCTCAGGAGCGCCCACTCCTGCAGTGCAGCTCAGCCTGAGACATTTCTGGGGATAAACCCAAATTGCTGTCTCTACTAAGTATTCGTAATAGGTGCACCTGACTTTGAAGCTATTTACTGTATGTACAAATATAAATATAAGTCTATTTAATAACCCTCCACTACATTAAAGTGCAGAATGTTTTGAATGCGTTCCACCAGCACAATCATTTTAATGATATCATTTGAAAAATAATCATAAAACAAAGGCAATTAAAGCGGATTATGGCTGATATCAGTGCGAGTGCTGGCAGTTACCTCCCTTCCCCTGGGTGGAAGGCTAACAATGTCTGCAATTCATTTCTAATAGGTCTCTGTGTGACGTTACATATTACTTGTTATTCCAAATGGAAAAGAACATTCCCTCTATTAGGCGTTCTCATTGTATCTCAGGGCAATCGTACATGGATGTACCGCAGCCAATATAATTAGATCTTGAAGCAACAGGAACAATAAAATACGATTGTAACTTTGGTGGTAAAAAGCACATGGAAAGTGCAGGGGCATATCTATAACAGGTGCGGTGTGAGCGGTGCACGGTTACGGTATAGCGGATCGACGGTGTCTAGATCGACCATGTTATGGTCAACCATGCTTAGTCGAACCCATCTAGTGATACACCTAAAATGCTTGTGGTGAACTTTTGTTACTGTCGAACTAGACGCTGTCAACTATCTTTAGACGTCTACTTAGGCAAGTTTGACTAAGCATGGTCGACCATAACAAGGTGGATCTAGACATCGTTGATTCGGATACAGCGGTGTAAACGGGCCCCTGAGTCCCAGGGGGGGCCCACATCGCACACACTGCACCCATTTTTTCAAATACGTACTCTTCGTACGGTGGCGGTAGAACCGCTGCTGAAATCGCCAAAAAAAAATGCACGGTGGAGTCTGAGCTCTCTAGTGCTCAGACTCCACTATGATGTGCTGCTGCCAGCAACGCTACAAAAATCAGCGGAAACATGGATGCCGCGCCATTTTTCTGGAGATTCGTGCATGTGCAGTAGGGTCTGAGTGCTCTAGTGATTAGACCCTACTACTCCCTGCGCTCTTGATGCTGCTCCCGACAGATATCATGGGCCTGGTCGGATGAGGGTGCACACAGGCCTCCTCTTAAAGCGGCCCTGGTTACGTGATCTAGTCATGGACGTCCTCTGCTAGTTAGCCAGTATTCCCCACAAGGTGATTTAGTGATGGACTTAAGGTGCCCATGCACTAGTACTATTTAGCCCTTTTCTACACGATTTCAATGAATCAGGGAGATAAATCATGTGAAATGTGTCATATGTCATTTACCTACTATTCCGATCCGAAGTGCGGCCCCATAAACAAGGGCGTAACTACCATAGGTGCAGGGGGTGCAGAAGAGATAATGGAAATCAGCGTAGTATAGTGGAAAAAGCCTCTAGAGAGAGGGATCAGCACGTGCTGATCCCTCTCTAGAGGCTTTTTCCACTATACTACGCTGATTGCCATTATCTCTTCTATACCAAGCTCCTTGACAAAGGTCCATGGCAAGGACCGAAACATTGGGGCATATTGAAGGATATTATTTCAGCACAATCCCATTATTGGAATAAAACTTATATCTTTTATGGATTTATAACAAAGTTTAGATACTTGTTATTCCGGCGAGTGCCTCACATTCTGCACAAACAAGTGGAGGAGCCCTGGGACTGTATTTGGGTGCATGTGTACGTGCACCTCTTGTAAAGGCACTCCAAGTTGCACCGAGTTGAGTGAGAGTGCGGTCTTCCCTCGAACTATATATATATATATATATATATATTGTATTTTTAATGCCCCTCCCCCCAGCTATATGTCTCACACACCTCACTCTATGCCCCCTTCCCCAGTGACAAAGGCTGGGGAGGGGGGGCCCTTTTAAGATTTTGCTATGGGGCCCACAACATTCTAGTTACGCCCCTCAGTCCCAGGCTTGGAGGAGCTGCAGGTGCACCTTCTTTTCTACTTCTGCTCATTGGCCGTGAAGCAGGTGACAGGGACACTGACACCCAGAGCTCCCGTCGTCCCTAAGCAGTCCATGGCATGGACAGCAGGAGCTCAAGGATGAGAAGTTACGCCAAAAGTGTGAGTCTCGGTGTAACATAACTGCGCTATGGGGGGGGGGGGGGGGGGGGGGAGAAATTATGTGATAGGGGGATTAACTGTGTTCAATGGGGGAGATTAACTGTGTACAATGGGGACGGTAACTGTGACCCGGGGAAGAGGGGTAAGTGTGTTCCCGTTGGAGGTAGTTAACTGTATTTATGCTCATTATGGGTAAGGGGCAATACTGTGGGCATTGTGCACAAGTGGGGTAATACTGTGGGGATTGTGCTGTGTACACACCATGAGAGTGCGTGGAAATTGACTAGTTTGGGGGCCCCCGGAGATATCACTGTACGGGGCCCCGAGATTTCTCTTGCCTGGGGAGAGCAGGGGCTGGCCCGGACTATGGATACAGCCACTGCTGGAGCCACTGAACGGTGAGACCCCCCCAGAACACCCGGAGCACACTTCAGGAGCTGCTTGCAGGAGCCCCTGCACACTGTACACAGGAGACATGGTACACTTCACCCCTCACTCCCTCTAACTCTCCCCCAATCTCTGTCCTTTTCTTCCCCACCCTCTCTCTTTCCTCTTTTTTGCTCTCTCCCCATCCCCTTTTCTCTCGCCTTTTTTCTCTCCACTCTCTCTTACTCCCTCTCCCCCTCTCTTTATATCTCTCTTTCTCCTCTGTCTCCTCCCCTCGTTAGGCCCCTAGCTCGGCACACGTATTCTCCCACCATGCCCTAATGGATGGTAGGGCATGAAATACCGTTTGTCGGCACATGTCAAAGTGAAAAACCCCATGTCGACCTTTTGTGTGACCTTCCTTATGTCGACCTAATGCTTATGTCGACCTAATGACCATGTCAACCTAATCCCATGTCGACCTTCAGCCATCTTGTCCTAATGCTTGTTGACCTAGTGACCATATCCTGTGAGAATTGTAGTCCGGCGCTGCAGTCCCCAGCATTTAAATGCCGGGTAACAGTAGGGTAATTCAGACGGGTGCCGGACGGCTCCCCGACAGTCGGGATTCCGACAGTCATTCCTCCGACATCGGAATCCCGACTGCTCCCTCGTGGGGGTCCACGACCCCCATAGAGGGAGAATAAAATAGGTGGCCGCAGCGTGGCGAGCGCAGCAAGCCCGCAAGGGGCTTCATTGCACTCCCCAGGCTGTGCAGTCAGGATTCCGACGTCTGAGTAATGATATACTTAGACCCGTTCAGACTGGCAGTGTGAACATACAGTAGTATAAGAGGAACTAGGTATACGAATAACTGCGACTGACGTGATTTTGTAGTGTAAATGATTGCCGCTTTATAAAACTTGGAGATTTATTCCCAAATTTCTGATTCTCTCACTCAACTACATTTCACCCATCATATTTCCACCCAGGAGGGCTTTGTATTGTGTGATCAACATTAGTTACAATATAAAGTACTCACACTGTAGATATGTGGGGGTCTCCTGTTCCTGTGTAGGTACTACTGAGCCACTGAGTCTCATCCACTATGGTGCGAGCATGAGGGATACGACCTACATCCCTCACAGTCATCATGAGATGCCGCGAAGAACGGAGAACTCTGACAGCCTCATCGTGTGGGATAGAGAGGAAGCTGAGGCCATTTACATCCAGGATCTGATCTCCCACCTGCAGGGAGAGGGTCAAGAGAGGGACAATCAATGTACAAATATATATCAGAACCATATTATAGAGCAGCAGTGTTTAATTAAAATTACAGAACTCTATGGTGAATTAAATTCTCCTTTGACAGTGTCTTCTTCATTGCTGTCAGCGCCCTGATTACTATGGCGAATTACTGTGCGCTGGTGTTAAACAGGGACAACTGCCAGCAGGGAGAAAGTGGTGACAGCTAACTGGGAGCGATGGGCAGCCCGGCTGTATTCAGAGCAGGTCTGCGGCTATTTCAAATCTCGCACTGGCTCGCCAGCCAATTAGAGCTTGCAGTCCGGCAGCCAATCAGGAGTGGTAGTGGTGGCTCCTGATTGGCTGCCAGACCACAAACTCCGATTGGCCAGTGAGAGATTTCAAATATCCATGGACCTGCTCTGAATACAGCCTAGCTAACCATCACTTTTGCTCGGATGTCTCTGCTCACAGGAATTGAGCTCCCCTTGGTAATGAGCATTTCAATCCCCCCCATGGCAAGGAGCATGTAATCCCCTGTGGCATGGAGCATGAAACCCCCCTTGGCAAAGAGCATGAAATTCCCTTTGGCAATGAGCATGAGACCCCCTTGTGAAGTAATCCGCGTCCCCTCGCGAGGCTCACTGCACTTGCCACGCTTCGGGCTCGGTGGCTCGCTGCGCTCTCCACACTATATAAGATCAACTCCACGCTGACGTGGATAGTGGGGGTATGAAAAGGTTGGTCGAATGCGTACCTCATCCCCTCGTGGGGCTCGCTGCGCTCGCCACGCTTCAGGGTGGCATGGAAAGTGTGTTTGTGCATGGAATGCAACTGTGACTTAAATTCTGACTGCGGCCAACTAGACGCAGTTTGTGACTACAGCCGCTGTTTGTGACTGTGACGCTACTGCAGTGCAAAAAAACCCACACTATTTCACTGATAACGTAGCTTAGTACAGTTACACAGATTAAGCACAGAGTGAGCGCGCACTAGCCTAGTACAGTGTAGGAGACTGGAAACCTGCCAAGTTTCACAGTTAAAGTAAACACTGACTGAATTTTCAAAGAAACTATAAACACAGCGTTCTGGATTAATAAACAAACACTGGCGCCATGAAACTACACAAGTAACAAAAATAGCAACACAAATAATGTCAAAACCGCAAAAGAATATTTTGGGGGTAAGCCTGAAGACGGGGAACCTGAGAGGAGCACAAGAAGAGCTGTAGTGTTACCTTGAGTCCAGCACTCTCAGCCTCTGATCCCTGATCCAGACCAGTGATGTAAATCCCCAGGGAATACTCAGCACCTCCACGGATAAGCAACCCGAGGGAGCTCCCCTCTCCCAGCACAAGATTCACCTAGGGGGGAGAGCGACAGATGAGATCCAACATGAAAGGAAACATGATATGCATGTATTGGGTCACCATATTTCCAGTTTAATATTTGGAATGCAACGTGTTATATATTTAGAAGAAAAACTAATTTTCTATATAGTTATGTAAAATCCACCAGAGGATCTCTGTGCCATATCGGTAATGTCCATTTTGAATGTGGACAGGGCTATAAATCAAACTTTAGTAATATTATATTCAACCAGTTAATGGGAGTTTCAAGGCAGGCACATTGGGCCTTATTCTTGATGGCTCAGTAAGCAGCGAGATAAGTGCAATCATTCATAAATAAGCCCCAGAGGAGATGTATTAAGCCTTTGAGAGCGATGAAGTGGAGCTCCATATTTACTTACCCTTCCAGAAAGGTGGGCAAGTCCCTGCTATCCCCCCTGACCTGCCCCCCACCCTTCACCCTCATCTGCACCCCCTAAGCTGGGCAGGACGAGGGGGAGCCAATGATGTGATTTGCATTGAATTGCATCACCATAGCCCCACTATACAGAACATGTTTTTACAGCTCTGTAGGGTGGAGGGCGGAACAATGATGACATGATCCTATGGAAATGCCCCCAATCTGCCCATCTGCCCACTGGCCATGCCCCCACGACTCCATCCGGGCTTCTCCCTGAAGAGGGAACCAAAGTTGGCAAGTATGAGTCGCCCAAATCAGCCAATCAGCTTCTAAAAATGTAATTTCAAAGACTGTACTAGATAAATGACAGAAGCCGATTGGCTGCTTCAGATAACTTCTTCACATCATCTTTCACCAAGCCTTGCTACATCTCCCCCAGTGAGTGCAGAGAATACAGTGTTACCCCCACACCTTCTTCTCGTCCCCCTCCTGAAGTAGCTGGAAGTGGCTCCTCTTCTCCTTCTCTGGGTCCCCCATAGATGGGCTGTGTTGGTATGGCGGTCCTCCAGGAGGGGAGACACTACGTCCGTGCGGATCTATCCATGTGTAGATATGACTGGAGACATGTCCGCCAGGGATCCGGCCTGATGACAGCACAGAAAGAACCAGCTTCTGGGAGCCGCGCAGAGCCTGGAAGAAGGAGTGCAGAGGTACTGAGTAAATATACTGAGAAACATACAAGAAAGCACGGGGCGATATTGCTTAGCCATGCTGAGCGAGGTAGGCTAGAGTGATTCCCCTTGATTTTTCCAGTGGCTAGGTCGCCCATACATACGTAGCAATGTGTGTATGGGCGATCTATACTAATTCTTTATGCACATGCAGGAGATCAATCTGTTCTTGACTGCATGTTAAACATCTGAGTCATCGCTAGCGAAGCAGGGGACATCCCCATGAAAACACTGGGCATTCCCATGGGTACAGGGCCGGATTAAGCCTTCTGGGGGCCCGGGGTCACTTTAGACAGGTGGGCCCCCTCCCACTTGTCATTACTGCACGCAAACTGCATGGGAGAATATTACACTGTTAAAACACAGAGTAAAGGCAGTATAAACTTGGTCAATGGGTAACTGCAGGAGGCAGGATTAATATAAACATAAATATATACATAAAATACCACATGAAAAGCCTGTGTTTGTCCCTCTGTACCTTACTCTGTAGGAGCCCTGACAGGCTCAGCGCTGCCTCTAATTAAAAACCCTCCCATGACAAGGCCGCCGCTGCTGCTGTCCTCCATGGGCCTGAGAAGCATATGAGGAGCTCCACCAAACAGAGCTCAGCACAAGCCTCTCTGCCCCTGACCTCTTGTGCAAAGTCTCATGGGACTTAGTCAACTCCCTGTAATGCACTGCACACTTGTGCAGTCAGTGTGCCTTGGCTCTTGATGCTTAGCACCATTAATCATTGTCACATTGGCAGATATGTGAAGCTGCAGTACTATCCTAGTCCCATGCACAAAACCTTGAGCTAAAAAAAAGAAAAAGAAAAAGGTACTTGTTTCCTAGAACGGTGCCCACTAAGCTATTAGGGAAATCGCATCACATTGCATGGGCCATTTTAGTGCCGTGCGATGCGATTTTTGCATGTAATATTAGGTATACAATAATATGATTGTATGTCATAAAATAAGGGCTTTACGCACCCCCTCCCCCCACTATCCACGCCACCCCGAAGCATGGCGAGCGCAGCGTGCCCCGCGAGGGGAGGCGGTACGTGTCCTATGACTTTTTCATACCCCTACTATCCACGTCGGTGTGGAGTTGACTTTATATAGTGTGGCGAGCGCAGCGAGCCTCCAAGCCCGAAGCGTGGCGAGCGCTGCGAGCCTCCAAGCCCGAAGCGTGGCGAGCGCTGCGAGCCCCGCGTGGGGACGCGGAATACATGTAAAGTTATCAGCGTCCCCTCACGGCGCTCGCCACGCTTCGGGCTCGGTGGCTCGCTGCGCTCGCCACACTATATATTATCGACTGCACGTCGACGTGGATAGTGGAGGTATGAAACCGTCAGAGGACGCGTTCCGCCGCCCCTCGTTCGGGACGCGTTCCACCACCCCATGCTTCGGGGTGACGTGGATAGCGGGGGGGGGGGGGGTGCATAAAACATGATTGTATGTCATACAATGATATCATTGTATAGCTAATGTAATGGCATCGCACACCCTATAAAATCGCATGCGTTCGCATGCGATCTTGCTGGAGGTGCGATGCGATCCCCTGGGGCACACAGAACAGTGAATAAATTACATTAAAAAATTGCATCGGAGCGCGCGGTACTAAAACGGCCCATGCGATGTGATGCGATTTCCCTACGTTTGCGTACGTAGAAAATCTGGGCGCCGTTCTAGGAAACAAGTACCAAAAAGAATGTTTAAGTACTGCCCCCCCCCTTCAATCCGGCCCTGCATGGGTACGCGGGCGAGCCACTGCCTGATGGGGGAGGGGGGGGGGGGTGGGAAAAGTAATTTTCCACTGATTTTTATTTGTGAAGGCAGGAGAAATCATTCGACGGTCGGCGACCATCGTGTTTTTGTTATGCTTAAAATAGTCTACAGCATCTAGATTGACAGTGACAGAAGATCGATACAAGCTAAAGATCGACAGAAACGTGGGCGACAAGGTTGTCAAAAGTTTTTCGTGTTTTTTGGCTTTAACCAACTTGTTCATACAGTACTTGACATGTAGACATGAGGGAGAATAAAATAATGAGCCCGAAGCATGGAGAGCCATGCGAGGGGACACTTATATGGTGTCCATGTCGACATGTAAAAAAAACCTAGTCACTGTGTCCACATTTCTGTTGACCTTTAATCTTCTATTACTGTCGACCTAGACACTGTCCACAATTTATAGGCGTCTAACTATTCGGGTGGATGCTATAGAGCATTCAACCAATAGTTGTCACTCTAGACCAGTGATTTTCAACCTTTTTACCTTGCGGCACGCTAAATAAGATTTTCAAATTGCCACGTCACACCATGGGATCCCCATAAGGCAAAACACATTGGATCCCACAGGAAAAAAGAAACAAACCTATTGGCCCCCATATAAGAAAACAATCGTACTGGTCCCCACAGGTAACAAAAATAAAATACATTAGCCCTTTACTTGAAAAGAAGAGACCAGTAATTAATAGTTGAACTGGTGGTGGCTGTAAACTGATTTGGGCAATTCTAGATCTGGGGGCACACTTGAGAACAGCTCAAATCACACTAGTGCGCCACGGTACAGTGGTTGAAAAACACTGATCTAGACAGTGTCCTTCCGCTATACCAGAACCATATCACTCTCCAAGGCTTGCTATTCCCTTTGTTACAGTGTGATCCTGCCTCATTACTACAGTGTGACTGCCTGCGCTAGGCATGTAAAAGGTTCTATAGTTGATTTCATACGCACATAAATGAAGGTGGCTTCTCGCAGCTCTCAGCCCTGTGACCCGTATGGTGCTTGGTTTTGTTCTGGATGGAACAAGTAAAGAGCGTGAAGAGGGGAAACTTAATAGAAGTCATTCAGTGGCGTAACTAGAAATTTAGCTCCCCTCTGCCAAAAAAAACATTTGGCGCACCCCCTTTTTTAGTATAACAACACACTGAAAGTGAACAGTACCTGCACTACTTTAATCTGTCAGTGGGGTCCGGGAGGAGCGCATCCTAAGAATGTAGAAAACAGAATTCAGCAGCAGGCTCTCTCCAACGGCTGGCGGCAGTTTCTCTACAGCACGCAGTGAGGAAGGGGGAGCGGCGGCCACTGTGGAAGGGTGGTGGGCAGGCTGCTGCGGCTCGTACAAGACTCCTGTCTTCTACTCTGTGAGAGCGCCTTGACCCTGAGCCCCGGTGGTTAGCGGTAGCGCTGCCCCCCTGCCACTGCTAGGGCTGCGGGCCCTAGTTACGCCACTGAAGTCATTGATCAATACAAGGTTGTCTATACTGGTCTGCCTGCTGCTCTTGGAGAGCAAATTCTGATCATAGAGTACACTGCGTACAGACAGGGCCAGTGTAAGGCTTCCCAGCACCCTAGGCAAAGCTTCAACCTACCCCCCCCCCCCATACTGTCACCAATACCCATCCTCCAACCCCTTAAGGCTTACTTGCCTAACTTTTCAGAAAAGCAAGGAGAATCCCAAAAATCGGGTGGCCCTCCGAGCCCCTGGGGAATACAAGGAGGAGGGCCAGCAAAGTAGGGAAGAATGCCTTTAAGGAAAGTATGGAGGTGAGGTCTTAGAAGTTCCACACCCGCCACCTGCATTAAATACAACAAGGATCCTCATAGACAACTTTGATTTTTTGATAAGCAGATTTGTGCGCCACCCCCAGATCCACCCTAGGCAGCTGTCTAAAGCTACCTAATGGTAGAGTCGCGTACAGATCACTGTGCCGAGTCCCAAGGACTATATTTACTGACCTATAACCTATAAAAGAAAGAAGACTGCACTGGAGTAATTGTATAGCAATTAATACATTTAATTAAATGAACAGTGCGACTGGCCAGTCAAAACAACATACATTTAATATAATAACTGATGATCACATGCCAGTTAATAAGATTAGTTGGTACTGTATAATATATTGTACGGTACTTTTGTAGTTTCACGGCGGCAGCCTAAGCTACGTTTTGAATCTACATTGTCAGTGTAGAACAGCGTAGCCCAACGGCTGCCTTACTTGTGTAGTTTCACGGTGGCATCCTAAGCTACGTTGTCAGCGTAGCCCAACTGATGCCTAGCGTAGTAAGCGTACTGTCTCTGCGACAACCCTGCGTAGTTAGCGTAGTCACTTTACCATCCCCGGGAGCTGCAGCTCTGTCCCTGGCATGGCAAGCATAGTGAGCGCCTCTAACACAGCGCCGGTAACCACCAGATCCCCTCCGCTGGTGGATGCCGGCAGAGAGGGGATCATGTGGGCATTGGCAGAGAGGCGCTCCACCTGTATGAGACGCTTGTGCGTCTCAGTTCTTGTGCGTCTCAGTTAGTATTGCGTCAGGGTATGGCAACCCTGCCGACGGGGTTAGGGGTTCAGTAGTGCGTGTGTCTCCTGCACAAAGGGGGGGGGGGGGGGTGTGCGCAAATGTGTCTCATGCACAATAAAGGACACATTTGCCAGTGCTCCATGTTACATACTGGCAAATACCTCCTTTTCAAACCCCCACTATCCATGCTAGCCTTAAGCGTGGCGAGCGCAGCGCGCCTTGCTAGGGGACGCATTACGCCGAGGCCACGTCGACGGTGATAGTGGGGGTATGAAAAGGTCGGGAGGACGCGTAACGCATCCGCTCGCCACGCTTCGGCTGGCGTGGATAGTGGGGGTGTTTCAGGAACACATTCACACCTGCCATATCATACATCTGAGACAGTAATGACGACATGTGTGTTAACTGTTAACTGGATTTTAGTAAATAATAAAGAAGAAAGCAACTTAACAAAGTACAGACTGCTGCGCTAAGCGGCCGTGGGAACGCTACGCTGCTTCTGACAGGGACGCTCACAGGAACACTACGCTGATTCTGACAGGGATGCTCACGGGAACACTGCGCTACTTCTGACTGACTACGCTAACTACGCTGGCCACGGGAACACTACACTGATTCTGACAGGGACGCTATGCTGACGATGTAACTGCCGCCGTGAAACTACAAAAGTACCTATTGTACTGACTATATTGTATTGTAAATGATCAGCCAGATAATGTCCCATAGGTTAGAATATGAAATGGGGGTTCGTTTAGATCAGGGTTGCCGACTTTTTCTGTCTCCTCTCCAGGAGAAGCCCGGAGAGGAGACTTCCAGCTGAAGTTCGGGGGAGCGTTACATCATTAAGCCCCGCCCCCAGGATGTTAAAAAAAACCCCAATTTACGGATCTCCGTGGAGGGGCTAAAATGACGCGATTGTGAACATTTTAGCTCCGCCCCCTCCTCTGAGACCCGCGGATTGCCGCATTTAAACCCAGAGGTATGGGGGAAGACGCTGCCATCGGGGGGTGGCGTGGGGGTCCCCCTGAATCCGGGAGGGTTGCCCACTTTTCCGGGGGGCCGGGAGGAGGACCCGATTTTCGGGATCCTCCCGGCCATTCCGGGAGGGTAGGCAACCCTGATTTAGATGAAAGAACAATTCTTTTGTAGTGATTAGTTGCTTGAAAGTTAGTACTGTTAAGGCCCCTATACATTATGCGGACTTGTCTAAAGGACGTCAGGCCTAATTTCCCCTGAGCTTCCCTGGCAGCTGCCTGGGAGAGCTCACTACGATCTGGCACTTGATGTTGATGTGCCACTTTTTACATGGGATAAATCGCATGCGATTTATCCCATGTAATTCCCGGGGAGCTGCGGGCGCTCTCTCTCTCTTAGCCTATTAACCACCAGCCTATCTTTTGAATTTTCAAATTCTGCTGCCGCTGTCTGCAGTGTCCGCTCACACAGTGCTTTCCGGACACTGCAGACCGCCCACTCCACCGCTGCACCCACAGCACCCAGGTGCTTCATGCAGCCTGGACCCCACGCTGCCCAGGTATCTTGTTATTTTTCATGCGGAATGCCCGCCCCACCGCCGCTGCCCACAGCCCCCGTGCATTTGTGCTGCCCGTGCCCTTCACATAAGTGTCTGTCAGCGGTGCGCTGCTGACACACACCTACAGATCGGACCAACACATCGTGGGTGCTAAAAAGCACCCGGGATGTGCAGCTGATGGGTCCGATCTGACAGATTGAACCTTCAGCAGGTTCAATCTGTAGGGTCCGACCTGATGCACACGGGACAGCGCATCGGGACAGATGGGATACCAAACACATCCGATTTGGGCCTATTTCTCTGCCCGAACCGTCGGAATCAGGCTAAAGCAGCCCAAATTGGATAAGTCTTTGGGCACCTTTAGACAAAGTACATCAGCAGCAATTGATACTGGTGTAGTTACCACTCCTGCTGCAATTAGAGATTGTTGCTGGATCTATGTCAGATACATGGAGGAGCCGCCCCCCCTCCCCCTCCCCCTCGCAGCGCGGGTTCGCCCACACAGGCTGCAAATGGATGTTTAGCATACTGTACAAATACATGTATATAGCTCTGCATACTCTGTACAAATACATGCACAGTATATAGCTCTGCACACTCTGTACAAATATATGTATATAGCCATATCTCTCATGTGTCCCAGTTACATAATTGGATGGACACTGTCCCTCTGTCCCACCTGCAGTCTGAAGTGTCCCATCCAGCAGGGGGAGAGATTCTGTGTATAGCATCTACTAGTGGGAGGAGGGGAATCGGGGGCTGATCAGCTGCTCAGGGTGTGCTGGCTACTCCCCCAAAATTGATGAAAATGGGGTCATGGTACGAGTTCCAGCCACCCCTCCATCTGAGGCCATGCCCAACCACCTGAGGCCCGACATATAGTTCTGCGGTAGAGATGCAACTACCATTGGTGCAGCAGGTGTAGTGCCCTCTATACAAATCATGCTTGCCTACCCACCCAGAAAGGCTCCCAGAAATTATGTATGCCTCCTGACTCCCCAGAAAGGTGGGAAATCCCCTGGCAATGACACCCATTTCCTGCAACTCCCGCTAGGCAGAGCCCGGGGTCCGTGAGGACTAAATGACACAATTCATGCATTCAACGCCATCGTAGAACCCCCCACCATGCAATGCATGTAATATCAGCATTGCTCAGCAGGGGTGTGGCCATGATGATGCAAGAGCACTGGTCATCCCCCCAACACCAGTCCCCTTTCTCGACACATCGTTGGCCCCGCCCCCTGCTTCCTAGAGAGGGCAGCTGAAAAGTAGACAACTTATAGTACATGCATTGAGCTGTGTGCACTCTGAACACATGCTGTATGTGCATATTACTCATTTAACATATTATATTTTTTGAGGTGAGATAAACCTGTTTTAACAAAATAATAATGTAAATGCCTGAGCCTGTACACCCACACTTCCTGACAAATGTGCTTTGCTTTACATGAATTGTAATTTTGCCTGCAGCATTCAGGAGCGCTTATTGCTTGTAATAATATAACAGAGTTCTGTTGGTGCGCTTATTAAGTGCACAGAACACTATACTGCAGGGGGCCCAGGCAATTGTGAACTCTCCGAGGACAAACTACATGATGTGTCTCCGGTTCTAACAAGCGTTGTTTTTCAACGTCCTTTTGTAGAGCCCTTAAACTGATGTGTGGAAAACTCATGCTGAGCAGAACTACAGTGTGCTGCTACAGATACATAGAAAAGAGCTGAGAGACGGAATTTCTTCTTTCTGCATCGCACCAGAAACTTTGTTCATTTTTCTGTATAAAAAGCAGTCTCCGAACTGTCAGGCACAGAACTGTTAGACTAAGAATTGTCAGACTCAGAATTGTCAGTCACAGAACTGTCAGTCACATAACTGTCAATCACTTAACTGTCAGATTCAGAAGTGTCAGTCACTAAGCTGTCAGTCACAAAACTGTCAGACTTAGAACTGTCAGTCACAGAACTGTCAGACTTAAAACTGTCAGACTCAAAACCGTCAGACTCAGAACTGGCAGGCACAGAACTTTCAGACTCAGAATTGCCCTTATTTATTCTTTGAGACAAATCAGTCCTCTCTGTAAATGTAGCCTATTTGCAGTGGTACTGATAAAAGCAGGGAGTGGGTACTTATTACCCGAGCCCAGGTGTGATGGAGGAGCCCAGTGGGGCCCCCATTACCTAGTGACAGCAACTCTTCTCAACTTAGCACATGCTGCTGTGTGCTGGGCTGCCAAGTGGCCAGGGAGGTGCTTAAAGTGCTATTTTTTCCATGTACGACCACACCTCATATATGATTAGGCCACACCCCCTGAAATTATAAAAAATAATAAAATTAACTTCAGGCTAGCACTGCGCATCCCATCGTTCCCTCCCCTGAATCCTCCCTGTCTATCTACCTTGACCAAGTCCTCTCTGCGACCACAGTCTCAGATCAGTGGCGTAGCTACGTTTTGGGCGCCCCCCCCGTCGCCGCCCCGCCGAGCACCCCTACCCCGCCGCCAATGCAAACCCCCCCCCCTCAATCCCCCACAGCCTTACCTATCACGCTGGTCCGGGTGGCTCCTTTCTTCTGCTGAGGACCACCACAAAATGGCCGCCCCCATACAGCAGACAGTTTCAGAGAACTGTGTGCTATATGGGGGCGGCCATTTTGTGGTGGTCCTCAGCAGAAGAACGAAGCCGCCGGGACCAGCGCGATAGGTAAGTCTGCGGGGGATTGAGGGGGGGTTTAACTATAGCACCGCAGCCCCCGGCGCCCCCACATGCACAGCGCCCCCCCACGGTGGCGGGGGCTGCGGTGCTATAGTTACGCCCCTGTCTCAGATGCATGCGCAGTGCAAGGATCTGCAAACATCAGGATTGTGTCTACCTCCGAATATAAGGTATATGTAGGATTACCCCTTTAAACTGGGACACTCATGAATTATACAGGCTCTGATTAAAGTCAGGGGAAATGCAGGCCTGAAGTATTCCAGCTACAGAACCTCTCACCCATTAGTGTCCAAGTTTAAAGGGACAATATTCTAAGCCCATGTATGTGTTTAAACATAAATAACCATAGGCAACCCATACAGTGAATGCCAATTAGCAGGGCCCAGTGTTAGCAGTAAATCTGTAAATCTACACAATCAATGTAACACCCTAATGAAGTTTCATGATGTCAAAGAGAATGATGTCTATAAAGTGTTATTAATAAAA
This sequence comes from Crinia signifera, assembly GCF_055691185.1. NCBI lineage: Eukaryota > Metazoa > Chordata > Amphibia > Anura > Myobatrachidae > Crinia > Crinia signifera. The sequence goes on along the minus strand of NC_139225.1, from coordinate 39,332,627 downwards.
GCAGAAGCCCACTTACCATGTAATATATAAAATAAATACAGACGCAAATCCAATTAAAGGCAACCATCTGTTGTTTTCATCTTTAAGAATGGAATGGGAATTCTGTTGTGCGGCAACTTAAATGGAAATCTCATTTAAGCAATGCATGTCTTTCTCTGAAATAGCAGTCACACTAAAGGGCCAATAATGCCGTCAGCCAATCAGAAGCTGGAGCTAGCATTTGTTATGAGGATGATGATCATCAGCCTTCTGCACCAACTGAAACAACTCCAGACTGGCATATTGGGGCCGATTCTGGATCACACATAGGCCTTTATTCAGATCTGATCGTAGTACAAATTTGTTAGGAAAATGGGCAAAACCATGTGCACTGCAGGTGGGGCAGATGTAACGTGCAGAGAGAGTTAGATTTGGGTGAGTTATTTTGTCTCAGGGTAAATACTGACTGCTTTATTTTTCCACTGCAATTTAGATTTCAGTTTCAACACACCCCACCCAAATTTAACTCTCTCTGCACATGTTACATCTGCCCACCTGCAGTGCACATGGTTTTGGCCATTTTCCAAACAAATTTGTACTGCGATCAGATCTGAATAAGGGCCATAGTGATCTGAATTCAGCCCATTCCTGATGGTCAGGGTTTGCGCATACACATTTCTGCGCATGTGCAAACCCTGCCTACAATCGGCTGCGTCGAGTTGCTCACTCGTCAGGCAGTTCGCAGAGTACGCGGACAGGCCGATGCCTGCTGCGGGCACCCAGGATGAAGACAGGGTGGGTGGCTGACGTCACATGATGTCAGATGACCACCCTGTGTTCGTCCCTCGTGCCCGCAAATAAAAGTCAGTTCAAACCTCCCTTCCATCAAACCCCGTTCCGTCCCAGCATGCATGTGGAGTGGTAGATGTAACGTTTTTTTGTGCAGTACAGAATTCATACATGCTGCTGTGATAGAGGTGTGGTTGTCTCCGAACCGGCATCAGTGTTATGCGGACATGACTTGGTAGTGTGTCAGAAGTGACATGGCTAAATATATTTCTTTCTCATAGGAGGAGGTCAAAGGTCAGGTGGCACCAACTTGCAGGGTCCACAAATTAACCCTTTGAGTGCCAACGTTGCTGTCAGAGATATCCTCAAAAAAAATGCCATTGCCGAACACAGCGACTGGTCTTTTTTTTTTTTGGTGCAATATTTACCTTAACTTCCATTAATGGACTTGGCTGTATCTGTATTTATTTATGTTAATAGAGCAGTCGCTGTGAGCGGCGCTGGCATTTTTAGGGGATATTTTGAGGATCTCTCACAGCAACGTTGGCACTCAAAGGGTTAAAGCTGAGTAGTAGCTCAAGCAAGTTTATGTGTCGACCGTTGCCATGTCGAAATTTTGCTTGTATCGACCTTTTGTCAATGTCAACTTAGTGCATGTCAACCTTTCATCAACGTTGACATAGCGCATGTCGACATTTAGCAAACCCTGGGAGCGAATGGCTTTGGTGAGTTTCACACTCGCCGGGTCATCGCTCCAGAGGGGGCGGGCAGGGGTGGACAGGGGTGTGGAGCAGGGGAACACCCAGCATGTTATGGGTGTCGCCATAAGAATGCTGGGCATTCTCCTGGGAATGCAGATGTGGTGTTGCCTGCTCTGGGTGGGCGGCTGACATCACATGACATCACATGACATCATTGCCCACCCCCAGTATACATCCTCCCAGATGCTAGTGAGAGGACATGGTGGTGGGGAGGGAATCGGTACATCTGTCAGACTGCATTTAGGTCTACAGTCATTAGGTCGACCCCACTAGGTCGACTGGCAGGAAGGTCGACCTGACTTAAGGTCGACATGGGCCAAGGTCGACATGACTTAAGGTCGCATTTGCATAAAGGTCGACATGAGGAAGGTCGACTGGTCATAAGGTCGACATGGGTTTTTCACTGTTTTTTTATCCGAATGTCGACACAGTCGACATGGACACAGTTGGCAATGAGAATCGGACCCTCGCATTGCTCGCTTCGCTCGCCACAACTTTAATAACCTCCTCCACGCCCTAGTGGATGGTAGGGCATGAAATACCGCCTGTCGGCACATGTCGGCTCAAAAAACAGTGAAAAACCCCATGTCGACCTTATGACCAGTCGACCTTCCTCAGGTCGACCTTTATGCAAATTCGACCTTAAGTCATGTCGACCTTGGTCTATGTCGACCTTAAGTCAGGTCGACCTTCCTGCCAGTCGACCTAGTGGGGTCGACCTACTGACTGTAGACCTAAGTTCATTCTAATAGATGACCGCATCCCGTGGGGAGAGTGTGTGTGTGTGTTTGTGTGTGTGTGTGTGTGTGTGTGGGGGGGGGGGGGGGGGGTGTCATTCGCCGAGCGGTGATCACGTAACTGGTCTAAATCAGTGTCTTCATCCAGCAGAAAGCTACTACATGCCAATGCTGTTGGTAATATAAGGAAATAGATCAGCAGCCTTATTTAAATGCTGAGCGTGTTGACTTTATTAAATTGATGCATCAACTTGAGCCAAACTGCAATAGTTCATCGCGCTGCTTCTCCCCTGACAAGTTATTACCTGACATATGGGAAAAGGTGATAGTAAAACAAATGTTTGGGCTTTCACCTATGACCCTGGAGTCTATTATACAGTGTATTTAAGATAAGCAGCTCATTGGATTGATTAAGAATGCATGTGCAGTGTTGTATTTAAACGACCAGCTTATGGGCCTAATTCAGGGGTGGCGTAAGATGTTCAGGAAACTGCACACATGCAGGACCTGTTAGACCAGGGGTCCTCAAACTTTTTAAATAGGGGGCCAGTTCTCTGTCCCTCAGACTGTTGGAGGGCCAGACTATAGTAAAAACAGAAACTATGTACAAATTCCTATGCACGCTGCATATATCTTATTTTAAAGTGAAGAAACAAAATGGGAACAAATACAATATTTAAAATGAAGAAAAGTTAAATTCTCCCCACTGTATAATAACGGGACCCCACAGGCTGCTCCCCCCTGTATAATGACAGGACCCCCACAGGCTGCTCTCCCTGTATAACAGGACACCACAGGCTGCTCCCCTGTATAATAATAATAATGCCATGACACCACAGGCTGCTCCCCCTGTATAATAAATGATTATACAGGGAGAGCAGCCTGTGGTGTCATGGCATTATTATTATACAGGGGGAGCAGCCTGTGGTGTCATGGCATTACTTATATTATACAGGGAGAGTGGCCTGTGGTGTCATGGCATTATTATATGGCATTATTATTAATAATGCCATGACATCACAGGCTGCTTCCCCTGCATAATAACAGGAGGACACAACAGGCTGCTCCCCCTTAACACATTTAAAGAAGGACACCTCAGGAAACAGCAGAATTCTTTATTTTTTACATAGACCTGGAGGCCGGCGGCCATGTTCCTGTAGCCGCGGCCATGTTTTAAAAGCCTACAGGAACATGGGCGCCGACAGTGGAGGAGAAGGTGAGGGACCGCGGCCCGCAGCACTCCTTTAAGAGCTGCTTCCGGTCTGATTTTGCCATAATCCGGCGGGCCGCATCCGGCCCAAGGGGCCGTAGTTTGAGGACCCCTGTGTTAGACAATGATAGTATCAGACCTTCCCCTGATGTAGATGATGCTAGTATCAGACCTCCCCCGATTTAGATGATGATAGTATCAGACCCCCCCTATGTAAATTATGCTAGTATCAGACCTCCCCTAATGTAGATGATGATAGTATCAGACCTCCCCTTGATGTAGATGAGGCTAGGATCAGACCTCCCCCCGATTTAGATGATGATAGTATCAGACCTCCCCTAATGTAGATGATGATAGTATCAGACCTCCCCTCGATGTAGATGATGCTAGTATCAGACCTCCCCTGATGTAGATGATGCTACTATCAGACCTCCCCCCGATGTAGATGATGCTAGTATGAGACTTCCCCACGATGTAGATGATGCTAGTATCAGACCTCCCCTGATGTAGATGATGATAGTATCGGACCTTTCCCCGATGAAGATGATGATAGCATCAGACCTCCCCCTGATGTAGATGATGATAGTATCAGACCTCCCCCTGATGTAGATGATGATAGTATCAGACCTCCCCCCGATGTAGATAATGATAGTATCAGACCTCCCCTGATGTAGATGATGCTAGTATCAGTCCTCCCCCAGATGTAGATGATGCTAGTATCAGACCCCCCCATGTAGATGATGCTAGTATCAGACCTCCCCCGATGTAGATGATGCTAGTATCAGACCTCCCCGATGTAGATGATGATAGTATCAGACCTCCCCCCGCTGTAGATGATGCTAGTATCAGACCTCCCCCCAATGTAGATGATGATAGTATCAGACCTCACCCCGCTGTAGATGATGATAGTATCAGACCTCCCCCCAATGTAGATGAGGATAGTATCAGACCTCCCCCGATGTAGATGATGATAGTATCAGACCTCCCCCAATGTAGATGATGATAGTATCAGACCTCCCCCCCAATGTAGATGATGATAGTATCAGACCTCCCCCGATGTAGATGATGATAGTATCAGACCTCCCCCTGATGTAGATGATGCTAGTATGAGACCTCCCCCCAATGTAGATGATGCTAGTATGAGACCTCCCCTGATGTAGATGATGCTAGTATCAGACCTCCCCCCGATGTAGATGATGCTAGTATCAGACCTCCCCTGATGTAGATGATGATAGTATCGGACCTTTCCCCGATATAGATGATGATAGCATCAGACCTCCCCCTGATGTAGATGATGATAGTATCAGACCTCCCCCTGATGTAGATGATGATGGTATCAGACCTCCCCCCGATGTAGATAATGATAGTATCAGACCTCCCCTGATATAGATGATGCTAGTATCAGACCCCCCCCCCATGTAGATGATGCTAGTATCAGACCCCCCCCCCCCCATGTAGATGATGCTAGTATCAGACCTCCCCCCGATGTAGATGATGCTAGTATCAGACCTCCCCCCCAATGTAGATGATGATAGTATCAGACCTTCCCCGATGTAGATGATGATAGTATCAGACCTCCCCTGATGTAGATGATGATAGTATCAGACATCCCCTGATGTAGATGATGCTAGTATCAGTCCTCCCCCAGATGTAGATGATGCTAGTATCAGACCTCCCCCAGATGTAGATGATGCTAGTATCAGACCTCCCCCCCGATGTAGATGATGCTAGTATGAGACCTCCCCTGATGTAGATGATGCTAGTATCAGACCTCCCCCCGATGTAGATGATGATAGTATCAGACCTCCCCTGATGTAGATGAGGCTAGTATCAGACCTCCCCTGATGTAGATGATGCTAGTATCAGACCTCCCCCAGATGTAGATGATGCTAGTATCAGACCCCCCCCCCCCCTGATGTAGATGATGATAGTATCAGACCTCCCCCGATGTAGATGATGATAGTATCAGACCTCCCCCTGATGTAGATGATGATAGTATCAGACCTCCCCCCGATGTAGATGATGCTAGTATTAGACCTCCCCCCCCCCCCCGATGTAGATGATGATAGTATCAGACCTCCCCCCGATGTAGATGATGATAGTATCAGACCTCCCCTCGATGAAGATAATGCTAGTATCAGACCTCCCCCCGATGTAGATGATGCTAGTATCAGACCTCCCCCCGATGTAGATGATGCTAGTATCAGACCTCCCCTGATGTAGATGATGCTAGTATCAGACCTCCCCCCGATGTAGATGATGATAGTATCAGACCTCCCCCCGATGTAGATGATGATAGTATCAGACCTCAACTGATGTAGATGATGCCAGTATCAGACCTCCACTGATGTAGATGATGCTAGTATCAGACCTCCCCTGATGTAGATGATGATAGTATCAGACCTTCCCTGATGTAGATGATGATAGTATCAGACCTCCCCGATGTAGATGATGATAGTATCAGACCTCCCCCTGATGTAGATGATGATAGTATCAGACCTTCCCTGATGTAGATGATGATAGTATCAGACCTCCCCGATGTAGATGATAATAGTATCAGACCTCCCCCGATGTAGATGATGATAGTATCAGACCTCCCCCCGATGTAGATGATGCTAGTATCAGACCTCCCCCCGATGTAGATGATGCTAGTATCAGACCTCCCCCCGGTGTAGATGATGATAGTATCAGACCTCCCCCGATGTAGATGATGCTAGTATCAGACCTCCCCCCGATGTAGATGATGCTAGTATCAGACCTCCCCCGATGTAGATGATGATAGTATCAGACCTCCCCCCAATGTAGATGATGCTAGTATCAGACCTCCCCCCAATGTAGACGATGATAGTATCAGACCTCCCCCCGATGTAGATGATAATAGTATCAGACCTCCCCCCGATGTAGATGATGCTAGTATCAGACCTCCCCTTGACGTAGATGATGATAGTATCAGACCTCCCCCCGATGTAGATGATGATAGTATCAGACCTCCCCCCAATGTAGATGATGCTAGTATCAGACCTTCCCCGATGTAGATGATGCTAGTATCAGACCTTCCCCGATGTAGATGATGATAGTATCAGACCTCCCCCTGATGTAGATGATGCCAGTATCAGACCTCCACTGATGTAGATGATGATAGTATCAGACCTTCCCTGATGTAGATGATGATAGTATCAGACCTCCCCGATGTAGATGATGATAGTATCAGACCTCCCCCCGATGTAGATGATAATAGTATCAGACCTACCCCCGATGTAGATGATGATAGTATCAGACCTCCCCCCGATGTAGATGATGCTAGTATCAGACCTCCCCCTGATGTAGATGATGCTAGTATCAGACCTCCCCCGATGTAGATGATGCTAGTATCAGACCTCCCCTGATGTAGATGATGATAGTATCAGACCTCCCCCCGATGTAGATGATGCTAGTATCAGACCTCCCCCCGATGTAGATGATGATAGTATCAGACCTCCCCCCATGTAGATGATGCTAATAACGGTACTGAGCATGCGCCTGTCCACTGTGTTACACAAATGCCAGGACCCTGGATAGTGGTGGCGGGGCCACTGGATTGTGGAGATTTAGCAGCATGGCCATGCAGTACTAGGTGGAAGAGCAGTTGCATTCTCTCACCCAGATTCAGCCACATATATTTCTCAGGGTTAAATTCATACTTAACCAACATTTTTTGTGTGTGTGCGACTGTCTGTGTTCATAACTGAAAGGAAACAAAACTGCCTCCGGTAATCACAAATGTTGTGTAACAATATCTTTCCTTTGATACGAGCCTCCCAGAGTACAGAAATTAAATCAGTTTTATCCACAACAAGAGGATTTTCTAAACTTAATATCACACAAAAAATAAATGAAATGCGGAGGAAGAGAATTATGCTGCTCAATTATTGCTGGGTGTAATAGGATGAGTGACAGAACACTTTACAGGAGAACACAGATTATCATAACAGCAGGATGAGAAGACAGGTATACTTTATTTATACTAGGATGAGATGTATAATAGACCCAGGGCCAAATTATTCTTTTAGTGATACATTTAGGAAGGAGACTTGCGAGTGCCGGATCAATGTAAGACTGTAGGGTAGATTAAATTAGCCTTCATCTTTTATTAAAAGGCATAATCCTTTTCACCTTCACTGCCGCTTGCCTGCCTACGGGTATTAGAACAATAAACAATCGGTTTTTACACTGAAGCGATGACTTTTAAATTCCCAGACGGATGCTCAGATCTCAGGAAAACATCCTAGTGCAGCCATTATAATCATTATTAATTGTAGACTGTCTCCCCCGCTATATACAGAGGGGAGATAGGACACATAGACATACAGTACATAGAAATATAAGAGTTTAAAAAAACAACAACAAGGAATATAACTCAAGGCCCCCCAAACACTAGGGCAATTCACATGCAATTTGGCCATTGTGGCAATGAATCGCAGAAAAAGAGCCCAAATTGCAGGTGAATGACAGCAGGTCCGATGCGATGAATCTCTTGGATTGCTTCCGAGCTGAGCAGGCTTGGCTGGGATAAGGAAGGTTTCATGCGGCTCAAAGGGGGATCGCTGGTGACTTCTTCAAGGAGAGATGCCACTGTAGTGTATGGCTAGCTCAGGGTTGCCGACTTCAAGATTCTCCTCTCCGGGAGAAGCCGGGAGAGGAGAGATTCAGCAGCCGCTCAGGGGGCGGGGCTTACGAGTGACATCACTAAGCCCCACCCCCATGCTGGTAAAGCAGGGAATTCACTGATCTCCGTGGAGGGGGCGGGGCTAAAATGACGCGATTGTGCCGTTTTAGCTCCGCCCCCTCCCCCTGAGACCCGAGGATTGCGGCATTTTAATGCCGCGATCCGGGGGTCAGCGGGGGTCCCCCCTGAATCCGGGAGGGTTGCCCACCCTTCCGGGGGGCCGGGAGGGGGTCCCGATTTTCGGGAGACTCCCGGCAACCCTGGGCTAGCTTCATATGACATCAAATTAGAAATCACAGATAAATCGGGGCCAATATAAGGAACTGTCAAGCACCCTTTTTACTGCAAGGATGGACTCTAGGACACGTGGGCACGAGTTCAGATTACAAGAAGGAAGATTTTGTTCTCTTATGCTGCCCATACACTTGTGCGATCGGATTCGATGCGCATCGCGTCGAATGTCCCCTTAAAAATGCATACAATCATTCGATTTATCAGCCACATGTGGTTGAAATTGAATGATTGTATGCAATATCTCACAAGTGTATGGGCAGCATTAGAAGGTCAGGGCAGCCAAACTATGGAACTCTCTTCCTGGACAGGTGGTGTTGGCTGATACATTAAATACATTTAAAATAAGGTTGGACAAACATTTATTGGTTAAAAAAGTCCCAATCGCATCTTGTGGTGCTAAAGTGCCCCCTTTGCAGCACCTGATGTTGCATGTCATCTTGAGATGGCAGATTGGGTGCTGGAAGAGGGCGGGCAGAGGGCAGCGTTATGTAGCGCAAGAAATAGAACTAGTGGGCGGCGGGGGTCAGTCAGCGGTGGCGGCAGAATTGTTTAAACACTGGGCAGCCCTCTGATTGGCTGAGCTATTACTGGGCTGCCCAGTGTTTATGCTAAACATCCATTTGCATGCGTTACATCCACATGCAATGCTGCGAAATTCGCAATGTTGCATGTGGACAAGAATTAGGTCCAATGTCCCTTTGCATGGCTACCTACGCTCACCATGTTTTGGCCAATTCTTGCACATGACTCTTTCTAAGCACTCTTAAGCTGGCCATACATCAGAAAGATCGATCTTAAGATCGATTGCACTCATGATTGTGTACAATTTCCCTTGAAATCCCCAGCAGTCCTTGGTGGTTTTTGGACACACAATCTACACACAATCGATCATATGATCAGTCATACAATCCATCTGCTGCATGATTTTGTACACAAGATGTGCACACAATCTGCATACAATCCATCATACAATCAGTCATACAATCCATCTTATGATTGATTGTATGATTTTGTACACAAGATGTGCACACAATCTGCATACAATCCATCTTACAATCAATTGAGATTGTATGATTGGGTACAATATCTTTCTGATGTATGGCCAGCTTTACTCTTCCATTACATTTTATTTTGACTGACGACTTCCTATACAGGTTAGATCACACCTTTGGATACCAACAACATGTATCCACTTTGTCCTTTAAAAACTACCTCCCGCCCAAATCCCCATCTACGCCTTGACAGCTAACTGCCTTCCGAATCATACATTGGGTCTGTGACATCTACCTGCCGCCCAAAACACACCTTGGACCTGTTGCACCTACTGTTCCTGCCCCCCAGTCGCGGATTGGCCATTGAATTCACAGGGACATTTCCCAGGAGGCTGACAGCCATTGAGGCCACTGGATCCATGGCCCCTTAAATTAAAAAAACAACAACTCAGCAGCCAGGTGGCTCAGAGCGGTGCCTCAGGGGCCCAGAGTCTCTGTCCGTATACAAACAGAGACTCGGCGCCCCACCAAAGATGGCCGCTGCCTGGTTGGGGACAGATGCTACAGGTGCTCCTTCACCTTTTAGCGCCTGATGGGGGAGCACAGAGTGAAAAGCAGATTTTGGAAGCACAGTGCGTACCCCTGGGCAACAAGCATGTAACTTCCCCGGGCAACGAGCATGTAATTGTTATTGCCCCTAGGCAATGAGCAAGTAACACCAGCTGGCAACGAGCAGGTAACTCTCCCTGAGTAATGAGCATATTATACAATGCCTATTACATATCATGCCACACACCCTAATTCCTATTACATATTATGCTACACACCGTATAACTATTACATATTATACCAATCACCATAATACCTATTACATATTATGCCACATAACTGCTGCCTACCTACTGTATATGCTCGCCATGAGTTATATCTCTTTACCTGAGGTTTACATGCTCCTTGCCATGGGTTTCATGCTTGTTACCATGCGGGATTACATGCTTGTTGCCAGCCAATTGGTACAGCAAGTACTTCTATATGGAAACACGTCACTGGGGGTCTTAGTTTTCTAGTCATGCAATAAAAGTACTGTATAACTCCCCCCTATGATAATAGGGCACATGCTCAGATTCTTCTGGCGGAGCCCCTGATTAGCATTAGTATAGGAGAGCACCAATGCTATTATGCCAACATGGTTCATCCAGGGATGCTTATTTCCCTAACAAAGCTTGCCCCTGGAGATAGCACGCACATGCACAGCGCAATCTTGTTACTGTGTAGAGTTAAGTAATGGTAGATGGACATCTCTCCAGTATCTCCAGGGAGATCCTGCATTAGGTGGTCTTCTTCTGCTGTTCCAGCATCCAACACTGCTACCAGGGCCGATGCAAGGTTTTTGGCACCCTAGCCAAAGCTTAAACATCAGCTTACTGCTCCCACCACAACCCACATGCAATACTGACTTTCCAGAATCTCAGGTGAAAGTGTGGAACTTAAAAGTTCAACACCTTCCATTTGCATTAATTTCTACAAGGATTCCTCTGATAGGTATATCCTACATTTTGTGATAGTCATACTCAGGGGTGACCCCCACATTCTGGAGCTCCTAGGCATTGCCTAAAGCTGCTTAGTGGTAGAGCCAGCCTTGGGTCTAGCACTCCATTGTCAGACTGTGGCATGAAGGGAATCAACTGGTAAAGGGCCAAGAGAAAGGAGTGCGGCAAGCCACCAGAGGAGAGGAGATCGGGCACCATAGGGGATTGGATAGGGATTGACCAACCATTAGGCAGGACATCCAAACAATAGGGCCTCTTTACAAAGAAGCGGACAGGGGTGTGTCAGGACCTCCCCCATGATTGTCAGGTCAAAAAGAGGATGTTTCCACAGAAACAAACCAAGAACCCAAGTTCATCCCTTATCCTGCTCGGAGGCACTGGGGGCTTGACTTGTAGCTCACAGAGATAAATAAAACCCACAAAGACTCACAAAGCCATGCTGGGGACCCACAAGGCCATGCTGCCATTTTGGGGTTATGCGAATAAGCCTTGACTGAGACAGTTGTACAGTTGGGAGATACGGTGTATACATCCCAACGTTAATACATTTGGGAGAATGACAGCACTACTGTATATTGGGGACCATGGGTCTTATCCAGAGTTGATCACTGATCTGCAAATTTGCAGATCACTGTAAGTAGACAACCTCCGTCCAAACAGAGACAAAACCCGCCCCGTGTGAAATTTGCAAATGGATTGTTATTTGCTATCTCCTAAATACACAATTCACTCACCATCGAATTACTTTTCCACTGTGTGCAAGTGCGCGTAACTATGACCCTTCTATAACTCTGCGACAGGCTGATCGAGGCCGGCGCTGACATAACAGGCCCTCCCTTAAGATGCCTGGGCACACCTCCGTTTTTTATGACACTCCCAGAAAACTTCCGGTTACCACCCCCAAAAGATGACTTCCTGTCGGTCAAATTACAAGGGGATTGCGATTAGATCCATTGCTATTTCTGTCGCTTATTGGGCTTGCGCACGCGTGCTATGATCTGTACACATGCACAGTTGTTCGATAATTGAACGGATTCTGGATAGGGCCCCATGTCTGCTTCATAGTCCAGGCACAATATTTTGATAAAATTTCGTTCATCAGTTGTTCAGGCTAAATATAGAGTGAAACAAACTCATTGTGAGAATCAGATGAGAATCAAACTGTGAACAGAGAGAGAGGAGCAGAGAAATCAGCCAACAAGCACTTAGCGGTGCAATTATCTTATATAGCTAATGTCTTCCCAGGGATGTCCCATTAATGAGGCAACTGTCTCAGACAGTTTTTTTTTTTGCTTTTGCTTTTTGTGGGAAGCAAAGTGAAACAAATTTGCTTTAAAAAAATATAAATTTACTAAGTTAGTCAAGTGTTATTTACTTTCAGCCTATGGAGGGATATTTAATTCAGATTCTGACAGACGGAATGTTTCCAACAGTCATAATATCGTCTGTTAACGACGCTGATTCAGATTTCAATCTTCCGGTCGTAGATTGTCAAAAATGGTTGCGGATTCAACAATTTGGTAATGCAGATTTGATTTTTTTTTTTTTTTAAACGTTGAATTTGCATGCCTTCATTGCAGCCGGAAACATCTGCATTGAATAGATGTGCTCGTTGCCAAGAATTTAAGTGCAGCAGCCAGTGAGTGAGGTGACAGCGCCGCGGTGGCAGGCAGCTGAGCAAGCGTGATATTTCAAATCTCACGCCAGCTGGCGGTCCAGCAGCCAATCAGGAGCCACCACTGCCGCTCCTGATATGCTGCTCCAATTGGCATCGTGAGGTGGCACATGACTTAAAATAGCCGCAGCACGGCGGGCCAGGCCACCAGCTAGCCTCTCTCTCCAGGCATGGCTGCAGACTTTGCCTGTTCCCGGACATTGTATAGTCTAGGAATGCCAACCATACAGATTCTGGACAACGGGCTTAATTACTGGAGCGTCCGGAGTAATCCCAGACAGGTGGTAACCCTAAGACAGAGCCATTTATTCCTATGGCAGTGGCTGCGAGTGAGCTGCGATTAGCATTGGAACCCCACTATGAGCAGCAGCGTTATCTTCTATGGTTTGTTTTTTTGTTGTTGGATGCTTACTGGCTTAAAAACAGAATCTATCCCTATGGATCTAAGTCTTGTGGCATACACACGGGGCAACTTTAGCCCTGTGCAAAGCGATGTAGGTTAGCACAGATCACTCAGCACATGTGATGTGAGCTGAGCAATCAGTGCGGTCCAGTGTTTTCTGTTGAGAACACTGCCGAGTGTTCTGCTGAGATTTTTATGGGGCATACACACAGAGCAATTCCAGGGCTATTTCTAAGCGATCTGACTAGATCAGCACTGGCTCCCCCATCGCCCCGTGTGTTCGGGGCTTTACACCTTCTGCCCCCCAGTCACCCACTCTCACAAGGCCCATTCAGTGACACCACATTGGGTGGGGGACATTGGGTGGTGGACCAGACAGATCAATGAGTCCCGTGACATGAAGCATATAGTATATGAAGAATGGTATATTTTTACTTTGAGGTTTTTACAATATTTTGCCTATTTCCCATCATTTGCACAACAGTTTATACTGGTATTAAGAATGGAAGTTGTCCCAAGAGGCCATCGTAAGCTGATTGTCCTGGGCAAATACCCTCAATGCTCACATTAAAACAGCCCTGACTCCAATAGTAATCAAACTATAAAATGCACAGATTAAGCTCTGTAAAACTGTCAAGCTGCAGTCTGAATGCGGTTTAAATCAATACTAATAAAGCTTACAAAGATGTACAGATACTGTCAAGTGGTTTTTGGAAGCTGTAAAATTCCATGCTAACACTCTTTGAGGTTTTTCTGCTATGTCTGCAATGTTGCCTCTGTAGAAAGAAAACAGAGCCTGATTCAGATTTGATTGAAGTAGATATTTCTGCTGCTTACATAGAAGCAGCTGCGATAGCACTAATATGGTAATGCAGCAGGGATCATCACGCCTTGTGCTGTATTACTGAACCGAACTGCATCCTAGGACACATATCAGATCATCTGCCAGCTGCGTGACCCATGACGACATGCAAGCCAGCCGTCACAGGTGCTGCCAACAGGCCAGGAAATCTGTGACTGATTCTGATCACAGGAGACAGAGGGACGGGGGCATGGCCAGGAGCCCTCAGAGCGCTGGCCATGCCCCCACAGCAGGGAGCATTTACACAAAGCCACACCCCTTTCCCCACAACCACACTTAACTTTTTGGGAATGCAAGCAGCAGGGCTGTGTGGGAGTCCCGATTCTCATAAGCAGAATGTTGGGAGGTATGCCATACTCTCTGGATATATAACATCTATATTGTAGAGTAGGACTGACACACACACAGCACATGATAACACACATTCTTATGTGCTGGTGTGCACTCATCCATAACTTACTGCTGCTGCTTCTTCTACTAATAAACTTTTAGATTAAGATTTTTTGTTTGTAGTTTTTCTTTATACATTTATTCTTTACACATTTGTATAATTACAGTATAGGTAGTGTCTAAAAGTCACATACATGCCTGTGTTAACAATAAAATAACATCTAACATCATGCAAACATACTTATATACTTAGGGATGAATTCTCACAAGGTTGTATTGCATTTGGAATTTATTGCATTTATTGTATACTGTGCTGAATGTCAAGAGAATAAATATCACAGTGAATATACAGTTGCCAAGAAGAAACCCCATATTGCAGACAGCAATGTTAGTAGCATACATGCAAAACTCTTCAAATATATATTGTTACTAATTTAATATAGAAATATCTGGTAACAACAAGCATTTAAGAATAGACGCACCCATATGTGGTGCTAGACACGGCCTTATGGCCAGAAAAGGGACGCGTGCCTTACCCCCGACATGCTAGGTGCGTGTTCAGTCTGCATTTGGCTATAATCAGTGGTGTTACTGTTTCTTCACATCTGTTTGTTTCCCAAGCTATTGTTAGACATCTGGCCGCACGTAACCAGCATGTACCAGTAATGTTGCTCATTCTGTGGCTCTCCAGCTCACATCCTGTAGAGCAGAAGTGCCTCCGGTAAGCAACATCTTTCTCGCTTTTAAAAACAAATAACCCAGTGCTGTCACATTTTATTAGTGCCTTTGGCTGGCCAGAATGGTTATTGTAACACAGTAAACCATACCTGAAAAATTGGACTTGTTTTACAGATTTGCTGCTTAGAACAATTCTAGAATGGGCTTCAGTGATATAAGTTTCAGCATATATTCTTCTCATGTACTCAGTTATAAATAGATGTGATAGGAGTTATCACATACTGTACATCCTCTTTAACTTTAGTATGTATGCAATGAGCAATTTTCACTACATCGCTGGCTGTACACACTGGGCAAAAATACCCAGTACTTATGGACCTTTACAGTAAAGGTGCCCATATGCTAATAGGATATGGCCCTTTATTACAGGATTTCGGCCCATCAACCTGATAAATCCTGTAAAAAGTGCCATATCGTTTGTGAATTACCTCCAATGCGTGGTCCCGTGCACATCAGATCCCAAAATGACTGGGAACGCATGCATCGCAAACACAACTGCGCACACCACATGGGAGACAGGTGTATGGCAGACAGGCGTATGGTAGACAGGCGCTGGGCATCTTTTTATCAGCTAAAGCTGGCCATACATCTACAGATCGATTGTCAGATTGGGCTGGTTGGAACAAAAACATGGTAGTATCTGAAAGGCAGTTTGGCAGTTTTTCAGCATTTCAAAGCAAATAGTCAACTGTCATTTACTCTCATCCATTACCAGGATTTTGTTCCAACCAGCCCAATCTGACAATAAATCTGTAGATGTATGGCCGGCTTTAGAAGCAAGTGCAGATGAAAAACTCCAACCAGTACAGTGAATGTCATCATTGTGTGCAACTCTGCAGCAGCTGTGTGACGCTCTGCTGTCACCATTGCCTATGGAGTCTAGCAAGGATTTTTCCAGCGCCTTGTGAAATCCATGCCATGCACAACTCAGTAACTACAGTAACAAAGTGTCCATGTAATGTATATCGTGGAGGAACAAAGACAAAAAGGGTGGTAGCAGCGCTAAAAATAATTAAAAAGAAATTGGATGATCTTTACAAAAAATGGTTTACTAGGATATAAAACAATAACACAAACACATACATATAAAAAATAATTGGCATATATAGAATTCAGTTGATAATGCATGCCCGATTCCACACTAGAACAGCAGTAGGAGAGTCCGTTCCTATTTTGCCCAGATAGCACAAGGGGAAAGTATAGTTACCGCTCCATAGGTGGGTATTTGTAGTGTCCTGATATCCACGTGGTCGGCCCAAGATGGCACAAATAACCGAAGTCCACTGGAGTTTGTCTAGGACAATTTGGTAAGTGACCTCAGGTACCTGGGTGGTAGGATCTTTAATGGTAAGCGGTGATGATCCAAGTTTGGGTGTCCCAAGATGGTAAAGGGGAGCAAAGGGGTTCTCTGCTGGGTAGTCCGGACTGCAATCCAAAGTGGAGGTGGTGGCAAGGGGGAACAGCAACAGCAGCTTTGATAAAGGATACCCAAACGTGGATTATCACCGCTTACGTTTAAAGATACTACCACCTAGGTACCTGAGGTCACTTACCAAATTGTGAAGACCAATTCCAGTGGACTTCGGTTATTTGTGCCATCTTGGGCCGACCACGTGGATATCAGGACACTACAAATATGTTGTCCATGTATGCTTGTATGGGGGTTTAACGCCAAATCGACTTATACTGTCTTTGCACCAAAATCCTGAGTCACACACCTAGGATTTTGACTCAGGATTTTGGTGGATCCCTTCCATGGCCCCCGATTCCACTGCCCTGTGTTCCTGGGTTGATCCCTTTTCCATTGAAAAGGGAAACCCGGAAAAGCAGGGCAGCAGGAGGGGGGGGGGGGAGCACCAGCAGGAGGTTAGTGGCAGGCAGGTATTGGCAGGGGAGACAGTGACTGGCAGGTGGGCACCGGTGGGGGGGGTTCAGCGATGGACGGGTGGACACTGGTGGGGGTGGGTGGGCTGGTCAGCGAAGGGTGGGCACTGGCGGGGGGAGGGGTCAGTGGTGGGCAGGGGCAGGCTGGTTAGCGATGGGAGGGCGGGCTGTCAGTGGTGGACAGGTGGGCAGCAGAAGGCAACTGCACAATGGCAGCCTCCCCTGCCCAGGTGGAAAAACTGGGTAAGAATCTTGGGATTTTTTCCTGGTCACCATTTCCACTGAAAAAAATCCCGGGTCAGTGTGCGTTCACGTGCAAAATCCCAGGTTTTTTAAGTTGGTGGAAAAGGTGACAAGTTAAAAATCCCGGGATTTTTGACAAGTTAAACATCTCGGGAGTTAAAAATCCCGGAATTTTTAATTCAGTGGAAAAGGGGTATTATTTGTATCACTACACACTCCAAGAGATGTAAGCAGTACACTCTGGTTAATTGTTCCTAGATGTCTGTAAGTGTGAGTGACCCTGATTACATTAATCCTGGATGGCCAGTCATGGCCGTGTCATCATACGGCAGTAATGCTAATGGTGTCGCTATGACTGAGATACACAGTTACACCTTCTGCTCATATACACTGTCGTTCTCGTTGTTCCGTTGTCATTTTACGTCGCACAATTAACTGCAATCCTTTGTATGAAATCATTGCTGACATATATTACTCATAGCTACCTGACACCACGTCCCCCATGGCCCATATTTCACAGGGATTAATGACCCCCCCCACCCCCATACATACTGACACACAGTCTGCTCCCTCTCTGGATTAATCAGATGAGCAATCGTAACCAATTAATGTGACAGAGTCACTTTTCTGTATCCTAAACATCACTGATCCAATTAAAGCCACAATGTATGCTCAAGGCGACAAAAACAGCGTCACAGCAGATAAATGCAGAGCTTAATTTATGGACTGTATAATAAAGCGTATAACGAACTATCCATCTTATTATGGATGGGATTTCAAAGCTGGGATATGTCAAATGAAAGAACCTGGCAAAATAATGTCATAAACTGCTGCCCGTCATCGTTAGGTAACACTTGGTTATTGTTACAGTAAGTCATTGTGTAGTGGTATGACTGATGGATTTGTTTATTTTTTTCTCATACAGAAACTATCTAGAATGCTAAATTCTTCATTAAAAACTAAACAGAAAGGATATAAAGAGAATTTCAGCTTCACTTTATCGACTTATTCACTCATCTGCTGCAATACATATAATCAGGGGAGGCTCCAGAGGGGAGGGGCTGCAGCATAGTTTAAAATTGGAGAGCCACACCTACTGCCACCAACTGCCATTCCAAACTGACTCACTAACAGTTGGTGTTTATTCTCTATTTTATTTTTGAACTGTGCTACAGCCCCACCTCTGGAGCTGTCACTGCTAATATTTTATCAAGATAATATCGTTAGCATTGCTAATCGATACTCCGCTGTCCCAGTTATAGCTGTAAGTGCTGACAATCAGTATATTACCTTAGCAATTGCCGGCCCGATGTGTCATGCCTTACATCACAACTGGGCATGCATTTAATTTTGTGGGCTTAATTGTTATGTCAATCACCTGTGGTTGAGAGAGGGAGAGAGAGACTCGAAGTGGCTGGCACTCAATCCCAGATGAAACAGTAATGTAGTGGTGCCCTCCTATGACCATCAATGTGGTTAACATGTAGTTATCAGGCTTAGGTGGCTTTCTAATGGACTTCAATGAAAGATTGGTTTTGAAAGGCTTCAAGCACTGTAATCAGTCAATGTTTCAGTTTTATTTGAAAACCTTTCATCAGGATCTGAGGAAAGTTTTTGAACTAAAACTGAAATGTTGACTGATTATTGGGCGCCTTTCAATACCAGTCTTTCATTGAAGTATATTTGAGGGCAGCCTCAAGGGATATAGATGTACCCTCTCCACTCACTTTTCTCAATAAATCTTGTCCCATGATAATATACTTCAATTCTGTACAATGCAAGGAACAACCTTGATTCACCCAAATAATCCATATGCTTCCTCTGCAAAGCTTGGTAAATATCCGCTGTGATTGTGCACTTCTGTGAATCATAAATGACCATTAATGACATGGGCCCTTATTCTGATTGGTGCGGATATTCACGCTTGCGTACGGCCCGCCGATGTTTATCGTCTGCGCATGTGCAGAGGTCACTCTGCGCATGTGCAGGCGATTTCGCCGCATGGATTCTTTATACGCCGCACAGGGGGCGTAGAGGGGCGTGAGGGGCTACTTATCCTCATTACCCTATGCATACGCCCCGCGTTTCATGGGCGTTCCCATGCAAACGCGGGGCGTATGCATGGTAATGAGGCCGTGACGCGTGGGTACGGGGCGGGCATCTGACATCGCCGGATGTCAGCTGCCCGCCCCCATACAAGATTTCACACGGACAAGTGTCCGTGTGGTCTTGTGTTGCGGGACCTGGTGGAGCGTGCGGCCCTGCATTCGATGTTCGGCGACCATCGAATGCAGGGGCTGCTCCCACCATGGAGGAGGCGTATCCCCGTCCACATTCATGCGGACCGCCACATATCCGCATACGGACGGAGGTGGCGATCCGTATGGAAGGCGGGGATTCGCCAAGACGGACATCACCGCATATTTCTGATCGGGCCGCACCGATCAGAATAAGGGCCATGGTTTTGTTGTTTATAGGCATTGAAGGCAGCTTTTAAACTCAACACAAGACCGCAACTCCATCCAACTTACTAAAAGCTATGACCTCATCCAATAGCGGGAATGTAGAACTGACAATTCATTTCCCAAATAAAAGGCAATAGAAAAACAGTAATCTTACCAAAGAAGCAATATAAAATTGTGTTATAACATATGTTTTTATTTCCCCTGGATATGCACATTTTTTGGATAAGCTTAAAAACAATAACTTTTTATTACCTAGTAGCAATGGCTCATAATAGTGTAATTTTGTCATAACAAAACAATATTTAAAAAGAGTATAGCTCATACATACTACAAACCTTTTTATATTATGACATTATGGGCCTTTGTCTTTTTGATGCACTGCATTACATTTTTTAACAACTGGGACTCGCACTTGCTGAGTCTTAAGGTCCATACACGCTGTACGATCCCCACCGCCACGATCTCAAGTGCATGCACACCCCCCAGGTAAAGTCCGCTACTGTTCTCTGCCTATGAAGCCAGAGTCTGCTCTGGCTTCAATGTGAATGGCAGTGACTTAATGGAAGTCTGACCTGCCAGTCACTCAAGGCAGTCCCATTGAGAGGTGTTCCCTCCCTCCGGGATGCCTCTCTGTGTGCAAAAATGGGTTATGCGCATCCGCAGTGACACGGACGACATTGCACATGCGCTGGACTCAGGAACCTGTTTAAGCCTCCGGGGGCTGCTGCAAAGGCAGCCCAAGGACATGGGCCAGCGCATGCACAGTATGTATGAGGTTACTGCACAAGCGCTGGCCCCGTGCAGGGGACTGGCAGCTAGGACTGGCAGCAGCTGGAACACAGCAGCGGTGGATGCAGCGGAGGGGGTCCCCCCATCGGGCAGCCCCCCTCCTCCACAAGGGTAAGAGCCACCACTGGTCGTGCTGCATTCTGCCCTTGTTAACAATCCACTCCCTCATCCCACTTACCCACCATGGTTGTTAATGACATGCAGAGCAGAGTATACAATGCTGCAAATACGCATCTAAAGCAGGAACCCATCTTTATCCATTGGGGTGTTTCTGGGCTCCACTGGTGGAGGGGTGGGGATATTTCTGATATTCAGGGATTATGCTTATGAGTTTTTTGGCTGCTTGATGTGGTTACTTGGTTTTGGGTTCTGTGGTCAGGCTCAATGGGGGGACATCTGGTATTATTTGAAATGTGGAGATTTGTGGTTTGTCACAACAGCTTAAATGTCCTGGGGCCACTAGACTGCCAAGCATATTGAAATCAAGAGCTTCCACACAGGTGTAGTGATGTATTAATCCCACCTATTTTGGTATTGGTTCCATCTACATTTGATTTGTTGTCGCCCACGTGAAGCCTAGAAATTTTTACAGTACCATTTTTAGTTCCCATTCAGCCCCTTCATTTCTTCATGGCGGATGAGGAAGATTTGGTGGTGAGGTTATATCAGAGATAACTGATTGCATTTTGTCTCAAAACAATTAGCCGTGCTGCAGTATTTCAGTGGCGGAAGCATCATACCGTGCACACCAAAGAACAGCAGAAGCATTTCTTTACACGCCGAATGAATCACACAGAATTTTTGGGGTGAAGGTGAATTTGTGTGTTTCCATACATTGGACTTTTGTTGGGATTCTGGATCATAATGATGAATCTACGATGTCAGGAAATCGGGTATGCCCCCGGTCATTCGAACAGTGGGTGTCTTGCACAATTCAATTTGTCATCACATTTGCTCTTCTGTGAGACTTCTGGGTACCCACCTGGCACGCATGTGATGCATTTTCAGTTTCTTTGTCACAATGGGCCTTATTTTGGTTCATTCTTTCTGACAAAATCCTTCTTAGATGGCCAAAAACATGTGCACTGCAGGTGGGGCAGATGTAACATGTGCAGAGAGAATTAGATTTGGGTGGGGTTTTACTTCAAAGTGAGATCTATATTGCAGTGTAAAAATAAAGCAGTAAGTATTTTCCCTGCACAGAAACAAAATTACTCACCCAAATCTAATTCTCTCTGCACATGTTACATCTGCCCCCTCTGCAGTGCACATGGTTTTGTCCATCTAAGAAGGATTTTGTCAGAAAGAATGAACCAAAATAAGGCCCATAATATGCTGAACTCATATGATGCCAAATGAAGCCAAAAATTCATATACAGTTACCCTTCTGTCATTTTTGCAACAACTCCGCAGCCTTGGCAATGTTGACTTCTGCAACTGCAATCGATGGTCTACTAGAACGCACTTTATTAGTCACTTGCGTATTACCCTCTATGAAGCTTTCGCCACAAATTCCTGCAGCACGGCTGTCCAATGGATACATTCCATAACATTTCATGAGTTTCATTTCCGATATTTTTTTTTAAATTTAACACAAAATTCAATCACAAATCTCTGACATAATCTCACAGACACGTCTTCCTCGTTCACATTGACAAAGCCAACGATGATCTTCCACTCGCTGTGACCAAACAAGGACCACATTAGTCCAACCACAGGTGTGTGAGCTTCAAATCATTAACTAGCATATGTTGCCCTTACTTGCCTAATTTTGGAAACTAATTTCAGGGAGATTATAGTTGGTAGTAAAATTTTGCACAGCACCCCATTGAGGGCGCATGTCATGCTACACCCAAAGGGCGTGTCTAGTTCCATATATGGTGAGAATGTGAAAAGACATTGTGAACGTGGCACCTAGAAGCGTGGCTGTGTACTGCTACATCTGAGAGGAATCTTTTATTATGACTTATATCCAAATGTAGATGAGCCCCAAAGCAGTTACTAAGAGCTACTGTACTTGCTAAAGAAAAGTCACTGATACGTGTCAGGGATTGTTCATCTATTGTGTTTTACAGGTGGTTCCATATAAATGGCCATAAGACATACATGTAGCCCTAGGGATCATTGTGGGAAATGGCACTGATGATTCAGTGTAAATGTATCTATCTCTTATTCCTTTTTTCCCCCAAAATGTAACTACATACAGTAATGTGGGTTAGGTGAAATTAGGGAGATTGCTAGACTAATCAGGGAGAGAGGGAGATTGCTTCTATTTCAGGTAGTCTCCTGCAGAATGCAGGAGGGTAGGCAACTATGGTGTTGCCACGTCTACCTACAGTATGGGCCAGACAAATAGTAGTAGTAGTAGTAGTACGTTTATTTATAAGGCGAAGCAAAGTGTCCGCAGCGCCGTACATAGCAAACAAAAAACTAATACAAGGTAACGTACAGGGTGTGTTGAAAAATACAGTATGAATAGGGGTATAGCTGGTAGAACTAAAATCAGCATCAGTTCAGAAGTAGGTGTCAAAATTGTCGAGGAGACTGAAGATGAAGTAGAGGAAGGGAAGAACAGGACAGGAGCACAGGTGAGGTAAAGAGGTAGGGTGAGTACGTGAGGAAGGAGGACCCTACTCATAAGAGTTAACATACTAAAAATAGGTGGGTGGACGAACGAAAAACAATAGGATAAGTAGGAACGGAGGGGAACGGAGGCAGGATAGGAGGATCAAAAGAGGTTAGGAGGAGGGATAGGCTAGTTGAAAAAAGTGGGTTTTGAGGGAGCGCTTGAAGGAGGTAAGGGAATCAGAAAGCCTGATGGGTGGCGGGAGGTTGTTCCAGTGCAGGGGGGCAACGCGAGAGAAGTCTTGGACACGGGAGTGGGAGGAGGTGATTAGGTGAGAGGTCAGTCGGCGGTCAGCGATGGAGCGAAGAGGACGGGAGGGAGTGTGGATAGAGATCAGTGAAGAGAGGTAAGGAGCGGTAATAGACGTAGTCTCATGGTTTTTTAATTAGCCCTCATATATTTGCCTCCCTTACATTGTAGCACGGTTTCTCTAGGTACAGAATTATTTGCTTTTGTGCTTCTTAGAATTAGCCCCATAATACAAGTGACAGAGAAAAGATAAATGTCACATCATCATCAAAATGCAACATTCTATTATTATTAGAATGTGTTTATACAGCCCCACTCCATTACACAGCGCTTTCCAGAGGGCGGTCCCAGGAGAGCACAGTGCAATAAGCATGACAGCGAGGGTATTGTCACTTCCAATAGACACTGGAGGGAATGACATGGGTATCTATATTCTAGTATAATTCTAAACCTAATCATGTACTGGCTGAGGACAAGTGTGGCTCAGCTGGTTCTAACACTGCAGATTATCACAGGAGGCTACTTTCCCAGTTTACAGAACTCTTCACTGTAATTTGATTATTTTCGGGAAGCAAAGGAGTGGTACACGCTGTGCCAATAGCACATATGTCCATAACATTAGGTTATTATTAACTAACCAGCCCCGCTCCTGCCACATAACTCCCATTCTCTACGCCCTTCACTGGCTACCTGTAAAATGGCGAATCGTTTTCAAGATTGGCTTACTCACTTTCAAGGCCCTACATGACCAAGGCCCAAGGTACCTGCAACAGCTGCTGATCCCTTACTGTCCTACTCGATTACTACGATCCACTGAAGAAGGACTACTAACAGTACCCAGAATCTCCCTGAATTCATCTGGGGGTCGAGCTTTCAACTTTGCTGCTCCAACTCTGTGGAACTCTCTTCCTCGCACAGTGCGAGAAGCGCCCACTATAGAATCCTTTAAAAATAGACTAAAGACATACTTATTTACTCAAGCATTTCACTGACATCTACTGTTAAACTTGTTTTGTATTTTGAGCTGTAAAGACAAAGGGCCTTATTTTGGTTCATTCTTTCTGACAAAATCCTTCTTAGATGGACAAAACCATGTGCACTGCAGGGGGGGCAGATGTAACATGTGCAGAGAGAATTAGATTTGGGTGAGTAATTTTGTTTCTGTGCAGGGAAAATACTGACTGCTTTATTTTTACACTGCAATATAGATCTCACTTTGAAGTAAAACCCCACCCAAATCTAATTCTCTCTGCACATGTTACATCTGCCCCACCTGCAGTGCACATGGTTTTGCCCATCTAAGAAAGATTTTGTCAGAAAGAATGAACCAAAATAAGGCCCAATGTGTGAAGCACTTTGAGTCCTATTGGGAGAAAAGTGCTATATAAATATCATTATTATTATTATTATTATTATTTTGCTTTGCATTGATA
This sequence comes from Crinia signifera, assembly GCF_055691185.1. NCBI lineage: Eukaryota > Metazoa > Chordata > Amphibia > Anura > Myobatrachidae > Crinia > Crinia signifera. Next base: position 39,307,853 of record NC_139225.1, on the reverse strand, counting down.
ATAGGAAAATTGAATACAGCACTTAGCACCTGCACTCCAGTTTTATCTATACATAGCAAAGGAGAAAAGCCACAATTTAAAATAAATTTGGATTAATTTGATTTTATTCAAGGATTTTTTTTTGATTGAACATCTCAATAGAGGGTATGGGTAAAAACCGGAACTGGACTACACCTTGGAACACCGGACCGGACAGGCTCCATTCATCATTAACGGGCATCCTTGGAGCTTAATGTGTCCGGTGCGGGGGTGCATTGTGCATTGCCGGAGGGTATCCCATCCAGCCGGGCTGCTCACCCTATTCAATGTTCCGGGGGAATCCTTGCTGTCAGAGGACGGCGAGGATTCCCGCAAATGGGGAGGTTCGTGGCTAATGCAGGGAGCCTGCTGCATTTAGCCGCAAGCCTCGCTGTTGTGGCGGCCGCACACGCCGTTTCCACCTCGCTGTAAAAACCCAGAGAGGGGGAACGGCATGTGCACGGGGTCAGTTGAATACTGATCCGCGAGCTGTGACGACGAGCAATCAGCACTGCTCGTCGTCACAGCTAACAAAAGAGCATTGAATACCACCCAATGTGGTGCCCTACTTTACATATAATACCAGTCTTCTTACAGCTTTTAAAGTAACAGGAGCAGTAGAACCAGCAAAATGCTTTTTGTCAAAGTTAGATCAATGCAGGTGGGACATACAGCAAAGAGTGCTGATCCAAGCCAGAGACCACCTTCTCTGTACCTATAGGGTTTGGCACAGAGCTGTACGTTCAGCTGTATTTATGGAACACATCAGTGGTATTCTTGTGTATATGTCAAAAAAGTTCAAATACAAGTACAGGCAATGGGGTGTGACAGGTGCAAAATTCAGGGAGGGTGGATTCATGCAAACGGCAGGTAAAAATATGACTTTTTGGTATGTAGTCACCAATCAAATTGTCAACACTCATAACTATACTCCAGACCGTGGGAGCCCGCCCACCTCCTATCCGATGCTCCAGCTCCGGCAAACCCACTGACTCCCCCCCCCCGCCATGACCACCACCACCCACGCTGGCTCTCCCTCTAGCCAGGCCCCTTGTATGATGCCACCCTCCTCCACTGCTGCCTGTGAGTAGCAATGTTAAGATGGTGCCGCTGATGGCTGCCTAGGATCTGTGCCGCTAGCCAGAACATGTACCCCGTGTCTCCCCTGTCGTGTTCGTTATCTGTACTGTTTTGTTTTTTTTTACTTGCTACCTATCTGGCTTTGCAATTACCAAGTGGTGCTGCTGAATAGCTGCCTGGGTGCTGTACAGTCCAGTAAATATATGTTACTGTCTACCATTGTTTTACTTGTCTACCTATCTGGCTGTTGCAATCACCAAGTGGCGCCACTAAATGGCTGCCGGGGTGCTGTACAGCTCAGTAGATATATGTTCCCCATGCCCGTGTCCAAGGGCGTAACTACCATAGGTGCAGGGGGCCCAGAGCTGAGAGGGGCCCACTTTGCCTGTCAAAGTATCATGTGCAATATACATTTTTCAGCATTAGGTGATGAATAGGGGCCCTTACAAACTTTTCTTATGGGGCCCACATGTATCTAGTTACACCACTGCCGTGTCCCTCATCAGGATACATTTAGTGTATATCTGTATCTGTGATATATCTATCACCCACCCTGGCTGTTGCACAGCAATCCAAATCACATTCCTAGTATATGCAAGTATACCTGGCCAAAAAAGCTGATTCTGATTAAGATGTCAATACCTGTTAAATATTAACATTGATAGAATGTCGACAAATGACATGTTGACATTGTCATAATATCAAAATTTCCATTTGTCACTTAAGGTTAGGGTAAGCATTAGGGTTAGGGTTAACGATAGGGTTAGTGCTAGGATTAGAGTGACAATTAGGATTAGTGTTAGGGTTAGTATTAAGGAAAGGGATTATGGCCAGCATTAGGGTTAGGGCTAGGTTTTTGGGTTAGTGCTAGGAATGGATTAAGGGTAACTTTGGGGTTATGGTTATGGCTAGGTTTGGAGTTAGCATTAATGTTAGGGCTAGTTTGGGATTACCATTAGGGTTAAGTATAGGGTTAGGTATACAGTATGTTTGGGGTTAGTGCTAGGTTTGGCTTTAGTGTTAGGGATAGGTTTAGGGTTAGCATTAAGGTTAGGGCTAGGTTTAGGGTTAGCATTAAGGTTAGGGCTAGGTTTAGCATTAAGGTTAGGGCTAGGTTTAGCATTAAGGTTAGGGCTAGGTTTAGCATTAAGGTTAGGGCTAGGATTAGGGTTAGCCTAAGTGATAGGGCTAGGTTTGGCATCAGGGTCAGGGTTAAGGATCAAATTCCAGGTTACATCAGTGTTGATATTCTGGAAGTTGACATGGCCAATGACAACATATCAACCATGTAGACACTGTCATGTTGACCTAATAAATGCCATCATTTTAATTGTCTATATAATAGACCACACCCATCTCTTTGGAGGCGTGTCTTTTAAAGGAGGGGGGGAGTGATATATTTTACCTGTGCCTGGGTCTGATTGAGGACCTAGGACCCGCCCCCTCCTCCTTACAGCTTACCGAGCCAACCAGAATGACCGCTTTAGTTCTTCTATAGATTGTAAGCTTGCGAGCAGAGCCTTCCTACACCTTTTGACTGTCTGTAACTGGCCAGTTTGTTTTATCACTGGTTTCCGATTGTGAAGCGCAATAGAACTTGCTGCGCTATATAAGAAGCTGTTAATAAATATATAAATAAATAATAGCACTTTGCGCCTTAGAACAAGCAGCTTAATTTAGGTGTTCAGTAAGTTTTTAAATAGAACTAAGCCTAAAAAAATATCCGACATGTTTGGAGGAGCGGTTATTAATATGTTTCGGGCATGGTGCCCAGATGGAACAGGCTGTGGGAGCAATAAATCATTTTAATAATGTCTTCCTTTTTTTTCTTCCTTTTATTACTGTGGTCACATATATTAGTTCTGGTAAAATATGACTGCTTGGAAACGTGCTACTTTTAGAAAATCATTTAAAAAAAATGTGAGGAATATTTTTGCTGGCTGCTTATTCCGCAATAATTAATAGGATTTCGGTAGCTGTTGATAACATGAAGGCTCATTATACGTTCACCTGTAAGTGAGGCAGTTAGGTGTCATGCAATATACACGTTGTGGTTCTGAGGGGTTGGTTTTGCGCTCCACTGTTTATAATGTGTCTGCGGTGCAGCAGATTCTGGGTTCTTTTGCCTATGGAACCCGGGGGTTAGTACTGCAATTTCGTTGAATTGCGCACTCGCTGATTAAATCAATGTTGATGGACCTCTGATTACTTTTACAATACAATATACACGTGAAATTCCGTAGAAACGCCTGTGAAATATATTTGGAGCTTGGAATGTTTTGTTTACGTTTGTAGAGTTTAGTATCAAACCCCTCATGTTAACAGTGGGGGTCACTTCGCTCCTCTTCGAGTTTCACACTTGCCGAAGCATTCGCTCCGGGATGGGTGGGATGGGGGTGCGCCCATAGAAACACTGGGTGTACCCCTTAAAGCTGTGCTGACTTTATACATTTGGGAAATTGACAGCAAAACTGTGAAGGGGACCCCATGATTTCTCGGAAAAGGCTTTCCCCCCCCCCCCCCCCCTCACTAACCTTGCCGGACCAACGACCCGCCTCTGAGGTCAGTGTCATTTTGGTTTGTTTGCTACTATCCATATGCATACGTATTCCAATTCGCACATCAGTGATCAACTGTGAATCGGGCCCTTATTTTGTTAGAATATTTATATAAGTTACTACAACTTAAAGAAAAAAATGATCACATTAAGCATTAAAGGTGCGTACACACGGGTGCAATTTCAGCACATATCGCTGGGAATATGGTCGCTGAGCGACCATATTGTCAGTGATTTGTGTGTGCTGTCGGCGATGAATCGCCGGGTGCGCGCTCCCGTGTGCAGCCCCTGATGGTCGCTGGTCGCAGGAGCTTGCTCCTGCGATCAGCTATTTCCCTGCCTCTTCCCCCAGCAGAGTCTCTTGATTATCAGCGACCATCTCTGGTCGCTGATGAACAAGAGAGACACTCAGCATTATATTGCTCAGCAATATATTGCTAGCAATATATTGCTGAGCAATATATCTCCTCCGTGTGTACGGGGCTTACAGTAACTCATTTTGCTGACCTGGAACTAAACAAATCTGGTGCAATCAGTTATCTTCGGAGGTTGTATAATTAATTGATTGGGGCTCACCTGTCTACAATTAGTATTGATTTCAAAACGAACGCACCTGCCTGTGCTGCCACCTGTGAGTGCTTGTCCACAGTCATGGTGTAAAGGGTCAACAGCGTTGACACCAAATTGTCCACATGCACAAGGTCCTAATAGAAAAAAGGTCAACGTGCAAAATGTTGACGTGGAAATGGTGACTTGTGAAAAGGTCGATGTGAATTTTTCAAACATTTTTGAATGCTAATTTGTACATTTTATCACGTGGATTCCAAATTTGTAAACAGCGTCACCATGTTTTGGGCAAGGCGCCTTGGCACACGTGACCATTCCCATTCGGAGTCCACGTGGTTGGTAGGGTTACCACCTTCCCCTTTAATTCCGGACACATATTAATTACACAGGTTCTGTGGAAGTTTAAAACCAGGTGAAATGGAGTCTTGAAGTCAGCCAGCCACAGAACCTGTGTAATTAATATGTGTCCGGAATTAAAGGGGAAAGGTGGTAACCCTAGTGGTTGGTAATGGTAACCTATGAAAAAGTCTAAAAAAAAGATCCAAAAAATGCCTGTGTGCATCTATCGTGTCCACCTATTAATTGACTACCTAGAGCAGGGCTGGGCAACACCGGCCCTCCAGATGTTAATGAACTACACATCCCAGGATGCTTTGCATTAGTTTTGCTATGTGGCCATGCTGAAAATGATGCAAGGCATGCTGGGATGTGTAGTTCATCAACATCTGGAGGGCCGGTGTTGCCCAGCCCTGACCTAGAGACACTGTTGATCTATGGCATACCTCCCAACATGACCCTCTCCAGGAGGGACACAATGCTCTATTACTGGGCTTCCCCCTTAATTTATGATTCCATCACCTGTACTGAAACACCTTTCTTATCAATCAATCAATCTGTTGAACACAGATGATGGCGATCATACATTAAGAAGGAAGTCCAGGAATAGAGCATTGTGTTCCTCCTGGAATGGGTCATGTTGGGAGGTATGCTATGGACTGGACACCCTTTTCCAACAAGCTGCATTAGGAATATCAAAGAACAATCAAATCAAATAAAGGATTATGTCAATGAAAGGCAATAGTCAAAGGTAGTATATAAGATTTAATCTATACATCTATTGTCTACCGCAGCACTATCAAGTCCGTCACTAAGAAACTGAAAGAATATTGTACAACTTTGAATTATTCCGCAATATGATGACCTCCAAAATTGATTATCGGTGTGAGACGGGCCCTTGGCAAAGAAGCCGTCAAAAGGCCTTTAGCCATCATAACAGAATGTCATAGGACTACAATAGTCTGTACACTATAAAATCTTGCCTCAGATTTACCTCATACCAAGCAAAGGATGATTCATTTCCGGCCTCCACACCCACTCAAGAAAACTATTGCTATCATAAAACAAGAAACTTACCCAAAGCATACAGCAAAAGCCATATTATAATGACTTACACTATATATAGCCATTGTGAGTGGAAAAGACCCCAATCCTTTGTTTTTTGCTGGTGCATTACAGCACTTTGTTTACGTATTGTGGGTGGGATGCACTAACATGTGCTGCCCCTTACCGCCAGCTACCGCAGCGATACTGATCACATATGCACTAACATGCGCTGCCCCTTACCGCCAGCTACCGCAGCGATACTGATCGCATATGCACTAACATATGTGATTAGTATCGCAAAGGGCAGCTCTTGAGATAAGAGCTGCCCTTGCGAAGCAGCCAGTGGGGGTGAGCGGGTCCCCAGTGACTCTCCCCTCTTTTCCTGCCCGGCTGCTGCTGCTGTGGGGCTCTCCTCCTCCTCCCTACACCCTTAAGTGGAAGTATGGGGCTAGGGAGGAGGAGGTCACTGGTCCAGGCAGCACAGCAGAAGGCTGCCCGGACACAGGTGAGGGGGGGTGGATATCGGCGGGGGTCCAAGTGGGGTGGCGGTGGATGCAGTAAGAAGCCCACAGGCAGTAAAACGGCGTGCGGGTTTTCCTGCATACCGAAATCCAGTAAATACCTGCATTTTTGTGATAATGCATCCCACCCCAGACTTATTCTCACCCAGAGGTACAAATGTCACACATCAGTGGCATCTTGCAGTGTAGTTTTGTCTCTTACAATTGCTTTAATTGTGCAAATACAATGCATATTTTAAACAAGAAAGACGGGTACTTATGTAGTATCTGGGCTGCCGATTTTTTGATTGTATGCCTTAAGTTAAGGCATACAATCAGATGCGATGCGATGCGATATCGCATCGCATCGCATCGCATCCAATATCGGATGCGATGACCCGATTTTTCCATAGGAATCAATGTTAAAATGATTCCTATGGAAAAATGGGTCCTTTTCATACCCCTACTATCCAAGTGGGCATGGAGTTGGATATAAACCTGTGGCGAGCGTAGCGAGCCACCGAGCCCGAAGCGTGGCGAGCGAAGCGAGCCCCGCGAGGGGACGGTATTCGTCCCCTCGCGGGGCTCGCTTCGCTCGCCACGCTTCGGGCTCGGTGGCTCGCTACGCTCGCCACAGGTTTATATCCAACTCCATGCCCACTTGGATAGTAGGGGTATGAAAAGGACCCATTTTTCCCATTGAATTCCATGTTAAAATGGACTCAGTCCATTTTAACATTGATTCCTATGGAAAAATCGGGTCATCGCATCGCATCGCATCGCATCGAATCGCATGGTCGCATGCGATGCGATGCGATCTCCCGATCCGACCCGATTTAGAAATCGGCAGCCCAGATACTACATAAGTACCGAAAGACGCTCTGCCATGTGCGCCAAGACTGAAGCCACGGTGAATGAGAACATATCTGTACCACCTACTCCCATGTTGTGGAATGATCCCCAATTCAGATATGAAATCACTTCTCAAGAACATTGGTGCAGCCCCCCAAAGTTTTGCCTCCTCTGCGTGTCCACTGAAGATGTCAGCAATGACAAAACGCGTCAGGTTGAGGCGTGACTTTGTATTGTATTACAGGAGGAAGAAGCGTCTGGAAAGTGCTATGTGAATATACAAAAATGTGTATCCTACTTCACATGTGATGTTGCTATGGGCAACCAATCAGATCCTGTCTACTATCTTATAGAGGGTGCTAAATAAATGAGAAGTAGATTTTGATTGGTTGCCCATAGCAACATCACATGTGAAGTAGAATACACATCTTAGTAAATTTTCCCCTTTTAGTCCTATATTAGAGTGAATATATTAGACATACAGCACTTCAGTATCCTGCAAACCCTATTCTTTTTATGACAGGTACACTTTACTAATGGTTTTACTTTTTACGGTTTTATTACACATTTCATATCTTTTTTTCTAAGTGTGGCGATGAATTGTTGGGAATTATACAGACAATGGGCCTGATTCAGCTTCACTCGCTAAGCAGCAGTCATTCTCTGCTTAGTGAGCCGGTTAACACCACCTGCCCAATCTGGCATGTAAATCGATGTGTACGCTCACACATCCATACGCATGCGATCGTACGGGGGGACCATCGAATGATTTGTACCCCCGTTTGCAAAAAAAGTCAGTCTATACTGACTTTTATTTGGCTCGGAACTGTCAGAGAACAGGGAGGGTGCTGACGTCTTGTGACGTCAACTGCCAGCCCCGTGCAGGCTTCGCTACACCTGTGTTTGCCGGGGACGCACAGCATTTTATGGGCGTAGCCACCATTTTGGTGGGCATGCCCAGGAAAGGCTGGGTGTCCCCATGCATCAGCCCCTGTCCGCCCCCCCTACAGTTGAATGTCTTGGCGACTGTGATAGTAGCTGAAGGCGCTCACATAGTGGCCTTGCACATTCGTATAATCGCAGATACGCATGCACAGAGCCGCACCATTGGCCTCCGCAGCGAATTTGCTGCAGGCCAATTGATGAAGAGTCAGGCCCAATATATCCAGCAGCACCGCAGCCCTGCAATACTCTGTGCAGAGAATACACATTCTGTATATATATATATATATATATATATATATATATATATATATATATATATATATATATATATATATATATGCTTGGGAGGTCCCGGCACTCACTATTAGAATCAGACACAGGTCCTGGTGCCTGCCGCTGACATGCTAATCCTCAGACCACACTTGTCCAATATACAGGGTATTCGGCGGCACTCAGCAATATAAACACAGAATGCCAAATGACGCCAGTGTTTTTATTGCTGAGTGCTGCCTAATATCCAGTATACATATATATATATATATATATATATATATATATATATATATATATATATATATATATATACAGACAGAGTCCGCACTCAATCGCTTAAATCTTCAAGGGGGGTGCTCCAACAGATGACTGAACATCAAAAGGTATATGGAATGAAGAAATGGGCACTCACCAAGGGCTTAATCAGCAACAACAATTTATTGTAGGTACATGTGGTACATCCGACGTAACGTGACGTTTCGGTCTAGTATAGACCATCATCAGGAATATGTACAGCAGGTAAGGTCAAGCTCATATTCAGCACAGGCAACCTGGTATCCATCCTCCAGAGAGGATACAATTGTAAAGCCTCACCGGGCCAGTTTATATACCTAAGACCCGGAAGTGATGTCATCACTTCCTGGTTGTACACCACTACACGTAAAAGTAGCGAAAATACTACATATGAGGAACTCAAAATGATCCCAAATAGTGTATGGGCATCGGAGTGTAAATAGAGATAAAACAGCGGGTGCAGAGGGCCAAGTAGATAACGCTAGTTAGCTTTATCCGTCCGACCGGAAGTCTCCAATGCTTTCCACTGCGCCGGCGGACATGACGTCTGCGTTCCACAAGCCGCGCGAAGTAGGTTAGGAATGCAGGAAACCACCGCTTCACCGGAAGTCTCTCCTGCGTTCCACCAACCTCAGCGACGGAAGGTGCTGCGTGTCAGCTGTATCATGGCAACAGGCCAGAGCGTCTTATGTTATATCCGGCTAGGTTACAGATTAACACTAGCGCGTTACCATGGCAACCAATGTCAAACTACCACTGTGTCCCCCAGGCGACCGCAAAGCAGTCACAAAAGCGGGCAATAATTACTGAATCTAAAAGTGTAAACTTATAATCAAATGTAAGGTGTACAGGACATACAAACCAGCCCAGGTGAGGATCACTAGTACTGGCAGGTACTAAATACAAACATAAAAATAAACAAAACAAAGTATCTACATATATACATATTTATAATTGGCCATATAAGGCCGAATTTTTGTAATTTTATAGATTTTTTGTAATTTTATAGATTTTTATAGTTTTTATATTTTATATGGATGTTAATGTTCAGCTATCTAGTCATAATAGATATGCATATAGCTATACCTTCATCATAAGTATAGGAGCAATATGGCTCACTGAACAACATGTACAAAAACATATCAGAGAAGGTGACATGAAAACCTTAACAAAATAAAATGAAATAAACCAAACAGCCCAGAGACACCAACCCTAGCTTCAAAAAAGCAAAAAAATCCGAACTGAGAAAAATGTAAAAATTAATCATAAAAATGAAAAAACAGGAAAAAGGTAGTGGGTCATTTTATCTCAGAAAAATAGATAATGGATTTGATTCATTAAGTCCCTTTGGCGCAAGGGTATCCAACTCAAAGATCCACTTCGATTCTCTTTTCTTGAGCATAGTGTCCCTATCCCCTCCCCTTACGGGTTTCGGGATATGATCAATTAACATGCACCGAAGGCTGGCCACACTGTGACCAACTTTGGAGAAATGCTTCGCAACAGGCTTGTCTGATGTCTTGGTTTCCAATTCCGCCCTGATAGAAGTACGGTGATTCGCCATCCTGTCCCTAAAATTTCATTTAGTTAGGCCTACGTAATACAGGCCACATGGACAGATTAAAATGTAAATTACGTAGTCCATCCTGCAGTGGAGACGGTGTTTAATAGGAATTTTCTTCCCACTATGTGGGTGAGCAAATGAGGAACCTGTCATTAGAGACCTGCACGTCGTGCAGTCGCTGCATTTGAAGCAACCTTTGCGAGCCTGTGGAATCCAGGTGCCTGTAGATTTTGTAGGTTGACTTAGCGGTCTCATTAGTAGATCCTTGAGGTTCCGTCCTCGTCTGTAAGCACACATGGAGGGGACTTTGCTAACCCCTGAGAAGGCAGGATCCGTGGCAATTATTGGCCAAAACTTTGTCAGTTTCTGCTTCTTTTTGTGTGCACCAGTATCGTAGGTGTTAGCATAAATCATTCTTGGTCTAACATCTGGAGAAGAAGACATCGTCTGGTCTGCAGTTTGCTTGGACCTTGCCTTGGTGAGGCACCGGGAGAGGGTGGCGTCTGAGTACCCACGTTCTTTAAAGCGAGAATGCATTTCATCAATCTGTTCTTCGGTCGTGGTCACATCTGTATTGTTCCTAAGAACTCTCAGGAATTGAGACACTGGGAGGTTCTCTTTGAGATGTGGCGGGTGATGGCTGGTTGCATGAAGCAACGAGTTTCTATCAGTTTCCTTTGGATAGAGTCTTGTTCCCAAGCCATGATTGACTCTAAAGAGTGTAACATCTAGAAAATTAATCTCCAAACAACTAAAAGAAAACGTGAAGCGGATTGGTGTCTCTAGGCTGTTTAAACAAAAAAGCATGTCCTTCAGGTCCTGCTCACTGCCCAACCAAATCAAAAAAACATCATCAATATATCGACGGTAGTAAAAGATGTTCATGCCAAATCTAGGGAAAATATGTTGCTTCTCATAGCATGCCATATATAGATTGGCGTAGGCTGGGGCCAAATTGGACCCCATAGCCGTGCCTGTCTTTTGTATGAAGAATTTATCTCCATACAAAAAATAATTCCTGGTAAGGACCAAAGATGTGAGCTCCACCAGGAACTCAGTTGGAGGGCCCACTCGTGCAGTATCCTGTAACGTCTGTCTAATCACCTCTAAACCTGACTCATGTGGAATCACGGTGTAGAGTGAAGCCACATCCATCGTTACGAGTATGGCTCCTGTAGGTATATCTGGGATATTGATTAGACTCTCTAGGAGATCACCCGTATCCTTCAGATAACTTGGGGTCTTCACAACATAGGGCTGTAAATGGTAGTCCACAAACCTTGCCAGTGGTTGCAAGACGGATCCTCTGGCCGATATGATAGGTCGGCCAGGAGGATCCGTCAAGCTTTTGTGGATCTTCGGCATAGTATATATAATCGGGCAGATAGGATAATCGACTTTTAAAAAGCCACATACATTTTCATCAAGCTGTTTGGTTTATTTCATTTTATTTTGTTAAGGTTTTCATGTCACCTTCTCTGATATGTTTTTGTACATGTTGTTCAGTGAGCCATATTGCTCCTATACTTATGATGAAGGTATAGCTATATGCATATCTATTATGACTAGATAGCTGAACATTAACATCCATATAAAATATAAAAACTATAAAAATCTATAAAATTACAAAAAATCTATAAAATTACAAAAATTCGGCCTTATATGGCCAATTATAAATATGTATATATGTAGATACTTTGTTTTGTTTATTTTTATGTTTGTATTTAGTACCTGCCAGTACTAGTGATCCTCACCTGGGCTGCTTTGTATGTCCTGTACACCTTACATTTGATTATAAGTTTACACTTTTATTGCCCGCTTTTGTGACTGCTTTGCGGTCGCCTGGGGGACACAGTGGTAGTTTGACATTGGTTGCCATGGTAACGCGCTAGTGTTAATCTGTAACCTAGCCGGATATAACATAAGACGCTCTGGCCTGTTGCCATGATACAGCTGACACGCAGCACCTTCCGTCGCTGAGGTTGGTGGAACGCAGGAGAGACTTCCGGTGAAGCGGTGGTTTCCTGCATTCCTAACCTACTTCGCGCGGCTGGTGGAACGCAGACGTCATGTCCGCCGGCGCAGTGGAACGCATTGGAGACTTCCGGTCGGACGGATAAAGCTAACTAGCGTTATCTACTTGGCCCTCTGCACCCGCTGTTTTATCTCTATTTACACTCCGATGCCCATACACTATTTGGGATCATTTTGAGTTCCTCATATGTAGTATTTTCGCTACTTTTACGTGTAGTGGTGTACAACCAGGAAGTGATGACATCACTTCCGGGTCTTAGGTATATAAACTGGCCTGGTGAGGCTTTACAATTGTATCCTCTCTGGAGGATGGATACCAGGTTGCCTGTGCTGAATATGAGCTTGACCTTACCTGCTGTACATATTCCTGATGATGGTCTATACTAGACCGAAACGTCACGTTACGTCGGATGTACCACATGCACCTACAATAAATTGTTGTTGCTGATTAAGCCCTTGGTGAGTGCCCATTTCTTCATTCCATATATATATATATATATATATATATATATATATATATATATATATATATATGTGAATTTACATATATTCATTGCATTTGCTCATTTGCTGTTGATGTGGTTTTCCGGAAATTGCCAATAGAAATCAACACAAGCAGCCTTATCAGCATGCAATGAATTACTGTCTCTCCCATAACACAACACATGTTCAGGATAGACAAATCATGGATGATTTACATCTAGAAATGTAAATGTTTCATCTTAGAACAGATGGTTTATCAGCCAACATTTCAATAATGTGCAAACTGTTGAAACTTTGATGGTACACGTTAGGCAGTTCCGTGCTAAATGTTGAATTCTGCATGATCATATCGCTATGAATGTAGATTATCTTTGCTAATGGAGTTTAGATATTTCTAGAACAAGTTAACTGAAACCATGAAACCAAGTTATTCCTACTCCCATTAAACATCATGGAAGGTATTTATCAAAACAAGCAGAGCGCGCAGAGGTAAAGCACTAAACATCAGCTTCTAAATCATGACAGTTGGAGCTGACGGCTTATTGGCTGATTTATCACCATCCACATTCTCTGAGACGGATTTGATAAGATGATATTGGCCCATTTCGCAATGAGATAATTGTTTACTTCACACGGATGTATCAATTATCGTACACAGTGACAGAGTTTGCGAGTAAGCTCGGTCCCTGCGATGGGTCTCCACAGGCAAATCGGGGTATTTTTCATAAAAATGATCCTGATCATAAGATGCGTAATTGCCCATGCAACTGACATTGCTGCCACCAATGACCCATAGTGAGAACCCAGAATTTGCCAACTGAAGCTGGCATTATTATCACAGGGCTCACTGCTTTTTTTTTTTTTTTTTACAATTCTTGTAAAGAAAATTATGGGAACTGCAATCTCATTTCGAAAAAAATGTGAATTAAAGGGTTTGGGGCTTTTTTTTTGTTACAAAAACTGCTCATACCCTTTTAATGCATTCAGGTGATACTCAATTAACTAAAAATTGTTATAATAAATTGACCCCTTATTGCTTTTTCCCCCTCCCCATGCATTGATAAATACCTCCCTATATGACGTTGCTGAAGCCTTCTGCAATAATCTAGAGCATTCTAGCACCATGTGCTGTTTGCACATTGGATAGAATTGTGTGGCTTGCAAACCTGATAGACACATCACTACTGTAGCTCAGCATATCAGCCTCTGAAGTCATGAATGAACAATAAATGAATGAAAAACATAACTTACCTTAACGGCATTGCTGTGGCTGACCCGGTCCAAAGATCGCCCATTTGCTTTTAGAATCTGGTCCCCAACTTGCAGTCCTTCCTCCTCTGCCAAAGAACCAGGTTCCACCAATGATACATAGATGCCGATTCCATGTTCTACGCCACCCCGGATGCTGAAGCCAAGACCATCATGGTTTTTGTTTCTTTTGAGGATAACCTGGCGGACGTCAGATTTGGCAGCACCACCTGGCGAGGGTGATGATCCAGTTGCTAAACTGGGACCAACTAGTTGAGTGCTGAATTCAGGAGCTGTCCTTTGTACTGGGGAACCATATGCAGGAGCTGTCCTTAGTACTGGGGAACCATATGCAGGAGCTGTACTTAGTACTGGGGAACCATATGCAGGAGCTGTCCTTAGTACTGGGGAACTATATGCAGGAGTTGTCCCTAGTACCGGGGAACTAAAGGCAGGAGCTGTCCCCAGCACTGGGGAATTGAAGGCAGGAGCTGTCCCTTGTCTAGAAGTGCTCAAGGCAGGAGTAGTCCCTGTGACTGGGATGCTAAAGGTGGGACTTGCGCCACGTATTGGCGTGGTAAAGGCAGGAGTTGCCCCAGATATTTGGGCGTTAAATGCTGAAACACCATCATATAAGACTCCGCTGAATCCAGAAGAGCCTGGAGATAAGTCCTTTATATACAGCCCCTCTGATGTGTACTGGTCAAATAAGAGTTGGTCTGAACGTGGGATCACAAGGCGTAGCATAGGGAAGAGTTGCCTCTGATCTTGGGGGCGTAGTATAAGGCGCAGTGTCCTCACCAGGTCAAAAACATTCCTACGAGAATGGTAGAGCCTCAAACAGTGCAAAAGCTGCTCCCGCTCGCGCTCACATAGCAGTCGGTTTAGGGCTCCGTGCAGTCGGCGGACATTAGAGGAAAGGACACGTCCTACGTCCCCGGAACAAATTGAACCAGAGGATGAAGAATGTATGGACCCTGCTATTGACTGATGGATGGAGCCCCCTGGAGAGGGGTAAATAGTACCTGGATCTGTATTCATTGCCCAAGGGCTGCAGGAAGTGTCATAGTATCTCATAGGAGGGCATCTTGGCTGGCTCAGACGGTCCCATGAGGCACATCCACATAACAGTCGGTGCTCTTCTCAGGACCTCCTGAGGAGAAAAATAGATATGTCCTGATCTTCTCGCAGGCTGTTATGCATTTGCCATATTCAAGCTGTATGTAGTCTCCAAGGCTTTCTAAGAATCAACATTCGGTGCTCTAGCAGCCTACTGCCCACAGCATCTAGCATGATCAGGTCAGGTCTCCTTGTATGATTCATCTGCCACCATCCAGCTTCCCTATTCCACTCTCTCGGTCACAGTGCTTTAAGTCTCTGCTGCTGCTGCTTCTGTGTCCTCCCTCCCACCTCCCTCCCAATTTTCTCTCTTGTTTCTCAAGGTGATTCTCTCTGGTTCTAGTTTGCCCTGCTCTTTCTCTCGCTCGCTTCCAGGCAGTAGCAAGCGACCACCCACCTTGTAATGAATACTGCTTCTGTCTTCCGCTGTAACCACCTTTGTCATCTCTTATTAGTTCCACAAAGTCTGATCTTTCATCTCTTCCCGCTCCATCTCTCCACAGGTAAAAACGTTCCTCGCCTCACTTCGTCTCCACTCACCTGGTTCCTCTCTCACTAGAACGCATCTTTCTGTCTGTGTCTCTCTCTAGTTCTATCTCTCAGGGTCTAACAGGTGTTATTCCATACCTCTCGCACACAGATGACCGCTTTCAGACACAGCAGATGTCTCTCTCCATCTGTCAAATTACCCTGTAAGGTCTCCTTTTCTCAGACGTCCCTCTACTTCTTAAAGACAGTGGTCCGTGAATCATTACATAGACTGTCTTACTTTCGGACACAGATGTCCCTGAATGTGACGTCTTGTGTATCGTTCCTATTTAAAAAAAAAAAAAAAAAATCTTGTCTTTAAGGAACATAAATGTATTTCCACTATAAATGTCAGTTTCTACATATTTTTCAACTGACTCTTATTCACTCACTAACTCAATTAAATATATTTTGTCCCTGCAGGTAATTAGCCAACCCCAGATGGATCCCCTTCCTAGTGTCCTTAGGAGCGCCTGCTAGCTGGTGGTCCCCCTACTCCAATGAGCGCCACCTTATTGCCTTCTCTCTCTGTGGTCTCTCCCAGGTAGCTGTCACGCAGGTTCCCCTGGTCCCTGTCTGTCACAGGTGTCTCTCAGTTCATCTCTTGGTCTCTCCCGGATCTGACGTCCCTCAGAAATGTCAGCGTTGCCAGGAGACGAGAGAAGACAACACTAATATGCACGGTGCTTAACCCTGCACTGCCAGACGGCTTGTGCCTCCATTGTGTTGTCCTATCATACTCCCTGTGTAACCCTTCCCAGCTCTTACACATACAGGCAGCTGCTGCTAAGTCACATGACCTCTAATCTACTCTGTGCCGACGCATAAAGATGCATAATACACTACTGTGGCACTTACGCAGAGTTGGGTTAAGGCTGTATGACAACAGTAAACAAGTATACAGACGGATAATCCAGCATTGCTGCAGTAATGCTTCTCCTAGCAATGAAAGGGACTGTTTTAATGAGAAATTATGCTACTAAGAAACATGTCATTTTCTGTTTCTGTATAGTGAAAAAATTGTGCTATCCTGTGCAATTAATTATATAACCAATTTTTTTTTACTGTCAATAAATAACGAAGAACAATTGATACATTTTCATTATTTTAATTAAAGAGACAAAGGCACGCTTCTTTTTAGAATTCTAGTAACAAATTATCGTACAGCGATGCCCAAGGGGCACATCTGCGCATAACACAAATTAGTATAAAACATGTAACAAAGTAAACCTTACATCCAGTACAGTGTTAATATTTTGGTACTTGTTCCTAGCACGGCGCCCATCGCATCGTATACCATTATACTAAATAAGGTATACGATGGTATGAGATGCGACGTGATATTGTTCAATAAAATATTGCATCGCATCGTATGCCATACAATGGCATACAATGCGATCATATACGATTTTTTATTGTACAAGTACCCTGATGGGTCCTTACAATGCTAAATGGTCCCCCATAGTCAACGCCACCTCCAGGATCAACTCCAACCCGAAGCATGGCGAGCGCGATGGTACACGTCCTCCGACCTTTTCATACCCCCACTATCCACGTCGGCGTGGAGTTGATTGTAGATAGTGTGGCGAGCGCAGCGCGCCACCGAGCCCGAAGCAGAATATATGTGAAGTAATACGCGTCCCCTCGCGGGGCACGCTGCGCTCGCCACGCTTCGGGCTCTGTGGCGCGCTGCGCTTGCCAAACTTTCTAAAATCAACTCCACGCCGACGTGGATAGTGGGGGTATGAAAAGGTCGGAGGACGCATACCGCTGCCCCTCGCGGGCTCGCTGCGCTCGTCACGCTTCGTGTTGGTGTTGATCCTGGTGGTGGCATTGACTATGGGGGCCATTTAACATTGTAAGCACCCATCAGGCTTGTACAATTAAAAAAAGCATTGCATGCGGCTATATGGCATGCGATACGAAGCGCTGGTGTACGATGGACATCGGGGGCGCCGTTCTAGAAAACAAGTACCAATATTTTTATTTTTACATTTTGGGCCAAACCCATATTGTAGGGGAGGCAATTGAACAGTTAACATGGATGGTGTAATTACTAATGGTTAGCATTACTGCCTCACAGCACTGAGGCCATGGGTTTGATTCCCGCCATGGCCCTAACTGTGTGGGGTTTGTATATTCTCCCCATGCTTGAATGGGTTTACTCCAGGTACTCCGGTTTCCTCCCACAATCCAAAAATACACTGGTACAGATGGAGCGACTCCCAGCCAGCCTGCTGGACTGCCAAATGTCCTGAGTGGCGGTCAGGCATTCCATCTGTCAGGGACGCGTGAGTACGGCGGCGTCAGCACGGCGGAGGGGAGCGGATTCCCTGCCCATCTCCGTTTCAGGGAGACGGACAAGGTTAGTGGGGGCTGCGGGCGGTGACAGGGGGGGCCGGGAGGAGCCTGAGGAGGTCGGCGGAGGTCTCAGACGGAACGGGGTACATGAGCATCTCGTGCACGTACATCCCATTCCGTCAGCTGGCAGCGGGTAGTGGAATCGCCAATGTGAGCTGCTCCATCTGTAGCTTAATTGGCTCCCAACAAAATTAACCCTATTATAAATGTACTAGGTGATTCATCGCGCCCTACGGGCGCTCTTCACACCGTCGTAAGGGGCTGCGCCCCCTTAATTTGTGAACATTTGTATATGAGAAAGATGGTTAGAATTGTATGAAAGATGGCCTGTATTGCAACTTGAGTTATAGGTGAAATGTGTTAAATAGAGAGCATATGATGTGGAAGGCGGTGTGTATTGTTTTGTTTAATTAAAAAGCGGTTACAGAGTAAGATGTACATTGATAGTGTGGATGGTACAGTGACATTTGTGGGTGTGGGGGGGCTGTGTGTGCATGTTGTTTAGGTGTGTGTGTGTGTGCAATAGTATAGTAGGGTGTTTCTGAGTCAGCGGCTCCCCACTGGCGGAGGTCACGACACAGGAAAACAGGAGGCTGGGTAGTGATAGGGGTGTGTGGGCATAAGGGGGACTAAAGAGGAGGGTGGGAGATACTGTGCAGCTTCTGCCAGTGGGTGAGGGTCCAGTGTGGCAGTAAAGGAGTACAGGATGGTGGCCCTTAGTCAGTGTCTCCTCCTACTGGGTGGGAGTTCGGGTGCATGAGAGCAGGAGGCTGGGCTATGAGGCATGATAGGGGCATGTGGGCAAAACAGCGTCAGCGACTCCCCAGTTGTGGAAGTTACGGTTCAGGAGAGCAGGAAGCTGGGTAGTGATAGGGGTGTGTGAGTATACGGGGGACTAAAGAGGGGCTTAGGGGTGCCGTGAATTGCGCGAGGGGCGCGGGGGGTGCCGTGAATCAAGGGAGGGAGGGGGCGCAGGTGTCGGCGAATCGCGGGAGAGGGCGGGGGTCCGCAAAGCGTGGGAGGGGGCGTGAATTGCGCGAGGGGGGTTGCGAATCGCGGGAGGGGGGGGTGTGCGGGGGGTCCGTGAATTGCGGGAGGGGGGGGGCACGGGGCGCGATGAATCACCTAGTTGGTTATATATTCTTGTAGAAGGATGGTAGGATGTTGCTGTCATTCAGAATGCATTTACATAAACAGTAATAGTAGCAGTAAAAGGTCTGACTTAAAACACCTACAGTAAAACAGAACAGGTGTTATATATTATACAAAGAATTGGTTGATGATGTGTAGGTTGACGTGCACATAGTTCATAGTTGTCACTGGAAAAAAATTGCTACAAGAAAAAATCAACACAGAAAGTTCAACACATGTAAATGTTGACATAAGTGTGGCACTTCATCGGTGTCCATGTCAACACATGAGAATGAATATGAAAACATTAAAAAAAAGAAAAATAAATCTTCAAAAACTCATGTCAACCTTTTTCATTGTCGACCATAGCCGTGCCAGTGTTTTGCATGCGCCAATTAATCCTGGGGTTGCCGTGAATCACGTGCGGCGGGGGAGGTGAGGGGTGTCCGCGAATCACGGGAGGAGTGGTCGCGGGTGGATGCCGTGAATTGTGGGAGGGGGGGTCGCGGGGGGGGTGTGTGGGTGCCGCGAATCGTGGGATGGGGGGGGGCGCGGGGGGTTGCAGTGAATCGCGGGAGGGTGGGTCGCAGGGGCGGGGGGTTGCCGCAATGACAGGAGGGGGGTCAGGGGTGGGAAATCGCGGTAGGGGGGGTCGTGGGGGGCACCGTGAACTGCGGGAGGGGGGGCCCGGGGGTTGGCGCGAATCGTGGGAGGGGGGGTCACCTGGTGCCGCGAATTGCAGGAGGGGGGGTGTCACGGGGTGGGGCCGCGAATCGCGGGAGTCACCGGGGGTGCCGCGAATTGGGGGGGGGTGTGCTGCAAATCGCGGGAGGGGGGTCGCGGGGGGTGCCGCGAATCGCCACAAGAAAAAATCAACACAGAAAGGTCAACACATGTAAATGTTGACATAAGTGTGGCACTTCATTGGTGTCCATGTTGACACATGAGAATGAATATGAAAACATTGAAAAAGTGAAAAATAAATTTTGTCAACCTTTTTCATTGTCGACCATAGCCATGTCAGTGTTTTGCATGTGCCATTTAATCGTGGGGATGCCGTGAATGGAGGGGGGGGGAGGGAGGGAGGTGCATACCCAACAT
Source organism: Crinia signifera (assembly GCF_055691185.1). NCBI lineage: Eukaryota > Metazoa > Chordata > Amphibia > Anura > Myobatrachidae > Crinia > Crinia signifera. The sequence goes on along the minus strand of NC_139225.1, from coordinate 39,287,815 downwards.
GACCCTCTCCAGGAGGGACACATTGCTCTGTTTCTGGACTTTCTTCTTAATTTATGGATTACCATCACCTGTGCTTAAACACCTTTCTTATCAATTACCCTGTTTAAAATGACAGGTGATGACAATCATAAATTAAGATGGAAGTCCACAAACAGAGCATTCTGTTCCTCCTGGAGAGGGTCATGTTGGGGGGGATGGAGGTGTGGGGCGCTCACCTGGTGAGTAGCTGTGTCTTTGCTGTGTAACATGGAGAGGCAGAGGGTGTCTGGCACTGTCTGTGGGCTCATTGGGCTGGTTCTCTGTCATGTGAGTCAGTCATGTGAGTCAGAGGCTCCACCCAGGGTTATAGCTCCAGACACACTTTGAGTGACAGATGTAGCAAAATATATAAGAGATGTACATGTGGTAGGGAAAAGCTAACACTGGGGCAGGGACTGATGTAAATTTTCGGTACTTGTTTAGTTTCACGGCGGCAGATAAATCGCATGGGATTTGCTGCGATTTTGTATCTGTTCATAACCCCACTATCCACTACGCATGGAGTTGATTTTATATAGTGTGGCGAGCCACCGAGCCCGCTATAATAAATCTACCCCATTTTGAACATTATCGGTCAGAAAGGGTTTTCTAGTGTGTACACTCAATATCGTTTTGATGCACGCTTCCTCTATGTATATCGGCCTGGATATACATATGCAGGATTACGCCTGCGTTTGGAGGGAACCGGGGCACAAGCATCGACAGCAACTTCTAGGAGTGCCAGTTACTAGCTGATTTTTTTATATCTACATTGAGATACATATAAATATCTTACGGGCCCTACACACGGAGCGATATTCAGCCACTTTCTGAGCGATTTTACACAATTTTACTGAATCGCTCAGAAAGTGTCTGAATATCACTGTGTGTGTAACCCACACAGCATTTCGGATGCACGGGCACGCGGGTCCACGATGTAGAACAGCCCTGCTTGTAAATTCATAGTGGTCGATCTGAAGGCCCTGCACATCTCTGCGTGTGTGGTGGCCTTCTAAACGATCACTGGCACCTCCCCAGGAGCCGCCCTGCCTATCCTGCCATCTTCATTCTGTGCTGCCTGTGGGAGTGTGAGGACGTGACGCTGAAGACTCAGGACTTGGTAAGAATATTTTTTCCACTGTGCCACCAATGTGAGCTTGCATTTGGGTGGATTACCCCGCAATAATACCAATGTTAATTTGCATTTGGGGGAGGGGGTAACACACCACTATCACCAATGTTAATATGGTGGCCGGCGACACACTATATCACCAACGTTAATATGTTGGGGGGCACACTATATCACCGATGTTTATATGTTTAGGGGGGGACCCGCACTATATCATTAACGTTTATATGTTTGGGGGGACCCCCACTATATCATGAACATGTTTGGGGGCGAGAGAGACACTATATCACCAATGTTTATAAACACTTTCTGTGAGAGGCTTTAAATCTCTCATGCTGAATCTTCCATTATGAACCTCTCTGACACAAATCTCTCTGTGTGTACGGCCTGTTAGTGTCAATAGTGAAGAGGGTAGGGAGATGGAGGTATTGGACAGTAGCCACACCCCTATCCCTATGAATACTGCAGCACTAGTTACACCTTCCTCATCGTTAGTCACAATGCCTTATGCTTGTCTCACTCCCTTTTGCAGTGCACAATAAGCCCTTCATAAAATTTAAGCTCCAGGCCCATGTAGACATTAATCTGGCACAGGCTGTTCTACTGGGAGGGGAATTGTGGAAGAGATGTTGTTCTATTGGGGGGACGACGACTGTAGAAGTGCCGCTGTTCTACTGGGAGGGATTGTGGATATGCTGCTGCTCCTCTATGTGTGTGTGTGTGTGTGTGTGTGTGAGGGGGGGGGGGGGAGTTCTGCTGCGGGGGGGTGTGGGGGTGTGTGCTGCTGTTTAATCACCACTGGCAATGAGCGTGTAACCCCTCTGGCAACCAGCATGTAATCCCATGGGGTAACAAGCATGAAACCTATGGGAAGGAGCATGTAACCCTCAGGTAAAGAGATGTAACTCATGACAACATGACAACGAGCATGTACAGTAGGTAAGCAGCAGTTATGTCGCATAATGTAATAGGTATTATGGTGATTTGTATAATATGCTTGTTGCCCAGGGGAAATGATATGCTTGTTGCCCAGGGGGAGTTACCTGTACGTTGCCCACGGAGAGTTGCCTGCTTGTTTTCCAGGGTTAATTACGTGCTCATTGCCCAGGAGGATTTAATTGCTCATTGCCCGGGGGTGCGCACAGCTCTCCCAGAATCCACTGGGTGCTCTGCTCTCCCCCGTCAGATACTAAAGGTGAAGAAGCACCTCTAGCATCTGTCCCCAACCAGGTGGCGGCCATCTTTGGAGGAGCGCAGAGTCTCTGTTTGAATGCAGACAGAGACTCTAAGCTACGAGCCACCTGGCTGCTGTGAGTTTTTTTTTCTTCATAATTTAAATTTAAGGAGCCGGGCCAGGGATCCAGGGATCTCAATGGCTGTCAGCCCCCTGGGAAACTTTCCGGGGAATTCAAAGGACAATGCATCTGCGACCCCATATTCAAAATCCAGCACCTTCATTCCTGGAGCCTTTCTGCCAACCAAAAGCTACTCAGGGAAAAGTTACTTGGATGATTTGTTCCCACCTGGTCAGTGGTGCATGCAATAGAAGCTAAATCTCAGTCCCGGTGCCTGCAGATGGCAGGCACCAGGCTGGTGCATACACAATATCGGCCTCGTTGCTGCACATGCGCATACCCTGGATTCTGTGGGTTGCAGCCAAAGGAGCCAATAGAGGCATCTTGGGTGACCGGCAGGTCGGATCTCAGTTCAGCGTAAGCAGAGCCAGGGCTATTGAGACATTCATGGGGCCTCGGTGCTGAGTGGACGTGGCTAAATCTGTGTGACATGGCCAGTCCCCCTATAAAAAACAGAACTCAGTATAAAATACTTATGTCACCTCAGAGGCTGGCATGGGCCTATCTAATTAATGGCACCTCCCCCATCTTCAGTCGTCCCCCCCCTCATTATTTATTCTAATTAATGTGATTCATTTATTTAATATGCTAGTTCATTATTATTTCTTAAATTACAGTTATTCGTTAACACATGTCATCATTACTGTGTCAGATGTATGCAGGGCCGGCGCCACCACTAGGCAAATCTAGGCATTTGCCTAGGGCGCCAGCCACTGGAGGGCGGCACTTCGCCCCTCGCCTCTCGCATGGAGGCTGCAGGGGTGTCCGTGCCGGGTACCTGCGGCACTGTGTGATCTGGCAGCGGGGTCCCTGCAGTGATGCGTGCTATCCAGCAGCCAGGCGGCGCGGGAAGCGCGGATGGGTTTGAAAACATTCCGCATGCTGATTGGCTGAGATTCACCCCCCCGTAGGTACCGGGGCGCCCCACCCCCCCTCGCCTGGGGCGCTCCGGTGCCTTGCACCGGCCCTGGATGTATGATATTTCAGGTGTAAATGTGTTCACAAAACACCTCCACTATCCACATCATCCCGAAGCGTGGCGAGCGCAGCAAGCCCCATGAGGGGCCGAGTTACGCGTCCTCCCGGTCTTTTCATACCCCCACTATCCACGTCGGCGTGGAGTTGACTTTATATAGTATGGCGAGCGTAGCGAGCCGCCGAGCCTGAAGCGTGGCGAGCGCAGCTAGCCCCGTGAGGGGACGCAGAATACATGTAAATTAATCCGCGTCCGCCCGTCACGCTTCGGGCTCGGTGGCTTGCTGCGCTCGCCACACTATGTAAAATCAACTCCACGCCGACGTGGATAGTGGGGGTATGAAAAGGTCGGGAGGACGTGTAACGCCTGCGCTCGCCACGCTTCGGGATTATGTGGATAGTGGGGGTGTGAAAAATACAATTGAATCACATATACATATACACTGTGTGTTTAGTTGCATCACATATACATATACACAGGGTTTTGAGGTAAATTTGCAACACACAGAAAATCACGTTTTTAAGTGTAATGCGATGTGGTGCGATGCGATATGCGGACAGGGTGTAGTGAATAAATTAACTAATGAGATCGCATCGCATGCCACGAAAAAGTGCCATGCCATGCCATGCAATTTCACTATGCAGAATAGCCCACTAAGAAACTGGTGTATTGGGCGCCGTGATAATACACATGTACCGATTTTGCTAATTGGTTTGAATCCCGTAGAAGCCTAATAACTTTATTTCTGCATAAAATGGAGGAAAAGGAAACAAATTTCGCTACAGATATCAGCCCACCATTACTGGGCAGACTTCATCACTTACCACATACTGTACATATCAGTGGCGTAAGTTCATCCCAGTTGCCCAGAGGCAAGAAATGTATTGCCCCCCTCCCCCCTACACACACAAAACCTTATATAAAGTTTATACTGTATGTCTGTTATGAAATATAACAGGCATATATACAGTATGTATACAGTATATCTATATCGAGAGAGATAGAGATAGAACACATATTTCAGAACTCCAGAAGTGAGATGACTCCATTGCCTCCCAGAGTTCTGCCTCTGGTACATATTAAGCTCCTTGTGAAATCACAGCTCAGTGCCTTGCATCCACAGGCTGTATTTCTTGTCTATTCCCAACTGCGACTCTGCAGCACGGCGCGGCTATTTAAAATGACGCCCCGGGCATGGCTCACGGCCCAGCAGCAAATCAAGCAGCTCTGATTGGCTCACAAGTCCCAAGCTGCTTGATTGGCTGCCGGGCCCAGCGCATCATTTTAAATAGCCGCGCTGTACTCCCCCACTAGACCACCAGGGTGCCGAGAGTAGACAAAATAGACAGCCGGGTTTACAGCGCTCTGCATGGCTGTCTCTTTTATAAGCTGCAGGCAGGGACAGAAACAGCGGGGTAAGGTGACGCAGTTCCGCCCCGTTCCGGCTCACTTTAACCCCTGCCCTGCCCATGCCTCCAGGCAATCAGTTTTTGTTTTGGTGTGGCAGGAGCAGCACCTTTATAATGGTAAGGCAGCCTGTTTTTCTTTCTTTTATATTTTATTTCTATCTATTTTCACCGAGCTCACTCACCCAATCTCCTGTGCTGCTGTCCCAACACCCCTGATGCCAGAGGCCGCAGCACCACGATCGGGTGAGTGAGCTCGGCCGGGATCCTCCGCAGCAGGAACCCACAGCCGCAGCCAGCTGCGGGAGCAGGTAAGAGGCGTCACCGGGTTGCTCACTCCCCCGCTAAACCACCAGGGTACTAGCCAACAGAGATGCAGCACCGGCAGCAGGGATGCCCAGGGGGTTCCCTGCCACTTTGCTGGTGCTGCAGGCGCCCATTTTCCCTGGGGGCTCCAGTATCAGCATACCCTCCAACATGACCCATTCCATTTGGTACAAAATGCTCTGTTCCTGGAATTCCATCTTAATGTATGATTACCATCACCTGTGTTGAAACACCCTTCTCATCAATCAACTAGTTTAAAACAGGTGATGGCAATCATACAGTACATTAAGAGGGAATTCCAGGAACAGAGCATTTTGTACCTAATGGAATAGGTCATGTTGGAGCATATGTATCAGCAGGGGGAGGCAGGCTCACTCTGTTGGCCCCTCCCCCGGGTCTGCAGGCGCCAAACTCACTGAGAGTTTCCCGCTTCAGGCTTTCTCCACCTTTCTCCCTCCCTGCACAGCATGCGGAACGGCCATTGCTACCTGGTTCCTAGTCCATACTGCCTGCTGCACCTCACCTGGGCTGTCCCCAGTAAACCTCTACTCCACAGGTCAGGCTATACTTGATTCCTCCTGCCAGCCATGGGGTTTTAGTCAGTGGAGAGCTGCTGCAATTAATATTTTTCTTGCATTGTGCTATGTGTGAGGGCTGCTGTGTGGGTTTTAGCTTTCACTTCAGTCCCTATCCTGTGCCTGAGGCACATTGCTCAGCTTTTTCTTACACTACCTTAGGGTACAGGGTGTTGAGTTATTAGTTTACCTCACATTAATATGTCCAGAGGTAAGGCACATAAGGAGACGGGAGCTCCTGTGCTGTGCACTTGCACTTCATGTGCCCTGGGTTTTTCCCCTAATGATGAGGTATATGGCGACCTATGGGCCGGCGTGGGCCTCTTTCCTCACTCGGGGGAATGGTTGTCCACGTGCCTTAACCTGTGGATGAATGGACCAATAGGAAGTAGTATGAGGTCGAGGCACCGCAGTGGATGGCATAAATGCTGTTTTAGATGCCGCCACTGTAGCTACTATTTTGTCCAGAGGATCTTTCCAGTAAAGGTAAAGCTTCCAAAGCCATCTTTGAGTCTGCGCTTTGCTCTGCTGGGTGAGCACTTTCAGGTTCATGCACTGCCTTTTGATCTTTTGACTGCACCCAGTGCATTCACGAAAATCATGGCAGGCATGGCAGAAAATCTCTGGGCACATCAGCGAACCCTACCTTCCATCTTACTCTGCAACCTCGTCAGGGTCTGTGCCTACACCCGGATCTGCCCCGTCTTCGTTTGACGGGGCAGCCCTTGAAACGTCCTGCAGGCAAAAGGATTTTCTTAAGAGTAATCCGGACTATGCTTCGAGCATGCCAACCTTCCTCAGTAATGGCGGGATGTACTAATGTGAAAATGCGGTAAAACCCCCATTTTACCGCATTTTCCTATGTATTAAAACCTCGCCGCCACATCACCGCATTGTGGGCTTCTTTTCGCAGCCCAACGCCTCCGCCGCAAACCCGCCGACCCCCCTCGCCCCCTCCCTCTGGATTACCTGGTCCAGGTCCTCCTGGACCCGGAAGGTAACACATCTTTCCCCCTAATGACGCAGCCGACGTCCTTCCGGCTGCAGGGGGAGGAGTAGGTGCCGGGGACAGCCTGCTTAGCTGTCCCCGGCATGAGGGATGCAGGAGGGGGCAGAAAGGTGACGGAGAGCCCCGCACACCACATTCCAGGTATTGTGGGGGGCCTCCGTCACCGCATCAAAATGCCAGCCGCATATGTTAGTACATATGCGCTGGCATCGTGGAGGACAGGCGGCAAAGGGCAGCGATGTATATTAATACATCCCGCCCTAAGAACCTACTATGGGATCTGGAGAGCTTTCTTTTCCTAGTGTACGGCAAGGGGTCTTAACTCCAGAACCTATAGATTATCTAAGATATTATCTTTTCTCCAGTCAGGCTTGGATGCTGGGTTAGGCCTTTCCTCTTTGAAGGTGCAAATCTCTGCGTTGTTCTTTCTGTTCCAGAGGAAAATGTCTTTTTTACCGGATGTCCATACCTTTTTGCAGGGGGTTATACGGATGGAGCCCCTTTTATCCCCCTGGGGGCCCCACGAGACCTCTTCTTAGTCATTCGGGCTCTGCAATTCCCTCCGTTTGAGCCTTTGTGGTCAGTCGACCATCTGTGGCTCACTTGGAAGACAGTCTTCCTGCTAGCCATTGCATCTGTTAGACAGGTGTCCGACTTGTCTGCCCTTTCGTGCCGCTCACCTTACCGTGTTTTTCATCCGGATAAGGCAGTTCTCCAAACTCGCTCCTCTCATTTACCTAAAGTGGTCTCCAGATTCCACATGAATTAGGAGATTGAGGTCCCGGCTTTCAGGCACTCTGGAGAGGCTGCGGAGGAGTCTTCATTGATGAGATCTGCCTAATAATGGGACTGGTAATTATCACCTACTTACAGCCTCAGTACAAATATCTATATTGGACAACAAAAATTGACTCTGTGATTGGGTGCGCACAACAACTCAAATAACAATTTAAAGGTGACATTCAATAAACACCTTGAACATAGAATCCAATACAAATACAAAATTGGGTACTTGTTTCCTAGCACGGCGCCCACAATTTTCAGTCGTATGGCATCTTATGCATTGTATCGCTATCGCATCGCATGCCATATAGCCGCATTCGATGCAATGTGATGCGATTTTAAATTGTATAAGCACCCTAATGGGTGTTTTCAATGTTAAATGCCCCCCCCCCCCCCCCTATACGATTTTTAATTGTATAAGCATCCTAATGGGTGCTTACAATGTTAAAAGCACCCCCATGCCACCCCCACTATCAACGCCAACCCGAAGCCTGGCGAGCGCAGCTGAGGAAGGACCTGTCGGCCCAGAAATGCATTTGGCGTGTCTTGCCTTCTATCACTTGCTCTAGTGGGACTTCAGTTGTGGGACCAACGGCTTGGCTTCTTCAGTACTGGATGGCTATTAAACCCTGGACTTTACCCAGCGACTGCTGTTTGCCCTGAGCGATTGTTTTACATGGTTATTTCTTCAAAAAAATTGTAAGTGCACATCCACATTAAATTCATTTGTTTTTAAAGTTACACACTATTCTGCAATTGTTTTGTCATTTCATATACCGACCAATATTGTAAGAATGTGGTCATTGGAGGATAAACCTCGGAAATCCTACCCCAGTGGGGATTATCATTGGCGCTACATGAAAAATGTTGTATTTGTATTGGATAAATATCTATATTGAAAGAACTTTTATAACAGCCAGAATTAAGCCTCACAAAGGAACATTATAATCACTACCTCATCATTTTTTATGTTATTATATGTTTGTATGTCTTGTGTGTTTTATTAATTGAAGTGTAATTGTATATGATGTGTATGAATTGCTGTTGTTTTTTTATATTAAAAGAAAGGAATATTCTTTTTAAATTTGTATTATATATTATTTGAGTAAAGCAGCGCCACCTAGAGGCATCAGCGTAAGCTGTTGCTACCATATATTTTTTGCACTGATTATTTATTTATTTCCACAGGGGTACACAATTCCTCTGATAGGGGGCAGCAGCTAAACTCAAAATATATTTATCTACCCACCAGTGGTATACCAGTGCTACTGTGTGACCTAAGGTCACTTACCCTTTTCCTTTTATGCATTTGTTATCTTTGCTTTCTGGGACTCTGCTTTTGGGCGGAGTGTTTTTAGCGCCACTCAGGCGCATCCCCACCCTTGAAATTGTGCTTTAGGATGTCCCAGCATAGCCCTATGTCTCCTATGGCTCGAAGTAGAAAACGAGAGTTATGTTCTAAAGGTGGCCATACATCTACAAATCGATTGTCAGATTGGGCTGGTTGGAACAAAATCCTTGTAAGGGATGAGAGCAGTTGACAGTTGACCATTCAGTTTGAAATGCTGGAAAACTGCCAAAAACTGTCACTCAGATATTACCAGGTTTTTGTTCCAACCAGCCCAATCTGACAATCGATCTGTAGATGTATGGCCACCTTAACCTGGTAAATATATTTCTTTGAGATCCATAGGAGACCAATGGATTTCTCCCTGACACGCCTGCTTTTATGCGTTTCACTGCAGTTTATACAATTTTACTGTTATACTAGACCTGTTGTTATGTGTGACCATGTACTGTATGTTAATGTTTCTTCCTTCTCTCTTTGCTCCTGCCTTGGGCTTGTTCACTAAAACTGATTGCCTGGAGGTGGGGGCGGGGTATAGGAGGGGAGGAGCCTGGGTTCCCAGAGGTAAAACTTGTAACCCATTTGGTGCCTGCCAGGTCCATCAACCTATACCCAGCATCACCCTGTGTCTCCTATGGATCTCAAAGAAAGATATTTACCAGGTAAATCTTGTTTATTTATTCACAGTTTCTAATGTGGAATCTACTGGACAAGAGTACAGGCCCACGTTGGACCCTGTAGGTGAGTATTTATGAATGTATGTGTAGTGTGTAGTAAAGATTTATTTTTATAGGTGTGTGTTTGTGTGCATGTGTCAGTTATTGGGGTATTGGTTTTGAAGTAGGACTATGAGTCCCAGAGGGTCAGGAAGAGAAAAGAATGTCCTGGTGCGGTGCACTGATTAACATTAAGCTTAAATTAATGTTACTGCACCAGGACATTCTTTTCTCTTCCAGATCTTTAGTAAAATATATGGTCCAGAGGTAGCATGCCCCAAACTATCCAGAATTATTGTTCATACAATAAAGGGGTACATGACATATGAGTTCTGTATGATTGACAAACCCAAAACACAAGACCCTGTGGGCCCATTCATGCCCCGCATGCTAAGACTTGTGTTTCTCCAAGTCTCAGCATGCAGGGGAGCCATGTTGGCCCCCCTAGTTCTACTACAGAACCCAATTTTTTTATTTACACTTTACATTTTAAGTTTTCACTCCATCACCCCGCCACCTACAAAACAGGGGTGGCGGGGACAGCCCCAGGCTTCAACCGGGGCTGTGGGACTCCTGGAGGGGAGACCTCTTTATTGGGGGTCACCACTCTCCCAAGGGACCTGGCCCGGGCTGACCAGCCATGTTGCTCATGCTGTGGCATGACATCGCTGGATGTTTGAGCTTGGTGCTGATTTACGAAATATGGAGGATCCCTACTCCTTTTGGTCCCTGTAGTTTGGGAACCAGGACTGGGCCATAAAAATACTTGGGGACCCTATTTAAATTTTCACCCTGTATTCCTGCAACCAGGACCGACTCAATGAGCCCGGGGCTGTTTATTCTCGTGGGGGGGGGGGACCCCACGCCATTTTTAATTTTTTTTTGTATTTTTTTATTCTTTTTATCCGAATTTGGCTGTTTGTCAATTTGCCGGGCACCGGTTCCTGGCCATATATCACATCGAATGGGTACAAATAGGTGCATTCCCCCTCTATCTTTAATCTTCTCGAAGGTGCTAAATAAATAAGTAGAATCTGATTGCTTGCTATGTGTAACATCCCATCTTCAATAGAACTCCCATCTTAGTACATTTACCCCTGTGACTTCTCCATAAATATAATAATATATGAAAATAAACATAAACCCAATTTACAGGAAAGATGACATTTCATTACTATTAACGGCTCTCCTGCCACATCTGACATTACAACTGCCTAGAACGCTAATACGAATGATGGCGGCGGGTGCAGCAAACAATTCCCTGAATTCAGGAACACACACACGCATAGTAATATCATCAATCCCCTGACAAGCACATACTCATTACATCCTATTAGCTGGTCACATGGGAACAGGTGGGCGGAAGGTGAAAGGCAAGTTGGCTGTAGCCATAACTGAACAAACTCCCCGTACACTTAAGCAGCAGGTGGTGTGGGCTCCAGGACATTTTACTGCTTTCAAAAATCATATTAATTCAGATAACACCCAATGTACAGCTGTTATTAAATACTTTTCAGGATAAGATGTAAAAATAGCAGATTCTTTTCCCTGGATAAATACTTAATACGTTTTGAACCAAATGGTCATATTTAATAATACCGTTCAGTTCTTAAAAATGTCCCTTGACGAAAAAAAGTCTCTGCTGAAAAGCAATCAGCTTTGGTGGCCCCTAATGATTCCTTCCACCTCCCTCCTTGTTCCATACTCCAATACTGAATAATCAAACAACTGCAGCTTCACAAATCACTTCCTGCAGAATAACCGGGGATGGATCATACAGAACTAAGGTCAACATGCATTAGGTCGACCACTGGAGGATGACATGGGATAACATCGCACAAGGTCAACATGGGGTTAGGTTGACAACCTCATTATGTCTATACAAGCATTAGGTCGACATGGGCTAGGTCGAAAGTCAAAAGGTCGACATGGGTTTTCATTCTTTTTTGTCCCTAATGTCGACACAGTCGACATGGACACTGAAAAAAGTGCACCACGACCCCTTGCATGACTCGCTGTGCTCGCCATGCTTTGGGCACGGTGCGTCGCTACGCTCGGCACACTATTTTATTCTCACACCATGTCCTACTGGATGGTAGGGCATGAAATACCGCCTGTCAACACGTCGGCTCAAAAATAAAACCCATGTAGACCTAATGCCTGTGTCGACCTAATGACCCTGTTGACCTTCTGAGGTGTCGACCTAAGCCCATGTCGACCTTAGGGCTGTCGCTCTAACGACCGTATAACGCCCTGGCTTACCACGCATTGGGGATATTTACTAACCAGTCCGTTCAAAACCGAGTCGCTGTAGGAATATGATTGTGTATGAATGGCTTTGGCTGTGATGGGCCGTGTTTTCGGCCTGAGAACATTTTCCTAGCTGCTGAGTTCTCAGGATCCGTATTCGACATTGGTGAAGTCTTTCGTATTTGGTTGCCGAGTTTGCCGGCACCCAAGTACAGACGACCCTGAAGCATTGCACAGATCAATCAGATCCATGCAATGTTTCCCTGTGTAAAAATAAGATTTTCGGGCAGGTTAGCCTCACGAATGCACGCTACATTCCATACACGTATGCAGTTAATCGATAATCGCCCGTCCTGCATGGTCTATGATCATGTCTGAATATCCACCATAGTTTTAGGCATTTTTGATGAAACAGCAATAGCTGCTAAAGAGGAGGCAGAATCTCTGCAGTTGGCCAAATCCTTCCCCTGGAGTTAATAGAGAGATTTGTACCTGATTAAAAGAGCACATGCTGTGGTACCATTCAATGAAGCAATTTTCTGCCACGCCAGCTGTTAAGCCAATATATCCCTCTTTCATCTATGAAAAAGAACTTGTATATTCGCAAAGGCTATAAATCAAATCTTATGAGGGTATGGGTAAAGATAATTCACACTGCTGCTTAGTTCTCATCCCTTGAGCACACATTTAGCAGCAGTTAGCCCTGAAGCTGCTCAGGTTAAAGCCTTCCCTATCTCTTTTTTGTGTGGCGTGATACCTCTCCCTCACCACGGTCCCCTGAGATTTCTTGGCAGAAGGCATCAGAGCAGGAATTCCATTTAATTAAGAAGATGGGGGCCTTTCGCTGGGAGAGTCGTTTAGTAAGGATAGGAGATGAGAATCAGCACTGCAGAACGGAGCTAATTACACCCCAGAAATTCATTCCTTCTTCATTGTTCTATTAACAACAGAGATTGCAGCGGTTGTCTTTCAGGGAACAGTTCCACCTGTCACTTTAGCCTCAATGGAGACATTAATGTGCTGTTAGACGTCACATACTTCAAATGTCATTAGCACAGAATTTTACAGCCAATATGCAGATTTACTGCTGACCTTCAGATAGGCTGACCGCTTTAACCTGGGATTCTTGTGGCTGCATATAAATATTTCCTTTTAGCCTTTGGCAGTTTTCAAATATAACAGGCCTAGGGGAGATTCTCTAAAACAGAAATGCGGTATAAACCCGATAACGGGGTTTTTACCGCATTTCTGTATGCTCTGTGCCCCCTCCGCAGTGTCACCGATGTGGAGGGAATCGCCAGCAAAAGCTGGCGACTTCCTGCAGAAGCCTATGGGCTTCTTACCGCAGTAATGTGTGAGGGATCCGTCACAGATCCCTCCCAGCATGCCCTGCGGCCGGCGCCGTGCTCTGCACATGCGCAGATGGACTCCCAGGTCACAGACCCGGAAGTCCAGCACCGGCGCCGCATCGCAAGGGACAGCTCTTATCGCAAGAGCTGTCCCTTGCGTTAATGACCGCATATGTTAAAGCATATGCGGTCATTAAGAATGCGGTGGCCGGCAAAGGGGGGCGAACAGGGATGCGGATGTTAGAACATTCCGCCCTTAATTTCAGCTTCAGCCTACCTGGCTTCATCGACGTACAGTACGTTCCAAGAAGACTCAGTTCCAAACTACACTATACAGTAAACAGAAAATTCAATTATATCCCTTTCACACCACACTCTCAACCCGGGTTATTGCCGGGTCGTTAAGTCACCAACCTAGGTCAGGGTTACCTAACTGACCCTCTCCTTCAGGGAGAAAATGCTCTGTTCCTGGACTTCCCTGGTAATGTATGATTGCCATCACCTGTGGTGAGCTAGGTAATTTAAAAGAAAGGTGTTTCACCACAGGTGATGGCAATCATACATTACATGGGGAGTTCAGGAACAGAGCATTTTCTCCCTGAAGGACAGGGTCAGGTAGGCAACCCTGACCTGGGTCAAAGTGCGGTGTGAACGGGCCACCCCAGGTCGAACAACCCGGGAGTTCAACCCTGGTTTAGGGTTGAACACGGCTCTGACCCGGATCGAGGTGCATTTGTAATACCCCCAATTGTGCAATTCTCAGAAACCAGGAACCCCAGCATGAAAGGGGTTAACCCGGCCTTAGGTAGAGGCGGGGACGGCCATTGAGTGACAGGCCGGAGCTGCCTTAGATAGGCAGAGACACAGGAAGAGGGCAGCGAGGACTCACCTGTGTGAAGGAGGAAGCGTGTGGGAGGGGAAGAAGAGAGAGAAGCAGCAGCAGACCCAAGAAACTACAGAGCCCAGCAGCAGCAGAGCCCCACAGCACTACAGAGCCCAGCAGAGCCAGCAGCATTATAGAGCCCAGCAGCACAGAGCAGAAAAGTGACCCCCAGCTCCACCAACCGGGAGTCTGCCCTTGCAGCATTGGATGTCTCAGTGCCTGTTCCAGTCAGGTATATTCCGCCTGAGCTCCCTGGCCACTTACTCATCCTCACTGAACCGGGACCCCTGGGAACAATACACCCGGGTCTCCCAATTAGTCATAAGGGTTAAAGTGACCCAGAATCCTCCACTTTAAGTTTAGTGACACTCTCCAGTATTGACTTCAGGGGAAACAGTGGGACCCAGGAAGAAAGTACCCTCCTTCCCGCATGCTGACTTATGGTTTGTTTGTGCCATCCCCCCCCCCCCCCCCCCCGCTGAGCCTATTTGCATCGGAACAGAACCCTTGCTGCACACCGGGCCAGTGTTGCCCCTACACACCATCGACAGGGTGGAATCATCGTTAAGGTCCCTCTCACTACCCTCACCGGCAAGGAAACACGAGCCACTATAAGGGCCCGGAGGCCTCCTTACCATACTGGGACGTTGACTGGCATCCCATTAACTTAACCCTCCTAGTACACATGACCTCCCGTTGAAGTCACCATTCAACTAAACTGTGATAAATCCCATGTTCCTCAACTCGTGATCTAAGGACAAGGATATCCCACTCACAAGTGGAGTTACTCGCACTGCTTCTAGCATAGAGCTCTTTGCACAGGATGCTTATAGTACTCTAGGGACATTCAGGTATTAACATAATCAGTACATAGTGCCAGGCCGTATCATTACCCTAAGGTTGCTTGTAAAAAGCATGCATAATTTGATATAGCAGGATCTATTGCCTAGCGGCCTAATAAGAGAGTCGGACGACTTACCTCAAGTAATTTGATTCTGAGTTAATTAGTGTTAACGGTAACAGCTAGGCCTGTATTACACCCATTGCGGTGACAATTGTTTTTTTTTCTGTGTTTGTGCTAATGCTAAAAAGTGTAAGGTACACTATAGTCTCTCTGTGCGTTCAAGTGCGGTGTGCCGGAGTTTGGTAACGGTACTGTAGCGCCTCTAGCATTGGCTTGAGATATTCCGTAAGGGCCCAGTGGGGTCAAGAGTCGAGCAGCACCGTTACAAACCTTCGGGCCGGATTATAGAAGCACAGCCTGTTATACCGTTGTAATATTATTGTCGTGTGTACACCCTGCTTGGTGGTGAATTGTTGTGTATGTGTCACCTTTAGTGCAATTTAAATTTGCGCTTTGCCTGTTGCTGCAGAGAAAATAAAAGAAAGCATCCCGCTATATTTGTGGTCCGTCTTCCATCCGAAACACCTCTCTCTTCCCTGAGAACAAGAACCTACGTGGCCTGAACAGGGATACTAAACATTGTGAATGGGTAACCCGAGTCGAGCGACCTGGGTTACCCATTCACAGTATGGAGGAGACAGCACTGACAGCTCCAACCGCTGCCTCCTCCCATACCTCCCCTCCCCCCGATGACCCGCCGCCACTCATCCCCACCCCCGTGTGATGTCACCGGCAATAAGTCGGACGCAGAGCTTTCAGACCGCAAAAATGCCAGGTCGCTCCTAGAACGGACCTGTGTCCTAATCCCGGGTGCAACCCGCAATTTGTGGTCTGAGAGCGATATTATATTCAACATAAAAGTTTTTTTACTAAAATAATGTGAAAAATGTTATTTTTAGTAATCTTTCTGTAGTTTAAACCCATTTGTTTAATTCGCTTCTGTTGTCCATACTGATTTGGTTAATACTGTAATGGTATGAAAAACAGCAAAATGCTAAATATTGGTAATATTTGCAAGATGCAGACAGTCCAGTTTTCACAGTAAACATTTAATACACTGAAAACGTACTTATACTGTATGTACAGGTATGGTATGAATTCACACAAAGTCAAATTGCATTTAGAATGTATTGCATAGGCATCACATTACTCATGTATACTTTGCTGAGTAAGCAGAAAATAAATATCACAGTGAATATATAGTTGCAAACAAGAAACCTCATATTGCAGGCAGCAGTGTTAGTACCAATACTTGCAAATGTCGTGAGGGAGGAGAGGTTGTTTCCGATGGCAGCCATGTTGGCAGCGGTGCATGCGCAGCACATACTCTGGGAAAGTTGAAGGGGACAGAGTTTTCTATATAGTAATATATATTATTTTCCATTAGCTATAGAACAGAACACGGCGATAACTGACACTGACAAGGCAGAGTATCCAATTAGCTGAGCTAATTTTTTGGGAGATATAAATGGGCTTTTGTCACGCTTTTAGGCCAATGGTCATAATCGAGCTCTCCAATTATAGCCTCTTTTTATGGCTTAAAAAATTATCCTTTTTTTGCCAATAACACATGGGAACCGGGATAAGGAATGCTCTCAGGAACTTCCTTTTATAGGCGGAGTTACAATTTGGTAGTTGATTGTGATGTTCCATTTTTTAAATGCCTGGTCCTATAAGCTCTGCACAGAGCAATGCGCGCATCAGAGATATATTATATACAGCATGTCTATCAGAGTGCACAGGTTTTGATGACTTCACATAATATTGGCACTTTGGGGCCAATTCAAGATCACTCGTAGTGATCTGAAGTCAGCCCCAGCCCCAATAGTCGGGTATTGCACACATTCGCTGCTGACGGTGAGCATTCCCATAAGAACATGGGCAGGGTGCCGATTCCCGCCGGGGGCGGCCAGCTGATGTCACAGGACGTCAGCCGATGCCCTGTCTTAGTCCAAGCTTTCGGAAATAAAAGTCAATTGAGACAGATTTTTATTTGCGGGAAGGCAGGAGAAATCATTCGATGGTCGGCGACCATCGATTGATTTCTCCTGCTAGCGAAAGCATAGGGGGGATATGTTCTCGTACTCATCCCCTCGCATGGCACCGAGGGATTTCTGCGGGGAGGGGATGGGGAGAGTATTCAGCTAGGTGGCATGTCAGGTGCTCGGTAAGCTGCGATGTTAGCAGCTTACCGAGCCCAACCTGAATTAGGGCCTTTATTCTATAACCGGATCTGCTTTTCTTCTAAAATGAACATTTGTTGTTTACATTTGCTGTTACTTCTAGATCTGTATTATATGTATGGTCTAACACAGTGGTTCTCAAACTCAGTCCACACAGTTCATGTTTTAAAGGTCAACCGAGAGGTGCACTCATTACTGACTGACACATTTTAAAAGATCCACAGGTGGAGCTAATTATTTCACTTGTAATTCTGTGAGGAGACCTGCAAAACATGCACTGTGTGGAATCCTGAGGACCGACTTTGAGAACCTGTGGTCCATACTTGCCTGAGTGTGACATCATTAAGCCCCGCCCCCAGAATGGGAAATAACCCGTTTTGTCTATCTCCGTGGAGGGGGCGGGGGTATAATGACCCCCTCAGCGGAGATCGGCAGATAGGGTTATTTAAATGCTATGGGCAGGATCAGGGGCGCTGGAACGTTTTTAGGTTGGGGGGGGCAAGATATAATCTCATTTTGGCGCCCCCTAAATTGCTATAGGTTACCCCCGGGCACTATACACACTGGCAGCGGCATATACACGTGGGCATTATACACAGGGCAGCGGCATATATGCGTGGGCATTATACACAAGGCAGCGGCATATATGCGTGGGCATTATACACAAGGCAGCGGCATTTACGCATGGGCATTATACACAGGGCAGCGGCATATACACGTGGGCATTATACACCGGGCAGCGGCATATATGCATGGGCATTATACACAAGGCAGCGGCATTTACGCATGGGCATTATACACAGGGCAGCGGCATATACACGTGGGCATTATACACCGGACAGCGGCATATATGCATGGGCATTATATAAAAGGCAGCGGCATTTACACATGGGCATTATACACATGGCAGCGGCATTTACACATGGGCATTATACACAGGGCAGCGGCATTTACGCATGGGCATTATACACAGGGCAGCGGCATATACACGTGGGCATTATACACAGGGCAGCGGCATTTACACGTGGGCATTATACACAGGGCAGCGGCATATACATGTTCACATGATGCACATTACATACTATATAACAAACAATAATGACCATTACATACTTGACAACTAAATTCTGCTTACCTACATGCTCATTGCTAGGCAGTTCTTTCTTGATGCCAGGGGTTTCATCATGTTCGATGCCAGGGGCATCATGTTTCATGCAATGGAGGCTTCATGCTCGTTGCCAAGGGGGGGGGGGGGATTGCTAATTTCAAAGGGGTGGGGGGTTGCTCGTTGTCAAGGGGGAGCCGTCGGGCTCACATAGTTCAACTAAATGACAGCCGGGCAGAGAGTGCACTGCTGCAAGTGCGCTGCCCGGCTGCAGTGGGGTGGGGGTTGCTCGTTGTCAAGGGGGAGCCGCCGGACGTAATGACAGCCAGTGGGAGCCGCCGGACGTAATGACAGCCGGGCAGGGAGTGCACTGCTGTCATCTGTGCGCTGCCCGGCTGTATATAATCAAAGCAGCAGCCTGGTGCGTCAATATTTTCAATTCTGCCGCCGCTGGACGGACACAAGCCAAAAGGAGCTCGTGATCCGGCAGCCGCTCCTGATTGGCTGCCGGACCGCGAGCTCCTATTGGCTCGCGGCCGTCCACACTACTAGGAACTAGAATTGATAATAGCCACTAGCGACGACGCTGGGCATGGTCACAAGGCTGCTGCTGCCTGCATTAATGGTACAGTAACAGAGACTAGATCCAGCCGGGCAGGGCACAGACAGCGCTCAGACTCTGCCTGGCTGTCAATTCTTAAGAAATACTGTTGGAGGGTATGCTTTAGCGCCTCAGTAATTTTGGGGGGGGCAAGCTGCCCCCTCGCCCCCCCCCGTTCCGGCGCCACTGGGCAGGATGGAGGTAGCGGCAATCAGGGGGCTAAGCGGGGGTGCCCAGGATTCCGAGAGGATTGCCCACTTTTCCGGGCGGCCCCGGAGGGAGACCCGATTTTCGGGACCATCCCGGCCATTCCGGGAGGGTGGGCAACACTGCCCTACTGTGGTAACCCTTGGTAAAGCCCCCAGCAGCTCCTACCAGTAGAGTAATTGTCCAGTGATACGTTTTGTAATAGTGATCTGGATTTTCTCTAAAGAGGATCTTTTCACCATTATAAGCTGTAGCACAAACTGTAGTGTTTATTTATCTAATGTAATTGAGCCTGATGGACCTATTACTGTGTTTAATCTGTAATCAGAGCAGTTCCCTTGCTCTTGCTCTCCCGGGCATAATTAAATGAGGAAGATAGAATGCCGGCTGGAGGATACATGGGGCCCGATTCAGACCTGCTTGCTGGGCTGTGAGTGTAGCAAGCAGGAGGAGGAGTTTGCAGGTGCACACTAAATATAAATGCTAGACCTTTTAATATCATTGCTATATTGCATTTCTGAGGTTATTAGCATAATGATGGCCAGCCCCTCGCATCACCAACCTGTATTTATCCTTCTGCTTACAAGACCTTTCCTACCCCAGACTATGAACATTCCCCCACCCCCAGAGTTGTCCGCAATACCCAGCAACCCCTGGCACACCCCGTGCACCACTGTATTTGCAGCATATCCCCAGTGCAGCATTTAAGATTTGTTGCATCATTGCTTTTTATTCCTTTTTTCTCATTTTTTGCATGCATATTGATTTATTGTAAGAGTGAACTCATAGGCAATTGGCATTGTGACCAGTGTTGAGCCCATTACACATAGGCGTGTGCACATTGAGTGTTAGGGGTGCACAAGCACCCCCTAATGCTGTGCCCCCTTTATTAACACCTCCTTGCCACTAGCAATACCAGCAATACCTTTTACCAAAGCATTTAGATTTTTAGACCTGTAGTCCATTAAAAGAATCGCCCATCAATCAATTATGTGTGTTTTGCATTGTTGGTTGTACTAGACCAGGGGTGTCCAACCTTTCACCTTCCCTGGGCCACATTAGAAGATGAAAATTTGGTTTGGGCCGCACATAAAATAAAATAACAGTAACGATACCTGATCATCCAAAAAAACATAGAAAACATAGTTAACATATTAAACTTAATTGGAAATGAAGTTAGTGAGATGTTTGACATTGTTTCTCACATTCTGACACAGAGAATAGGCAGAAATTCACATTCTGACACAGAGAATAAGCCAAAATTCACTTTCTGACACAGAGAATAAGCCAAAATTCACTTTCTGACACAGAGAATAAGCCAAAATTCACTTTCTGACACAGAGAATAAGCCGAAATTCACATTCTGACACAGAGAATAAGCCGAAATTCACTTTCTGACACAGAGAATAAGCCAAAATTCACTTTCTGACACAGAGAATAAGCCAAAATTCACATTCTGACACAGAGAATAAGCCAAAATTCACATTCTGACACAGAGAATAAGCCAAAATTCACATTCTGACACAGAAAATAAGCCAAAATTCACTTTCTGACACAGAGAATAAGCCAAAATTCACATTCTGACACAGAGAATAAGCCAAAATTCACTTTCTGACACAGAGAATAAGCCAAAATTCACTTTCTGACACAGAGAATAAGCCAAAATTTACATTCTGACACAGAGAATAAGCCGAAATTCACTTTCTGACACAGAGAATAAGCCAAAATTCACTTTCTGACACAGAGAATAAGCCAAAATTCACATTCTGACACAGAGAATAAGCCAAAATTCACATTCTGACACAGAGAATAAGCCAAAATTCACTTTCTGACACAGAAAATAAGCCAAAATTCACTTTCTGACACAGAGAATAAGCCAAAATTCACATTCTGACACAGAGAATAAGCCAAAATTCACTTTCTGACACAGAGAATAAGCCGAAATTCACTTTCTGACACAGAGAATAAGCCAAAATTCACAATATGACACAGGGAATGAGTAAAAATTCATATTTTGACACAGAGAATAAGCCGTAATTCACATTTTGACACAGAGAATAAGCCAAAATTCACATTGTGACACAGGAAATAAGCTGAAATACACATTCTGACACAGGGAATGAGTAAAAAATTCACATTCTGACACAGGGTGCCAGATAACACATATGCCCCCACAGTGCCATATGACACACATGCCCCCACAGTGCCATATGACACACATGCCCCCACAGTGCCAGGTGACACACATGCCCCCACAGTGCCAGGTGACACACATGCCCCCACAGTGCCAGGTGACACATATGCCCCCACAGTGCCATATGCCCCCACAGTGCCAGGTGACACACATGCCCCCACAGTGCCAGATGACACACATGCCCCCACAGTGCCAGGTGACACACATGCACCCACAGTGCCAGGTGACACACATGCCCCCACAGTGCCAGGTGACACACATGCCCCCACAGTGCCAGGTGACACACATGCCCCCACAGTGCCAGGTGACACACATGCCCCCACAGTGCCAGGTGACACACATGCCCCACAGTTCCTCTTCTTCACCCCCCCAAACCACCCCACCCCACCCGACCTGTAAAAAGTCTTACTATTCTTGCTGCGCCGTCCGCCCCTCCACCTTCAGCACTGCAGCAGGACCCAGCGCTGTCTTTATGCCGGCAGATATGCTTTGTTTCCCTTCCCTATGGCGGCCGACTGCACGTTGAGTGCCAGCCTCCACCAACTCCTTTTGGCGCCTGACATCTAGTAAGCGCCGTACGTCAGTGCCCGGGTGTGTGATGACGTCACCGGCGCACCTCCGCAAAGGACTGCTGGGACCGGGCTTCAGAAGAAACATCATGCCCCACAACAGCCATTGAAGCCCGTGTCACGGCTAAAGGGCTGGATGGAGTCGTGTGGTGCACAGGAACTGGAGACGGACCAGGAGGAGTAGGATTGAAACGTGCCGGTTTAATAACGGATTTCATAAATGATAAACTTCACTCAAATACTTCTTTAAGTGACAGTTGGATAACTTAAATAGAGTCCAGCACAATACTAATAACGGGCAGGTAAATCTGGAAACGTATACTTGATGAGCCAGAGTACATAGAGGAAGATCCGGAAAGAGGTTGATTTGATGATAGAAGAAATGGATCCGGATGACTGAAAGATGATGGAATGAATGAGTTGAATGAAGAAGGACAGCGGAAAGCTGAGCAGGGTAATTCTGGGACACAAGCAGGAACAAGCACTAGGTAGGACTTGCAGCATTGGTGTCAGGAGAAAACTTCCTTGTAGAAAGATGCAGGGAGCAAGGCACCAGAGTCAGGAGAGAAAGAGCCAGGATCCAGGAAACAGCTAGGAGTTGTGAATGACTCCAAAGACTCATTGCACTGACACTGAACAGCCTAGGCAGATCCCCTATATCCCCAGGGGGCGGCTGCCATTGGCTGACAGCGCAGGAAGAGGAGGGAACCTCCACTCTGGGCCAATCTGTCTCCTGCCCTCAACCAAGATGGCGACGCCGGCCTCCCCTGCTGCCATTCCTACCTGGAGCTGCCCCTATTTGCACGCCGCAGCCTGGGACCTGCACACGCTAGCCGGCGGCGGGCGCGGACGGGTGAGTACTGTACCCGCCGCGCTCCGTCGCGGCTACGTGTGACAGTACCCCCCCTTTTCAGGGTGACCCCAGGGCGCCTATGGGCCTTGTGAGGATTTCTCTGAAGAAATTGCTTTATCAGCTTCGGAGCGTGAAGATCAATGGAATCCTATTTTGATAAGAGTTCAACCTTAAAGGCTTGAGGAGGGACACATGGAAGGAATTCGAAATCCTTAGGGAAGGAGGAAGTTGAAGTCTATAAGCGACCGGATTAATGACTTGGATGATAGGGTATGGCCCAATGAACCGAGGAGCCAGCTTCATAGAGGGCAGACGGAGGCGTATATGGCGGGTAGACAGCCATACCCGGTCTCCGACTTTCAATCGGGGCGCTGCCCTTCTTTTTCTGTCTGCCATCCTCTTGTATCGGGCGGAAGATTTAAGAAGAGCGGTGTGGACTTCTGACCAGATTTTAGCAAAGCGTTGTAATGAAGTGGTTGCTGCAGGAACTTCGGAAGAGGATAATTCTGAGAAATCCGGAGACCGTGGATGTTTGCCGAATACTGTAAAGAAGGGAGTGGTTCCGGAGGAAGAGTGATAGGAGTTGTTATGCATATATTCTGCCCACGGGAGAAGATCCACCCAGTCATCTTGGGAAGACGAGACAAACAGTCGGATAAAGGCCTCCAAGTCTTGATTCACCCGTTCTGTCTGGCCGTTGGTCTGGGG
Organism: Crinia signifera; assembly: GCF_055691185.1. Lineage (NCBI taxonomy): Eukaryota > Metazoa > Chordata > Amphibia > Anura > Myobatrachidae > Crinia > Crinia signifera. The sequence goes on along the minus strand of NC_139225.1, from coordinate 39,264,367 downwards.
GTGAAAGGCAGTGGAAAACTTGAGTTTGACCTGTACCGCGGCACAGAGAGCTCTCCAGAACTTTGCAACGAACTGTACTCCGCGGTCGGATACAATCTCTTTGGGCAGTCCATGGAGTTTAAAAATGGTTGAGATAAACAGCTGGGCCAGTACTGGAGCAGAGGGGAGACCTTTTAGTGGGAAAAAATGGACCATTTTAGAGAATCGGTCAACCACTACCCAGATTGCAGTATGACCTTTTGAGGGAGGTAGTTCACAAATGAAGTCCATTGACAGATGGGTCCATGGTTCTGTGGGAATGGTTAGAGGGCGGAGAGGACCAGCGGGAGTTGTTCTGGGCACCTTATGCTGAGCACATCTCACACAAGAGGCGACGAAGTTGGTTACGTCGTGGCGGATGGTTGGCCACCAATAAGAACGTGACAGGAACATCAAGGTCTTTTGTGCTCCTGCGTGCCCTGCGAAGCGGGAAGAATGTGCCCATGTCAATATTTTCTTGCGGAGTTCGGGGGGAACAAACGTTTTACCTGGAGGAGGAGATGGCTGTATGGTTACTTGGGCGAAGACCACCGGATCGAGGATTGGACGAGGAGGTGTCTCTAGGTCAGAAGTCGTCTCAAAGGAGCGGGATAGAGCGTCCGCCTTAGTATTCGTGGTTCCAGGTCGGAATTTAATTTGGAAATCAAAGCGTTCAAAAAACATCGCCCAACGGGCTTGGCGGGCAGTAAGGCACTGAGCCTGTTTAAGAAAGGACAGATTTTTGTGGTCTGAATACACGGTGATCTTATGCCGTGCCCCCTCCAGAAGGTATCGCCACTCCTCTAACGCAGCCTTGACTGCAAGCAACTCCTGTTCCCCGATGGGGTAATTCCTCTCTGCCGGAAGGAATTTTTTGGAGAGGAAGGCACAAGGGTGTAATTCTTGATCCTCACCTTTTTGTGACAAGATGGCCCCGATCCCTTCCGAGGATGCGTCCACCTCGAGAATGAAGGGCCTGTCGAGGTCTGGTTGGAGGAGGATTGGTGCCGTCACGAATGCTCTTTTTAACTGCTGGAAGGCAGAGGATGCTTCGGGCGACCATCGGCTTGGATCAGCTCCTTTGCAAGTGAGAGCAGTGAGGGGAGCAGCGATAGTAGAGAAGTTCCGGATAAATCGCCGGTAATAGTTTGAGAACCCTAGGAATCTCTGAATTCCTTTGAGCATTGTGGGGGCTGCCCAGTCTTGGATGGCTCTCACCTTCTCTGGGTCCATCTCTATCCCAGTGGCGGAGAGAATGTGACCCAAGAATGGAATGGACGTGACCTCAAAAACGCACTTCTCCAACTTACAGAACAGTTGATTTTGGCGAAGACGTCGTAGGACTTCGGACACTGTCTGTCTGTGAAGTTGAAGATTTGGAGAGAAGATGAGTATATCGTCTAGATAGACTACGATGGAGTGGTACAGCAAGTCCCGAAAGATATCATTTACAAACTGTTGGAAGACGGCGGGGGCGTTACAAAGGCCGAAGGGCATCACCAGGTATTCATAGTGACCGTCGCGCGTATTAAAAGCCGTCTTCCACTCGTCACCTGGACGGATCCGGATCAAATTGTAGGCCCCTCGCAGGTCCAATTTAGTAAAGATTGCCGCCCCTCTGATCTTGTCGAATAGTTCTGCGATAAGGGGTAAGGGATAGCGGTTTTTAATGGTGATGTCGTTCAGGCCCCTATAGTCGATACATGGCCGAAGACCGCCATCCTTCTTTTTCACAAAGAAAAACCCGGCCCCGGCCGGAGAAGTAGATGGTCGAATGAAACCTTTGTTTAAGTTCTCTTGAATGTACGAGGACATGGCCTCAGTCTCGGGTAGCGACAGAGGATAGATGCGGCCACGAGGAGGGAATTTCCCGGCCACCAGTTCTATCGGGCAGTCCCAAGGACGGTGAGGAGGCAGGGTGTCGGCACCTCCTTTACTGAAGACATCTGTAAATGAACGGTATGGTGCGGGTATAGACAAGGGTGGAGCTGAAGAGGATGAAGGACAGTTATCCTCATGTTGTGGATGGGTCTGGTAGACCGGAAGGATCTGAGGAATGCAGGTAGACTGGCAATCTGTTCCCCAGGCCTTGACCTCCATATTGGTCCAATCGATGTGTGGGTTATGTTTAGAGAGCCAGGGAAGGCCCAGGACCATTGGATGTGAGGACTGTGGAAGAATGAAGAATTCAAGGGTCTCTTGATGTAGAGCTCCTATGAGCAGTGTCACCGGGGTGGTCTGATGGGTAATTTGTCCACTACGAATTCGACTCCCATCCACTGCAGTGAGGACCAGCGAATGATCCAGGGGTTGCACCGGCAGGGCATGTTGGGTGACAAAAGAAGACGAAAGGAAATTTCCCGCTGCCCCAGAGTCCAATAGGGCCTGAACTCTTTTTCTCCCTTGGGGACACACAAGGGTAACCGGAATGGTGGAATCAGAAGAAGAGGGAGATGGAAGCAAGACTCCTAATCGGACCTCCCTCGTGGAGATTAGGAGCGGTCGTTTCCCGGCCGCAGCGGGCAGGAAGCCAACAGGTGAGCTGAGGAGCCACAGTACATGCACAGATTCTCTCGCCGTCTTCGGGACTTCTCTTCGAGAGAAAGACGAGAGCGGTTGATTTGCATGGGCTCATCTGTTGACACCGCAGGAGGCGGGGTTGGTCTGGAAGCGGGTGCGACATTGGAAGGGAATCGAGGGCGAAGGCGATCAGAGCGATTCCTCTCAAGTTGGCGTTCTTGGAGTCGCAGATCGACCTTGTTACATAATGAAATGAGTTCAGCCAGGGTGGAAGGAGAATCGCGAGTTGCTAACTCGTCCTTGATGCGGCCGGCTAGGCCGTTCCAGAAGGCAGAGACGAGAGCCTCTTCGTTCCATCTGAGTTCGGAAGCCAGGGTTTGAAATTGCACAACATATTGTCCCACTGGGCGACTGCCCTGACGAATTCTTAGGATCTCCGTGGCTGCGGAGGACACTCTGCCAGGCTCGTCGAAGATGCGACGGAAGGAAGCCACAAATTCTTCATAGTTGTTGAGGATGGGATCCGCACGCTCCCAGAGGGGGGACACCCACTCCAGGGCTAGGCCCGCCAGTAGGGACACGATGTAAGCCACCCGAGTCTTGGGAGAGGGGAAATTGGAAGGCTGGAGGGTAAAATGGACGTCACATTGATTCGGGAATCCTCGACACCCCCTTGGGGACCCGTCATATTTACTGGGGGTTGACAGCTGCAGATGGTGAGGAGCAGCTGGCCCCGGAGAAGCAGCAGAGGCCGAAGCTCCGGAGGTAGGTGCTGCCGAAACTGAGGGAGCCGCCTGAGGTGGTGACAAGGTCTGGAGGAATTGAGCCACTTGACGCTGGGTAGCCTCTACTTGTTCCAAGCGAGCCATGATGCCTTGAAGAACATCCGTCATGGAGGCCTGTGCTTCACCCGATTCCATCGGGTCAGTGCAAACTGTCACGGCTAAAGGGCTGGATGGAGTCGTGTGGTGCACAGGAACTGGAGACGGACCAGGAGGAGTAGGATTGAAACGTGCCGGTTTAATAACGGATTTCATAAATGATAAACTTCACTCAAATACTTCTTTAAGTGACAGTTGGATAACTTAAATAGAGTCCAGCACAATACTAATAACGGGCAGGTAAATCTGGAAACGTATACTTGATGAGCCAGAGTACATAGAGGAAGATCCGGAAAGAGGTTGATTTGATGATAGAAGAAATGGATCCGGATGACTGAAAGATGATGGAATGAATGAGTTGAATGAAGAAGGACAGCGGAAAGCTGAGCAGGGTAATTCTGGGACACAAGCAGGAACAAGCACTAGGTAGGACTTGCAGCATTGGTGTCAGGAGAAAACTTCCTTGTAGAAAGATGCAGGGAGCAAGGCACCAGAGTCAGGAGAGAAAGAGCCAGGATCCAGGAAACAGCTAGGAGTTGTGAATGACTCCAAAGACTCATTGCACTGACACTGAACAGCCTAGGCAGATCCCCTATATCCCCAGGGGGCGGCTGCCATTGGCTGACAGCGCAGGAAGAGGAGGGAACCTCCACTCTGGGCCAATCTGTCTCCTGCCCTCAACCAAGATGGCGACGCCGGCCTCCCCTGCTGCCATCCCTACCTGGAGCTGCCCCTACTCGCACGCCGCAGCCTGGGACCTGCACACGCTAGCCGGCGGCGGGCGCGGACGGGTGAGTACTGTACCCGCCGCGCTCCGTCGCGGCTACGTGTGACAGCCCGTTCCCAGCAGGTTTTTTTTTTTACTCTTTAAAAAATTGCACTGGGCCGCATTGCTAGCCGACCTGGGCCGGATGCGGCCCGCGGGCCGCGGGTTGGACAAGCCTGTACTAGACCATTGTCATATCACTACATACCTGCGTCATCCATATATGTTTTTGACTTTATTTGCATGTACTGTTACACAGAGGAAAAAAATGAAATATTCATGAGATTATGGTGCGGCTGAGAGACGTTTTATATTGTAACGAGTGCCAATAGATGATGGTAGACACGCCTGATTGGTGGTGTTTGACATGCCCAATAGGTGGTGTTAGGCACACCTCGTTGAAGGTGAACACCCTAATAAAATGTGCTGCGCACGCCTATGTCATTACACAGTAAATTTATATTGACAAATCATATACATTGTGGACCTAACATTTCTCACTTTTAAATCCACATTTTATATCTCTCAGTGCTCTAATACCGCGCCATTATACCCGTTAATATTATAATATTATACACCATCTCACACTTAGCGCAGGACTCAGGAACCCCACCTCCACCCCCTTCTCCAATTTTCTATACCTGTCTACCCCCTCTGGATGTATTCGGTATTCTTTCCATCTTAATTAGGCTAAAGGGGGTTATTCTGGTTCACTCCTTCCGGCAAATTCCTTCTTAAATGGACAAAACCATGTGCACTGCAGGGGGGCAGATGTAAAATGTGCAGAGAGAATTAGATTTGGGTGAGTTATTTTGTTTCTGTGCAGGGTAAATACTGACTGCTTTATTTTTACACTGCAATATAGATCTCACTTTGAAGTAAAACCCCACCCAATTCTAAGTGAGATCTATATTGCAGTGTAAAAATAAAGCAGTCAGTATTTTCCCTGCACAGAAACAAAATAACTCACCCAAATCTAATTCTCTCTGCACATTTTACATCTGCCCCCCTGCAGTGCACATGGTTTTGTCCATTTAAGAAGGATTTTGCCAGAATGAGTGAACCAGAATAACTCCCTTTAAGTCTTTGGGGTCTCCTGCATGCATCTCTGAACAGCGTCTGCGGCAGGCTTGCCTACCCTCATCGGGTCTGCCTCCCAGCCCCCCGGGAAGGTGGGCAAGTCTCCCGCATTCTGGTAATTGACCCTACTCCCCCCTTGCCCGCTGGTTTAATTACTTGAAATAGCGGGTCCGTGGAGAGGGAGGGTGGGGCTAAAGTGACGCGATTTGCAGCATTTAAGCCCTGCCCCCGGGGCCAAGTCATGCCAGCCTTGCTCCTGCCCCCCTGCCGTGTTGCCTATCTGGGCTTCTCCCGGAGAGGTTAAATTTAAAGTAGGCAAGTATGGTGTGGGGACACTATGGGTTAGTACGTGTTTAAGGATAAATCTTCGATGTTCAAGGAACCTGGTTCTGATCTTCCTAGTGGTGCAGCCTATATATTAATGTTGCTGTATATATGATGAAGCTTGAGTTACAATTCATGAAAATGTCATTTTTTTGTATTTTACCCTCCATCGGTTACAGAGTAATTTTTCCTTTCTTTAATTGGATCACAAGTGAGATCTATTTCCACCACATTTAAAGAATACTTTAGGTTTATATTCAAGCCACATTGTTGGAATGGCTAAAGATGTGGGGTCGGGATATTCAGAGGGTTCAAAAAGCTTGGAGCTAATTTGTTCCTAAGTGCAATTTTTTTTTTTTTTATGAATCTGGGGTCAGACGGAAAAACGTCTGTCAGTAACAGGTCTTGTTCAAGAATGATATAATTTTTTTTAACTATGGGGCAGATGTAGTGCTTTTTCTGCACTTAACGCTAGTTAACTGGGGGGGATTACGTTTGTTTAAATGTACTAACCGTGCAGCTAACATGTGCTAGGGACAGCCCCGCCGAGTAACGCTCGGTGGGCTGTCCCCTGCAATGCCCCCAGTAATTAGCGGCCGGGGTGATGTATTAACAGCCGTCTAGGCTGCTTCGCCAGCTCAGGGCTAGCGTTGTCCTATCCACAATGCAGGAACAATGCTAGCCCTGCTGCTGGCTCCGGGGGGTTAATAAATTCGCCCATAACGGGTGCCCGCTTCTCCTGTTATTTTATAAATGTTATGGCCCCATTGATACATCTGCCCCAATATTCTTTATTTTATTGGAGTGGCTATTATATACCAAAATGAAGACTACTGCTTGTTTATTATCTGTAGTTTGTGAATTGTTTGTACTGTCCTGTCTTTTTAAAAAGAGTGTCTCTTATCTATTGAAATTACTTCTTGATAAGTAGGCGGCGGTTCCCAACCGTTTTTCTCTCCCGTACCCCTTGATCAGGCTTTTACTTTATAAGTCTGCCCTCCGCTCAATTGCAATTTCCACAGTAGTTACGAGTGGAAGTGAGCAGTATGCGTGTCCTTATATTAAGGAGTATCGGAGGATTAGTGTGCTGTCAGGAATCAGGTCACTCTGTGTCTGGCCGCTGGCTATGTACTGTCTCTGGGGATGCCGCTAACAGCGGCAAACGCAGGATTTTCAGAAGGGGGTTTCCAGAGGGGCGCAGAAAAGCACGGAGATGGACACTTAGGTGACCCAGTATATGCTTTGATGTCCCACGGGTGGTAGGGGTATTATATCAACCGCTCAGCATGTAGGGCCTGGATCAGTAATTTCCACTAATTACCCCTTTACTGCACAGATGGTAGGAGATGAGGTGGGAGACGGGGGCATTGGTCTGAATGAAGGGGCCCTGATACATAACTTCCAGGGAGGTAGAGGATGTTTAATACGCAGAGGAGGGGTGTATAGTGGAGTGGGCTTATTATTCCTAATTTTCTGGTGGGAGGACAACTTGCTTGACTGCAGATATCTCCAGTTCCCAGAAATAGATTTCTTAGATTTTAATGGAATTAAAAACTAGAGAATCCCATCTACCAAATGGTATTGGGGACTATGGGATGAGAGTTCAGGAGGCAGAGCAATCCGCCAATGAGTATATAAAACTACATACCAGGTGTGTGGAGCTGGAGCAGTAACCAGCTGCTGGAAGGCTGATATCTCTGGTTCTAGGAAAAGTAGAGACAAGCTACTAGTGTCCATCAAAGGGGGAGAGTCCCAGCTTTTGGAATATACCCTCAGAAAAACTCTAAGTCAGACAGAACCTGAAATATCTGACTGGGAAGAGCAATTAACAGGCTTGGATGGGGACCACTGCTTTGAAGTCAGATATCACCGGTTCCCAAGGTCCGTTTATTAAAATTCTTGTACTCTTGGAAAGAGGGGACCCTCAGCTCTCAGCCTAGGTCCCTTAGACTCCTGGGGGGGTTTCTGGGTACTCGAAAACCCCCCTGCGTGCGCTACTGGCTAACGCCTGTAAAATTAATGTCGCTGCTTCCTCCAATGCCAGCATGGGGCAGATGATCGCTGATATCTGAGGGCAGTGGGGCTACCTCCCAGTGGATTACTGGTCGCCAAAAGCACAAGGAGACTCTTCTTCTGCGTCTGTTACTAATATTATTAAGTACCCCCAACCAGTCTGCAGTGTACCCCCAGCGGGACACAAATCCCAGGTTGGGAACCACTGTGGTATATAACATCATCCCCTGGGTTCTTAGTTATATCCTATTGTCACTAGGTACATAGTATAAATGAATAAAATATCTCTCTGAAATAAATGACTAGTGGCCAACCAGATCTATAGAGTACCACAACGTGTGCAAGGGCGGGATGTACTAAAAAACCCAGTTTTACCCCATTTTCCTATGTACTATTACTCGGCCGCACGGATTTCGCCGCCTCGCCGACCCCCCTTTCCCCCTCCCTTGGGCTTACCTTCTTGCAGGTCCTCCTGGACCCCGGAAGGTAAGCCCTTCCTCCCCCTAGCAATGCAGCCGGACATCCTTCCGGCTGCAGGGGGGAGGAGGAGGCGCCGGGGACAGCCTACTTAGCTGTCCCCGGCGTGTAGGCAGCAGGAGGCGGCAATGAGGAGATGGAGACCCCCCGCAGACCACAGTACAGGTATCGCGGGGAGGGGGGTCTCCGTTACCGCACCGCGATGCCAGCCGCATATGTTAGTACATATGCGCTGGCATTGCGGCGGGCAGCGAAGGGCGGCAAAGTATATTAATGCATCCCGCCCTAAATGAGACAGTGGAGACTCAAATGATTATCGATATGGTCAATGTCAGACTTCACAACTCCATAGGATGCCTATGCTTCATACAGTCATGTGAGTGCGTGTATACAACTAATTGATCACATGTAAGAACACTGTGTCAGTGAAATGGCTGTTCTTTATGCCAGGAGCAGTTGGCATGCAATACAGTGGCAGGGTGTAAGCAGACAGCCAAGGGTCCCCTGAGTGGACCAGCCTTGTTCTCCTTACTGAGCAATATGGCGCAATATAAAAGTCTGATTTGTCCAACCTGACGGCATATCGCCCAGCAGGTTCCCGGCTTTAGACTTTAGATGGATTTGGAAGCTATCAACAAGATATCTACTTTCCGCTTGCCAAGGATTTATGTCACAGAAGTCTCATTCCAAATGGCCACATATTGATGGATGATGACGTTCACCAGAGCCGGATTAACAATGGGCCTGATGGAGCTATAGCTCCAGGCCCACTCTCCAAATAGGCCCATTTTGTAGCTGAGGGTCAGGGCTTTCCAACGAGACCAACCCCGCATCGCTAGCCCCCCGGGAACCAGAGCTACCGCCAGGCAAACCTGGAACGTTTTCCCCATAGGATAACATGGGACCCGCTAATTCCGACCTCCACCCGGTTCCAACGGCTGTCAGTTTGTTTAAAGGGGGGCGGGGGTGGTTTTATCTCCCCCTAACACCAGAAAATGCAGGGACTAGGCTGGTGTAAAAGGGGCCAGTCCGAGAATGTCCCTGCATGATCCTGGGACCATATTCCCTGCATTTTCTGGTATGAAAGGGGTATTATTTCAAATAGCCGGAACATGCAGTGCTCTGAATACAGCCAGGCAGCCCCCTGCTCTCTGCCCGGCTGTTAATGGCTGTCATTTCTGCCCGGCGGCGACTGTCCCTCAGTTACCGCGAGCATGTATTCCCTCTTGGCAATGAGCATGTAATCCCACATGGCAACGAACATGGAACCCCTGGCAATGAGCATGGAACCCCTGGCAATGAACATGGAACCCCTGACAATGAACATGTAGGTAAGTAACACTTATGTAGCATAATTTTTAATAGGCATTATGGTGTTTGGCATAATACGTAATGGAGATTATGGTGTGAGGCTTAACATTTAATGGGCATTATGGTGTAAATTTTTGGTACTCTTTACCTAGATGGGCGCCCGTCGTGGTGATCGCGGGTACATTTATGACTGGCCGCGACGCGACCGACGCGATGCCCGCGATTTCCCATTGAAACCCATGTTAAACATGGAAATCGCGTCGGTCGCGTCGCGGCCGGCCATAAATGTACCCGCGATGCCCGCGACGCGATGCTCCCGATTTGCCATAGGAATCAATGTTAAAAGGCCCGATGGACACGATTTTACTGTTCAATGCCTCAATGGACCCGATTTGGCCATAGGAATCAATGTTAAATGGGCCACAGAGCCCAAATAAGCACAATTAACCCTTAAATGTCCCCCCAAATTTTTAACGACACACCACGATCCACGCCAACCCGAAGCGTGGCGAGCGCAGCGAGCCCGCGAGGGGCGGCGGTACGCGTCCTCCGACCTTTTCATGCCCTACTATCCACTAGGGCGTGGAGTGAGAATAGAATAGTGTGGCGAGCGCAGCGAGCCACCGAGCCCGAAGCGTGGCGAGCGCAGCGAGCCCCGCGAGGGGACGCGGATACCTTCACAGGTAAACGCGTCCCCTCGCGAGCTTCACAGGTGTCCGTGGCGACGCGGACACCTGTGAAGCCCGCGAGGGGACGCGTTTACCTGTGAAGGTATCCGCGTGCGCTCGCCACGCTTCGGGCTCGGTGGCTCGCTGCGCTCGCCACACTATTCTATTCTCACTCCACGCCCGAGTGGATAGTAGGGCATGAAAAGGTCGGAGGACGCGTACCGCCGCCCCTCGCGGGCTCGCTGCGCTCGCCACGCTTCGGGTTGGCGTGGATCGTGGGGTGGCGTTAAAAATTGTGGGGGCCATTTCAGACTTCAGGGGGACTATTAGGGCTCTGTGGCCCATTTAACATTGTTTCCTATGGCCAAATCGCGGGCATTGAGGCATTTTACATGAAAATCGCGCTCAATCAGCCTTTTTAACATTGTTCCCTATGGGAAAATCGCGGTCATCGCGGGTAGCAGATTTTTATGTACCCGCGATTTACCCGCGATGCCTGCGATTTTTACCCCCGACGCCCGCGATTTCAATCGCGGGCGCCCATCTAGGTAAAGAGTACCAAATTTTTAATGTGCGCCTTTGGCGCGCAATGCCCCTATTTATGAAGCATATTGTGCATTATTGCTCAATCTGTTTATTATAGTGCAGGCATGTCCAAACTATGGCCCTCCAGCTGTTAAACTACAAGTCCCATCATGCATTGCCACAGTTTTTCAATTAGGTAATGCTAAAACTATGTCAAGGCATGCTGGGACGTGTCGTTTCAGGCCACTGTTTGGACATGCCTGTTATAGTGTGTATTTTGGCTCAATCCATATGGCAAAATGTGAATTTTGCCTTAATCTGTGTGGCATAACATGAATTTTGACTCAATCTGTGTGCCATAGTGTGAATTTTTGCTCAATCGGTGTGAATTTTGTCTCATTCCATGTGGCATAATGTGTAAGAAGCAAGTACAGTATAAAGGGTTACTATTGTGTTGCATGATTTATATAAGGGGTATATGGTGTCGTAAACTTAGGTGACCACATAAAAGGTGCTGACATATTGTCTACCAAGTTTCGGTTTTCAGTATTTTTTTATGACTGGAGTGCCGCCTCACCCCGCAAGTATTTTAGGACATCGGCATCCTGCGGGTGCACCTTTGGAGGGCACCCGCCAATAAATCTCCCTGCATTTTTCTTATGCCAGCCCCCTGCCTTTTCCAGGCATATATAATTAGTTGAAAGTATTTACACAAATAGAGACACACCCATGAGCAGACCACCCAACCAGAACACTGGTCACGCCCCCACATTATTAGGTGCTGGCCGCAGCCCCTATTATTGCACATAATAGGCCCTTGATCATTTTCAGCTCCAGGCCCATTTAGACCTTAATCTGGCTCTGACGTTCACTATACCAATGCTGGCATCCCAACTGCCTGGAAACTGCCACCAGAATCCCAACATCAATTGGAATGTAGGCACCAAAATTTTGACTGCCGGATGCTGAATGGTGAGAAACAGTTGCAGTTTTTACCTATGAATTGCAGGACTGCAGTCCCCCCAGGTAAAATATATAATTGCAGTAAAGCCAGATGCAGTCCATGAGCCTGCACTGGTTTCACTGTGACTGGCAGTGACTTCCTATTGGAAGTCTAACCTGCCAGGCACCAGAGGCAGTGCCATTGGGAGGTGTACTCTGCCTCTGGGGCTGTCTCTTTGTCTTTTATGGGTTGGAGCCGAAGCAGCCCATAGAAACTGGGGTATGTGCATGCGCAGTACTGAGGCCAATACTGTGCATGTACCGATCCCGTGGTCAGTCATCTGTACAGGCGACGGGACCACGGCAGGCTAGGGAGCCACGAGAGAGCAGCAGGGGGGTAGCCCGCGAGGGGCGGCGGTACGCGTCCTACAACCTTTTCATACCCCCACTATCCACGTCAGGGTGGAGTTGATTTTATATAGTGTGGCGAGCGCAGCGAGCCACCGAGCCCGAAGCGTGGCGAGGGCATGCGTATACCTGTGAAGTTATGCGCGTGCGCTCGCCACGCTTCGGGCTCGGTGGCTCGCTGCGCTCGCCACACTATATAAAATCAACTCCACGCCGATTTGAATAGTGGGGGTATGAAAAGGTCGTAGGACGCGTACCGCTGCACTCGCCACGCTTCAGGTTCACGTTTATAGAGGGGGGTGGCGTGGGGGTACATTTAACATTGTAAGCACCCATTAGGGTGCTTATACAATTTATAATCGCATCCCATCGCATTGTATGGCATTCTATGCCATATACAATGTCATACAATTTTAAAATTGTATGCCATTGTACAACATTGCGCGATATCGCATCGCATACCATCATATGCCTTATGGTATACGATGCGATGGGCGCCGCTATAATACACAAGTACCCAAGGTTACTTCAGGCAGCAAGCATGAATAACTTCATACAAGAATGATAAATGGCATACCTGTATGACCGTACAAGAGAAGGCCCAGGATTCTCCTTTATGCATGGTGAATTTGTAGAGGTGAAAATGGCAAAAGGGAAATATTTTGAATGTGAAAGGGGAAGATAGGGGGGTATTAATGAGAGCAAACGGGCAGCAGAAATGGGGGACAACAAGGAGGGAAATGTTATCGAAAGAAAGATGGAGCCAGTGTTGGAACTCCCTGGAGAGGGCAGATGGATAGTCAGCAGCCCTGCACTGATTATGGCGTTATAGCTCTTCCCGCTTTCCCCTTTATTGAGGCAAAACAGAAAGCGATACAAACAAGGAGGGTTATTCTGGTTCACTCGCAAAGGCAAAATCACTCTCTAGTGGACAAAACCATGTGCACAGCAGGGGGGCTGATGTAACATGTGCAGAGAGAGAGATTTTGGGCGGGGTTTGTACTTCAAACTGATATCTTATTGCAGTGTAAAAATAAAGCAGCCACTATTTAGTCTGCACAGAAACAATAAAACACCCACATCTAACTCTCTCTGCACATGTTACATCAGCCCCACTTGCAGTGCATATGGTTTTGTCTATTAGAGAGTATTTGTGCCTTTGCCAGTTAACCAGAATAACCCCCTAACATTTTGGCTGCTGGAATGGGAGTGAAATCCTAGCGGTGTCCGTTGCGTTGTCTCTCCTCCCCACGCTCACTGGGCTACACTTGGCTTCCCTCCTGGATGGCCAGCAGTCTCCTGAAAATCTTGTGACCCTGCTGGCCCTTCGGAAGGGTATGCAAGTCTCCCACTGTGTGCAGACCCAGAACATGGCTGCCTACTTTGTAAGTAATGGAGGCGGTTCAGGCAGCCAATAATGAGATTCTTTTGCGAACAGGTCTGAATCAGCCCCAAATGGCAGCATTCTGCAGGAGACTCCCTGACATAGCAGCAATCTCCCTCTCTCCCTCATTAGTCTAGCAATCTCCCTCATGTCACCTAGCCCACATTACGCTTACATCATAGTTACCTCCCCTCCTGCATTCTGCAGGAGTCTCCCTGACATAGCAGAAATCTCCCTCTCTCCCTCATTAGTCTAGCAATCTCCCTCATGTCACCTAGCCCACATTACACTGTTATGTTTTGGGGGTAAAAAGGAATGCGAGATAGATACATTTACATTGACTCATCAGCACTTTACCAAGCATAGTAGTTCTTACTAACTGCTTTGGGGCTCATCTACATTTGGCTATAAATCATTTTAAATTACACACCCACACTTCTAGGTGCCATGTTCACAATCTCTTTTCATAATCTCTTCATATATGGAACTAGACACGCTCTTTGGGTGGAGCATGACAAGCCCCCTTAATGGGGCGCTTTGCAAAATTCTGTTACCAACTGTAATCTCCCTGAAACTAGTTTTCAAAAGTAGGCAAAACAAGTATGATTGCACTAAGTATGATGCAGGCTCAACACCGAAACCATTGGCAGTGTCCCTGGCAAAGTATGCACCAGTTTCATGTATTGTGAAGGCCTCAGGATCAGTATTATTACAACACACACTGCTGCTAAAGTTATAATGTACAGTTGTTCCTAGTTTCCTATGACAGTAGCCATTATGAGGAGTCCCATGACTAATACTTTGAGGTCATGTGACCCTTTTATATCATGTGACGACTGTCACAGCCAGAGTCCAAGGGGATGTGGGCGAGTCAGGGCGTGGTCACGTGTTGCAGCAGTGACGTGTGCTGTCTGGTCACCTGACCCGGGCAGAGTGATTCTACAGCAGCTTCTCTCATTCATCTGTATCCGATTGTGCAGCGTTGCTGAGTGTCTGCAGAGCCGGTGAATTAGCGCATTATGGCGAGCCAGTCCGCGGGGATCCAGCAGCTGCTCCAGGCGGAGAAGAGAGCGGCGGAGAGAGTGGGGGAGGCCAGAAAACGTGAGCCACATAGTTACTTTACTTCTCCATACAGTACTATCCCCCCCTCTCCTGGTCACCTGTTACATCCTCTGTAACCACCGGCCCCACACCAATACACCGGCCGTAGATGCCCTGAGAACCGCCTGCCCTGCTGGAACTACAAATCCCAGCATGCCATACAAAACATTGTGTTGGCGGAGCATGCTGGGAGTTGTAGTTCCACTTGGTGAGATTTGTCCTTACACTTTAGTCTGCAGGGGCTGCCTACATGATCTCATACATGTAGGTAAAAAGGAGGTTTGCACAGAGGACATCTGATTCCTATACAACATGTATATTTAATGAGTAATAATGCTGGAGTTAGGTATGTTTGTGGCCCTAGTGTCTGTCTGTTCTGTGTGTAAGGAGGCTTCAGTGACTCCCATTCCTTTTTCTGTGTACTTGATATGAGTAGAAAAAGTTCCTGAAACTCCCCACCTATCCCTTTTCTAAAAATAAAATGTTCCATGTACTCTCAACACAATTGGCGATATGTGCCGATTCTTCCGACTGTCGGAAATACTGTTGCACATATATTCAATGTGTCTGTTCTTCGCCCATTTCAAGCACATACAGATCTGACTTTTTAAAAAGTCGATTCTGCATTGTTGGAAATGGACATCTAATTTGCGTCCGTTCTAGGCTTTCCGACTGTTGGAACATTGCCAACAGTCGGAAGATTGAATACTGACTGTCGTATTGGCCGATATTTCATATGGTCGGAAAAAATATTGCATACCCACCCTATATTGCTAATGATGCCCACAGCCCTAGGTTATAGCTGTTTCTCATTTTATTCTCCATTTAGAAAAGACGGGTTTTGTGGAGTGCGTTTAGGAACTCTGGTCAGAAATTGAACTCCTGACCCCAGCTCTGTGATGTAGCAATGCGAACCACTGTGCTGCCATAAGGTCACAGACTTTTAGGGGCTAGCTGATTTGCAGATATGCAGTATGTTCTATTGGAGATCATCGGTTCTGGAGACTCAGGGCCAGATGCACTAAGCTTCAAAAGTGATAAAATGGAGAGTTGCTACTACCTGCAATGTGACAGACTGTTTGAAAAATGTCAGGTAAGAGCTGATTGGTTGGTTGTTTATCACGCTCCATTTTAAAATTTTTGATAAAGCTTAGTGCATCTGGCCCACAGACTGAAAACTCACTGAGCCCAAAGTACCAGAGGAATAGCATACTCCTACTAGGGTCCAATTAGGCACTGCTGCAAAAAAAAAAAAGTTCCGAAAGGCTAGATCTGGGGTAGCTACCAACAGTAAAGCTGTGTACACACGGGGCAATTTCAGCACATATCTCTGGCAATATGGTCGCTGAGTGACCATATTGCCAGTGATTGCATGTGCTGTGGGAGATAAATCTCCACAAGCGCGCTAATGAAAATGGTACACTGAGCAATATATTGCTGAGAGATATTTGCGGTACACTGAGCAATATAGTGCTGAGCGATTTTAAGCCAAAATCGCTCAGCGACCAATTCACACTGTGTGTACACAGCTTTAATGCAGGGTTGTCTACCTGACCCTCTCCTTCAGGGAGAAAATGCTCTGTACCTGGACTTCCCTGGTAATGTAGGATTGCCATCACTTGTGGTGAAATGCCTTTCTTATCAATTATCTAGCTCCCCACAGGTGATGGCAATCATACATTACCTGGGAAGTCCAGGAACAGAGCATTTTCTCCCTGAAGGAGAGGGTCAGGTAGGCAAGTATGCTTTAACTCCTTGAGTGGCAATCCAGAGAATTTTCCGGGCTGTACCTCAGTGTCCAGTCTGGCAAGCCTGGAAAATTCTCAGGATTGCCACTGTTAAGAGCCGGGCAGCGCTGCTGAGTTCAATCACTGAACTCAGACAGCTTCGGCGCTTCCCGAATCCCTCCGCTCCCCCCCCCCCCCCCCCGAGTTTTCTATTGAAGTCCCCGGCGCTGGCTTATGACAAGCCGGCTGCCAGGGACGGGGTGTGGGTGCGCAAGTCCGGTGCAGCAGCTGATTGACAGTTTGGCGGCGCTCCACGGACCCAGGGAGGCAGTGTTTTTTTTTTTTAAGGGAGCGCTCCCCATAAAAAACTCACCCAGTGGGGAGCACGCCCAAAATAAAAAAAACCCACCTCTGAAGGGGTTAATGTTTTTCAGATCTCCTCACAGAATCACAAGTGACGTAATTAGCGCCACATGTGGATCTTTTAAAATGTGTCGGTGAGTAATGAATGCACATTTGCAGCAGCTAGGTTGTCTGGAAAATGTAATCTGTTGGTAGCTCTTGAGGACTGGAGTTGGCTACCACTGGGCTAGATGTGTGTGCAGCCACTGGTGATCAGGGTTTTCATGGAGAAAGTCTATGTACTGTATACCACATAGTGTTCATTTTAGCACCCTGCATCTTCCAAATACTGTGCCATTCCACTTTTCTGGTGTGGTTCTTCTAGCACAGTGTGGTCTGTATTTCAGCACTGATATGCAGACCAGATCTGTGCTAGCATCACCACAACAAAGAGGGACACCACAGGCAGGGAAGAGGAACTGCACAGGTTTTGATAGAATGAACTCTATAGTATATGCCTTACAGCTTACACACTGAAGTTTTGGTGCATCACTTGACCAATGCATCTGCAGTGGGGGGTGAATTATTGATCAAATCTCCTGGACTATTTGTATAGAGTTGCCGTAACATGCCCATGGTACTTAGCACTATGGAGGAACCCTGCCGTCTTCCTAAATGAATATTGAAAGCATGCATTACTAATCCCAGCTGCTTCCTCATACAGGACATAACATACTGCATTGTTAGCGGTCCCTGGTTTCAGGCCGAGTTAACCCTTTGAGTGCCAACATTGCTGTGAGATCCTTAAAATATCTGTTAAACATGCCAGCGCCGTTCACAGCACCTGTCCTTTTTAACTAACCTTTAATTAATTGACTTGGCTGTATTTTTATTTATTTATACTAAAAGAACAGTTGCTGGCATTTAAAGGGTTGAGGGACACTTAAGGTTTTCCTACAACATGATTTTCAACTTGCGTAAAGCCATACAAAACTTTCTTTCTTGCACTTACAGGTAAACCGAGGAATGTTTGGCTTTGCTTCCTGTTTGTGTGACAAATCCACCAATGGTCCATTCTGTACCCAGTTCACCCGACAGGAAATAATGTGACCCTCATGTATCATTCATTAACCCTTTCAGTGCCGAGTGAATTTGTCAAAATTGGTGAGAAAATTGCCAAGCAAACATTTTTAGTCGTCATAATGACCTGGAATTGTTACCTTATATATAGGAAATATAATATTTTTTTTACACAACAATTTGACGCTGACATTTTTACCTGATATTTTGCACATCTCTGACAGATGTTGGCACTCAAAGGGTTAATATATGTGTGTGTGTGTGTGTGTGTGTGTGTGTGTGAGCTAAAAAGGTTATGGGTAGAGTGTTTATAGGTCTATAGCTTTCGAAACTACAGTTCGGGACTTTTGTCTCAAAGCTTGGAGAGAGATTAAAGGTGCCCATACACAGTGCAATAGATGTGCTGCACATACTTTTTGTACTGCCCGCGGATCACAACGCATGCAAAACGCATGCGATCCTGCCCATAACGGGTAATGATCGCAACTTGTATGGGCACCTTAAATGTAGAGAAACGAAGTATCAGCCATTCAGCTCCTAAGTGCCATTTGTTTTAAAAATCACTTAAACCAAACTCAGTCCTCGCAGTTCATGTTTTCCATGTTTGACGCATTTTAAAAGATCCACAGGTGGTGCTCATTATTTCACTTGTGATTCTGTGTGGAGACATGGAAAACGTACACTGTGTGGGGGTCCTGAGGACCGAGTTTGAGAACCTGTGACTTAAACTCATTAGTTGGTACTTTATCTCTCTCGGATATTTTATTACATAATTTTCTATGTCCTCATGGCACACTAACAGTCCAGGATTTTAGGCTATCCATGCTCGAGCACAGATGGTTAGCTCCAAACATGTACTATTTGAGTCGCCTTGGACATACGTAAATCCTGGACTGTTGGTTTGTCTTGAGGAGCGGGTTTGAGAAGCACCGACCCAGGTGACTGTCATATGACCCACTGGAGCGCCTAATGACTTGTGGTCCCTAACCTCTTCTAATCCAGGGAAGAATAGACGTCTGAAACAAGCCAAGGAAGAAGCACAGGCTGAGATCGAGCAATACCGGCTGCAGCGTGAAAAAGAGTTCAAGGCGAAAGAAGCTGCTGTATGTATTTAGCTGGTGCTGGAACATCTTATGCATACAATGATAGAAATCCCATACTGTACGGATGCCTATATTACCTGTAACATGGTCTGCAACTGCCTCACACACGGCAGCCATTTTATGTTAGAGTTCAGGACATTGATCTGAAACCAGTAATATTCCTGAGTTGACATTGCGAGAGATGTCTGTATTCCGGCACTGGTGTTCTGGACGTAAGTCAAGATTTCCACTGCCGGATTCCTAACCGGTGGTATGTTAACCGCATCCCGCTATGACACCCAGTGTGGGAACCACTGTTTGTTGTTCTCCACAGCAAGAAAAAAAAAACATTCACAGAAGTGGAAGCTGCCAGTTGCCTGCTTGGCTTTGGTACAGTGAAGTGTTGGCTGTTTATCTCAATTGATAAGTGGTTGCATTTAAAATAAGAAGTTGCGGCACGATTCCAAGTGTTTACCAAACAAGCAGATGCAGGGAATTAAATTAGTGCATTAATGTAAATAGATTTCAGTTTACTGCCAGAAGCAGGAGTTGTCTATAGCCAAACAATATGATCTTTATATTGTGGGGAACTACAAAAGTAATGTTGTTCCAGATAAAGTGAATGTATTCCAAACCTAAGTATTTGCTTGGTCATCGTGGCTGCGGAGTTTACTCTCCCGCATATCAGTTAGTTGAAGGGAGAGGTAATGTATGACATCAATGCTAACTATAACCAATAGTCCATTGTTTCTTATTAGATGGGCTGCTCATTATAAATTACACATTTTAAATGATCTAAAGCAGGCATGTCCAACGTTGGCCCTCCAGATGTTTTGAAACTACACATCCCAGCATGCTTTGCAATAGTTTTAGTATTCTCCAATAGCAAAACTGTAGCAAAGCATGCTGGGATGTGTAGTTTCAAAACATCTGGAGGGCCAACGTTGGACATGCCTGATCTAAAGCTTTCCTGTAATAATGGCAGCCAAGTATAACCTTTCCACAGTCGGCATTCGGCCCCATCTCCGATGGTGGGGGGTGTGCGCATGTTAATGGTCACTTATGTGCAAAGCCACAGAGCAAACAGCGAGTTTTTTGCTGGCCTGGGCATTTTGCACAATGAGTGACAGGCATGGGGTCATCGCTGGGGTCTGACCAACATTTCATTGACGTGCCTGGAATCTGGACGGACCCCAGAAAATGCAGGCATGGCTGTGCCTACTAGGGGCAGGCAGATGAAGTCACATGACATCAGTGCCCACCCCAAATTCGTCGGAATGCATCCATATGAAAAGTCTAGACTTTCTTTTACTTAATGAACAAAGGAAAACTCCTCTGTGCGGGCACATGCGAGCGGATGTGAAAGCGCGCACGTCGGCTTGCATCGTAATGCGGGGATTCGGACGGCGGGGTGGGTGGGCGTTCAGTGTTCACCTGCATAGGCAGTGAATATATGCAGCCTAGCGAGCAGGTATAGGGAACCTTTGTCCCTCCAGCTGTTGTGAAACTACACATCCCAGCATGCCCTGCAACAGTTCTGGTTTGGTTCAACAACAGCTGGAGGGCTAAAGGTTCCCCATCCCTGGCTTAAGGTGCCCAAATCGGATTTGTTTGACATCCCCTCTTACCCGATGCGTGGTCCCGTGCGCATTGGGTCGGAGTGGGGAGGTTGGACATTAAATCTATCGGATCGGACCCATCAGTGGCGCATCGCGGGGGCATTTTAACACCCACGATGTGTCGGGCTGATCTGTAGGTGTGCCAGTGGTGCTTCACTGCTGACACACGCCTATGTGCAGCAGCGGGGATCTGGGCAGCGGTGGCTGGGAGCTTGTAGTGCTATTTGCAGGGCGGCGTGGGGGGGGGGGGGGGAATTGCTGCTGAATTTGAAAACTTACTTTGAAAAGACTGACTGGACACCGATTGTAATTTAGCCAATCAGCGTCCAGCCGGTCTTTTCATAGGTTTTCAAATTCAGCAGCACTTCCCACCCTGGCAAATAGCGCTACAAGCTCCCAGCCGCTGCTGCCTGGACACCACTGCCCTCCCCCCGCAGCAGCAACTTCCAAGGGAGTACATGAAATAAATCGCATGCAATTTATTGCATGTAAAAATGGCACATCAAGCGCAGTAGCTGTAAAGATACATTGTACAGTGTTCTCTCTGTCCCCATCCTGATCTGATTGTATCTCCTCTTATAGGCTCTGGGCTCGCACGGTAGCTGCAGTGAAGAGATGGACAGGGAGACCTTGGAGAAGATTTCCATCGTCGAAGAGAACTACAAGAAGAACCAAGAGATGGTTCTAGAGCAGCTCTTGTCCTTTGTGTGTGATATAAAAGCAGAGATTCATGTCAATTATCGGGTCAATGGCTAGAGCAGTCCCGAGTTTGTTGCTCCCTTATCTCTGCCTCCTGTTATTTATTGTGCCCAGGCACAGAAACCGCTGTTTTCCTAGAGTTAGCACGGCCCCATTGGAGTCTATGAAAATCTGGATAAGCATCAAGAGTGGAGCCCTAAATAGGTGCTAGTATATGCAAACCAATGTTACCACGAGCCTTACACAAAGGGTTATCCCTTACACAAGTTAAGATTTCTTGTTCTGTGAAAGGGGAAGTTCTGGTTGGGAATTGGTGGGGGGCTGGTGAGTTGCTTGTGTTCTAGTATGAGGAAGGGGCGTGTTAATCAGGTCTTCCTCAGGTTCTCTTCTAATGGTTCTTAGTTTGCTTTTTTCCACGCCTACCTTATAAAATTAAAATGTTTTCATTCTTAATCCTGTGTGTCCTGTTTTATTTATTTTCTTTTTTGGGGTGGGGGGGGGGCGTTCTCCTACCTGCAGGAAGTAAAAAGCTTGCCTGGAGTGTGGAAAGTGTCATGTAAATGTTGCTGCTGTTCTTTCGTATTTGTTAAATTTGAACAACCTGCTTTTAAAGCATATTTATTAACCTCCTAAATCAGGACATGTGCGGGACACGCGTGACAATAGAATGTGGCTGCATCCCAGAGGAACGCCTTGCCCCTCTATTAGGACACACCTTCCAAATGTCCTGGAATATTAAAGTGCAAAATCAAACCGTGAGAGAGACTTCTCAAAATGGGACCTATCTTCCCTAAACCAGGATAGCTGGGAGTTATGTTTAAAGGGCACCTGTTACTTGCAAGTTGCAGAATGAATGATTCTCTTTGGGATGCCAGGTGCTTTGGATTGCTGTTGTATACCTAGACTTTTACCAAGGTAGATGGGTGTACCGAGAAGATGGCATGTTTGCATCAGCTGTAGGAGATGGCTTGCGCACATTGCACAATATTTTATTCCTTGCAGTGAGCCTGAAACACCAGAGCAGACTTGCTCCCAGCTGCAAACTCTGCCATTCTGGAGCTTGTAGTGCTCGCCTCCATCTGTCCCCCCTGTGTGGTGTCCTGTCCAGGTGCCGTGCCTTTATAGTCCATACTGTTACGGTTATTGAAATCTAAATTGCAGTGTAGAAATAATACAGCCAGTAGTTACGGGATGCAGT
The DNA here is from genome assembly GCF_055691185.1 of Crinia signifera. Classification (NCBI taxonomy): domain Eukaryota; kingdom Metazoa; phylum Chordata; class Amphibia; order Anura; family Myobatrachidae; genus Crinia; species Crinia signifera. The sequence continues at coordinate 39,242,202 of NC_139225.1, read as the reverse complement.
TTAAATCCCGGAGGTCGGGATCCCGGCGTTCAGAATCCCGATGCTGGAATCCCGACCGCCGAAATCCCGACACTTCCTCCGTGGGTGTCCACGACACCCCTAGAGGGAGAATAAATTAGCGTGCCCCCCCTCCCTTGTCGGGATTCCGGCGTCGGGATTTTGAACACGGGATCCCGACCGCCGGGATTTCATACTGAATCCGTAGTTACCATGCACAGAAACAAAATAACTCCAAATGTACCACTCTCTATACATTTTACATCTGCCCCACCTGCAGTGCACCTGGTTTTGCCCATTTTGAGAACAAATTTGTACTGCAATCAGATCTGAATAAGGGCCCATATAAGGAGGCTGTAATCTTTCCTTCCCCTTTGACAGCTGTCACAGATGCGCTTCATAGTTTGCCGAAAAATATTAAATGGCAACAATGCAGGAACACTCTGGACAGTGTAAATTGGCACACTGGTCCAGAACCAAAATATCTCTCACTGCACCGTCAGTGGGGCCGATTCAGTACTGGTTGTTGAGCAGCGAATTCGGCCCCTCTGTTGATGGTGGAGTCTGTGCATGCGCATAGGTGTTAATACACATGTGCAAACCCCACTGTAAGTGCCTTCAGTTAGATTTTCACTCGCTGGGTTGCTCGCACAGTAATTGACAGCCAGGTGGTATTCTGGGTTGAACACCCAGCGTTTCCTGGGCATGCCCTCAAAAACTGTGGGCGCGCCTATAGAAAGCTGGGCGGGCTCCATGGTATGCAGACGTTCCCCAGCCTGCTCGGGCGGATGACGTTACAGGACAATACAATAATGTGCAGCCGCAAAAAGTTAGTCCTGGGCTACTTTTCTGCTGCGAGCAGAGGAAAAATCATTCGATAGTAAGTAACCATCAAAGGATTTGTCCTCTGTGTGGGCATTTGCACACAGATGTGTAAGTGTACACATCCATCCTCGTGTAGCGTAGCGAGCAAATTCCTGGGGTGGAAAGTTGCACAAAACCTTACACAATATCATGTTCATTGCACCAAAGTCCGAGTGTGCACCGACAATGGTGGCTATGTCACCAAGCATATATATTTCTTCTGCGTTAAACGTCAGGGGCCACAGGGATGACAGTGGGTGATGAACCATCCCAGAACCAGAAAGGTTAAACTTCTGGCTGCTGCCAGTCAGTCAGGCTCCTCCCCTACCTGCCTCCAGGCTAGCTACTCATTTTTAGTTGGCAGCAGCCAACAGGCACTGTACAGAAGGGCTGCCCTAGTTTTTATGCTTTTACACTGATTGGTGACAGGATGGCAGGATGTTAGACCCCTTCGCTGCCGCCCCATCACCCGGGCCCGGCAGCCTCACACCACCTACGGGTGTGTGACCATGGCTGGTCCAGGGCACTGGGGGACCTCAGCCGCAAACCGTGACACCTTGGATGCCGGTAACTTTGAGCTTTCCTACGGTTTAACACTATCACTGCCTGTCAGACGTATACTGTGTTAATTTTTACAGCTAGCTGCCTCTTTTGCAATGTCAGAGGACAGTTGTAGTGACACATGGGCCCCTGTATTGGTGTCCTGCACACGTTGCAAGGCTGGTGTCCCCCACCTTGAGCAGGGGTTATTCCTACAGTGTATTAAGGCGCATGCGCAGCCCCCTGTGGCAGCTTCTTCTCAGGAACCTGCCTTAGCCCTGTCCCTTACCCAGGTGTGGTCGCATTTAGTAGACAAGCTCTCATCTGCACCGCCCCTTGGGCCAGGATCATCTGCGTCTCCGGCGTGCCCCCCCATCCCCCCCTGTGAAGGAGCATGCCTCGGTTCAGGGCATTCAAACATCCTTAAAGGGTAAAAGCCGTAAGGCTCGGGTCAGGGGGGGCCCTTCCCTTAAACCCCTCCTCAATCAGGACACTGATGTAGAAGAGGGACAACTTGATGATGCTGACAATGATGATGCACCAAAAGCGTTACACCGCAGCATGCATCAATGTAGGGGTACTGGTAACAACTGTCAGAGACATCTTAAATTTACAGGACACCTCTGAACCTCCTCAGTCATCGGGCCCATCCTTTAAGCGTCCCAAACGGACTCTAGCCGTTTCCCTAGCTCTATGGAGCTGGAGGATGTCAAATAGGAAGTTTCCGCTCCCTAAGCCATTTACTTCCTTTTACCCGCTCCCTCCAGAGGATAGGGTCCGCTGGGAGACAGCTCCCAAGGTGGATGCACATGTCGCTAAGATTGTGCACTCCTCTACTCTCTCCATTCCAACCGCCTCCCTTTAAGGATTTTGCTGACCGGAAGTTGGAGAACTTTAATTAAGCTCATCTTTACAACCTCTGGGGCGGTGGCGCGGCCTACCCTGGCATCTGCTTGGGTGGCTAAGGCCATGGTGGAATAGACTTCCGCCCTTGCCAATATCATTGCAGAGGGGTGTAGTGCAGATGACATGTTGCCTATTCTTGACACCATGCATCAAGCTGCACTCTATTTGGGGGAGGCTGTATTAGATGCAGCCACCCTTATCTCCCGAGTGTCCGCCTTGGCTGTGGCGGCACGGCAGTCCCTGTGGCTCTGCTCCTGGAAGGCGGATTCCGATTCCAAGCAAACACTTGAGGCTCTCCCCTTTACGGGTCCCCTCTTGTTTGGATCGGAATTAGACAAAATTGTGGTCACGATGGCTTTTCTGCCATCCACTCATACACCACGTCTCTGCCTGGCATGCCAGTCCTTTTGTTTTCAGGGCAGGAGTAGGGGGCAGTCGTACACAAGAGCTTAGCCCCAGCCCGCAAAGTCCTTGAGGGAAATCCTCAGGAAATGGCCACCGACAGTACGGATCTCCCTGTCCTGGTGGCTTCTGGATCAGAACCTCATGGAGGGGTGGGTGTTTTGGATCCACCAGTGGACTCTCCTCACCATGGATGCCAGTCTCCTGGGGGGCGGGCTGGATGGCTTACTTTTCCAGGTGTCACTCTCGTCAGTTTAAACCCAAGATTTACCATTTGTCTCAAATTATCTTCTTTCTGCAAAAGGGTTTGGAGTCTTCCTTGCAGGATGTCGGCACTTTCTTGCAGGGGGTCTTGCACATCCAACCTCCATTTGTTTCACCGGTCGCTCAATGAGATCTTTCTCTGGTTCTTAAGGCCCTTCAGGGTCCCTCTTTTTTGAACCTTTGCAGTCGGCTGGCTTACCCGGTATTCCTGATGGCCATTGCTTCGGCCAGGAGGGTGTCTGATCTGTCGGCTCTGTCCTGTCAGTCTCCTCTCCTGGTCTTTTATCCGGATAGGGCGAACCGTTTCTTCACACCTCCCCAAGATGTTATCCAAGTTTCATGTCAACTAGGAGATAGTGGTCCCGGCCTTTAGTAGACCGGATGCCTCTCCTGAGCAGCATTAACTGGATGTGGTCCGTGCTTTGCGCATCTATGTGCCTCGCACTAAAACCCTTACTAAATCTGATTTTCTCTTTGTTCTCTATGGATTTGAGAGGCTCATTTCACGAGGTCTGTGGGTGCATCTTGGGCTGTTAGAGGCGCTGCAACAGTAGAGCAACATTGCACGGTGGCTACTTGGTCGTCCGCTAATACTTTCTAACGCTTCTATGCTTTTAACATGTTTGCCTCCCTCATGTTTGCATTTGGCCTGAGTGTACAGGCTGCAGCACAGGCGCATGCCCACCCTTAGGTGGCTGCTTTAGGATGTCCAACTGTCATCCCTTTGGCCCCTGACCTCTACCACAGAAGAAAATGAGATTTATATCGGTACTCTTTACCTAGCACGGCGCCCACGATTTTGATCGTGGGCATCGCAGGTAAAAAAATCGCGACCATCGCGGGCATTGAATGCACTAAAAATCGGGTGCGACGCGACCGACGCGATGCCCGCGATTTCCCATAGGGAACAATGTTAAATGTCTCAATTGACCCGATTTTTATGTTCAATGCCTCAGTTGACCCGATTTTTCCATAGGAAACAATGTTAAATGGCCCACAGAGGCCAAATAGCCACCCTGAAGTGTGAAATGGCCCCCACAATTGTTAACGCCACCCCACGATCAACGTCAACCCAAAGCGTGGCGAGCCCGCGAGGGGCGGCGGTATGCGTCCTACGACCTTTTCATACCCCCACTATCCACGTCAGCGTGTAGTTGAGAATAGAATAGTGTGGCGAGCGCAGCGAGCCACCGCACCTGAAGCGTGGCGAGCGGACGCGGATACCTTCACAGGTAAACGCGTCCCTTCGCTGGCTTCACAGGTATCCGCGTCCGCTCGCTGCGCTCGCCACACTATTCTGTTCTCAACACCATTCCGATGTGGATAGTGGGGGTATGAAAAGGTCGTAGGACGCGTACCGCCGCCCCTCGCGGGCTCGCTGCGCTCGCCACGCTTCGGGTTCACGTTGATCATGGGGTGGCGTTAACAATTGTGGGGGCCATTTCACACTTCAGGGTGCCTATTTGGCCTCTGTGGGCCATTTAACATTGTTTCCTATGGAAAAATCGGGTCAATTGAGGCATTGAACAGGAAAATCGGGTCAATTGAGACATTTAACATTGTTCCCTATGGGAAATCGCGGGTATCGCGTCGGTCGCGTCGCACCCGATTTTTTAGTGCATTCAATGCCCGCGATGGGCGCCGTGATAAGTAAAGAGTACCTTTATATCTTACCTGTTAAATCTTTCTCCGAGGACGTCAAGGGCCACAGGGATCCCTCCCTGCCATGCCTGCTTCATTTGTAGGGAAGTTCATAGATCCTCCGTTGAGTGAACTTAGTTAATAGTTGCTCTGTTGAGGGAACTTATACATGTTACAGTTACGGTTTCTCTGTTGAGGAACCACACCCACACACATTTGTTTGAATGTGTTTCTGTATGGGTTTCTCTTCCTTTTATCTCGTCTCCTGTCTGGCTTGGAAAAAACTGAGTAGCTAGACTGGAGGCGGGGTAGAGGAGGGGAGGAGCCATGTCTGACTGGGAGCAGCCAGAAGTTTAACCTTTGTGGTGCTAGAATGGTTCGTCACCCACTCTCTACCCACTGTAATCCCTGTGGCCTCTGACGTCCTCGAAGAAAGAGATTTAACAGGTAAGACATAAATCTCGTTATGCATGACCAGTTTCAGCGATGCTTACAGATCTACATATGTTCCAAATTGCACATTTCGCTCCGAGTATGTGATACAAATGTAATTACACCTAACATTCTTTAAACTCTACATCGGCCTCATGGAGTGTAAAGGGGAAGGAGACAGATCAAGCAGAGATTCCGGGGAACTAAACATGATCAACACGGCTAATTTCACTGGGGCTTCTGGGAGACTATAAACATCAATCACTGAGACAAATCAATATTAGATGCCTTGATGGCTCTTATGAGGCTTCATCCAGCGATGACAAATCTACCGCTGGAAAGTGACTCATAGTATATAATAGGTTCCGGTCTAGGGAAAATATGTGATCTTTTAAAAAGTGTTAACCCATAAATTCCACTCATTTGATTGATCGCCAAGGTTATTTAAAACTTTAGAGGGAAAGCAGCAAAACAAAAGACTCCATTTTATTATATGGATAATTGTCTTTTTGCATGACACATGTATGCAATTATGGGGCCGATTCAGACCCATACGTTTAGGTCCGAATTTGTCCCCGTGTCTGAAGACATGCGCAAACCCCAGGAGGGAATGGTTTTGGCGAGTTACACACTCGCCGATCCATTAGTTCCATACAGGGGGGTGGTGGCAGGGGAACGCACAGCATTTTATGGACGTCCCCATGAAAACGCTGGGTGTCAGCCCCTCCCCTTTTTGTCAATCTGTGGCGGAAATAAATCATATTAAAATGATTTTTATTACCGAACGGGAAATCATTAGATTCTCTCCCATTCGGATGCATGCGCGGGTATATGTTTTCATACACATCCCCTCGCGTGCTAGCGGGGTTGGGGGGGTACTGATCTGTTTGCTAGGCTGCGAGTATACGCAGTCTAGCGGAATCATTACCCTTGTTTGCAGTCGGCTAATCTGAGAAAATGTCTTCCCCCAGCATTACGGTGACGGAGTACACACGGTGCAAGCGGAGGTATTATCACAGACCAACTAACTGAGGATCTGCTGGAGATATAGATCATTGCCATTTGCTTGGCATTTAAGTGCAAATATCAGGACTTGTATTTTCTTTTCCAGCAGCCTGTTCTTGAGAGCAGGGTTGTTCTATTTACCAGGCAGTAGGTTTGACATTATACTGGTACAGACATAATCCTATATAATTAAAGGCTAATGATGCTCCTTGCCTCTGTTGGGGGAATTCAAGTGTTGTGCAGCCACTAAATCAGGCAGGGCCAAACTGTGGCCCTCTAGCTGTTGTGAAATTACACATGCCAGCATTCCTTGTCATAGTTTTAACATTCCCTTATAGCAAAACTGTGGCAAGGCATGATGGTACTTGTAGTTTCACAACAGCTGGAGGGCCATAGTTTGGATGTGCCTGCACTAGATGGTGCCAGATCAAACCATTCAATTGTTGCTTTATTTGGGGGGCACAGCCATCGGCGCTTGCATGACTGATATGTTCCGTCACTTCGATGAGCTGGGAAGTAGTATTATATATCATTTGGGGATATAGTCACCATGTTGACATTCATGTCGGCATTTTTTAAATGTTCACGATGTTGACATCTGTAATAATGCATTTTGGTTAGGATGTGGGGTTAGGGTGCAGACCACTGGAACAGATGACTCCTGGACACCCCATCCCCTGATGTTGCTGCACCACCAGTGAAAGACTGCTGGAGCTGGAACTCGTTACTCAGCACTGGCCTCACTTTTTGATAGCATTCTAAAGTTGGCATCATCAAGGTCACTGTTGACATTGCGACCATGTTTACATGGGGTATGGATTCTAATTTGCAGTGGCCAGCTATCAGGTAAACGCCGCCTGCATGAGTGAAACGCCACCTAGCGGATCAATGAGGTGTATTCAATGCGGCCGGGGATCAACAAAAACAAGCAATCCTCGCCATTTAACACCGGCTGCTCGTCCTTTTCAATGTTCTGGGGGAATGTCAGAGGACAGCGAGGATTCCCCCAAACAGCAGGGCTCACAGCTAATGCAGGGAGTTTGCTGCATTTAGCCGCGAATCTCGCTGTTTTAGCGGCTGCATATGCCGTTTCCCCCTCGCTCCAAAAACCGAACGAGGGGGAAACGGCATGTGCAGGGGAGTCAGTTGAATACTGACCCTGCGAGCTGTGACAGTGAGCAGGCAGCACTGCTCGCTGTCACATCTCACAGAAAGCATTGAATACGCCCCTCTGTGTACACTGTGCGAATACATGTGTACAGCTTGCAAAGACTTTGCAGCCTTGCGTATATTTCCAAAAACATTTGCGAGCCACTCGCCGTCAAATGATTTACCCACTGGTCACCACTGTTCGCAGGCTCTGAGTAGCCCAGGACTTACTCAGAAGCTGCAATGAAATCTGCCTGATGGAGGCCGGTCTGACGTCACACACCCTCCCCTAAAACGCTCTTTGATGCATGCGTGTTCCCTAGTCACGCCTGCATTTATTCTGGCATGTCGGCATTTGTTTAGCACGCCCATTAAAAGGCCAGTTTCCCTAGAAGCTGGATTTCGGCCAATCACCTTGTAAACGGCTAGTGAACAAAAGAAGCAGCAGGATTTCATTGCTGGATGGATTGCGCATTGTGGCCCAGATGCATGCCCCGCCTATTGATAATAGGCTGCTGTGTGAATTTGCACAACAGAGATCAGGCCCATGATACAGAACCCATTGGGGGAAATTTACAAACACGAATACGCCTGAAATTGTCATATCCGTATGCAGTCGTATGGAAATACACATGCCCCCAATTTGGCGGATAGCGAGTGCTGGAAAAGTCAACTGGTGAATAATACACAGCCTAGCAAACAGGTCTGAATCAGGCACTAAGTACAGATGGAGCCCCTCTCATTCTCACAATGTCCCCGCTGGTGAGCGCTGGCGGAGAGGGACTCCATTGGACTGGGAAGCGCAAGCACTAGGAGGCGTGACCCTGCCCGTCTCCACTTCAGGGAGACTGGCAGGGTTAGGGGGTGGTGCTGGGGGGCACCGGACGGCAGCGTGGGAGTTCCGTCAGAGTGGGGCACGCAAGCGTCTTGTACACGCACGCCCCCGTCTGATGGCTGGGGGGCTGATGATTCTTTCGCCAGCCCCCAGAAGCATGAGCTACGCTTCATATTATTATGGTTATTATACTTTATTTATATGGCACCACAAAGGATCCCCCGGGCCCAATTACAGAGTACATATACAAATGAGGGAAACAGTGACCTACAGCTGAATACAATAGAGGACAAGTACAGGGCACATAACTATAGCTACATCCGCAGGGTATCAGCGTGGTAGAAAACCACAGGGTTTGGTGCTATCAAAGATGGCTTAAGTAAAGGCCCACATGCACTATGCAAATTCTCTGAAGGGAGAAGTCGCACCTGATCCCCCGCCGAATGTCCAACCTCCGACTCCGCTCCGATGAACACAGGACTGTGCATCAGAACGGATATTATACACATGCGATTTGGACTGATTTCACCCAATATCTCAGCTTGATCTACCGGAATTGGCCCAAATCGCATAGTGTATGGGACATTAAGAGAAGGAAAGCACACGAGGGATGAGGGTCCTGCTCATCTATTCATGAAAATCTTTATCACTATTTATAAATAATACAGACAATATAAGTAAGATTTTAAATCAGTTTTATTTTTCAAAAAGTTTTTTATTTTTACGTTTTGGCATTGAGAAAGCAAATAGGTAATGTAACATCATGCCAAATACTGTAGGGAAATGAGAAACCAGTACAGTGGATTTGCAAACCAATATACCCCATTATATATACTCTGCCAAGTTCATAAAAGCTACTTCATACATTATATTACATTATATATATTCTTACATATTACTTCAGTAGTAACCAGTAATAATGCGTTTGTAAATAAACTTTTCCAGTGGCATGAACCTGGCCTGCCATTGGAATTCTGGGATACATGGCGCACCTATAGTTCCTGATTGGACCGCTCTCTCAGTATTGGCAAGTGTTTAGGTTTTGATCCCGCACTAGGGTCTGCACGAATTTCGATATTAACAGATGGAATCAATACCATAGGAGTATGTCATACTTGCTGACAGCAGCAAGTCAGGGGGGCGGGACAGGCAGACGTCATCAAGCCCCACCCCCACGACAGTCAAACAACGTAATTCGCGGACCCGCAAAAAAAGGTCATTTTGTGCTGCAGGGAAAGGGGTGCGGGGGCTGCCTGGCCAATGCGGGAGGATTGCCCACCTTCCCGGGGGACCCGATTTTCGGGAGCCTCACGGCAATTCCAGGAGGGTAGGCAAGCCTGGAGTATGTAATACAATTAGGAACAAATAGAAAAATAATATAATACAAGATAATTAATGACCTCTAAGTAGGAGACTGCTTTGTCCACAGCCTCGTGCCAGAGTAACATGAGGCCCAAAGTGGAGCCAAGTTGGTGGGGTAGAAGTTTGGATTGTGTCTATGATCCTCTATATTAAAGTCCAACCAAACTCCTATTTCCTTGTCCCACAGAACAGCCTGCACAGCATCCAGTCGCTCCGGCATATCTGTAGCAAATGACAAGAACAGAAATGATACAATATAGAAATTATAATACAGCCAATTGGAAAAATGGTGAAATAAACTTTAACAAAAGACCAATTGTTCTGATAATGTTGTTAAATAAAATGGATTGACCTAGGCCCTTATTCAGATCTGATCGCAGTACAAAATTGTTCTCAATATGGGCAAAACCTTGTGCACTGCAGGTGGGGCAGATGTAACATGTGCAGAGAGAGTTACATTTGGGTGTGGTGTTTTGAAACTGAAATCTAAATTGCAGTGTCAAAATAATGCAGTCAGTATTTACCCTGCACAGAAACAAAATCTAACTCTCTCTACACATGTTACATCTGTCCCACCTGCAGTGCACATGGTTTTGCCCATTTTGAGAACAAATTTGTTCTGCGATCAGATCTGAATAAGGGCCCTAATGTGTGTGAATGGCCATTGTCTGTGTTTGGGAGCAAATGGTTACTCTCATGTGCACTTACAGCACATGTTGTGATCTTATCAGTGAGAAACACTCTGCGTCCTCCTAGCAGCACAATGTCCATTCTCAAACTATAGCCTGTTACCTCTGCCCTGGTGATGAGAATTTGGATTAACATATCCTCATCTGTCCCAGTCCCCATCATGGTTTTTGTAAGGATCCTTAGCATAATATCCTTGGCGGTCCTTAATGCATTGTACTGCAGAAAGAGAGGACATGAGCTGGTTTATTACAAGGTAACTGTACATGGTTAGTATATTTCTCCTGATTATAAAAGTGCCGCGAGAGATGAAGCAGTATTCACACTATACTAAAGTAATTAATAATTTGGCCACTGGAGGCGCACTTCCACTGGCATCTGTGGGCAACATATATTTTCTTTCAGAACTAATACAATTGCTCCCACTGCTGTGTATGGCTACAAACATGCAGAGATAAAAGGTTCTTTGTGCCTATTAACTTTTATCACGTAAATAAGTAAGAGGTAAGACATCCCAGGGGGACCAGAAGACGATACCACTTCTGTAACAGCAGACCCTGGATGAGATACATAGCAGTGCCCTTCTGCTATATGGCAGCTAGTGATGTCACAATGGGCCGATGATGTCACAATGGGCCGATGATGTCACAATGGGCTGTGATGGGTAGAACACTGGCAGCTGACTGCTTCCTGAGTCATATCTAATATTGCTGGACTTGTGCCAACACAGATAATTTTTCACTCTTTTCTGAAGATTGAAGTTTGATATAAAATGAAGAAGGCGAAAGCTAATAAAGCTATAGACCACCAAATGACTGTCGCTCTGCGCATCCGTCCCGTTAATTTGACGGAGACTAAGAACCGCGCCCGATGCATCACACACCAGCTCGGACCACAGACAGTGCTATTGCAGGACCCCGGTGAGGATCCTAACGATGTCCTGCGCTCCACCAGGACAAGAGAAACAACATTCCAATTTAACCAGGTGTTTGACCAGGCAGCTACCCAGGAGACTGTGTATGATTCCACAGTGAAGCCCTTATTGGGTGACATCCTGTCCGGGTACAATGCTGCCATATTTGCCTACGGCCCCACAGGCACCGGAAAGACCTTCACCATGATGGGTAAGGACCGCGAACCTGGAGTAATATATCGCACCCTGAAGGACCTGTTTAAAGCCATTGAGGAGACTGGGGAAAAAAATAATTTCTCCGTATCATTATCATACGCGGAGATCTATAATGAAACCGTCCGAGACCTATTAAGACCTTCCTCTAGGTCTTTGGTCCTCAGAGAGGATCCCAATGGCAACACCAACATAGAAGGGATTTCTACATTCTCCCTTAGCACTCCTGAGGAAGCCATGGCCCTGCTGAAGAAGGGCAACAAGCGGCGCACAGAAGCTCCCACAGCCGCTAATAAGACCTCATCCCGCTCACATGCAGTATTGCAGGTCACCATAAAGCAGACAGCCAGTGATAGTGTGAGCACAGGCAAGTTGTACATGGTAGACCTTGCGGGATCAGAACGAGCAAGCCAGACTAAGAACAGCGGCCAGACCATGAAAGAAGGAGGATACATCAACCGATCCCTTCTTACCCTCAGGATGTGTATCATGGCGCTGCGTGACAGACCAGGCAGCCATATAAACTATCGGGACAGCAAGCTGACCTGGCTGCTAAAGGGAGCACTGAGCGGGAAAAGCCGATTGGTTATGATCACGCACATCAGCCCTGCGGATAGTGCTTATGAAGAATCCCGCAGCACAATGACCTACGGAAGCAAGGCCAAGTTTATCAAGACGCGAGTGGAGAGAAACCGTGTCTGTGTCCCCAATAAGACTTCCGAGGGTGTCAGAGGGACCACAGTGCTGCCGGAAGTCCCTCATCCTCCAGAGCATGGCCGTGGGATCCTGCCCAGGTCTGGGAATATTTATCAAGTGAGAAAAAGTGCAAGGCCACTGCGTGATTTTCCTCCATGTATCCAGCAAAGAATCCCCAACCGCAATTTGAGACCAAAGCCACAGCATCTTCCGGTGTACACTCCTTTCAAGGTTGGTCATTACACATTGCACACATGAACAGCAATCAGGCTGGCAGTAAAGGTACCCATACACGTCACAATTATTGTATACAGTATTATATACAATACTGTATTCAATAATTGTAACGTGTATGGAAACTTTTACACCTGAAGGAAAACTGGGGAATAGGGCTACTGGCGAAACCCCAACAAAAAAAAAACGACACTCAGCAGCCACCCCATGGGTGTGTTGGAAGAGCTGCCAATCTCTTATGTATTTGGCTACATCTGTCACTCAAAGTGTGTCTGAAGCTGTAACGCTGGGTGGAGCCTCTGACTCACATGACAGAGAACCAGCCCAGTGAGCCCACAGTCATAGGAGGGACACAATGTTCTGCTCCTGCACTTTCCTTTTAATGTATGATTGCCATCACCTGTGTTGAAGCACCTTTCCTATCAATTAACCTGTTCAACACAGATGGAGGTAATCATACATTAGGAAGAAAGTCCAACGGCAGAGCATTGTGTCCCTCCTGGCATAGGTCATGTTGGGAGGTATGCACAGTACCAGACACCCTCTGCCTCCCCATGTTACCCAGCAAAGACACAGCTACTCACCAGACACACCAGCTGATCGCCCCACATACCTCCCAACATGACCCTCTCCAGGAGGGACAGAATGCTCTGTTTGTGAACTTCCATCTTAATTTAGGATTGTCATCACCTGTTTTAAACAGGGTAATTGATAAGAAAGGTGTTTAAGCACAGGTGATGGTAATCCATAAATTAAGAAGAAAGTCCAGAAACAGAGCAATGTGTCCCTCCTGGAGAGGGTTATGTTGGGTATGCACCTCCCTCCCTCCCCCCCATTCACGGCATCCCCACGATTAAATGGCACATGCAAAACACTGACATGGCTATGGTCGACAATGAAAAAGGTTGACAAGATTTATTTTTCACTTTTTCAATGTTTTCATATTCATTGTCATGTGTCGACATGGACACCAATGAAGTGCCACACTTATGTCAACATTTACATGTGTTGACCTTTCTGTGTTGATTTTTTCTTGTGGCGATTCGCGGCACCCCCCGCAACCCCCCTCCCGCGATTTGCAGCACACCCCCCGCAATTTGTGGCACCCCTGGTGACTCCCGCGATTCGCGGCCCCACCCTGTGACACCCCCCCTCCTGCGATACGCGGCACCCCGCGACCCCCCCTCCCGCGATTCGTGCCAACCCCCTGGGGCCCCCCTCGCGAGGTTCACGGTGCCCCCCACGACCCCCCCAACCGCGATTCCCCACCAATGACCCCCCTCCTGTCATTGCGCCAACCACCCGCCCCGGCGACCCACCCTCCCGCGATCCACTGCAACACCCCGCACCCCCCCTCCCACGATTCGCGGCACCCCCCCCCCTGACCCCCCCTCCCGCAATTCACGGCATCCCCACGATTAAATGGCACATGCAAAACACTGACATGGCTATGGTCGACAATGAAAAAGGTTGACAAGATTTATTTTTCACTTTTTCAATGTCTTCATATTCATTCTCATGTGTCGACATGGACACCAATGAAGTGCCACACTTATGTCAACAATTACATGTGTTGACCTTGTGGCGATTCGCGCGAACCCCCCTCCCGCGATTTGCAGCACACCCCCCGCAATTTGCGGCATCCCCGGTGATTCCCGCGATTCGCGGCCGCACCCCGTGACACCCCCCCTCCTGCAATTCGCGGCACCCCGCGACCCCCCCTCCCGCGATTCACGCCAACCCCCTGGGCCCCCCTCGCGAGGTTCACGGTGCCCCCCACGACCCCCCCAACCGCGATTCCCCACCCCTGACCCCCCCTCCTGTCATTGCGGCAACCCCACCCCCCCACAACCCACCCTCCCGCGATTCACTGCAACCCCCGCCCCCCCCTCCCACGATTCGCGGAACCCACACCCCCCCCGCGACCCCCCCTCCCGCAATTCACGCATCCACCCACGACCCCTCCTCCCGTGATTCGCGGACACCCCTCACCTCCTCCCTCCCCCCCCCACTCCCGCTCGCGATTCACGGCAACCCCAGGATTAAATGGCACATGCACGGCTATGGTCGACAATGAAAAAGGTTGACATGAGTTTTTGAAGATTTATTTTTCTTTTTTCAATGTTTTCATATTCATTCTGATGTGTCGACACCGATGAAGTGCCACACTTATGTCAACATTTACATGTGTTGAACTTTGTGTTGATTTTTTCGTGTAGCAATTTTTTGCACGTCAACCTACACATCATCAACCAATTCTTTGTATAATATATAACACCTGTTCTGTTTTACTGTAGGTGTTTTAAGTCAGATCTTTTACTGCATTCTGAATGACAGCAACATCCTACCATCCTTCTACAAGAATATATAACCAACTAGGTGATTCATCGCGCCCCGTGTCCCCCCCCCCTCCCGCAATTCACGGACCCCCCGCGCACCCCCCCTCCCGCGATTCGCAACCCCCCCTCGCGCAATTCACGCCCCCTCCCACGCTTTGCGGACCCCGCCCTCTCCCGCGATTCACAGACACCTGCGCCCCCTCCCTCCCTTGATTCATGGCACCCTCTGCGCCCCTCCCGCAATTCACGGCACCCCTAAGCCCCTCTTTAGTCCCCCATATACTCACACACCCCTATCACTACCCAGCTTCCTGCTCTCCTGAACCGTAACTTCCACCACTGGGGAGTCGCTGGCGCTGTTTTGCCCACATGCCCCTATCATGCCTCATAGCCCAGCCTCCTGCTCTTATGCACCCGAACTCCCACCCAGTAGGAGGAGACACTGACTAAGGGCCACCATCCTGTACTCCTGTACTGCCACGCTGGACCCTCACCCACTGGCAGAAGCTGCACAGTATCTCCCACACTCCTCTTTAGTCCCCCTTATGCCCACACACCCCTATCACTACCCAGCCTCCTGTTTTCCTGTGTCGTGACCTCCGCCAGTGGGGAGCCGCTGACTCAGAAACACCCTACTATACTATTGCACACACACACCTAAACAACATGCACACACAGCCCCCCCCCCCACACCCACAAATGTCACTGTACCATCCACACTATCAATGTACATCTTACTCTGTAACCGCTTTTTAATTAAACAAAACAATACACACCCCCTTCCACATCATATGCTCTCTATTTAACACATTTCACCTATAACTCAAGTTGCAATACAGGCCATCTTACATACAATTCTAACCATATTTCTCATATACAAATGTTCACAAATGAAGGGGGTGCAGGCCCTTACGACGGTGTGAAGAGCGCCCGTAGGGCGCGATGAATCACCTAGTTATTTATAAATGATAACCGTTATATCCAACTCATTGATAATTTAATAACTCAAAGGCTTAAACCAGGACAATGCCAGGTACGTCAGTCAGTTATACATAATGTGTGCTGTTAGTGGTTTTATTGTATTCTTGTTATGTAATACGATCCACAAAAAATTCCTAGTGTGCACAAGCACACATGGCCAATAAAGTTGATTCTGATTCTGATACATAGATCTTTTAATAATTATGCTAGGACACTACCAGTAGATGGGTGATGGGGCTTCATAGCACATTCCTGACAGGGGCCCCAATACATTGCTATGCGCAGGGGTCTACACTGCTGTTGACGCCCCTGTATGTATGTATGTATGTATGTATGTGTATGTATGTATATATATATATATATATATTTTTATTATTAATATTATTTATATACATTTGGTCTATCTATAATACATAAACTGACCCGGCATATACTGGGTCACCTAAGTGTCCATCTCCGTGCTTTGCTCCGCCCTTCTGGAAACCCCCTTCTGAAAATCCTGCGTTTGCCACTGGTCGCATATTATTATGGTTATTATACTTTATTTATATGGCACCACAAAGGATCCCCCGGGCCCAATTACGGAGTATATATACAAATGAGGGAAACAGTGACCTACAGCTGAATACAATAGAGGACAAGTACAGGGCACATAACTATAGCTACATCCGCAGGGTATCAGCGTGGTAGAAAACCACAGGGTTTGGTGCTATCAAAGATGGCTTAAGTAAAGGCCCACATGCACTATGCAAATTCTCTGAAGGGAGAAGTCGCACCTGATCCCCCGCCGAATGTCCAACCTCCGACTCCGCTCCGATGAACACAGGACTGTGCATCAGAACGGATATTATACACATGCGATTTGGACCGATTTCACCCAATATCTCAGCTTGATCTACCGGAATTGGCCCAAATCGCATAGTGTATGGGACATTAAGAGAAGGAAAGCACACGAGGGATGAGGGTCCTGCTCATCTATTCATGAAAATCTTTATCACTATTTATAAATAATACAGACAATATAAGTAAGATTTTAAATCAGTTTTATTTTTCAAAAAGTTTTTTTTTTTACGTTTTGGCATTGAGAAAGCAAATAGGTAATGTAACATCATGCCAAATACTGTAGGGAAATGAGAAACCAGTACAGTGGATTTGCAAACCAATATACCCCATTATATATACTCTGCCAAGTTCATAAAAGCTACTTCATACGTTATATTACATTATATATATTCTTACATATTACTTCAGTAGTAACCAGTAATAATGCGTTTGTAAATAAACTTTTCCAGTGGCATGAACCTGGCCTGCCATTGGAATTCTGGGATACATGGCGCACCTATAGTTCCTGATTGGACCGCTCTCTCAGTATTGGCAAGTGTTTAGGTTTTGATCCCGCACTAGGGTCTGCACGAATTTCGATATTAACAGATGGAATCAATACCATAGGAGTATGTCATACTTGCTGACAGCAGCAAGTCAGGGGGGCGGGACAGGCAGACGTCATCAAGCCCCACCCCCACGACAGTCAAACAACGTAATTCGCGGACCCGCAAAAAAAGGTCATTTTGTGCTGCAGGGAAGGGGGTGCGGGGGCTGCCTGGCCAATGCGGGAGGATTGCCCACCTTCCCGGGGGACCCGATTTTCGGGAGCCTCACGGCAATTCCAGGAGGGTAGGCAAGCCTGGAGTATGTAATACAATTAGGAACAAATAGAAAAATAATCTAATACAAGATAATTAATGACCTCTAAGTAGGAGACTGCTTTGTCCACAGCCTCGTGCCAGAGTAACATGAGGCCCAAAGTGGAGCCAAGTTGGTGGGGTAGAAGTTTGGATTGTGTCTATGATCCTCTATATTAAAGTCCAACCAAACTCCTATTTCCTTGTCCCACAGAACAGCCTGCACAGCATCCAGTCGCTCCGGCATATCTGTAGCAAATGACAAGAACAGAAATGATACAATATAGAAATTATAATACAGCCAATTGGAAAAATGGTGAAATAAACTTTAACAAAAGACCAATTGTTCTGATAATGTTGTTAAATAAAATGGATTGACCTAGGCCCTTATTCAGATCTGATCGCAGTACAAAATTGTTCTCAATATGGGCAAAACCTTGTGCACTGCAGGTGGGGCAGATGTAACATGTGCAGAGAGAGGTGTGGTGTGGTGTGGTGTTTTGAAACTGAAATCTAAATTGCAGTGTCAAAATAATGCAGTCAGTATTTACCCTGCACAGAAACAAAATCTAACTCTCTCTACACATGTTACATCTGTCCCACCTGCAGTGCACATGGTTTTGCCCATTTTGAGAACAAATTTGTTCTGCGATCAGATCTGAATAAGGGCCCTAATGTGTGTGAATGGCCATTGTCTGTGTTTGGGAGCAAATGGTTACTCTCATGTGCACTTACAGCACATGTTGTGATCTTATCAGTGAGAAACACTCTGCGTCCTCCTAGCAGCACAATGTCCATTCTCAAACTATAGCCTGTTACCTCTGCCCTGGTGATGAGAATTTGGATTAACATATCCTCATCTGTCCCAGTCCCCATCATGGTTTTTGTAAGGATCCTTAGCATAATATCCTTGGCGGTCCTTAATGCATTGTACTGCAGAAAGAGAGGACATGAGCTGGTTTATTACAAGGTAACTGTACATGGTTAGTATATTTCTCCTGATTATAAAAGTGCCGCGAGAGATGAAGCAGTATTCACACTATACTAAAGTAATTAATAATTTGGCCACTGGAGGCGCACTTCCACTGGCATCTGTGGGCAACATATATTTTCTTTCAGAACTAATACAATTGCTCCCACTGCTGTGTATGGCTACAAACATGCAGAGATAAAAGGTTCTTTGTGCCTATTAACTTTTATCACGTAAATAAGTAAGAGGTAAGACATCCCAGGGGGACCAGAAGACGATACCACTTCTGTAACAGCAGACCCTGGATGAGATACATAGCAGTGCCCTTCTGCTATATGGCAGCTAGTGATGTCACAATGGGCCGATGATGTCACAATGGGCCGATGATGTCACAATGGGCTGTGATGGGTAGAACACTGGCAGCTGACTGCTTCCTGAGTCATATCTAATATTGCTGGACTTGTGCCAACACAGATAATTTTTCACTCTTTTCTGAAGATTGAAGTTTGATATAAAATGAAGAAGGCGAAAGCTAATAAAGCTATAGACCACCAAATGACTGTCGCTCTGCGCATCCGTCCCGTTAATTTGACGGAGACTAAGAACCGCGCCCGATGCATCACACACCAGCTCGGACCACAGACAGTGCTATTGCAGGACCCCGGTGAGGATCCTAACGATGTCCTGCGCTCCACCAGGACAAGAGAAACAACATTCCAATTTAACCAGGTGTTTGACCAGGCAGCTACCCAGGAGACTGTGTATGATTCCACAGTGAAGCCCTTATTGGGTGACATCCTGTCCGGGTACAATGCTGCCATATTTGCCTACGGCCCCACAGGCACCGGAAAGACCTTCACCATGATGGGTAAGGACCGCGAACCTGGAGTAATATATCGCACCCTGAAGGACCTGTTTAAAGCCATTGAGGAGACTGGGGAAAAAAAGAATTTCTCTGTATCATTATCATACGCGGAGATCTATAATGAAACCGTCCGAGACCTATTAAGACCTTCCTCTAGGTCTTTGGTCCTCAGAGAGGATCCCAATGGCAACACCAACATAGAAGGGATTTCTACATTCTCCCTTAGCACTCCTGAGGAAGCCATGGCCCTGCTGAAGAACGGCAACAAGCGGCGCACAGAAGCTCCCACAGCCGCTAATAAGACCTCATCCCGCTCACATGCAGTATTGCAGGTCACCATAAAGCAGACAGCCAGTGATAGTGTGAGCACAGGCAAGTTGTACATGGTAGACCTTGCGGGATCAGAACGAGCAAGCCAGACTAAGAACAGCGGCCAGACCATGAAAGAAGGAGGATACATCAACCGATCCCTTCTTACCCTCAGGATGTGTATCATGGCGCTGCGTGACAGACCAGGCAGCCATATAAACTATCGGGACAGCAAGCTGACCTGGCTGCTAAAGGGAGCACTGAGCGGGAAAAGCCGATTGGTTATGATCACGCACATCAGCCCTGCGGATAGTGCTTATGAAGAATCCCGCAGCACAATGACCTACGGAAGCAAGGCCAAGTTTATCAAGACGCGAGTGGAGAGAAACCGTGTCTGTGTCCCCAATAAGACTTCCGAGGGCGTCAGAGGGACCACAGTGCTGCCGGAAGTCCCTCATCCTCCAGAGCATGGCTGTGGGATCCTGCCCAGGTCTGGGAATATTTATCAAGTGAGAAAAAGTGCAAGGCCGCTGCGTGATTTTCCTCCATGTATCCAGCAAAGAATCCCCAACCGCAATTTGAGACCAAAGCCACAGCATCTTCCGGTGTACACTCCTTTCAAGGTTGGTCATTACACATTGCACACATGAACAGCAATCGGGCTGGCAGTAAAGGTACCCATACACGTTACAATTATTGTATACAGTATTATATACAATACTGTATTCAATAATTGTAACGTGTATGGAAACTTTTACACCTGAAGGAAAACTGGGGAATAGGGCTACTGGCGAAACCCCAACAAAAAAAAAAACGACACTCAGCAGCCACCCCATGGGTGTGTTGGAAGAGCTGCCAATTATTTATAAATGATAACCGTTATATCCAACTCATTGATAATTTAATAACTCAAAGGCTTAAACCAGGACAATGCCAGGTACGTCAGTCAGTTATACATAATGTGTGCTGTTAGTGGTTTTATTGTATTCTTGTTATGTAATACGATCCACAAAAAATTCCTAGTGTGCACAAGCACACATGGCCAATAAAGTTGATTCTGATTCTGATACATAGATCTTTTAATAATTATGCTAGGACACTACCAGTAGATGGGTGATGGGGCTTCATAGCACATTCCTGACAGGGGCCCCAATACATTGCTATGCGCAGGGGTCTACACTGCTGTTGACGCCCCTGTATGTATGTATGTATGTATGTATGTATGTGTATGTATTTATATATATATATATATATATATTTTTATTATTAATATTATTTATATACATTTGGTCTATCTATAATACTTAAACTGACCCGGCATATACTGGGTCACCTAAGTGTCCATCTCCGTGCTTTGCTCCGCCCTTCTGGAAACCCCCTTCTGAAAATCCTGCGTTTGCCACTGGTCGCATATTATTATGGTTATTATACTTTATTTATATGGCACCACAAAGGATCCCCCGGGCCCAATTACGGAGTACATATACAAATGAGGGAAACAGTGACCTACAGCTGAATACAATAGAGGACAAGTACAGGGCACATAACTATAGCTACATCCGCAGGGTATCAGCGTGGTAGAAAACCACAGGGTTTGGTGCTATCAAAGATGGCTTAAGTAAAGGCCCACATGCACTATGCAAATTCTCTGAAGGGAGAAGTCGCACCTGATCCCCCGCCGAATGTCCAACCTCCGACTCCGCTCCGATGAACACAGGACTGTGCATCAGAACGGATATTATACACATGCGATTTGGACCGATTTCACCCAATATCTCAGCTTGATCTACCGGAATTGGCCCAAATCGCATAGTGTATGGGACATTAAGAGAAGGAAAGCACACGAGGGATGAGGGTCCTGCTCATCTATTCATGAAAATCTTTATCACTATTTATAAATAATACAAACAATATAAGTAAGATTTTAAATCAGTTTTATTTTTCAAAAAGTTTTTTTTTTTACGTTTTGGCATTGAGAAAGCAAATAGGTAATGTAACATCATGCCAAATACTGTAGGGAAATGAGAAACCAGAACAGTGGATTTGCAAACCAATATACCCCATTATATATACTCTGCCAAGTTCATAAAAGCTACTTCATACGTTATATTACATTATATATATTCTTACATATTACTTCAGTAGTAACCAGTAATAATGCGTTTGTAAATAAACTTTTCCAGTGGCATGAACCTGGCCTGCCATTGGAATTCTGGGATACATGGCGCACCTATAGTTCCTGATTGGACCGCTCTCTCAGTATTGGCAAGTGTTTAGGTTTTGATCCCGCACTAGGGTCTGCACGAATTTCGATATTAACAGATGGAATCAATACCATAGGAGTATGTCATACTTGCTGACAGCAGCAAGTCAGGGGGGCGGGACAGGCAGACGCCATCAAGCCCCACCCCCACGACAGTCAAACAACGTAATTCGCGGACCCGCAAAAAAAGGTCATTTTGTGCTGCAGGGAAAGGGGTGCGGGGGCTGCCTGGCCAATGCGGGAGGATTGCCCACCTTCCCGGGGGACCCGATTTTCGGGAGCCTCACGGCAATTCCAGGAGGGTAGGCAAGCCTGGAGTATGTAATACAATTAGGAACAAATAGAAAAATAATATAATACAAGATAATTAATGACCTCTAAGTAGGAGACTGCTTTGTCCACAGCCTCGTGCCAGAGTAACATGAGGCCCAAAGTGGAGCCAAGTTGGTGGGGTAGAAGTTTGGATTGTGTCTATGATCCTCTATATTAAAGTCCAACCAAACTCCTATTTCCTTGTCCCACAGAACAGCCTGCACAGCATCCAGTCGCTCCGGCATATCTGTAGCAAATGACAAGAACAGAAATGATACAATATAGAAATTATAATACAGCCAATTGGAAAAATGGTGAAATAAACTTTAACAAAAGACCAATTGTTCTGATAATGTTGTTAAATAAAATGGATTGACCTAGGCCCTTATTCAGATCTGATCGCAGTACAAAATTGTTCTCAATATGGGCAAAACCTTGTGCACTGCAGGTGGGGCAGATGTAACATGTGCAGAGAGAGTTACATTTGGGTGTGGTGTTTTGAAACTGAAATCTAAATTGCAGTGTCAAAATAATGCAGTCAGTATTTACCCTGCACAGAAACAAAATCTAACTCTCTCTACACATGTTACATCTGTCCCACCTGCAGTGCACATGGTTTTGCCCATTTTGAGAACAAATTTGTTCTGCGATCAGATCTGAATAAGGGCCCTAATGTGTGTGAATGGCCATTGTCTGTGTTTGGGAGCAAATGGTTACTCTCATGTGCACTTACAGCACATGTTGTGATCTTATCAGTGAGAAACACTCTGCGTCCTCCTAGCAGCACAATGTCCATTCTCAAACTATAGCCTGTTACCTCTGCCCTGGTGATGAGAATTTGGATTAACATATCCTCATCTGTCCCAGTCCCCATCATGGTTTTTGTAAGGATCCTTAGCATAATATCCTTGGCGGTCCTTAATGCATTGTACTGCAGAAAGAGAGGACATGAGCTGGTTTATTACAAGGTAACTGTACATGGTTAGTATATTTCTCCTGATTATAAAAGTGCCGCGAGAGATGAAGCAGTATTCACACTATACTAAAGTAATTAATAATTTGGCCACTGGAGGCGCACTTCCACTGGCATCTGTGGGCAACATATATTTTCTTTCAGAACTAATACAATTGCTCCCACTGCTGTGTATGGCTACAAACATGCAGAGATAAAAGGTTCTTTGTGCCTATTAACTTTTATCACGTAAATAAGTAAGAGGTAAGACATCCCAGGGGGACCAGAAGACGATACCACTTCTGTAACAGCAGACCCTGGATGAGATACATAGCAGTGCCCTTCTGCTATATGGCAGCTAGTGATGTCACAATGGGCCGATGATGTCACAATGGGCCGATGATGTCACAATGGGCTGTGATGGGTAGAACACTGGCAGCTGACTGCTTCCTGAGTCATATCTAATATTGCTGGACTTGTGCCAACACAGATAATTTTTCACTCTTTTCTGAAGATTGAAGTTTGATATAAAATGAAGAAGGCGAAAGCTAATAAAGCTATAGACCACCAAATGACTGTCGCTCTGCGCATCCGTCCCGTTAATTTGACGGAGACTAAGAACCGCGCCCGATGCATCACACACCAGCTCGGACCACAGACAGTGCTATTGCAGGACCCCGGTGAGGATCCTAACGATGTCCTGCGCTCCACCAGGACAAGAGAAACAACATTCCAATTTAACCAGGTGTTTGACCAGGCAGCTACCCAGGAGACTGTGTATGATTCCACAGTGAAGCCCTTATTGGGTGACATCCTGTCCGGGTACAATGCTGCCATATTTGCCTACGGCCCCACAGGCACCGGAAAGACCTTCACCATGATGGGTAAGGACCGCGAACCTGGAGTAATATATCGCACCCTGAAGGACCTGTTTAAAGCCATTGAGGAGACTGGGGAAAAAAAGAATTTCTCTGTATCATTATCATACGCGGAGATCTATAATGAAACCGTCCGAGACCTATTAAGACCTTCCTCTAGGTCTTTGGTCCTCAGAGAGGATCCCAATGGCAACACCAACATAGAAGGGATTTCTACATTCTCCCTTAGCACTCCTGAGGAAGCCATGGCCCTGCTGAAGAACGGCAACAAGCGGCGCACAGAAGCTCCCACAGCCGCTAATAAGACCTCATCCCGCTCACATGCAGTATTGCAGGTCACCATAAAGCAGACAGCCAGTGATAGTGTGAGCACAGGCAAGTTGTACATGGTAGACCTTGCGGGATCAGAACGAGCAAGCCAGACTAAGAACAGCGGCCAGACCATGAAAGAAGGAGGATACATCAACCGATCCCTTCTTACCCTCAGGATGTGTATCATGGCGCTGCGTGACAGACCAGGCAGCCATATAAACTATCGGGACAGCAAGCTGACCTGGCTGCTAAAGGGAGCACTGAGCGGGAAAAGCCGATTGGTTATGATCACGCACATCAGCCCTGCGGATAGTGCTTATGAAGAATCCCGCAGCACAATGACCTACGGAAGCAAGGCCAAGTTTATCAAGACGCGAGTGGAGAGAAACCGTGTCTGTGTCCCCAATAAGACTTCCGAGGGCGTCAGAGGGACCACAGTGCTGCCGGAAGTCCCTCATCCTCCAGAGCATGGCTGTGGGATCCTGCCCAGGTCTGGGAATATTTATCAAGTGAGAAAAAGTGCAAGGCCGCTGCGTGATTTTCCTCCATGTATCCAGCAAAGAATCCCCAACCGCAATTTGAGACCAAAGCCACAGCATCTTCCGGTGTACACTCCTTTCAAGGTTGGTCATTACACATTGCACACATGAACAGCAATCGGGCTGGCAGTAAAGGTACCCATACACGTTACAATTATTGTATACAGTATTATATACAATACTGTATTCAATAATTGTAACGTGTATGGAAACTTTTACACCTGAAGGAAAACTGGGGAATAGGGCTACTGGCGAAACCCCAACAAAAAAAAAAACGACACTCAGCAGCCACCCCATGGGTGTGTTGGAAGAGCTGCCAATTATTTATAAATGATAACCGTTATATCCAACTCATTGATAATTTAATAACTCAAAGGCTTAAACCAGGACAATGCCAGGTACGTCAGTCAGTTATACATAATGTGTGCTGTTAGTGGTTTTATTGTATTCTTGTTATGTAATACGATCCACAAAAAATTCCTAGTGTGCACAAGCACACATGGCCAATAAAGTTGATTCTGATTCTGATACATAGATCTTTTAATAATTATGCTAGGACACTACCAGTAGATGGGTGATGGGGCTTCATAGCACATTCCTGACAGGGGCCCCAATACATTGCTATGCGCAGGGGTCTACACTGCTGTTGACGCCCCTGTATGTATGTATGTATGTATGTATGTATGTGTATGTATTTATATATATATATATATATATATATATTTTTATTATTAATATTATTTATATACATTTGGTCTATCTATAATACTTAAACTGACCCGGCATATACTGGGTCACCTAAGTGTCCATCTCCGTGCTTTGCTCCGCCCTTCTGGAAACCCCCTTCTGAAAATCCTGCGTTTGCCACTGGTCGCATATTATTATGGTTATTATACTTTATTTATATGGCACCACAAAGGATCCCCCGGGCCCAATTACGGAGTACATATACAAATGAGGGAAACAGTGACCTACAGCTGAATACAATAGAGGACAAGTACAGGGCACATAACTATAGCTACATCCGCAGGGTATCAGCGTGGTAGAAAACCACAGGGTTTGGTGCTATCAAAGATGGCTTAAGTAAAGGCCCACATGCACTATGCAAATTCTCTGAAGGGAGAAGTCGCACCTGATCCCCCGCCGAATGTCCAACCTCCGACTCCGCTCCGATGAACACAGGACTGTGCATCAGAACGGATATTATACACATGCGATTTGGACCGATTTCACCCAATATCTCAGCTTGATCTACCGGAATTGGCCCAAATCGCATAGTGTATGGGACATTAAGAGAAGGAAAGCACACGAGGGATGAGGGTCCTGCTCATCTATTCATGAAAATCTTTATCACTATTTATAAATAATACAAACAATATAAGTAAGATTTTAAATCAGTTTTATTTTTCAAAAAGTTTTTTTTTTTACGTTTTGGCATTGAGAAAGCAAATAGGTAATGTAACATCATGCCAAATACTGTAGGGAAATGAGAAACCAGTACAGTGGATTTGCAAACCAATATACCCCATTATATATACTCTGCCAAGTTCATAAAAGCTACTTCATACGTTATATTACATTATATATATTCTTACATATTACTTCAGTAGTAACCAGTAATAATGCGTTTGTAAATAAACTTTTCCAGTGGCATGAACCTGGCCTGCCATTGGAATTCTGGGATACATGGCGCACCTATAGTTCCTGATTGGACCGCTCTCTCAGTATTGGCAAGTGTTTAGGTTTTGATCCCGCACTAGGGTCTGCACGAATTTCGATATTAACAG
This sequence comes from Crinia signifera, assembly GCF_055691185.1. NCBI lineage: Eukaryota > Metazoa > Chordata > Amphibia > Anura > Myobatrachidae > Crinia > Crinia signifera. Next base: position 39,215,873 of record NC_139225.1, on the reverse strand, counting down.
ATGGAATCAATACCATAGGAGTATGTCATACTTGCTGACAGCAGCAAGTCAGGGGGGCGGGACAGGCAGACGTCATCAAGCCCCACCCCCACGACAGTCAAACAACGTAATTCGCGGACCCGCAAAAAAAGGTCATTTTGTGCTGCAGGGAAAGGGGTGCGGGGGCTGCCTGGCCAATGCGGGAGGATTGCCCACCTTCCCGGGGGACCCGATTTTCGGGAGCCTCACGGCAATTCCAGGAGGGTAGGCAAGCCTGGAGTATGTAATACAATTAGGAACAAATAGAAAAATAATATAATACAAGATAATTAATGACCTCTAAGTAGGAGACTGCTTTGTCCACAGCCTCGTGCCAGAGTAACATGAGGCCCAAAGTGGAGCCAAGTTGGTGGGGTAGAAGTTTGGATTGTGTCTATGATCCTCTATATTAAAGTCCAACCAAACTCCTATTTCCTTGTCCCACAGAACAGCCTGCACAGCATCCAGTCGCTCCGGCATATCTGTAGCAAATGACAAGAACAGAAATGATACAATATAGAAATTATAATACAGCCAATTGGAAAAATGGTGAAATAAACTTTAACAAAAGACCAATTGTTCTGATAATGTTGTTAAATAAAATGGATTGACCTAGGCCCTTATTCAGATCTGATCGCAGTACAAAATTGTTCTCAATATGGGCAAAACCTTGTGCACTGCAGGTGGGGCAGATGTAACATGTGCAGAGAGAGTTACATTTATGTGTGGTGTTTTGAAACTGAAATCTAAATTGCAGTGCCAAAATAATGCAGTCAGTATTTACCCTGCACAGAAACAAAATCTAACTCTCTCTACACATGTTACATCTGTCCCACCTGCAGTGCACATGGTTTTGCCCATTTTGAGAACAAATTTGTTCTGCGATCAGATCTGAATAAGGGCCCTAATGTGTGTGAATGGCCATTGTCTGTGTTTGGGAGCAAATGGTTACTCTCATGTGCACTTACAGCACATGTTGTGATCTTATCAGTGAGAAACACTCTGCGTCCTCCTAGCAGCACAATGTCCATTCTCAAACTATAGCCTGTTACCTCTGCCCTGGTGATGAGAATTTGGATTAACATATCCTCATCTGTCCCAGTCCCCATCATGGTTTTTGTAAGGATCCTTAGCATAATATCCTTGGCGGTCCTTAATGCATTGTACTGCAGAAAGAGAGGACATGAGCTGGTTTATTACAAGGTAACTGTACATGGTTAGTATATTTCTCCTGATTATAAAAGTGCCGCGAGAGATGAAGCAGTATTCACACTATACTAAAGTAATTAATAATTTGGCCACTGGAGGCGCACTTCCACTGGCATCTGTGGGCAACATATATTTTCTTTCAGAACTAATACAATTGCTCCCACTGCTGTGTATGGCTACAAACATGCAGAGATAAAAGGTTCTTTGTGCCTATTAACTTTTATCACGTAAATAAGTAAGAGGTAAGACATCCCAGGGGGACCAGAAGACGATACCACTTCTGTAACAGCAGACCCTGGATGAGATACATAGCAGTGCCCTTCTGCTATATGGCAGCTAGTGATGTCACAATGGGCCGATGATGTCACAATGGGCCGATGATGTCACAATGGGCTGTGATGGGTAGAACACTGGCAGCTGACTGCTTCCTGAGTCATATCTAATATTGCTGGACTTGTGCCAACACAGATAATTTTTCACTCTTTTCTGAAGATTGAAGTTTGATATAAAATGAAGAAGGCGAAAGCTAATAAAGCTATAGACCACCAAATGACTGTCGCTCTGCGCATCCGTCCCGTTAATTTGACGGAGACTAAGAACCGCGCCCGATGCATCACACACCAGCTCGGACCACAGACAGTGCTATTGCAGGACCCCGGTGAGGATCCTAACGATGTCCTGCGCTCCACCAGGACAAGAGAAACAACATTCCAATTTAACCAGGTGTTTGACCAGGCAGCTACCCAGGAGACTGTGTATGATTCCACAGTGAAGCCCTTATTGGGTGACATCCTGTCCGGGTACAATGCTGCCATATTTGCCTACGGCCCCACAGGCACCGGAAAGACCTTCACCATGATGGGTAAGGACCGCGAACCTGGAGTAATATATCGCACCCTGAAGGACCTGTTTAAAGCCATTGAGGAGACTGGGGAAAAAAAGAATTTCTCTGTATCATTATCATACGCGGAGATCTATAATGAAACCGTCCGAGACCTATTAAGACCTTCCTCTAGGTCTTTGGTCCTCAGAGAGGATCCCAATGGCAACACCAACATAGAAGGGATTTCTACATTCTCCCTTAGCACTCCTGAGGAAGCCATGGCCCTGCTGAAGAAGGGCAACAAGCGGCGCACAGAAGCTCCCACAGCCGCTAATAAGACCTCATCCCGCTCACATGCAGTATTGCAGGTCACCATAAAGCAGACAGCCAGTGATAGTGTGAGCACAGGCAAGTTGTACATGGTAGACCTTGCGGGATCAGAACGAGCAAGCCAGACTAAGAACAGCGGCCAGACCATGAAAGAAGGAGGATACATCAACCGATCCCTTCTTACCCTCAGGATGTGTATCATGGCGCTGCGTGACAGACCAGGCAGCCATATAAACTATCGGGACAGCAAGCTGACCTGGCTGCTAAAGGGAGCACTGAGCGGGAAAAGCCGATTGGTTATGATCACGCACATCAGCCCTGCGGATAGTGCTTATGAAGAATCCCGCAGCACAATGACCTACGGAAGCAAGGCCAAGTTTATCAAGACGCGAGTGGAGAGAAACCGTGTCTGTGTCCCCAATAAGACTTCCGAGGGCGTCAGAGGGACCACAGTGCTGCCGGAAGTCCCTCATCCTCCAGAGCATGGCTGTGGGATCCTGCCCAGGTCTGGGAATATTTATCAAGTGAGAAAAAGTGCAAGGCCGCTGCGTGATTTTCCTCCATGTATCCAGCAAAGAATCCCCAACCGCAATTTGAGACCAAAGCCACAGCATCTTCCGGTGTACACTCCTTTCAAGGTTGGTCATTACACATTGCACACATGAACAGCAATCGGGCTGGCAGTAAAGGTACCCATACACGTTACAATTATTGTATACAGTATTATATACAATACTGTATTCAATAATTGTAACGTGTATGGAAACTTTTACACCTGAAGGAAAACTGGGGAATAGGGCTACTGGCGAAACCCCAACAAAAAAAAAAACGACACTCAGCAGCCACCCCATGGGTGTGTTGGAAGAGCTGCCAATTATTTATAAATGATAACCGTTATATCCAACTCATTGATAATTTAATAACTCAAAGGCTTAAACCAGGACAATGCCAGGTACGTCAGTCAGTTATACATAATGTGTGCTGTTAGTGGTTTTATTGTATTCTTGTTATGTAATACGATCCACAAAAAATTCCTAGTGTGCACAAGCACACATGGCCAATAAAGTTGATTCTGATTCTGATACATAGATCTTTTAATAATTATGCTAGGACACTACCAGTAGATGGGTGATGGGGCTTCATAGCACATTCCTGACAGGGGCCCCAATACATTGCTATGCGCAGGGGTCTACACTGCTGTTGACGCCCCTGTATGTATGTATGTATGTATGTATGTATGTATGTGTATGTATTTATATATATATATATATATATTTTTATTATTAATATTATTTATATACATTTGGTCTATCTATAATACTTAAACTGACCCGGCATATACTGGGTCACCTAAGTGTCCATCTCCGTGCTTTGCTCCGCCCTTCTGGAAACCCCCTTCTGAAAATCCTGCGTTTGCCACTGGTCGCATATTATTATGGTTATTATACTTTATTTATATGGCACCACAAAGGATCCCCCGGGCCCAATTACGGAGTACATATACAAATGAGGGAAACAGTGACCTACAGCTGAATACAATAGAGGACAAGTACAGGGCACATAACTATAGCTACATCCGCAGGGTATCAGCGTGGTAGAAAACCACAGGGTTTGGTGCTATCAAAGATGGCTTAAGTAAAGGCCCACATGCACTATGCAAATTCTCTGAAGGGAGAAGTCGCACCTGATCCCCCGCCGAATGTCCAACCTCCGACTCCGCTCCGATGAACACAGGACTGTGCATCAGAACGGATATTATACACATGCGATTTGGACCGATTTCACCCAATATCTCAGCTTGATCTACCGGAATTGGCCCAAATCGCATAGTGTATGGGACATTAAGAGAAGGAAAGCACACGAGGGATGAGGGTCCTGCTCATCTATTCATGAAAATCTTTATCACTATTTATAAATAATACAGACAATATAAGTAAGATTTTAAATCAGTTTTATTTTTCAAAAAGTTTTTTTTTTTACGTTTTGGCATTGAGAAAGCAAATAGGTAATGTAACATCATGCCAAATACTGTAGGGAAATGAGAAACCAGTACAGTGGATTTGCAAACCAATATACCCCATTATATATACTCTGCCAAGTTCATAAAAGCTACTTCATACGTTATATTACATTATATATATTCTTACATATTACTTCAGTAGTAACCAGTAATAATGCGTTTGTAAATAAACTTTTCCAGTGGCATGAACCTGGCCTGCCATTGGAATTCTGGGATACATGGCGCACCTATAGTTCCTGATTGGACCGCTCTCTCAGTATTGGCAAGTGTTTAGGTTTTGATCCCGCACTAGGGTCTGCACGAATTTCGATATTAACAGATGGAATCAATACCATAGGAGTATGTCATACTTGCTGACAGCAGCAAGTCAGGGGGGCGGGACAGGCAGACGCCATCAAGCCCCACCCCCACGACAGTCAAACAACGTAATTCGCGGACCCGCAAAAAAAGGTCATTTTGTGCTGCAGGGAAAGGGGTGCGGGGGCTGCCTGGCCAATGCGGGAGGATTGCCCACCTTCCCGGGGGACCCGATTTTCGGGAGCCTCACGGCAATTCCAGGAGGGTAGGCAAGCCTGGAGTATGTAATACAATTAGGAACAAATAGAAAAATAATATAATACAAGATAATTAATGACCTCTAAGTAGGAGACTGCTTTGTCCACAGCCTCGTGCCAGAGTAACATGAGGCCCAAAGTGGAGCCAAGTTGGTGGGGTAGAAGTTTGGATTGTGTCTATGATCCTCTATATTAAAGTCCAACCAAACTCCTATTTCCTTGTCCCACAGAACAGCCTGCACAGCATCCAGTCGCTCCGGCATATCTGTAGCAAATGACAAGAACAGAAATGATACAATATAGAAATTATAATACAGCCAATTGGAAAAATGGTGAAATAAACTTTAACAAAAGACCAATTGTTCTGATAATGTTGTTAAATAAAATGGATTGACCTAGGCCCTTATTCAGATCTGATCGCAGTACAAAATTGTTCTCAATATGGGCAAAACCTTGTGCACTGCAGGTGGGGCAGATGTAACATGTGCAGAGAGAGTTACATTTGGGTGTGGTGTTTTGAAACTGAAATCTAAATTGCAGTGTCAAAATAATGCAGTCAGTATTTACCCTGCACAGAAACAAAATCTAACTCTCTCTACACATGTTACATCTGTCCCACCTGCAGTGCACATGGTTTTGCCCATTTTGAGAACAAATTTGTTCTGCGATCAGATCTGAATAAGGGCCCTAATGTGTGTGAATGGCCATTGTCTGTGTTTGGGAGCAAATGGTTACTCTCATGTGCACTTACAGCACATGTTGTGATCTTATCAGTGAGAAACACTCTGCGTCCTCCTAGCAGCACAATGTCCATTCTCAAACTATAGCCTGTTACCTCTGCCCTGGTGATGAGAATTTGGATTAACATATCCTCATCTGTCCCAGTCCCCATCATGGTTTTTGTAAGGATCCTTAGCATAATATCCTTGGCGGTCCTTAATGCATTGTACTGCAGAAAGAGAGGACATGAGCTGGTTTATTACAAGGTAACTGTACATGGTTAGTATATTTCTCCTGATTATAAAAGTGCCGCGAGAGATGAAGCAGTATTCACACTATACTAAAGTAATTAATAATTTGGCCACTGGAGGCGCACTTCCACTGGCATCTGTGGGCAACATATATTTTCTTTCAGAACTAATACAATTGCTCCCACTGCTGTGTATGGCTACAAACATGCAGAGATAAAAGGTTCTTTGTGCCTATTAACTTTTATCACGTAAATAAGTAAGAGGTAAGACATCCCAGGGGGACCAGAAGACGATACCACTTCTGTAACAGCAGACCCTGGATGAGATACATAGCAGTGCCCTTCTGCTATATGGCAGCTAGTGATGTCACAATGGGCCGATGATGTCACAATGGGCCGATGATGTCACAATGGGCTGTGATGGGTAGAACACTGGCAGCTGACTGCTTCCTGAGTCATATCTAATATTGCTGGACTTGTGCCAACACAGATAATTTTTCACTCTTTTCTGAAGATTGAAGTTTGATATAAAATGAAGAAGGCGAAAGCTAATAAAGCTATAGACCACCAAATGACTGTCGCTCTGCGCATCCGTCCCGTTAATTTGACGGAGACTAAGAACCGCGCCCGATGCATCACACACCAGCTCGGACCACAGACAGTGCTATTGCAGGACCCCGGTGAGGATCCTAACGATGTCCTGCGCTCCACCAGGACAAGAGAAACAACATTCCAATTTAACCAGGTGTTTGACCAGGCAGCTACCCAGGAGACTGTGTATGATTCCACAGTGAAGCCCTTATTGGGTGACATCCTGTCCGGGTACAATGCTGCCATATTTGCCTACGGCCCCACAGGCACCGGAAAGACCTTCACCATGATGGGTAAGGACCGCGAACCTGGAGTAATATATCGCACCCTGAAGGACCTGTTTAAAGCCATTGAGGAGACTGGGGAAAAAAAGAATTTCTCCGTATCATTATCATACGCGGAGATCTATAATGAAACCGTCCGAGACCTATTAAGACCTTCCTCTAGGTCTTTGGTCCTCAGAGAGGATCCCAATGGCAACACCAACATAGAAGGGATTTCTACATTCTCCCTTAGCACTCCTGAGGAAGCCATGGCCCTGCTGAAGAAGGGCAACAAGCGGCGCACAGAAGCTCCCACAGCCGCTAATAAGACCTCATCCCGCTCACATGCAGTATTGCAGGTCACCATAAAGCAGACAGCCAGTGATAGTGTGAGCACAGGCAAGTTGTACATGGTAGACCTTGCGGGATCAGAACGAGCAAGCCAGACTAAGAACAGCGGCCAGACCATGAAAGAAGGAGGATACATCAACCGATCCCTTCTTACCCTCAGGATGTGTATCATGGCGCTGCGTGACAGACCAGGCAGCCATATAAACTATCGGGACAGCAAGCTGACCTGGCTGCTAAAGGGAGCACTGAGCGGGAAAAGCCGATTGGTTATGATCACGCACATCAGCCCTGCGGATAGTGCTTATGAAGAATCCCGCAGCACAATGACCTACGGAAGCAAGGCCAAGTTTATCAAGACGCGAGTGGAGAGAAACCGTGTCTGTGTCCCCAATAAGACTTCCGAGGGCGTCAGAGGGACCACAGTGCTGCCGGAAGTCCCTCATCCTCCAGAGCATGGCTGTGGGATCCTGCCCAGGTCTGGGAATATTTATCAAGTGAGAAAAAGTGCAAGGCCGCTGCGTGATTTTCCTCCATGTATCCAGCAAAGAATCCCCAACCGCAATTTGAGACCAAAGCCACAGCATCTTCCGGTGTACACTCCTTTCAAGGTTGGTCATTACACATTGCACACATGAACAGCAATCGGGCTGGCAGTAAAGGTACCCATACACGTTACAATTATTGTATACAGTATTATATACAATACTGTATTCAATAATTGTAACGTGTATGGAAACTTTTACACCTGAAGGAAAACTGGGGAATAGGGCTACTGGCGAAACCCCAACAAAAAAAAAACGACACTCAGCAGCCACCCCATGGGTGTGTTGGAAGAGCTGCCAATTATTTATAAATGATAACCGTTATATCCAACTCATTGATAATTTAATAACTCAAAGGCTTAAACCAGGACAATGCCAGGTACGTCAGTCAGTTATACATAATGTGTGCTGTTAGTGGTTTTATTGTATTCTTGTTATGTAATACGATCCACAAAAAATTCCTAGTGTGCACAAGCACACATGGCCAATAAAGTTGATTCTGATTCTGATACATAGATCTTTTAATAATTATGCTAGGACACTACCAGTAGATGGGTGATGGGGCTTCATAGCACATTCCTGACAGGGGCCCCAATACATTGCTATGCGCAGGGGTCTACACTGCTGTTGACGCCCCTGTATGTATGTATGTATGTATGTATGTATGTGTATGTATGTATATATATATATATATATATATTTTTATTATTAATATTATTTATATACATTTGGTCTATCTATAATACTTAAACTGACCCGGCATATACTGGGTCACCTAAGTGTCCATCTCCGTGCTTTGCTCCGCCCTTCTGGAAACCCCCTTCTGAAAATCCTGCGTTTGCCACTGGTCGCATATTATTATGGTTATTATACTTTATTTATATGGCACCACAAAGGATCCCCCGGGCCCAATTACAGAGTACATATACAAATGAGGGAAACAGTGACCTACAGCTGAATACAATAGAGGACAAGTACAGGGCACATAACTATAGCTACATCCGCAGGGTATCAGCGTGGTAGAAAACCACAGGGTTTGGTGCTATCAAAGATGGCTTAAGTAAAGGCCCCCATGCACTATGCAAATTCTCTGAAGGGAGAAGTCGCACCTGATCCCCCGCCAAATGTCCAACCTCCGACTCCGCTCCGATGAACACAGGACTGTGCATCAGAACGGATATTATACACATGCGATTTGGACCGATTTCACCCAATATCTCAGCTTGATCTACCGGAATTGGCCCAAATCGCATAGTGTATGGGACATTAAGAGAAGGAAAGCACACGAGGGATGAGGGTCCTGCTCATCTATTCATGAAAATCTTTATCACTATTTATAAATAATACAGACAATATAAGTAAGATTTTAAATCAGTTTTATTTTTCAAAAAGTTTTTTTTTTTTATGTTTTGGCATTGAGAAAGCAAATAGGTAATGTAACATCATGCCAAATACTGTAGGGAAATGAGAAACCAGTACAGTGGATTTGCAAACCAATATACCCCATTATATATACTCTGCCAAATTCATAAAAGCTACTTCATACGTTATATTACATTATATATATTCTTACATATTACTTCAGTAGTAACCAGTAATAATGCGTTTGTAAATAAACTTTTCCAGTGGCATGAACCTGGCCTGCCATTGGAATTCTGGGATACATGGCGCACCTAAAGTTCCTGATTGGACCACTCTCTCAGTATTGGCAAGTGTTTAGGTTTTGATCCCGCACTAGGGTCTGCACGAATTTCGATATTAACAGATGGAATCAATACCATAGGAGTATGTCATACTTGCTGACAGCAGCAAGTCAGGGGGGCGGGACAGGCAGACGTCATCAAGCCCCACCCCCACGACAGTCAAACAACGTAATTCGCGGACCCGCAAAAAAAGGTCATTTTGTGCTGCAGGGAAGGGGGTGCGGGGGCTGCCTGGCCAATGCGGGAGGATTGCCCACCTTCCCGGGGGACCCGATTTTCGGGAGCCTCACGGCAATTCCAGGAGGGTAGGCAAGCCTGGAGTATGTAATACAATTAGGAACAAATAGAAAAATAATATAATACAAGATAATTAATGACCTCTAAGTAGGAGACTGCTTTGTCCACAGCCTCGTGCCAGAGTAACATGAGGCCCAAAGTGGAGCCAAGTTGGTGGGGTAGAAGTTTGGATTGTGTCTATGATCCTCTATATTAAAGTCCAACCAAACTCCTATTTCCTTGTCCCACAGAACAGCCTGCACAGCATCCAGTCGCTCCGGCATATCTGTAGCAAATGACAAGAACAGAAATGATACAATATAGAAATTATAATACAGCCAATTGGAAAAATGGTGAAATAAACTTTAACAAAAGACCAATTGTTCTGATAATGTTGTTAAATAAAATGGATTGACCTAGGCCCTTATTCAGATCTGATCGCAGTACAAAATTGTTCTCAATATGGGCAAAACCTTGTGCACTGCAGGTGGGGCAGATGTAACATGTGCAGAGAGAGTTACATTTGGGTGGGGTGTTTTGAAACTGAAATCTAAATTGCAGTGTCAAAATAATGCAGTCAGTATTTACCCTGCACAGAAACAAAATCTAACTCTCTCTACACATGTTACATCTGTCCCACCTGCAGTGCACATGGTTTTGCCCATTTTGAGAACAAATTTGTTCTGCGATCAGATCTGAATAAGGGCCCTAATGTGTGTGAATGGCCATTGTCTGTGTTTGGGAGCAAATGGTTACTCTCATGTGCACTTACAGCACATGTTGCGATCTTATCAGTGAGAAACACTCTGCGTCCTCCTAGCAGCACAATGTCCATTCTCAAACTATAGCCTGTTACCTCTGCCCTGGTGATGAGAATTTGGATTAACATATCCTCATCTGTCCCAGTCCCCATCATGGTTTTTGTAAGGATCCTTAGCATAATATCCTTGGTGGTCCTTAATGCATTGTACTGCAGAAAGAGAGGACATGAGCTGGTTTATTACAAGGTAACTGTACATGGTTAGTATATTTCTCCTGATTATAAAACTGCCGCGAGAGATGAAGCAGTATTCACACTATACTAAAGTAATTAATAATTTGGCCACTGGAGGCGCACTTCCACTGGCATCTGTGGGCAACATATATTTTCTTTCAGAACTAATACAATTGCTCCCACTGCTGTGTATGGCTACAAACATGCAGAGATAAAAGGTTCTTTGTGCCTATTAACTTTTATCACGTAAATAAGTAAGAGGTAAGACATCCCAGGGGGACCAGAAGACGATACCACTTCTGTAACAGCAGACCCTGGATGAGATACATAGCAGTGCCCTTCTGCCATATGGCAGCTAGTGATGTCACAATGGGCCGATGATGTCACAATGGGCCGATGATGTCACAATGGGCTGTGATGGGTAGAACACTGGCAGCTGACTGCTTCCTGAGTCATATCTAATATTGCTGGACTTGTGCCAACACAGATAATTTTTCACTCTTTTCTGAAGATTGAAGTTTGATATAAAATGAAGAAGGCGAAAGCTAATAAAGCTATAGACCACCAAATGACTGTCGCTCTGCGCATCCGTCCCGTTAATTTGACGGAGACTAAGAACCGAGCCCGATGCATCACACACCAGCTCGGACCAAAGACAGTGCTATTGCAGGACCCCGGTGAGGATCCTAACGATATCCTGCGCTCCACCAGGACAAGAGAAACAACATTCCAATTTAACCAGGTGTTTGACCAGGCAGCTACCCAGGAGACTGTGTATGATTCCACAGTGAAGCCCTTATTGGGTGACATCCTGTCCGGGTACAATGCTGCCATATTTGCCTACGGCCCCACAGGCACCGGAAAGACCTTCACCATGATGGGTAAGGACCGCGAACCTGGAGTAATATATCGCACCCTGAAGGACCTGTTTAAAGCCATTGAGGAGACTGGGGAAAAAAAGAATTTCTCCGTATCATTATCATACGCGGAGATCTATAATGAAACCGTCCGAGACCTATTAAGACCTTCCTCTAGGTCTTTGGTCCTCAGAGAGGATCCCAATGGCAACACCAACATAGAAGGGATTTCTACATTCTTCCTTAGCACTCCTGAGGAAGCCATGGCCCTGCTGAAGAAGGGCAACAAGCGGCGCACAGAAGCTCCCACAGCCGCTAATAAGACCTCATCCCGCTCACATGCAGTATTGCAGGTCACCATAAAGCAGACAGCCAGTGATAGTGTGAGCACAGGCAAGTTGTACATGGTAGACCTTGCGGGATCAGAACGAGCAAGCCAGACTAAGAACAGCGGCCAGACCATGAAAGAAGGAGGATACATCAACCGATCCCTTCTTACCCTCAGGATGTGTATCATGGCGCTGCATGACAGACCAGGCAGCCATATAAACTACCGGGACAGCAAGCTGACCTGGCTGCTAAAGGGAGCACTGAGCGGGAAAAGCCGATTGGTTATGATCACGCACATCAGCCCTGCGGATAGTGCTTATGAAGAATCCCGCAGCACAATGACCTACGGAAGCAAGGCCAAGTTTATCAAGACGCGAGTGGAGAGAAACCGTGTCTGTGTCCCCAATAAGACTTCCGAGGGCGTCAGAGGGACCACAGTGCTGCCGGAAGTCCCTCATCCTCCAGAGCATGGCCGTGGGATCCTGCCCAGGTCTGGGAATATTTATCAAGTGAGAAAAAGTGCAAGGCCGCTGCGTGATTTTCCTCCATGTATCCAGCAAAGAATCCCCAACCGCAATTTGAGACCAAAGCCACAGCATCTTCCGGTGTACACTCCTTTCAAGGTTGGTCATTACACATTGCACACATGAACAGCAATCGGGCTGGCAGTAAAGGTACCCATACACGTTACAATTATTGTATACAGTATTATATACAATACTGTATTCAATAATTGTAACGTGTATGGAAACTTTTACACCTGAAGGAAAACTGGGGAATAGGGCTACTGGCGAAACCCCAACAAAAAAAAAACGACACTCAGCAGCCACCCCATGGGTGTGTTGGAAGAGCTGCCAATTATTTATAAATGATAACCGTTATATCCAACTCATTGATAATTTAATAACTCAAAGGCTTAAACCAGGACAATGCCAGGTACGTCAGTCAGTTATACATAATGTGTGCTGTTAGTGGTTTTATTGTATTCTTGTTATGTAATACGATCCACAAAAAATTCCTAGTGTGCACAAGCACACATGGCCAATAAAGTTGATTCTGATTCTGATACATAGATCTTTTAATAATTATGCTAGGACACTACCAGTAGATGGGTGATGGGGCTTCATAGCACATTCCTGACAGGGGCCCCAATACATTGCTATGCGCAGGGGTCTACACTGCTGTTGACGCCCCTGTATGTATGTATGTATGTATGTATGTATGTATGTGTATGTATTTATATATATATATATATATATATTTTTATTATTAATATTATTTATATACATTTGGTCTATCTATAATACTTAAACTGACCCGGCATATACTGGGTCACCTAAGTGTCCATCTCCGTGCTTTGCTCCGCCCTTCTGGAAACCCCCTTCTGAAAATCCTGCGTTTGCCACTGGTCGCATATTATTATGGTTATTATACTTTATTTATATGGCACCACAAAGGATCCCCCGGGCCCAATTACGGAGTACATATACAAATGAGGGAAACAGTGACCTACAGCTGAATACAATAGAGGACAAGTACAGGGCACATAACTATAGCTACATCCGCAGGGTATCAGCGTAGTAGAAAACCACAGGGTTTGGTGCTATCAAAGATGGCTTAAGTAAAGGCCCACATGCACTATGCAAATTCTCTGAAGGGAGAAGTCGCACCTGATCCCCCGCCGAATGTCCAACCTCCGACTCCGCTCCGATGAACACAGGACTGTGCATCAGAACGGATATTATACACATGCGATTTGGACCGATTTCACCCAATATCTCAGCTTGATCTACCGGAATTGGCCCAAATCGCATAGTGTATGGGACATTAAGAGAAGGAAAGCACACGAGGGATGAGGGTCCTGCTCATCTATTCATGAAAATCTTTATCACTATTTATAAATAATACAGACAATATAAGTAAGATTTTAAATCAGTTTTATTTTTCAAAAAGTTTTTTTTTTTACGTTTTGGCATTGAGAAAGCAAATAGGTAATGTAACATCATGCCAAATACTGTAGGGAAATGAGAAACCAGTACAGTGGATTTGCAAACCAATATACCCCATTATATATACTCTGCCAAGTTCATAAAAGCTACTTCATACGTTATATTACATTATATATATTCTTACATATTACTTCAGTAGTAACCAGTAATAATGCGTTTGTAAATAAACTTTTCCAGTGGCATGAACCTGGCCTGCCATTGGAATTCTGGGATACATGGCGCACCTATAGTTCCTGATTGGACCGCTCTCTCAGTATTGGCAAGTGTTTAGGTTTTGATCCCGCACTAGGGTCTGCACGAATTTCGATATTAACAGATGGAATCAATACCATAGGAGTATGTCATACTTGCTGACAGCAGCAAGTCAGGGGGGCGGGACAGGCAGACGTCATCAAGCCCCACCCCCACGACAGTCAAACAACGTAATTCGCGGACCCGCAAAAAAAGGTCATTTTGTGCTGCAGGGAAAGGGGTGCGGGGGCTGCCTGGCCAATGCGGGAGGATTGCCCACCTTCCCGGGGGACCCGATTTTCGGGAGCCTCACGGCAATTCCAGGAGGGTAGGCAAGCCTGGAGTATGTAATACAATTAGGAACAAATAGAAAAATAATATAATACAAGATAATTAATGACCTCTAAGTAGGAGACTGCTTTGTCCACAGCCTCGTGCCAGAGTAACATGAGGCCCAAAGTGGAGCCAAGTTGGTGGGGTAGAAGTTTGGATTGTGTCTATGATCCTCTATATTAAAGTCCAACCAAACTCCTATTTCCTTGTCCCACAGAACAGCCTGCACAGCATCCAGTCGCTCCGGCATATCTGTAGCAAATGACAAGAACAGAAATGATACAATATAGAAATTATAATACAGCCAATTGGAAAAATGGTGAAATAAACTTTAACAAAAGACCAATTGTTCTGATAATGTTGTTAAATAAAATGGATTGACCTAGGCCCTTATTCAGATCTGATCGCAGTACAAAATTGTTCTCAATATGGGCAAAACCTTGTGCACTGCAGGTGGGGCAGATGTAACATGTGCAGAGAGAGTTACATTTATGTGTGGTGTTTTGAAACTGAAATCTAAATTGCAGTGCCAAAATAATGCAGTCAGTATTTACCCTGCACAGAAACAAAATCTAACTCTCTCTACACATGTTACATCTGTCCCACCTGCAGTGCACATGGTTTTGCCCATTTTGAGAACAAATTTGTTCTGCGATCAGATCTGAATAAGGGCCCTAATGTGTGTGAATGGCCATTGTCTGTGTTTGGGAGCAAATGGTTACTCTCATGTGCACTTACAGCACATGTTGTGATCTTATCAGTGAGAAACACTCTGCGTCCTCCTAGCAGCACAATGTCCATTCTCAAACTATAGCCTGTTACCTCTGCCCTGGTGATGAGAATTTGGATTAACATATCCTCATCTGTCCCAGTCCCCATCATGGTTTTTGTAAGGATCCTTAGCATAATATCCTTGGCGGTCCTTAATGCATTGTACTGCAGAAAGAGAGGACATGAGCTGGTTTATTACAAGGTAACTGTACATGGTTAGTATATTTCTCCTGATTATAAAAGTGCCGCGAGAGATGAAGCAGTATTCACACTATACTAAAGTAATTAATAATTTGGCCACTGGAGGCGCACTTCCACTGGCATCTGTGGGCAACATATATTTTCTTTCAGAACTAATACAATTGCTCCCACTGCTGTGTATGGCTACAAACATGCAGAGATAAAAGGTTCTTTGTGCCTATTAACTTTTATCACGTAAATAAGTAAGAGGTAAGACATCCCAGGGGGACCAGAAGACGATACCACTTCTGTAACAGCAGACCCTGGATGAGATACATAGCAGTGCCCTTCTGCTATATGGCAGCTAGTGATGTCACAATGGGCCGATGATGTCACAATGGGCCGATGATGTCACAATGGGCTGTGATGGGTAGAACACTGGCAGCTGACTGCTTCCTGAGTCATATCTAATATTGCTGGACTTGTGCCAACACAGATAATTTTTCACTCTTTTCTGAAGATTGAAGTTTGATATAAAATGAAGAAGGCGAAAGCTAATAAAGCTATAGACCACCAAATGACTGTCGCTCTGCGCATCCGTCCCGTTAATTTGACGGAGACTAAGAACCGCGCCCGATGCATCACACACCAGCTCGGACCACAGACAGTGCTATTGCAGGACCCCGGTGAGGATCCTAACGATGTCCTGCGCTCCACCAGGACAAGAGAAACAACATTCCAATTTAACCAGGTGTTTGACCAGGCAGCTACCCAGGAGACTGTGTATGATTCCACAGTGAAGCCCTTATTGGGTGACATCCTGTCCGGGTACAATGCTGCCATATTTGCCTACGGCCCCACAGGCACCGGAAAGACCTTCACCATGATGGGTAAGGACCGCGAGCCTGGAGTAATATATCGCACCCTGAAGGACCTGTTTAAAGCCATTGAGGAGACTGGGGAAAAAAAGAATTTCTCTGTATCATTATCATACGCGGAGATCTATAATGAAACCGTCCGAGACCTATTAAGACCTTCCTCTAGGTCTTTGGTCCTCAGAGAGGATCCCAATGGCAACACCAACATAGAAGGGATTTCTACATTCTCCCTTAGCACTCCTGAGGAAGCCATGGCCCTGCTGAAGAAGGGCAACAAGCGGCGCACAGAAGCTCCCACAGCCGCTAATAAGACCTCATCCCGCTCACATGCAGTATTGCAGGTCACCATAAAGCAGACAGCCAGTGATAGTGTGAGCACAGGCAAGTTGTACATGGTAGACCTTGCGGGATCAGAACGAGCAAGCCAGACTAAGAACAGCGGCCAGACCATGAAAGAAGGAGGATACATCAACCGATCCCTTCTTACCCTCAGGATGTGTATCATGGCGCTGCGTGACAGACCAGGCAGCCATATAAACTATCGGGACAGCAAGCTGACCTGGCTGCTAAAGGGAGCACTGAGCGGGAAAAGCCGATTGGTTATGATCACGCACATCAGCCCTGCGGATAGTGCTTATGAAGAATCCCGCAGCACAATGACCTACGGAAGCAAGGCCAAGTTTATCAAGACGCGAGTGGAGAGAAACCGTGTCTGTGTCCCCAATAAGACTTCCGAGGGCGTCAGAGGGACCACAGTGCTGCCGGAAGTCCCTCATCCTCCAGAGCATGGCTGTGGGATCCTGCCCAGGTCTGGGAATATTTATCAAGTGAGAAAAAGTGCAAGGCCGCTGCGTGATTTTCCTCCATGTATCCAGCAAAGAATCCCCAACCGCAATTTGAGACCAAAGCCACAGCATCTTCCGGTGTACACTCCTTTCAAGGTTGGTCATTACACATTGCACACATGAACAGCAATCGGGCTGGCAGTAAAGGTACCCATACACGTTACAATTATTGTATACAGTATTATATACAATACTGTATTCAATAATTGTAACGTGTATGGAAACTTTTACACCTGAAGGAAAACTGGGGAATAGGGCTACTGGCGAAACCCCAACAAAAAAAAAACGACACTCAGCAGCCACCCCATGGGTGTGTTGGAAGAGCTGCCAATTATTTATAAATGATAACCGTTATATCCAACTCATTGATAATTTAATAACTCAAAGGCTTAAACCAGGACAATGCCAGGTACGTCAGTCAGTTATACATAATGTGTGCTGTTAGTGGTTTTATTGTATTCTTGTTATGTAATACGATCCACAAAAAATTCCTAGTGTGCACAAGCACACATGGCCAATAAAGTTGATTCTGATTCTGATACATAGATCTTTTAATAATTATGCTAGGACACTACCAGTAGATGGGTGATGGGGCTTCATAGCACATTCCTGACAGGGGCCCCAATACATTGCTATGCGCAGGGGTCTACACTGCTGTTGACGCCCCTGTATGTATGTATGTATGTATGTATGTATGTGTATGTATGTATATATATATATATATATATATATATATATATTTTTTTTTATTATTAATATTATTTATATACATTTGGTCTATCTATAATACTTAAACTGACCCGGCATATACTGGGTCACCTAAGTGTCCATCTCCGTGCTTTGCTCCGCCCTTCTGGAAACCCCCTTCTGAAAATCCTGCGTTTGCCACTGGTCGCATATTATTATGGTTATTATACTTTATTTATATGGCACCACAAAGGATCCCCCGGGCCCAATTACGGAGTACATATACAAATGAGGGAAACAGTGACCTACAGCTGAATACAATAGAGGACAAGTACAGGGCACATAACTATAGCTACATCCGCAGGGTATCAGCGTAGTAGAAAACCACAGGGTTTGGTGCTATCAAAGATGGCTTAAGTAAAGGCCCACATGCACTATGCAAATTCTCTGAAGGGAGAAGTCGCACCTGATCCCCCGCCGAATGTCCAACCTCCGACTCCGCTCCGATGAACACAGGACTGTGCATCAGAACGGATATTATACACATGCGATTTGGACCGATTTCACCCAATATCTCAGCTTGATCTACCGGAATTGGCCCAAATCGCATAGTGTATGGGACATTAAGAGAAGGAAAGCACACGAGGGATGAGGGTCCTGCTCATCTATTCATGAAAATCTTTATCACTATTTATAAATAATACAGACAATATAAGTAAGATTTTAAATCAGTTTTATTTTTCAAAAAGTTTTTTTTTTTACGTTTTGGCATTGAGAAAGCAAATAGGTAATGTAACATCATGCCAAATACTGTAGGGAAATGAGAAACCAGTACAGTGGATTTGCAAACCAATATACCCCATTATATATACTCTGCCAAGTTCATAAAAGCTACTTCATACGTTATATTACATTATATATATTCTTACATATTACTTCAGTAGTAACCAGTAATAATGCGTTTGTAAATAAACTTTTCCAGTGGCATGAACCTGGCCTGCCATTGGAATTCTGGGATACATGGCGCACCTATAGTTCCTGATTGGACCGCTCTCTCAGTATTGGCAAGTGTTTAGGTTTTGATCCCGCACTAGGGTCTGCACGAATTTCGATATTAACAGATGGAATCAATACCATAGGAGTATGTCATACTTGCTGACAGCAGCAAGTCAGGGGGGCGGGACAGGCAGACGTCATCAAGCCCCACCCCCACGACAGTCAAACAACGTAATTCGCGGACCCGCAAAAAAAGGTCATTTTGTGCTGCAGGGAAAGGGGTGCGGGGGCTGCCTGGCCAATGCGGGAGGATTGCCCACCTTCCCGGGGGACCCGATTTTCGGGAGCCTCACGGCAATTCCAGGAGGGTAGGCAAGCCTGGAGTATGTAATACAATTAGGAACAAATAGAAAAATAATATAATACAAGATAATTAATGACCTCTAAGTAGGAGACTGCTTTGTCCACAGCCTCGTGCCAGAGTAACATGAGGCCCAAAGTGGAGCCAAGTTGGTGGGGTAGAAGTTTGGATTGTGTCTATGATCCTCTATATTAAAGTCCAACCAAACTCCTATTTCCTTGTCCCACAGAACAGCCTGCACAGCATCCAGTCGCTCCGGCATATCTGTAGCAAATGACAAGAACAGAAATGATACAATATAGAAATTATAATACAGCCAATTGGAAAAATGGTGAAATAAACTTTAACAAAAGACCAATTGTTCTGATAATGTTGTTAAATAAAATGGATTGACCTAGGCCCTTATTCAGATCTGATCGCAGTACAAAATTGTTCTCAATATGGGCAAAACCTTGTGCACTGCAGGTGGGGCAGATGTAACATGTGCAGAGAGAGTTACATTTATGTGTGGTGTTTTGAAACTGAAATCTAAATTGCAGTGCCAAAATAATGCAGTCAGTATTTACCCTGCACAGAAACAAAATCTAACTCTCTCTACACATGTTACATCTGTCCCACCTGCAGTGCACATGGTTTTGCCCATTTTGAGAACAAATTTGTTCTGCGATCAGATCTGAATAAGGGCCCTAATGTGTGTGAATGGCCATTGTCTGTGTTTGGGAGCAAATGGTTACTCTCATGTGCACTTACAGCACATGTTGTGATCTTATCAGTGAGAAACACTCTGCGTCCTCCTAGCAGCACAATGTCCATTCTCAAACTATAGCCTGTTACCTCTGCCCTGGTGATGAGAATTTGGATTAACATATCCTCATCTGTCCCAGTCCCCATCATGGTTTTTGTAAGGATCCTTAGCATAATATCCTTGGCGGTCCTTAATGCATTGTACTGCAGAAAGAGAGGACATGAGCTGGTTTATTACAAGGTAACTGTACATGGTTAGTATATTTCTCCTGATTATAAAAGTGCCGCGAGAGATGAAGCAGTATTCACACTATACTAAAGTAATTAATAATTTGGCCACTGGAGGCGCACTTCCACTGGCATCTGTGGGCAACATATATTTTCTTTCAGAACTAATACAATTGCTCCCACTGCTGTGTATGGCTACAAACATGCAGAGATAAAAGGTTCTTTGTGCCTATTAACTTTTATCACGTAAATAAGTAAGAGGTAAGACATCCCAGGGGGACCAGAAGACGATACCACTTCTGTAACAGCAGACCCTGGATGAGATACATAGCAGTGCCCTTCTGCTATATGGCAGCTAGTGATGTCACAATGGGCCGATGATGTCACAATGGGCCGATGATGTCACAATGGGCTGTGATGGGTAGAACACTGGCAGCTGACTGCTTCCTGAGTCATATCTAATATTGCTGGACTTGTGCCAACACAGATAATTTTTCACTCTTTTCTGAAGATTGAAGTTTGATATAAAATGAAGAAGGCGAAAGCTAATAAAGCTATAGACCACCAAATGACTGTCGCTCTGCGCATCCGTCCCGTTAATTTGACGGAGACTAAGAACCGCGCCCGATGCATCACACACCAGCTCGGACCACAGACAGTGCTATTGCAGGACCCCGGTGAGGATCCTAACGATGTCCTGCGCTCCACCAGGACAAGAGAAACAACATTCCAATTTAACCAGGTGTTTGACCAGGCAGCTACCCAGGAGACTGTGTATGATTCCACAGTGAAGCCCTTATTGGGTGACATCCTGTCCGGGTACAATGCTGCCATATTTGCCTACGGCCCCACAGGCACCGGAAAGACCTTCACCATGATGGGTAAGGACCGCGAGCCTGGAGTAATATATCGCACCCTGAAGGACCTGTTTAAAGCCATTGAGGAGACTGGGGAAAAAAAGAATTTCTCTGTATCATTATCATACGCGGAGATCTATAATGAAACCGTCCGAGACCTATTAAGACCTTCCTCTAGGTCTTTGGTCCTCAGAGAGGATCCCAATGGCAACACCAACATAGAAGGGATTTCTACATTCTCCCTTAGCACTCCTGAGGAAGCCATGGCCCTGCTGAAGAAGGGCAACAAGCGGCGCACAGAAGCTCCCACAGCCGCTAATAAGACCTCATCCCGCTCACATGCAGTATTGCAGGTCACCATAAAGCAGACAGCCAGTGATAGTGTGAGCACAGGCAAGTTGTACATGGTAGACCTTGCGGGATCAGAACGAGCAAGCCAGACTAAGAACAGCGGCCAGACCATGAAAGAAGGAGGATACATCAACCGATCCCTTCTTACCCTCAGGATGTGTATCATGGCGCTGCGTGACAGACCAGGCAGCCATATAAACTATCGGGACAGCAAGCTGACCTGGCTGCTAAAGGGAGCACTGAGCGGGAAAAGCCGATTGGTTATGATCACGCACATCAGCCCTGCGGATAGTGCTTATGAAGAATCCCGCAGCACAATGACCTACGGAAGCAAGGCCAAGTTTATCAAGACGCGAGTGGAGAGAAACCGTGTCTGTGTCCCCAATAAGACTTCCGAGGGCGTCAGAGGGACCACAGTGCTGCCGGAAGTCCCTCATCCTCCAGAGCATGGCTGTGGGATCCTGCCCAGGTCTGGGAATATTTATCAAGTGAGAAAAAGTGCAAGGCCGCTGCGTGATTTTCCTCCATGTATCCAGCAAAGAATCCCCAACCGCAATTTGAGACCAAAGCCACAGCATCTTCCGGTGTACACTCCTTTCAAGGTTGGTCATTACACATTGCACACATGAACAGCAATCGGGCTGGCAGTAAAGGTACCCATACACGTTACAATTATTGTATACAGTATTATATACAATACTGTATTCAATAATTGTAACGTGTATGGAAACTTTTACACCTGAAGGAAAACTGGGGAATAGGGCTACTGGCGAAACCCCAACAAAAAAAAAAACGACACTCAGCAGCCACCCCATGGGTGTGTTGGAAGAGCTGCCAATTATTTATAAATGATAACCGTTATATCCAACTCATTGATAATTTAATAACTCAAAGGCTTAAACCAGGACAATGCCAGGTACGTCAGTCAGTTATACATAATGTGTGCTGTTAGTGGTTTTATTGTATTCTTGTTATGTAATACGATCCACAAAAAATTCCTAGTGTGCACAAGCACACATGGCCAATAAAGTTGATTCTGATTCTGATACATAGATCTTTTAATAATTATGCTAGGACACTACCAGTAGATGGGTGATGGGGCTTCATAGCACATTCCTGACAGGGGCCCCAATACATTGCTATGCGCAGGGGTCTACACTGCTGTTGACGCCCCTGTATGTATGTATGTATGTATGTATGTATGTGTATGTATTTATATATATATATATATATATATTTTTATTATTAATATTATTTATATACATTTGGTCTATCTATAATACTTAAACTGACCCGGCATATACTGGGTCACCTAAGTGTCCATCTCCGTGCTTTGCTCCGCCCTTCTGGAAACCCCCTTCTGAAAATCCTGCGTTTGCCACTGGTCGCATATTATTATGGTTATTATACTTTATTTATATGGCACCACAAAGGATCCCCCGGGCCCAATTACGGAGTACATATACAAATGAGGGAAACAGTGACCTACAGCTGAATACAATAGAGGACAAGTACAGGGCACATAACTATAGCTACATCCGCAGGGTATCAGCGTGGTAGAAAACCACAGGGTTTGGTGCTATCAAAGATGGCTTAAGTAAAGGCCCACATGCACTATGCAAATTCTCTGAAGGGAGAAGTCGCACCTGATCCCCCGCCGAATGTCCAACCTCCGACTCCGCTCCGATGAACACAGGACTGTGCATCAGAACGGATATTATACACATGCGATTTGGACCGATTTCACCCAATATCTCAGCTTGATCTACCGGAATTGGCCCAAATCGCATAGTGTATGGGACATTAAGAGAAGGAAAGCACACGAGGGATGAGGGTCCTGCTCATCTATTCATGAAAATCTTTATCACTATTTATAAATAATACAGACAATATAAGTAAGATTTTAAATCAGTTTTATTTTTCAAAAAGTTTTTTTTTTTACGTTTTGGCATTGAGAAAGCAAATAGGTAATGTAACATCATGCCAAATACTGTAGGGAAATGAGAAACCAGTACAGTGGATTTGCAAACCAATATACCCCATTATATATACTCTGCCAAGTTCATAAAAGCTACTTCATACGTTATATTACATTATATATATTCTTACATATTACTTCAGTAGTAACCAGTAATAATGCGTTTGTAAATAAACTTTTCCAGTGGCATGAACCTGGCCTGCCATTGGAATTCTGGGATACATGGCGCACCTATAGTTCCTGATTGGACCGCTCTCTCAGTATTGGCAAGTGTTTAGGTTTTGATCCCGCACTAGGGTCTGCACGAATTTCGATATTAACAGATGGAATCAATACCATAGGAGTATGTCATACTTGCTGACAGCAGCAAGTCAGGGGGGCGGGACAGGCAGACGCCATCAAGCCCCACCCCCACGACAGTCAAACAACGTAATTCGCGGACCCGCAAAAAAAGGTCATTTTGTGCTGCAGGGAAAGGGGTGCGGGGGCTGCCTGGCCAATGCGGGAGGATTGCCCACCTTCCCGGGGGACCCGATTTTCGGGAGCCTCACGGCAATTCCAGGAGGGTAGGCAAGCCTGGAGTATGTAATACAATTAGGAACAAATAGAAAAATAATATAATACAAGATAATTAATGACCTCTAAGTAGGAGACTGCTTTGTCCACAGCCTCGTGCCAGAGTAACATGAGGCCCAAAGTGGAGCCAAGTTGGTGGGGTAGAAGTTTGGATTGTGTCTATGATCCTCTATATTAAAGTCCAACCAAACTCCTATTTCCTTGTCCCACAGAACAGCCTGCACAGCATCCAGTCGCTCCGGCATATCTGTAGCAAATGACAAGAACAGAAATGATACAATATAGAAATTATAATACAGCCAATTGGAAAAATGGTGAAATAAACTTTAACAAAAGACCAATTGTTCTGATAATGTTGTTAAATAAAATGGATTGACCTAGGCCCTTATTCAGATCTGATCGCAGTACAAAATTGTTCTCAATATGGGCAAAACCTTGTGCACTGCAGGTGGGGCAGATGTAACATGTGCAGAGAGAGTTACATTTGGGTGTGGTGTTTTGAAACTGAAATCTAAATTGCAGTGTCAAAATAATGCAGTCAGTATTTACCCTGCACAGAAACAAAATCTAACTCTCTCTACACATGTTACATCTGTCCCACCTGCAGTGCACATGGTTTTGCCCATTTTGAGAACAAATTTGTTCTGCGATCAGATCTGAATAAGGGCCCTAATGTGTGTGAATGGCCATTGTCTGTGTTTGGGAGCAAATGGTTACTCTCATGTGCACTTACAGCACATGTTGTGATCTTATCAGTGAGAAACACTCTGTGTCCTCCTAGCAGCACAATGTCCATTCTCAAACTATAGCCTGTTACCTCTGCCCTGGTGATGAGAATTTGGATTAACATATCCTCATCTGTCCCAGTCCCCATCATGGTTTTTGTAAGGATCCTTAGCATAATATCCTTGGCGGTCCTTAATGCATTGTACTGCAGAAAGAGAGGACATGAGCTGGTTTATTACAAGGTAACTGTACATGGTTAGTATATTTCTCCTGATTATAAAAGTGCCGCGAGAGATGAAGCAGTATTCACACTATACTAAAGTAATTAATAATTTGGCCACTGGAGGCGCACTTCCACTGGCATCTGTGGGCAACATATATTTTCTTTCAGAACTAATACAATTGCTCCCACTGCTGTGTATGGCTACAAACATGCAGAGATAAAAGGTTCTTTGTGCCTATTAACTTTTATCACGTAAATAAGTAAGAGGTAAGACATCCCAGGGGGACCAGAAGACGATACCACTTCTGTAACAGCAGACCCTGGATGAGATACATAGCAGTGCCCTTCTGCTATATGGCAGCTAGTGATGTCACAATGGGCCGATGATGTCACAATGGGCCGATGATGTCACAATGGGCTGTGATGGGTAGAACACTGGCAGCTGACTGCTTCCTGAGTCATATCTAATATTGCTGGACTTGTGCCAACACAGATAATTTTTCACTCTTTTCTGAAGATTGAAGTTTGATATAAAATGAAGAAGGCGAAAGCTAATAAAGCTATAGACCACCAAATGACTGTCGCTCTGCGCATCCGTCCCGTTAATTTGACGGAGACTAAGAACCGCGCCCGATGCATCACACACCAGCTCGGACCACAGACAGTGCTATTGCAGGACCCCGGTGAGGATCCTAACGATGTCCTGCGCTCCACCAGGACAAGAGAAACAACATTCCAATTTAACCAGGTGTTTGACCAGGCAGCTACCCAGGAGACTGTGTATGATTCCACAGTGAAGCCCTTATTGGGTGACATCCTGTCCGGGTACAATGCTGCCATATTTGCCTACGGCCCCACAGGCACCGGAAAGACCTTCACCATGATGGGTAAGGACCGCGAACCTGGAGTAATATATCGCACCCTGAAGGACCTGTTTAAAGCCATTGAGGAGACTGGGGAAAAAAAGAATTTCTCCGTATCATTATCATACGCGGAGATCTATAATGAAACCGTCCGAGACCTATTAAGACCTTCCTCTAGGTCTTTGGTCCTCAGAGAGGATCCCAATGGCAACACCAACATAGAAGGGATTTCTACATTCTCCCTTAGCACTCCTGAGGAAGCCATGGCCCTGCTGAAGAAGGGCAACAAGCGGCGCACAGAAGCTCCCACAGCCGCTAATAAGACCTCATCCCGCTCACATGCAGTATTGCAGGTCACCATAAAGCAGACAGCCAGTGATAGTGTGAGCACAGGCAAGTTGTACATGGTAGACCTTGCGGGATCAGAACGAGCAAGCCAGACTAAGAACAGCGGCCAGACCATGAAAGAAGGAGGATACATCAACCGATCCCTTCTTACCCTCAGGATGTGTATCATGGCGCTGCGTGACAGACCAGGCAGCCATATAAACTATCGGGACAGCAAGCTGACCTGGCTGCTAAAGGGAGCACTGAGCGGGAAAAGCCGATTGGTTATGATCACGCACATCAGCCCTGCGGATAGTGCTTATGAAGAATCCCGCAGCACAATGACCTACGGAAGCAAGGCCAAGTTTATCAAGACGCGAGTGGAGAGAAACCGTGTCTGTGTCCCCAATAAGACTTCCGAGGGCGTCAGAGGGACCACAGTGCTGCCGGAAGTCCCTCATCCTCCAGAGCATGGCCGTGGGATCCTGCCCAGGTCTGGGAATATTTATCAAGTGAGAAAAAGTGCAAGGCCGCTGCGTGATTTTCCTCCCTGTATCCAGCAAAGAATCCCCAACCGCAATTTGAGACCAAAGCCACAGCATCTTCCGGTGTACACTCCTTTCAAGGTTGGTCATTACACATTGCACACATGAACAGCAATCGGGCTGGCAGTAAAGGTACCCATACACGTTACAATTATTGTATACAGTATTATATACAATACTGTATTCAATAATTGTAACGTGTATGGAAACTTTTACACCTGAAGGAAAACTGGGGAATAGGGCTACTGGCGAAACCCCAACAAAAAAAAAACGACACTCAGCAGCCACCCCATGGGTGTGTTGGAAGAGCTGCCAATTATTTATAAATGATAACCGTTATATCCAACTCATTGATAATTTAATAACTCAAAGGCTTAAACCAGGACAATGCCAGGTACGTCAGTCAGTTATACATAATGTGTGCTGTTAGTGGTTTTATTGTATTCTTGTTATGTAATACGATCCACAAAAAATTCCTAGTGTGCACAAGCACACATGGCCAATAAAGTTGATTCTGATTCTGATACATAGATCTTTTAATAATTATGCTAGGACACTACCAGTAGATGGGTGATGGGGCTTCATAGCACATTCCTGACAGGGGCCCCAATACATTGCTATGCGCAGGGGTCTACACTGCTGTTGACGCCCATGTATGTATGTATGTATGTATGTATGTATGTATGTATGTATGTGTATGTATGTATATATATATATATATATATATATATTTTATTATTATTAATATTATTTATATACATTTGGTCTATCTATAATACTTTAACTGACCCGGCATATACTGGATCACCTAAGTGTCCATCTCCGTTCTTTGCTCCGCCCCTCTGGAAACCCCCTTCTGAAAATCCTGCGTTTGCCACTGCATCTGTACATTGTTTTGCAGCAGGAACGTGACTGAAGCACATGGCATTAATTCTCCCTCTAACCCTGTTTGTGCCCGTTGTATACCACATCATCTTGCTCCTAAAAATCTCACTGTAATGAGGAAACGTGGAGTTTGCAGATCTGAGCTAGCTTACAGTAGGGGGTGGTGCATATTCTGAAATATTAATAAGACCAGCATGTATTCGCATAAGTAATGAAAATTAGAGCTAAGTTTACAATATAATATAATTTGGCTCCCTGCCGAAGCACCAGGCACTCAGCAGGGGATAACACTTATTTCCTTTCCATGAAACTACAAGAATTGCAGTTTTGTTTAAGAACAATAAGATTAATTGCCTCGTCACACCTACTTGTTCTTATTATAGCAGCGAGTGACACGTTTCAGTAATATCATGCAATCGTTGGATATTTATTTCTACTAACAGGGCGTACAGACAATGAAATTACTATGATTGGCTAAAGGATTGGGTACTTGTTTCCTAGCACGGCGCCTGCGATTTTGATTGTATCCATCGGGTCCAAAAAAATCGTGTTGATCGCATCGCATGTAACCAAATCGCATCTGATGCGATCGATGCGATTTTTACATCGGAACCAATGTAAAATGGTCCCTGAGACCCGATTTTACATTGGGGCCAATGTTAAATGCCCCCCAGACCCCAATTTTCATTGTATACCCACCCTGATGGGTCAAATGCC
The DNA here is from genome assembly GCF_055691185.1 of Crinia signifera. Taxonomy (NCBI): domain Eukaryota; kingdom Metazoa; phylum Chordata; class Amphibia; order Anura; family Myobatrachidae; genus Crinia; species Crinia signifera. Next base: position 39,187,731 of record NC_139225.1, on the reverse strand, counting down.
CCCCCATTGTTAACGCCACCCCACGATGAACGCCAACCCGAAGCGTGGCGAGCCCACGAGGGGTGGCGGTACGCGTCCTCCGACCTTTCCATACCCCCACTATCCACGTCGGTGTGGAGTTGATTTTATATAGTGTGGTGAGTGCAGCGAGCCCCGCGAGGGGACGTGCATTACTTAACAGGTATTACGCGTCCGCTCGCCACGCTTCGGGCTCGGTGGCTCGCTGCGCTCGCCACACTATATAAAATCAACTCCACGCCGACGTGGATAGTGGGGATATGAAAAGGTCGGAGGACGCGTACCGCCGCCGCTCGCCACGCTTCGGGTTGCCGTTCATCGTGGGGTGGCGTTAACAATGGGGGGGGGGCATTTCACATGTAAAATACCCATAAGGGTGGGTATACAATGAAAAATCGGGTCCATTGGCCCATTTAACATTGTTCCCTATGTAAATTCGCATCCATCGCATCGGTCGCATTAACTTAAGGCATGCGATGGACGCGATTTTCTAATTGTCGGGAAAAGGCTAATAATAGCCCTGAAATCGCGTCGGTCGCGTCCATCGCATACCTTAAGTTAAGGTATGCGATCACCTGCGACGGGCGCCGTGCTAGGAAACAAGTACCAAGGATTGTTACTAGTGGTATTTGCAGAACAGGGGCTAAACATTGGCTTAATGGGGAAACTTAAGCATTAAACACTATTATACTGTAATAAAACATTTTCAATATATATAAATAATGTATTTTGAATATATTCTAAAATTAAGTAGAATAACAGGTTCTTTTAGGCGATTCCTTCATTTAGTTTAATGTTTGTTTCAGTGATGTTCTTCTTGTATATTTAATGTACTCCTGTTGTTTTATACCCAGCCGGGGTCTGTTGCTTTGTGCTGCCTTTGCGAGAACAAGGCTGCAGCTTGAACACAAGAAAAATAGGGATCATTTATACCCATCAAAAGTGGCGTTGACTATTCAATCGCAGCCGTTTTCGGCAAGAAAATGACCAGGATTCGCATTTGCAGTTCCTGCTCTTTCAAAGGAATATGGTCATTGGGTCACCACCAAGTAGGTCTACACCACTAGGTCGACATGATTTTAGGTCGACATGCAGTAAGGTCAACAAGACTTTAGGCCGACATGGGTTAGGTTGACAGGGTCATTAGGTCAGAGTTGCCTACCTGACCCTCTCCTTTGAGGTGCGTACACATGGGGCAATATATCGCCGGGCGATATATTGCTGGGTGATATATCACCCAGCGATATATCGCTCAATGCCCCCTTTTCATCGGCGACCAGAGATGGTCGCTGATGAAAAGAAACCTCTGCCGGCATTGCCGCAGAGGTAATGACCTGGTCGCAGGAGCAGGCAGCAGTGATCACTGATCTAGTCCCGCTCCGAGCATATCTAATGAGTGGGGACCCAGCACAGTGTATATTTAATGAGCGGGTCCCCCTAGGCCAGTGGAATCACTATGCTGATAGCTGAGGATCCCCTTTTTCCAGGGATACCAGAATTTTGAAAATCGGCCCTGGGTAACTGGAGATATCCAACTTCAAAGCAGCAGTCCACATCCAACCTTTTAATTGCAATACCCAGTCATATTTCTCAGGTTCTCTCTGACTCAGTTTTTCTGAGAGTATATGCCAAAAGCTGGGACTCTCCCCTTTCTGGGGACACTAGCGTCTTGTCTCTATCATGCCCACAACCAGAGATATCAGCCTTCCAGCAGCCGGTCCCTGCTCCAGCTCCAAATGTCTGGTGTACAGTTTTATATTTTTGTCAATGGATTGCTCTGGCTCCTGATCTCTGATCCCCAAGTTCCCAGCACCTCCTGAAAGTTGGGTTATACTATTGAAGGCTAAGAAATCTATTTCCAGATAATGGCGATATCTGCAGTCAAACAAGCTGCCCTTCCACCGGAAAATGACGAATATTAAGCCCACTCCATTATCCAACCCTCCCCTGCGTATAAAACACCCCCTACCTCCCTGGAAGTCATTTACAAGGGACCCTTCATTCAGCTCAGTGCCCCCTTCCACACGTTACTGTTCTCCCTCCCACCACCTGTGCAGTAAAGGAGTAATTAGCAGAAGTTACTGCTCCAGGTCCTACATGTTGAAGATAGAGCACCCCCTGCCACCTGTGGGACATCAAAGCTGCTGCTGATAGCACCCCCCACCCCTAATAGGGGAGAATGGGTAAGGGCCCCAGTGCATTACTTTACCCAGGGGCCCACACTGCTGTTAAGACGGCCCTGGGCGAGGGGTATACTCCTCACTGCCGCCGGCCGCATCTGCACCTGCACCTACTAAGTAATGATTGTAGTGTGATGGGGAGGTGATGATGCTGCCTCTCTCACCCAGTAGCTGATATAGCTGGGCTTTCCCCATCCTGCCGTCCTATTGGCTGGTGGGCTGTAAATTAGGTGGTTTGCCACAGTGATTGCTCACAGACAGTGTGGGGTGGGCTGTGTCTGCAGCACGGTGGGTGTGTGCCCGGTTTCAGGATTAATTCACCTGATGAGCGGGAGCAGCCACAGCCTGGAGCTCCCTTGTGTGTGCACTGTCCGGCTGCTGGTGTGTCCGGCTGCACATACAGTGTGTTTGTATGTGTGATATACTATGTATGTATTTCGGGTGAGCTGTGTGTGATGTGAAATGTACATGTGTGTTTGTGGTGTGCTATCTATATGTGTGCAATGCATACCCCCATGCATTAACATTTATTATTGTTTTTTTTTATTGTTATTATTATTATTGGCGGGGGGGGTATTTGCAGTCTTACAATGGGAGGAGTCATGAATGATAAGGGGAGGAGTCAAGACTGGAGGGGGAGGGTCAAGTTTAAACAGTAAACCGCCCCCCCCCCTAGAAGAGAAGTCTAGATCCGTCACTGACATGTGCACGGGGCAGGGACCCGCTCATTCAATATGCACTGCACTGAGTCCCCGCTCATTAGATATGTACAGGGCGGGATCAGCTCAGCGCTCACTGCTGCCTCGGTCGTCAGCCAGTTCAGCCAATGGCACCCACCACAGACCCTGCTGGCAGCGCTCCCCGAAGCCACCGCAGGGGCTGCCACGTATGTAGCTACGCCACTGCTGGAGAGCATGGAACCGGGAGAACTCTACAAATCTTGAAAGTCTTCCAGACATTCTGGTAGAGTTGGCAAGTATAATATTCAAGATCTATTACCAAATAGGTCAAATATGGTACTGAGGTGCCCTCCAACACGGCTACACTCTAATTGCATATCAATTTATCCCAACCCCTGCATTCGTGCATATCAATTTATCAGCTTTACACAATTGTTTTTGCACCTGCTCACTTTGGTTGCCACCTAGCCAGGATTTCTGCAGCCAGTCCAGAAATTAGCAATGCTATCCAGGCAGTGTCCAGGAGTGTTCCAGTGTTCACGGCAGGGAATGACACCAGTGATGTCACTGTCACCAGTGATGTCACTGCCATGCCAGCCCTTTCTGTTACCCCATCTCTGGTCCGTCCCGAAGCCATCTCTTAAGTAATCCTTCCAATACATTATACCACATTTTTTTAATGCCACCAGTTTACATTACATTATATTGCTCCCAAATCAAATCATGTCACAGTGTGCTCATACACATTATGCCACAACACCTTATGTCATACACAAATCAAGAAAACAACAGGGAGGGCGTGTCATCAAAGTCAAAAAGAGGCCCTGATACTCTTCTTTAATTAAACTTCATGCTGTCTGGTTTGCCAGTCTCCGCACTGGAGCATAACCCGGAAAATTCTCGGGAGTGCCACAGTCATTGGCCAAATTAGATTTTGACTTTAAAATTGTTGGCTGTTCATCCCAATGTTCTTATGAGACCAACGTAGTTATCACCAGATTATTTCTTGAATTTAGCACACAGCACTGGGCCAGTTGATTGGAGGCACAATTACTGTGGATGTTTGGATGATGGCAGCATATAAGAGCAGCAGTGAAAAGACGCTCTGTGCATGTCCATAGCATCTATTCACAGAGACAGAGGGGCTGGGGGCGTGGCCAGCTCTCAGAGCGCTGTCCATGCCCCCAACAGTGATGAAAATGGACTGGATGGAGGCAATGGGCATGGCTTTTAGCGATCCTGTCATCCCCTTGAAGCTACAACCGCTTCACGGGAAGCCACGCCCCTTTTCTGGAGCGCACAGCTCCACACCCCTTTTCTGGAGCGCACAAGGGTCCCGATCAGCAATACTCAGTTTTCCCTCCCACCCTCCCTCCTGATTGTTGTGTTGATACCTTGGGTGTTTTGTGATTGGTTGGCTAAAGTAGGTGGGAAAGAACGGCGGTAACCTGTTTTTAGGATGGATATCAATTGGAGTATGTTTTAAGTCATAGAGGTGAGCTAGACCCCCTTACCGAGGTCAAAGTCATCGCCCTACTGGATGTGTAGGCAGAAGGTAGAGTGGATACTTGTGTGATTTTTGTTTGTTTGGGTTTGGTTCTATTGCTGTTATTTTTATGGATTTTGGGCTGCTCCATAGACGTTCTTTCTCTGCCACCGTACTTTCATTTTATTTACAGAATCTAAATTTTATTTTGCCTATTCCAATAAATAGCCAGTGGCGGATTCAGGGGGGGGGGGGGGCACCTGGGCACATGCCCCCCCTGTCATTTCATTTTGTAGCTGAGGACCAGGGCTTTCCAACGAGCCCAGCCCCGTGTCTCTAGCCCCTCGGGAACCAAAGATATCGCCTGGCAAAGCTGTAACGTTTTTTCCCCATAGGATAATATGGGACCCGGCAATTCCGACCCCCACCTAGTTCCGACGGCTGCCAGTTCCCTCTCTGGCATCACAGAAGCTTGTGGTTGATCTCATTCAATTCCAAATCGCTGGGCCTTCAATATGATACCAGGCTGGTCCATATTGGTCAATCGGTTCCAGAGATAATTTTTTAATTTTTGAAATGTAATTTCATGGCTGTTCATGTTCTTTGATGGCAGATTACTCTGGAACCAAACGTTTCAGTTTCACTGGACCAAAATCATTCAAAGCCCACTCAAATCAATATGATACTTGTCTCATGTAAATGGGTCAGTTGGTTCCGAAGATATAGCTGGTTAAATGAGATAACTGGTTAAAGAGGGGGAGGGGTGGTTTTCTCTCCCCCTCACACCAGAAAATGCAGGGACTAGGCTGGTGTAAAGGGGGCCAACCTGGGAATGCATTTTCTGGTGTGAAAGGGGTATTATTTCAAATAGCCGGGACCTGCAGTGCTCTGAATACAGCCAGGCTCTGCCACTATCAGTGGCTATCACTTCTGCCTGGCGGCGGCTGTCTCCCATTTACCGCGAGCATGTATTCTCCCTTGGCAATGAGCATGTAATCCCACATGGCAACGAGCATGGAACCTCTGGTAATGAGCATGTAACCCTTGGCAATGAGCATGTAGATAAGCAGCACTTATGTAGCATCATTTTTAATAGGCATTATGGTGTTTGACATAATACATAATGGACATAATGGCATGTAACTTAACCTGTAATAAACATTATGGTGTAAGTGTTTAATGCGCGCCTTTGGTGGACAATGTCCCTGTTTATGAAGCGTATTGGGAATTTTGGCTTAATCTGTGTGGCATTATGTGAATTCTGGCTCAATGCGTGTGGCATTATGGGAATTTTGGCTCAATCCTAGTGGCATTATGTGAATTTTGGCTCAACCCGTGTGGCATTTTTTGAATTTGGCTCAATCTGTGTGGCATTATGTGAATTTTGGCTCAATCCGTGTGGCATTATGTGAATTTTGGCTCAATCCATTTGGCATTATGTGAACTTTGGCACAATCCATGTGTTATTATGTGAATTTTGGCTCATTCCGTGTGGCATTATGTGAATTTTGGCTCAATCCATGTGGCATTATGTGAATTTTGGCTCGTTCCATTTGGCATCATGTGTAGGGGCAAGTATAGTGGGGTCTAGTATTTTGTTGCATAATGTGTAGAAGTTGTATAAGGTGTTGTACACTACACTCAAGGACATGCCCCTTGTTGAGTGGCCACACCCCCTTTTCCGGAGCGCGCCTTCGGCGCGTGCACAACTGCAACCTTCAATTTTGTCGCCATGGGGAGCCTGCGTACTTTAAATGCCAGGGCCTATTTTTAATCCCATTCCCACCCTCTCTCTGCCGCTCTCTTAGCATGTACACTGACATTACTAACACTGGCCCTCCCCCACCTAAACCTTCTTTTATCATGGTGCCCCCCCTCTCATTTTATCCTGGATCTGCCCCTGTAAATAGCTGACAATACAGTAATGACATGGTGATGTGAATTTAAGGCATAGCTTTATTATTATTATTATTTGCAGGGTAATAAATGCTAATGGTACTCTGGTTATTCTTGTCAGTCCCTTTGCAAGTACACGGTACATTTTACATCACAATGATATGTGTACAGAAGGAATTGTACATCCAGAATTTCTGTTACAGGGTCTCAGTGTCCTCAGTGAACAGACCATGATTCATGGTTGTGCTTGATATTCATACTCAAAATAGCATACACATGAATCAGCATTTAAAAAAAAAAAAAGCAAAAGAAAAGACGAGCCTTAAAAGCAAGTCAAATATATACCCTTGACCGTAAATGACAATATGTCCATATGTAGACATTTTGTATGAATCATTCTAGAAGCATAGGAAACTCATTTATGGGCCTTCATTATACTCACATTCCATGCACGGAGAAAAGTGTGTATATTTGCACATATGCTGAGCTGGATCATGTATCTACGGGATGGCACACACTTGCACCAGCACAATCCAGAGGCTTATGAGCAGATTGTAGGCCAGAGAGTGAGACACATCGGGAGGTCCACACGCATGCTGAAGGCGAGCTGACAGTTTTGGGGGCGTGACCTAGGTAAAGGGGGCATGGGCTATACTTGCAATGCTCCCGCGAGGCCACGCCCCATTTTTTGCTGCTGTGGGGCATGAATAGATGCTGTGCGTACAGCATCTATTCATGGGCAACAGGGGGGACTCCCAACTGCCCACCTCCCCACCGCGGGACACTGCCGGCCCCGGACCGAAGCGGAAACATCCCCAAAAACTGGGACGTTCCTGCGGTAACCGGGACAGTTGGTAGGTATGTTGCTATATAGTGTGTTAGGCCCCGTCCCGATGTTTTGTGGACTGCACATGCTCTATTATGCGCATGCGCAGCTCCCCATTGCTAATGGTTTAGGCAACTTGCAAAGTCACTGAGCCATTAGCAAACATCGGGACGGGGACGGACGGCGACATTTTATGGGCATCCCAATGTTTTCGTTACACATCCCCTCTCATGTTACTGAGGGGAATCAGCGGTGGCAGGGGGCGGCTGTTTGGACAGGCAGCAGACGGCATCCCAGGTGCTCGGTAAGCTGTGATGTAACCTGTACACTACATTGATCCCAACTTCCATGTACAGTGAAGAGGGACACGCCTGAAATAAGGAGGTGTGGCCTATAATTGCATCATCCCGTGAGACCACACCCCCATTTTGACACTGTGGGGGCATGGCCAAAAACTCTGTGAGCCTCTAGCCATGCCCCAGCCCCTCTGCAACTGACAGGGGGAATTGCCAACTCCCCCCCCCCCCATCCCCCGCTGGATACTGCTGGCCTCGGGTGGGACCATCCCGAAAACTGCAACGTTCCCTCATAAAGCGGGACAGTTGGGAGGTATGGGACTGTAATCCCTGAGTAAAGCTCTTGTGAAATTTTAGTGCTTAAAAATTACAACCAGAACAGGGCAAGGCCGCCCCAAACATCATTCCCTCCTCGCAATGCACCCACAATATCCTGTGAATGCATTGCTAAAGTGCGTGCGCTGCACATTACCGGCTGCTGTTTGTCTGGCGCATGTGCAGTACAGACCTATGTACTGTGCATGAGCATGCCCCTGGTTCTATGGGCTGCCTTGGCTGCAGCCCATAGAAGCAACAGAGGCAGCCCCAGAAGGAGGGAACACCTCCCAATGGGACTGCCTTGGGTGACTGGGAGGTGGTACTTCCAATAGGAAGTCAATGCCAATCACAGAGAAGCTAGTGCAGTCTCACAGACTGCATCTGGCTTCACTTGGGGTTCAGTGTAGGGATGGCCATTGTGTAGTCGCCACAACCAGCCATCAATAGAAATAAACTATGTGATGGATAACCATCAATAATTTTAGCTATCGATGGTCATCCATTGTCTCGGTCAATGAGAACATGGGGGCAGGGCTTTAGGGTTGTCAGGGGTGGAGCTATGCTCCATGTCCCGGCACCTTGGAGAAAAAAACCCATTGGTGCTGCTGTGCCATCGATGGAGGGAAACCATCTGGTTCTCCCCTATCGATGGCAAAAGTATTTTACATTGGCCATAAACCATCGATGATTTTGAATCATTGATGGTCAATGGCCATCCCTACTTCAGTGTGAGATTTTACCTGGGAGGGCTACAGTCCAGCAGTCGATAGGTAAAACCGCCACTGCCTATTCTGAGAACAGAGACACGTTCAATTCTGCATCAGCCTCACAGGCAGCAATATAATTATAGAGCACTGCACAAGATTGAAGGGAAGCAGGTCAATCTGTGCGTATTACAGCAGCTTACTGCCTGGCACGAGTCACTGGGCCGCACGTACCTCAGTGTAATCCTGTGTCACAGTGAACATTCTGTTTTACACAATGCATTATTAGGTGATGACAGAGGAATGTAGGACTACTTATTTTTATTATACATTACATATCAGAATTGAATATGATTGTTTTCAAGGCCAAACTGTAGCACTTGTGTGTGTAATGTAAACTTGTCTGTAACCCGCGTGTAACACATCAGCTTAAGGCCACATTGATCAATCAATATTTGCTTTTTCAGGGGTTAGCCGGAAATATTAAGTATCACCCAGTATCACCCAGCCGCATCCCCCATAGGTTTCTATGGGGGGTGCGAAGCTGCCCGATCCCTGGGCTATCGCCATTCTTAGATAGCGGTAGCCCATTGTAGTCTATGGGCTACAGATCGCACTGCCACCGGGGCAGTGTGGTCAGCAGGGTCATTGGGGTAAGCGCTAACCACGCATGCAGCTTCCGGCTCAGCACATCGCAGGGACAGCCTGTGCCTGGGGAATAGTACATTCAGGGGATAGGATCGCTTTTACAAGGCGAGCCTGGGTGGTAATATTCCGCCCAGATCGCATTGCAAATGCGATCCTTCAAAAATGGGCCCTAGTCCTCTCCCTGAGGTACACCACACAAGCATTGTAAGGGCAATTCTGATTTGGAGGTAAAGCAAACAAAGCAAATACAGTAACTGGGTGCAGTGGTGCTTTAACAGATTTACTTATTTATTTATTTATTTACAGTTTCTTACATAGCGCAGCAGATTCCGTTGCACTTTACAATTGTAAACAGAGATAAAACAAACTGGGTAACAACAGACAGACTTGGAGGTAGGAGGGCCCTGCTGCAAGCATACAATCTATAGGGACATAGGAGGGAAACACAAGGACAGGCACCAGTAATAGCATAGCTTGTGGGTCCAGAAGAGAAGCTATATAATACATAAGTGCCTCAGCGTGTAGAACTTAAATATGATAGGCTTGTCTGAAGAGGTGAGTTTTCAGGGAACGCTTGAAAGTTTAGAGGCTAGTGGAGAGTCTTATTGTGCGTGGAAGGGCATTCCATAGGGTGAGAGCAGCCCGATGAAAGTCCAGTAATAGTGAATGGGAGCTGGTGATCCGTGCAGAAGAGAGACGCAGATCTTGTGCAGAGCGGATTGGTCGAGATGGGAGATATTTTGAGATAAGTAAAGAGATATAAGCTGGTGCAGTATGGTTAATAGCTCTATATGCGAGTAGAAGGGTTTTATATTGAATACGGTAATACAAAGGTAACCAATGGAGGGACTGGCAGAGCGGATCAGCAGACGATGAGCGCCTTGCAAGGAAGATCAGCCTAGCAGCAGCATTTAGAATGGATTGCAGTGGTGAGAGTCTGTTCTTGGGAAGACCAGTTAGGAGACTATTGCAATAATCAATGCGGGATATAATGAGTGCATGGATAAGAGATTTAGTAGTGTCTTTTGTAATATAGTGTCGTATTTTGGATATGTTTTTTAGATGCATGTAACATGATTTGGAGACAGATTGAGTGTGGGGAACAAAGGACAGGTCAGAGTAGAGGGTGACCCCTAGGCAACGAGCTTGTGGGGTAGGGTAGATTGTCGAGTTGTCAACAGTGATGGTATCAGGATGGTAACTGTTCTTCGCTGGTGGGAATATAAGTAATTCCGTTTTTGGGAATATTGAGTTTGAGGTGGCGAGAAGACATCCAAGATGAGATGGCAGAGAGACATTCAGAGACTCGGCCCAAAACCCCTGGTGACAACTCTTGGGTTGATAGATAGTTTTGAGTATCATCCGCATATAAATGATACTGAAATCCAAAAGAGCTGATGAGTTTGCCAAGAAATGAGATATAGATTGAGAAAAGCAGAGGATCTAAAGCTGGGCATACATCAAGGCGATTTGGTCCGATTTCGGCCGATTGTGACCAATCGGCCCGTTAAATCGGACCAAATCGCATCTCCCTGACATGTAGTCGGGTCCGATGCGCGGTCCCGTGCGCATCGGACCCGACTAGGTGGTCGGACCGGCTGGCCTTCCGACCACCCATTCTGGGACGGGCGCTAAGCAGGGACCCATGCGATCCATCACAACGGATCGCATGTGTCCCTGCCGCCGGAAGGTCATGGTGGCTTGCAGTCCATCGGGTGTCCATACACTGCTGCGAGACGTCGCAGGCAGTGTATGGGCACCTTAATGCCCCTTTCCTACTGCAGCTAAAAAACGGTAAATTGACGATTTTCAGCGCAATTTACCGTTTTAAGGCTGCAGTGGGAAAGTGCCAGAATTGAAATACCGTTTAAAGCGAAATGGTATTTCAACCCATTTTTAAAGCAGAGTCCTACACGTTAAAATAACGTTTAAGAGGCAGTGGGAATGCCTCTTAAACGTTATTTAGCCTCCAGGCAGTCCCAGTGCCTGATGAGACCTAGTAGTTCTCACTTTGTGCATGTGTAATGAGTGCACGTGCATAATAAATAGCCGCTCATTACATATGCGCATATGTAATGAGTGGCTCATTATTATGCACGTGCACTCATTACATATGCGCAAAGTGAGAACTACTAGTTCTCATCAGGCACTGGGACTGCCTGTACCCTGCATGGACCCCCGCTGCCTCCCCACTGCCCTGCATCTCCGTGCAGGTAAGTACAAGGGGAGGGGAAGTGGGGGCACAGGGCAGGTAGGGGGGTTAGGCACTCTTTACACTTGGGGGGGGGGATTAGGCACTCTTTACACTTGGGGGGATTAGGCACTCTTTACACTTGGGGGGGAGGGATTAGGCACTCTTTACACTGGGGGGGGGGGGGTTAGGCACTCTACATTTTACACGGTTCACTGCAATGGGAATGGTACTTAAATGGTATTTAAAACGGTAATCTGCTGCAGTGGGAATGCTAATACCGTTTTAAATACCATTTAAGATTACCAGTACTTTAAACTGGTCTGCAGTGGGAAAGCAGCATAAGACTGAGCCTTGCAGAACTCCGACTGACAGAGGTAATGAAGAGGAAGTAGAGTCAGAGAAGCGAACACTGAAAGAGCGATGAGATAGGTAAGATGTGAACCTGGAAAGGGCTGTATCATTAAGACCTAGGGAGTGCAGTGTTTGTATGAGAAGCGTATGATCAACAGTGTCAAATGCAGCAGATGAGGGGGCCCAAATTTTGGATGGGCCCCCTCTGGCAGTCTACTACCGTAGAATTTGGCATTATGCCAGAGTCTGCTGTGCATGGGCATGTCTCCGGAAACATGGCACCTGCCATGTCCTGGAGACTAAAATCAGTACTGCACATGCTGGTGAGGTATTAAAACATGGGTGCAATGTATGAGGAGTGGGACCCCCTGGGATCAGGGACTCGTGTACACCACACACATTGCACACATTACAGGAACGCCTAAGGTGCAAGGTCATAACTCATGGTGGCATGGCCTCGTGACTCACCCCTATGCCTCATTATGAGGGGCAGTCAAGCAGGTGGAGAGTCTAGATCAGTGCACAACGTCCAACTAGAGTGCTGGGAGGTTAAAGTGCTCTGCCAACCAGTCTCTCTGTGTGGGCATACCAGCCCATTGGGCCATTGACCATTCCGGCATTTAGTAGAAGTGCCAGAAGCACAGGTATCTCTCTCTGCACAAGTTACATCTGCCCCACCTGCAGTGCAGCATGGTTTTGTCAATCTGCATAATTTGCAGTATTGCTAACAGGTGTGAATAATTTCCAATATCCCAGGTAGGTGTCGTTGCTGTAGGAACTGCCTATTAAAGGTAAGTGAATTCTTCCTTTTGCCTTTTGTTGCACAGTATATCATGACTCAGTATTGCTATATGTCCCTAGAAAAAGTTTACAATATTGCAATAAAGGAATATATTACAATACAATTCCATTATGTAAGGGGATTGAGAAACTTTGGACAGTTTTAACAAAATAATATTGAGGCTGTGATTGGTACATTTCCTGACCATTGTCTCCTGTAAAACAATGGATTTCACAATAGTTACTATAATACTATAACAATTACAATAGAATTATTTGCCATCTGTGTTGCACAGAAGATTATTATTAATAGCTTAGATATTCAATCCCAGGATATTTGGCGGCATTATAAACTGTACATTAATTGTCATAGGCCTAGCTATAGACTAGGACATGGAGAAATAGTATTAACGTATTTGTTTATTGTAACATGTAACTATCATTTCATTAACACCATACAGCGAGACAAGAAGGAGGAGACAGCACTGTGGTGAGAGGAATCTCAGACTATGTGCTCGGCTTGTCCAGAGGGACAGCACTGGAAGCCGGAATGTTGGAGAAAGTACTGTAGTCAGAGCAAGGGTGTAACTACCATAGGTACAAGGGGTGCAGCTGCTATGGGGCCGAGTTGAAGAGGGGCCATCTTTGCAGTCTAATTAATATGTGATATATACATTTATTACCATCATTACCATCAGTTGCTAAATTGGGGGCCCTTACAAACTTTTGCTATGGGGCCTACGAATATCTAGTTACACCCCTGATTCAGAGAGTTAGGGGACAGCTGGGTGAGACCTGGAAAGAAAGACTTACCAAGAGGAGACTCGGAACGGACTTCTAGCAATTCTCTTTTAAAGGTAATTTATTGATGGAACTAAGGTTAATTGCGGATGTGCACAAATGAGAGGAGCAACACTTGAATTGTTCCGTTAGGTGCTATCAACTGCCTGGCATTGCATCAAACGCTTGAATTCCCTCTCATATCACCTTATTTAGACCTGTGAGAGAGTTAGATTTGAGGGGAGTTATTTTGTTTCTGTGCAGGGTAAAATATTTGCTGCTTTATTTTTACACTGCAATTTAGAATTCAACTTTAATGCACCCCACCAATCTAACTCTCTCTGCACATGTTAGTGCAGCACTGTTTTGTCCATCTGCAAAAATTGCAGCTTTGCTAACAGGTCTGAATCATGGCCATAAAGGCACGGAGCAGTATTAGCTTTTTATCATATGTGTATAGCTACATATGATAAAGTCCCAGAGACTGTAGGCTCCCTCCAGCAAGACCCTATCTAGCCTCTGCCTCCTTCCTTCACCTGCTCTGAGCTTATTTGGTTTTTATGTACAATTATTGTATTTTATGTCACTTGTAACTCGGAATATCCAGCGCTGCAGAGATTTGTGTCACCTTACAAATAATATATGATGATGATAAAGGCAGTTTTCCAATGCAGTAAATGGATCCACAACACAGAAAGCTATTAATGACCATTGCAAAACTCACACAGGAATGTGGACTGAAGCTGATGCTATGCTATAAGGCAGATTAGTGAAACCACAGAAAGGCAAAAAAATCACAAAGGAGTGATACATAAAAATGAAAAGGATAATGTGAACCCTGTGTAAATAATATGTTTGGAGGTTGCAGAAAAATTCTGTGGTTTATGGCTCGTTGTGATTTTCCCCAGCACTAATGGGAAGGTTTATACTCTCGTGACCGGAACTCATTTCACAGATTTGTGCCTTTAACCAAACATCATATTAAGTGACCGCGTGTATCCAAGTGATTCTCATACTTCTTCCTAGGACAGATAATGTGTATGTATGTACAGTATACAGTATATATATATATATATATATATATATATATATATATATATATATATGGCTAACTACTCCTCACCTCAATGAGATGAAGTAGTGCCACTGACCACTAGAGGCCACTCAACGGACCAAATGACTCCTTTGTGTGCTAAAAGATGACATATCAGAAAGTGAAAGCAATTTTTGCAGGGACACTGATCTGTTTGAAACTTGCTGTACATGGATAGAGGGAGCTGTGAAGACAGAGATTGGAGGTAGGAGCAGATAGGGACCGGGGGTGGGGTGGAGAATTTGTGGGCTAAAAACTGTCACAGCTCAAAGTACACTGCAGAGGCCATCCTTTTGATTGGCCTTTAACCCTTTGAGAGCCAATTGAATTTGTCAAAATAGGTGTGAAAATTGCCAAGCAACATTTTGATTTATTATAATGACCTGTAATGTTTACCTTATATGGCAAATATGATCTTTTTTTTTACACATAATTTTTCATTTGAATTTATATAACAAATGTGAGCATCGGTAAACATAGAAACATAGAAACATAGAATTTGACGGCAGATAGGAACCACTTGGCCATCTAGTCTGCCCCTTTTTTTAAACATGTTACCTCAAACCATATTTGATCCTTATTTTTTTGTAAGGAAATCAATATGCTTATCCCTTCTCTGCTCTAAAGTATACATATTAAGATCTTTTAGTCTTTCCTGGTCGGTTTTGTGATGTAGGAAAGAGATATCTGTGGATAGGGAGACAGGAAAGGCACCTGAGAGTGCGTTCATTTTTAGATATAGTCTGATGGCTAAAGTTGCCCATACACTTGTCCGATTTGGGCCGATTTTGCCGATCTAAACGGATGAGGTAGAGAAATCAGCCCATATTGGATGTGTGTGACACCGCCTCCGACCCGATGCGCGGTCCCGTGGGGTGGGGGGGGGGTGTAGGACAGGCTGCACATTAAATGTATTGAATCTGACCCATTCGTGGCACATCGTGGGTGCTTTTAAGCACCCGCGATGTGTCGGTCTGATCCGCAGGTGTGTGCCAGCGGTGCTTCACCTATCCTATGTGCAGCAGCGGGGTCCAGGTAGCAGGATCCAGGAACGGGGATCCGGACAGCGGCAGCTGGGAAGCAGCATAAAGCCAATCAGTGTCCAGCCGGTTTTTTCACAGTATGTTTTCAAATTCAGTAGTGCTTCCCGCCCTGCTGCCCAGCAAATAGCAATACAAAACGCATAGGGATTTTACCATATGCACCGTGTATTATAGAAATACATCAACTTTTAAATTAATATACGCACTATGGAGCGCTCCATTTCATTCTTGTGGAAATCAATACCTGTGGATTCAGGAGCCCGGTGGGGTTGCGGAGGAGCAGCCGCGCTAACAGGTAGACCTTAGTGCTAATTGAATCAAAAATATAACAGGAGCATTTTCTTCTATGTGGAGAGAATGGTGATTCTGGAACTTGTAGTTCGACAGTTGGGATTTGTATAAAGTGAGTTCAAGAGTGACAATATACACAAAGGTATACATGGAGATCCGGTACATGCAAGTAAAGTGCAATCAAAAGATACTTAGCAGCATAGATGAAAACCGGTACATCTCCAATAAGGTCATGACCTTATTGGAGATGTACCGGTTTTCATCTATGCTGCTAAGTATCTTTTGATTGCACTTTACTTGCATGTACCGGATCTCCATGTATACCTTTGTGTATATTGTCACTCTTGCACTTTAAATAATATGCCATAAAATCTTTTTTTTGCATTTATCTGATGTTGCTGGCTATCAGTTTGTAAGTCTACAAATCCAACATATCTGTGCCGGGCACTCAGGAGTTGAATCGAGTATGTGTGTGCAGCTTATCCTTCATCTCTATAAAGTGAGTTCTATATATATATAACCTGTATATTCTACATTACTATTTTTAATCATTTTAGGACAGCTGGTACTGAATTACAACAGATGTTAATTGGTCAGCACTATTAAATAGCAGTTCAGCAATTTAATTCTCTTTTATCTGCACCCAGAATCCTTTGCAACTTGTGCTCTGAGCTGGCCATATGCCAAGAGAGAGACGTCTCTCTCTCTCTCTCTCTCTCTCTCTCTCTCTCTTTCTCGCTAGCTCACTCTCTTGCTCGCTCCCTCGCTCTTATCACATGCTCAGGAGCCTGGGGGTTACCTTGTGAGGACAGCCCAGGGAGGGATCAGGTTAGCAGTCTGGGTAGTGTTGGCTTCCACTAGGGGAGGGGACTGCTATGCAATGCTGCAGCAGTCCTGTCAGTGAAGTGCAAGCAGGAAGACACACACACATATTTGTAATTATACACTACTGTATATATAGATATAGAAATACACAGCAAGTGTATTTCCTGTCTTGTGATTTGACACAATTGCCTGTGGACTGACACTTCCCTCCTACAAGGTGGATGGAACCCACTTCTGTCCAGACGTAAGTGAAGGACATTATAACAGGTTATTGTTACATAACTAGAACCCATAACTTTCTCCTATCTTTAGGTCTATACGGTAGCTGCAGATCTAGCTGTAGCTCCATAGATAATGCATGCACTGAACAACTCCCTTTCTTTATGCTGAACTATTCACCTAGGCTCTATTAATCTAAATGTAAGGTCTGTGTATTGACGTAGGGCACACCCAGGTGGTACCGGAGCACCCTCCTCAATACTATGGGTCTCCTTCATAATACTAGACTAGAAAAGTCATAGGACTGTCCTAATAACTTATCTGTCTTCCTTTGTTACTCATGGGACGTTTGCGCTCACATTTTCTTGGAATGGACCTGTAGCTTGTTTTATTCCTCCTCCTGAATTTTTCATAAAATGCTGTGTTATATGGAGGTGCGATACTGGTTGAGTATCCCTTATCCAAATTGCTCGGGACCGGAAGAATTTTGGATAACGGATTATTCTGTATTTTAGAATATTTTTATATTTCAATGATATATCTTGTGGTATCCTGCATTTATGTTGTATAAACACATCAAACACATGAAATACACACAAATACATTTTATTTGTACATAACACAAGATTTCAAAACATGAAACAAAGTTTATGTACAATCTCAGATGCTGAATTTGAATGCCAAGCAATCACTTTATTGCAGATATTTAGTGCCAGTTACTATATATCATGTCCTAAATAGTGCTGTTACAGATGTCCTCAGTAGTGCTGTTACAGATGTCCCCAGTAGTGCCAGTTACATATCATGTCCTCAGTAGTGCTGTTACAGATGTCCACAGTAGTGCCAGTTACATATCATGTCCTCAGTAGTGCTGTTACATATCATGTCCTCAGTAGTGCTGTTACAGATGTCCCCAGTAGTGCTGTTACATATCATGTCCTCAGTAGTGCTGTTACAGATGTCCCCAGTAGTGCCAGTTACATATCATGTCCTCAGTAGTGCTGTTACAGATGTCCCCAGTAGTGCTGTTACATATCATGTCCTCAGTAGTGCTGTTACAGATGTCCCCAGTAGTGCCAGTTACATATCATGTCCTCAGTAGTGCTGTTACAGATGTCCCCAGTAGTGCCAGTTACATATCATGTCCTCAGTAGTGCCAGTTACAGATGTCCCCAGTAGTGCCAGTTACATCATGTCCTCAGTAGTGCTGTTTCAGATGTCCCCAGTAGTGCCAGTTACATATCATGTCCTCAGTAGTGCTGTTACAAATGTCCCCAGTATTGCCAGTTAAATATCATGTCCTCAGTAGTGCTGTTACAGATGTCCCCAGTAGTGCTGTTACATATGTCCCCAGTATTGCCAGTTACATACCATGTCCTCAGTAGTGCTGTTACAGATGTCCCCAGTAGTGCTGTTACAGATGTCCACAGGGCCAGTTATATATCATGTCCTTAGTAGTGTTACAAATGTTCCAAGTAGGTGTTTAGCAAAAAAAAAAAAAGTAAATTAAATACCGTATCCAAATTATTCAGAAAACCATACATTCCAGAAAGTGAAATTTTTTTTTTGCTAAAAACCTACTTGGGACATGTGTAACAGCACTACTGAGGACATGATCTATAACTGGCACTACTGGGGACATCTGTAACAGCACTACTGGGGACATCTGTAACAGCACTACTGGGTATATGATATATAACTGGCACTACTGGGGACATCTGTAACAGCACTACTGAGGACATCTGAAACAGCACTACTGGGGATATGATATATAACTGGCACTACTGGGGACATCTGTAACAGTACTACTGGGGACATCTGTAACAGCACTACTGGGGATATGATATATAACAGTACTACTGGGGACATCTGTAACAGCACTACTGGGGACATCTGTAACAGCACTTCTGGGGATATGATATAAAACTGTCACTACTGGGGATATCTGTAACAGCACTACTGGGAATATTATATATAACTGGCACTACTGGGGTCATCTGTAACAGCACTACTGGGGACATCTGTAACAGCACTACTGCGGACATCTGTAACAGCACTACTGGGGATAGGATATATAACTGGCAATACTGGGGACATCCAACCTGTATTAACATCAGATAATAAGAATCCTAATCAGGAAATTCAATTGCTGGTGTTTCCCCCCCCCTGGCCAATTCTGTGTGGCACCTGCCTCCGCAGGGCAGCGAGCATTCTTGTGCAAGATCGTGGTGCAAATTGGGTGGGCAAAGGTTGCAAGAGGGGGGTGCAGGGTGTGGGTTTTCAGTTGAGGAAATGTTATCCATAGCAACCTATCAGATCTTCTAAAAGCTGCCAGATAAATAAAGTAGAATCTATATGGTTTCTATGGGAACTTCTCCACTTGTGAAAACCCACACTTATATCCCCTATACTCCCTAATAGGCAAATGATCCTGTAAAACAGTAGACTACTATTATTTTGAAACCATTAGGTTAAGAAATCGAGTCGTTGCCTGTAGCAACCAATCAGATACTCGCTATCATTGATCAGGTATAAGGTGAGATTTAATAGGATGAGAGATTCAGAAAGTGAGAGATTCAGAAAGTGAGAGATTTGGGAAGAAATCTCCAGTTTTTTTAAAGCGACAATCATGTACAGTACACTTCGTTTTTCAAGATGGTTTTGCAGTGTAAATAATTGCCGCTTTAAAAAAAACCCTGGAGATTTCTTCCCAAATCTCTCACTTCCTGAATCTCTCATCCTATTAAATCTCACCCTATTTCTCTAAAATGCTAGTTAGAAGCCAACTTCTCCACCTCCTCTCTAGTAGGTTAATGTTAATCTATTGTTTTGTGGTTTTTTTTTATGGGGGGGATTGTAATAATATGTGTGATAGGCCATGGATTAGTGTTCCCATTACCATGTACGATTACAGGTAACCCACCCAAGCAAAAATGAGTCCTGAGATACCTGACAACAGTCCTGCTATTGGCAGCCACTAATGGAACGATGACTGGGCAGGATGGGGGAGTGGATCCTTGGAGTGACAGCTCCGAGCCAGTGGTCACATTAAATTCAGGTGAGAGTTGTGATGCATTGCGTACAGATGGCATGGGAACTCTATTTAGTCAAAATTGGAAGCTCAAATCGCACCATATGTATGCACCTTCAAGGGGCCTATAGTACACACAGGGCGATTTGAGGGCATTTTCTAAGCGATCTCATTCGCTTAGAAAATGCCCCTACATCGCTCCGTGTGTATTGGACAAAATGCTTACACATCGCTGTGTGCTGAGCGATCTATGAGCGATCTAGCATCACTCACCTGCCGCCCATTCCGCTACACCACCGGCCACCACCAGGGCTCCTGACGCACACCAATCTCATTGCGGGCGATCGCATGTGGTTAAAAGCCACATGCGACCGCTCATACAATTTGATAAATATTATGTGGAGAACATAAGATCTATCAACACGAGATTTGACCAGCGGGCCCGCGCATCACGTCGGGTGTTACATTAGATTGCATACAATCCTTCGATTTATCACATAGATCTGGTTGAAATCAAATGATTGTATGCAATATCGCCCTAGTGTATGGGCACCATTAGACTGAGGATCTGAGGCATGACCCCCTGCTGTTTATAGTAAACAGACCTCTAGATAAACAGATATATGCCTTATGGGTCAGAGTAAACACTGACAAGTATTGTCCCATGAGTAGGGTATAAATAGAAACATTTCATTTTCATAACTGGGTGTACATCACGCCTCCCTATTCAGGAATACCACTTAAACATTCAGTTTGTCAAGTGGTATTTTCCACAAGAAATATACCTAGATACCACATGCTATTTAAATAATACATTTTTTTACACTGGGTCCCACTGGTTTCTGTGAGTTCTGAGCTGAGGACTCTGCTGGACATCTTCCTATTTCGAAGGGAAGTAAGCAAGACATGTCTTTCATCTGATGCACTAGGTTTCCTTGACCAACCACTGTGTCTACGGTCCTCAAGGTTGTTCAATCTGCCTTGAAATCTTTGCCTGGGAGAGACCTTGCAGATGCAGTATAACTACTAATGTAGTCATGTTCATTGTGGTTAAATCATGGCCACTAGTCCCCGTTTGGGCTGTGCCTGGCTGCTGGATAATGTATTTTTCAATTTGACTGTGACACACGTCATAACGGAGGACGGCTACATTTGCATGGCTACATTTGGACCTTGTGTCCTGCTTAGTCTTGCCGTGATGATTGAACTGTGACATGAAACGGTCTTCTACAACCTCCCCCTTGTAGCAGAGTTTGGCTGTTCCTCATCCAGTTTTAAGCCTCCTACACAGCTGTTTCTGTTTCAGTTCTGTTTCAACTCCATAAAGAAAGTGCCATGTTCAAGAATTGACCTAGTGGCTGTGAGGCAGTAATGTTAACCACTACCTCGATAATGCTGCCAATTCTGAGGCACATTGTACAACCCCAGATATTTATTGTTTGTCCATTGCCTCTGTGCAGGTCTTTATAATGGACGATTACTGACAGTTCTGCCATACACATCAAGAGATAAGCATGCAGAGGAGTGCCTCCAGAGCCTCCAGGAATGTGGCATCCAGGTACATCAGACATTACTAGCTTACAGTGACAAATACTATGTGTGATATTCCATTGATCAGATAGATATTGATAAGGCATGTATCAGGCTTAATCTTTAGCATGATCTCTTATTCTACCTCTGAGGTCCCTGTGGAACAGTGCAGAGACTCCCTACAGATCCCTGCTCTCATCCCAGAGGTAAACAGATATATCTTCTTCAGCTCCCGAGGTTTTGGGATGATCCTGGCCTTGGTAAGTATGGAATCTCCATGACTTTGGTGGTATACTCAAATACTGCAATTCACCGTTAAACTATATCCGGTATAACAACAACCTGGACTTCCTGTGCCTGTTAGAACTCTGGATCATGCTAGTAGAGTGCATGACGAGGTCACATGTTTCAGGTGGCATTGCTCAAAATGAATGTCTAACGAGGAAGATTAGCCATGCAGATGCCTTCAGGTTGGATTGTAGTTGTGATAGTTTCTTTTTGAGGTGGCAAGATGACATCCAAGATGAAATGGCAGTGACACGGACCAATACAGCTGGTTACAAGTCTAGGGAGGATTGGAAAAATTATACAGAAGTCCAAAATACCTGATTAGCTTGCCAAGAGATGGGGTGTAGATTGAGAAAAGCAGAGGACCTAAGGCTGAGTCCTGCAGTACTCCAACTGATAGAGGTAGCGAAGAGGAGGTGGGATCAGAGAAACAAACACTGAAGGAGCGATTAGATAGGTAGGATGAGAACCAAGAAAGGGCTGTGTTCTGAAGTCCTAGGGATTGTAGTGTTTGTATGAGAAGAGAATGATCAACAGTGTCAAATGCAAAAAAGAGATCTGGATGAAAAATAAGTGATTAATGGCCTTTGGAGTTAGAAAAACCGAATCATTCACTAGTGATGTCTGTGGAATGTTGGCAATGAAAGCTTAACTGAAGGGGGGCCAATAGTCTCTTAAGTAACTTGGAGGGGCATGGTAGCTGATATATGGGATGGTAGTACGAGAGACAGTTTGGGTCATAATTGTGTTTTCTCAGAATGGGAGTTATCTTTGCATGCTAGAACAGTGAAGGAAAATACCAGTAGAGAGAGGGAAATTACAGATTTTTGTTAAGGCTAAGCTTAGCACAGGCGACAGAGCTTTACGTAAGCAAGGTCCTGTGCATTTATAGTGGCTTGTGGGTTGAGTAAGTGATCATGTGGAAGTGATATAAGTGTATTAACACGTAGGTTAGGGTTAGAATCTTGAGCAGATATGAGAGTTTGGAAACATGTTTGATGAACAGTGTCCAAGGCATTACCATAGGGATGGAAGATAGTCTTATATATGTAGTTCCTTGGAGTACAAGATTTATGCCACTGATGTTCAACTTTACGTGAAAGCTCTTGTAGGTGTCTTGTTAACTTAGAGTTGCATGGTTGACATTTAGGCCTACATGGAACATAATAGTTACCTGGAGCTGTACTTCATGAAGGAGAATGTCTGGAGTCTGGTCCAGGTGTGATACATCCATCAGAATTAAATGCAGAAATGGCTGAGGTGGCCATGTTTCTGTTACAGCCAGAAGGTTGAGGTTGTTAGATGTAATGATGGGTGCTAATTTGTTTAAAATAAAAGTTTGTGAATGTTTTATTTTTTTTGGTGACAGGTTGTGGATTTTAGTCTTAAAGTATAAAGATATGTAAAAATGTCATAAGTGTTGATAAGGTGGAGTAGATCATTGAGGGGGCCATGTGTACACAGGAGTGAGCTGCTGGGAGAATGAGCAATGTAATTGCTCTAGAGAAAATACCCTGGAGTGCAATGAAGAAAGGCGATTTGTATGACATGGTGTGAAAACTTATTAAGGCTTAAAGCATAATGAAGTTGCATTTGTTCCATTTAAACATTCAATGGGCCAGATGTATCAAGCTTCAAAAAGTGAGAAAATGGAGCCAGCCAATCGGCTCCTACCTGCCATGTTACAGGCTGGTTTTGAAAAATAACCGGTAAGAGCTGATTGGCTGGTTGTTTATCACTCTCCATTTTATCACTTTTGAAGTGTGATATATCTGGCCCTATATCGGTTTACTGGTGTTATTCAGCTGTTCATTATCAAACACTTATTGCCCGACTCAGACCTGTTCCCTAAGCTGCGTATACTCGCAGCCTAGCGAACAGGTCAATGCCGCCCTGCCCTATGGGGAGAGACAGGGGGTAAGGGGAAAGAGAGTACAGTCTATTGAATGCTATTGGCAGGTGCTGGTATATGATAGCTTGGGATTGGAATGCAAGATGTTTTCACTAACCTTACTCTCCTAGATCATGTATTCTTCCATTTGGACCAATCTCTACTTCACGGCACAGGTGTTCTCCAGCGGCCATAGTTGGGTGACCAGCATCTCCGTCACTCTTGCTGCTGCTGTGGTCACGGTCATGGTCCTCGTAATCATCAACCAACACCAAAAGAAGGTCAGGAAAGTGCATCACATAAGGACTTGGGATGTCCCTTACCCGTCTTATGCACTAACCTATTCATCTGTCCATCATGCTAGATCAATATCAATACGGATATCCGACTGGCGGCAGCCAATGAGCTTTTCATGGAATACAATGTCCTGTTGGGAATCAGTAATCGATCGAAGAGGTGGCACAGTGTTCCATCGGTATCCTTACACTGCCGGCTGGCAAATGGTGTGTGTGTGTGTGTGTGGAAGCACATTTACTAAATAAAGAAACACTAAAGGGTACGTTTACTATTTACTATTGAAGATGGGATGTTGCTAGGTTTGCCACCTCATCCCTTTAATCCTGGAGACATATTAATTACACATTTTTTGTGGCTGATTAAAAAAATACAGTTGGAATGAAGTCTGATGGCTGTTTAAAAAAAAAACTGCCACAGAACCTGTGTAATTAATATGTCTCCAGGATTAAAGGGATGAGGTGGCAACCCTAGATGTTGCCCATAGTAACCAATCAGGTTATATCTATGATCTTCTAGAAGGTTCTAAATAAATAAGAAGTAGAATCTGATAGGATGGCAACATCTTAATAGAACCCCTATCTTAGTAAATGTACCCCTATGTTGCACTAAGAATATAGTTAACATACATCATTGGTTCTTATGAAATTGAGAGGCTACTGGATCCCAAACTTAGCCCTCATGACACCGAACTGTCCAGGTTTTCATGATATCCATGCTTGAGCAAAGATGACGTCATTAGTACCTCATCCATTTTGATATAACGATCTGTGCTCAGAAATGTATATCCTTAAAACTTGGACTTTTGGGGTGCTTGAGGACCACATTTGGGAACCTTTGCTTGAATCTATGTAATTGTTTTTTTTTATGTGACACATAGGACTAGATACACTTATATCCATACAGGTTGCAGCATCATACTGTATAGACCAGGGATGGGAAGCCTTTGGCCCTCCAGCTGTTGTTGAACTACACATCCCAGCATGCCCTGCAACAGTTTAAGCATGGCCAAATAGTAAAACTGTAGCAGGGCATGCTGGGATGTGTAGTTCAGCAACAGTTGGAGGGCCAAAGATTCCCCATCCCTGCCCTAGACTCCTCTGTAGACTGCAAAGCAACAGCTCCCCTACTGGCCAAGTATTCAGCTCAAACATCAGCTAGAATATTTACTAGGCTACACGGACAATAAGCTTGCATGAAAACAGCTAACAGACACAGATATGAGCTTATGTTTGCTCACACTATGGTCCTCCAGCTGTTGTGAAACTACACATTCCAGCATGCCTTGTCATAGTTTTAGCATTCCATAAAAGCAAAACTGTTGCAAGGCATGATGGGACATGTAGTTTCACAATAGCTTTAGGGCTATAGTTTGGCTATACTCAATTATTGTAACTGCGTGTTTTTAAAATAAAAAATTCTCAGTATTCCTAAAATAAAAATAATTTTATAAAAGCATGATCTGGGCAGAACATGTATTTTGTTCTAACTCAGTTCTGCTCTTGACAATACCGGCTTTCCAATCATTTATCACGTGTCCCGAGCAGGGCACAAAACCTTTCCTTTACAACAGTGTCCAGCTGTGCTTCGTCTACTTCCACCTCTGGGGCTGTCACCAGAGACTCTCCCAGCGTTTGGCTGGCATGAATCAGGTGAGAAGGAAATACTGGGAGACCTATGTAGGGGATATGGTTGCTAGGTCGACACTAAAGCTGTGTACACACGGGTGCCATAGGGGCAGAAATCCCTGGAAATATGGTCGCTGGCGACCATATTGCCAGTGATGGGAGCGTGCCCCGGCCACGCTCCCGTTTTCAGCCCCATTCTAATCGCTGGTTACCAGCTGATTACCTCTGCGGCACCGCCGGCGGAGGTTCCCTTTCATCAGCGACCATCTCTGGTCTCTGATGAAAAGGTGAAACTGAGCCATATATCTCACCTGTGTGTACGCACCTTTTGAAGGTCGACATACATTAGGTCGACCACTAAAGTTCAAAAGGGATTAGGTTGACACATGAAATAGGTTGACGTGGCTAAGGTCGACAGGGTCAGAAAGTTGACACAAGCATTAGATCCACAATGGGAAGGTCGGCATTTAAAAGGGCGACATGAGTTTTTCATGTTTTTTATTTCAAACCCTACCATCCAATAGGGTGTGGAGGGAGAATATGCCCGAAGCATGGTGAGCACAGCAAGCCATGCAAGGGGACACGATGCACCGATATGGGGTTCCTGTCGAATTACGTCAAAATTTTGGACAAAAAAACTTGAACAACTCATGTCGACCTTTTAACTATCGACCTTACCATTGTAGACCTAATGCTTGTGTCGACCTTCTGGCCCTGTCGACCTTAGCCAATGCGACCTATTTCATGTGTTGACCTAAGCCCTGTCGACCTTTAGTAATCAACCTAATGTATGTCGACCTTATGACCCCATACCCTAAACAAGCAGTTGATCATTTTTGTTGTGCTTGGGCAGCACAGTTGGTGTAATGGTTAGTTTGGGCAGCACAGTTGGGGTAATGGTTAGTTTGGGCAGCACAGTTGGGGTAATGGTTAGTTTGGGCAGCGCAGTTGGGGTAATGGTTATTTTGGGCAGCACAGTTGGGGTAATGGTTAGTTTGGGCAGCACAGTTGGGGTAATGGTTGGTTTGGGCAGCACAGTTGGGGTAATGGTTAGTTTGGGCAGCACAGTTGGGGTAATGGTTAGTTTGGGCAGCACAGTTGGGGTAATGGTTGGTTTGGGCAGCACAGTTGGTGTAATGGTTAGTTTGGGCAGCACAGTTGGGGTAATGGTTAGTTTGGGCAGCACAGTAGGGGTAATGGTTAGTTTGGGCAGCACAGTTGGGGTAATGGTTAGTTTGGGCAGCACAGTTGGGGTAATGGTTAGTTTGGGCAGTGCAGTTGGTGTAATGGTTGGTTTGGGCAGCACAGTTAGGGTAATGGTTAGTTTGGGCAGCACAGTTGGGGTAATAGTTGGTTTAAGCAGCACAGTTGGTGTAATGGTTAATTTGGGCAGCACAGTTGGGATAATAGTTTGGGCAGCACAGTTGGGATAATAGTTTGGGCAGCACAGTTGGGATAATAGTTTGGGCAGCACAGTTGGGATAATAGTTAGTTTGGGCAGCACAGTTAGTGTCATGGTTAGAATGGGCAGCACAGTTGGTGTAATGGTTAGTTGGGCAGCACAGTTGGGATAATAGTTAGTTTGGGCAGCACAGTTCGGGTAATGGTTAGTTTGGGCAGCACAGTTGGTGTAATGGTTAGTTGGGCAGCACAGTTAGGATAATAGTTAGTTTGGGCAGCACAGTTCGGGTAATGGTTAGTTTGGGCAGCACAGTTGGTGTAATGGTTAGTTGGGCAGCACAGTTGGTGTAATAGTTAGTTTGGGCAGCACAGTTGGGATAATAGTTAGTTTGGGCAGCACAGTTCGGGTAATGGTTAGTTTGGGCAGCACAGTTGGTGTAATGGTTAGTTGGGCAGCACAGTTGGTTTAATGGTTAGTTTGGGCAGCACAGTTTGGGTAATGGTTAGCATTGCTGCCTCACAGTACTGCGGTGTTGGGTTTGAGACTCTAAAGAATAATGAATGTGTGCTGTATAGGTATATGGCGATGTACCTGCATTACACTGTTGTTGTGTCTTGTGCAGGATGATCTCAGGCAGTGCTTGGACCAGCTATTTATTTACATAGAGACTCCAGCAAATCCTACGCTGGCCCAAGCGGGTGATGAGAATCAGGCGACAGAGGAGAGCCCCCTGCTGGCCAGTGCCTCCAGGGAGAAGCCTGTGCTGTGCAGTAAGAAGATCCCACTTGTCCTACAGGATGTACCAGAAGTGAGTACACCTATGCACTGCCCTGGGTATCCGGATGAGAGGTCAACACTCTCTAGATTGACAGTCAATAGGTCGACATATACAAGGTGCACTTTGACAAAAGGTCAACACAAGCAAAATATTGACGTGGGATGTTGAAACGTGAAAAGGTTGAAATGGGTTTTTCGCGATTTTCCCCATTTCAAATGTTTTTTCCATACTTTTCCATCCACATAAAGGCGGATTGGGAACGGTAAAGTGTGATGGCCAAGTGTGACAAGCTGCTCTGCAGATGGGGGATTGTGTGACAAGCTGCTCTGCAGATGGGGGATTGTGTGACAAGCTGCTCTGCAGATGGGGGATTGTGTGACAAGCTGCTCTGCAGATGGGATTGTGTGACAAGCTGCTCTGCAGATGGGGGATTGTGTGACAAGCTGCTCTGCAGATGGGGTCTTGTGTGACATGCTGCTCTGCAGATGGGGGATTGTGTGACAAGCTGCTCTGCAGATGGGATTGTGTGACAAGCTGCTCTGCAGATGGGGGATTGTGTGACAAGCTGCTCTGCAGATGGGGGATTGTGTGACATGCTGCTCTGCAGATGGGGAGAAGGGGGGAATGAATGACAAGCTGCTCTGCAGATGGGGGCAAGCATGTGACAAGCTGCTCTGCAGATGGGGGCAAGCGTGTTACAATCTGCTCTGCAAATGGGGGGAAGGAGGGGGATTGAGTGACAGATGGGGGGAAGCATGTGACAAGCTGCTCTGCAGATGGGGGGAATCGAGTGACAAGCTGCTCTGCAGATGTGGGCAAGCATGTGACAAGCAGCTCTGCAGATGGGGGCAAGCATGGGACAATCTGCTCTTCAGATGGGGGGGAAGGGGGGATTGAGTGACAATCTGCAGATTGGGGTAAGTGTGTGTCAAGCTACTCTGCAGATGGGGGGGAAGGAGGGGGATTGCGTGACATGCTGCTCTGCAGATGGGGGGGAAGGAGGGTGATTGCGTGAAATGCTGCTCTGGAGATGGGGGGGGGGGAGGAGGGGGATTGCGTGACATGCTGCTCTGCAGATGACAAGCAATGCCAACCGTTGACTCCAGGTACATTACTCACACTTGAAGCAGAATGACCAATTCTGAAAACCTATAGAGCATGTGGCCATTCATGTGGAACTACACCTCCCAGCATGCCCTTCCACAGTTTTAGGCAGGGCGTGCTGTTGAAACCCCAACTATATAAATAGCCTTTGCGGTTCTCCAGTAATATCCTGTATGAATGGTTTTGTCAGGGTGCCCTCCGGCCAGAACACACTGACATCACTAGCTGTCCCTCTTATGCAGCAGCAGAACCAGTCAATCACACTGTGAGCAGGACAGTATGCAGTGCAGGCAGGGACACCGGAGTATCAGCTTTCATTAGCTACCAATGAAGCTTCCCAGCCATTAGAGAGATACATAGGAGGGTGAAGAGAGCTGTAAGTGACTCAGGGATCCCACCTTCTCCTCATCCTCACATCAGCATCTGGGCATTATTACACTATTAGTTTAAATATAATATACCCCGTTGGTTTACAATTAATATGCATAATCTCAACATGACCTATTCCAGGAGGGACAAAATCCCCCCAAGTAGATAAAGTTATGTTTGCACCTTTCTTATAGTTTAAATAGTTCAGCACAGGTGACACCAATCATATATTAAGAATGAAGTCCAGGTAGAGAGTATTTGTCCCTTCTGGAATGGGTCATGTTGGGAGATAATATAAACCCTCAAACTTCCAACAGGGGGTATGGGTCATAGGGTCGACAATAAAAAAAGTTGACAGTCTATAGGTTAACCACTATTAGGCCATACGTTGACCAGAGGTCAACACCGAAAAAGGTCGACATAACAAGCTATAGGTTGACCAAAAGTGATTAACCTATTGACTGTAGACCTTTTTATTTTCGACCTGCTGACCGACTTCTCCAACAGGGCCCCCCTTTTGGGCACCACCAAGGCGTAATCCGGCCCTGCTGATCCTGCATTTACTTCTCATACCCCTTTCACATCGCAAAAAATATACCTGGGACTCTGTGCTGTGTGAAAGGGCCTTTTTTAATTTCCTGGGTCCGCAACCCGGCATTCCTACCCGGGTTAAAAGAAGGGTTAATCCCGGGTCAGACACGGGTTGCTGCACAGTTTGAAAGGGTAACCCGGGTCGAGCTCCATGGAGGAGGCAGCGCTTGGAGACAGCGTCAGCTCCAAGCGTGCCTCGTCCCAAGCTCCCTGATGATGCTTCACCTCAACCCCGTCTGACGGCAATGACCCGGCATTATGTCGGGTTGCTGTAGGCAGCAAAACATCACAAGTGCTGGGTAACTCTCGGGAAGGCCCCGTGTCCAAATCCCGGTAGCCACCTGGCATTTGCCATGTGAAAGGGGTATAATAGTCCCTAGCTGATATGCTGGAACCAGGATTGGTCACTAACAGGTTGGTTTAAGGGGTGTTTTCAATGCTTTCTGTGAGCTTTGATAGTGAGCGGTGCCGATTGCTCGCTGTCACACCTCGCAGGATCAGTATTCAACTGACCCCCTGCACACGCTGTTTCCCCCTCACTAGGATTCTGGAGCGAGGGTCAAACGGCATGTGCGGCCACTAAAACAGAGAGACTCACGACTAAATGCAGTGTGCTCCCTGCATCAGCCACAAGCCTGTTTGAGGGAATATTCGCTGTCCTCCAAGGAGGATTCCCCACTTGGAACATTAAAAACAGTGAGCGGCCGGCGCGGGGGTTAAACGGCATGTTTTCAGCGATCCCCACCGTTTAACCCCCCTCGCCGGCCGCATTGAATACACCCCTTTGTTTCAGATGCTCAGAGGTAGCCCTATCTAGTGAACAAGCATAGGTTAAGCATCACCTAATTCTGTTTGTATCTTTATAACTTTAAAATATATTGAGGTATGCTGGGAGTGCCAACGGGTGGTTAGGCGTGTCCTCGTGGAATAAGGTGTACAGAAACACAGTATAACCACATTTCTCTGACCCAGGTGATGGCGCGGCAGCTCCTAATTATGGCGAGTGCTTGTTACGTGCGCCTCCTCACCACTGGACAACTACCCCGGACTCATGACGCAGGCCACACTGGTGTTCTTGATGTGCCATGCCCATGTCAATTCATTGAGAACAATATACTTATGTCTGGACGTTGCGTCACCTGCATATGAAGAGAAGGCCAAAAGCACGCACAAAGCCAGCCCGGACAACTCCATAACGCCAGATGTCTCGTGTGCAGCAGCTCCTCTCTCGGAGGAAAGGTGTTGGCACTCCACGGCAGTGTTCACTCTACTACGGATGATGGACGACTGAACAGTCTCAGCAAGCAATTTGCATTTCACATAGAAGTCTCTATTTCCGTTATATACATAGCTGAGTGCACTGCCAGCCGGACGGGGGAAAACAGTACCATTAATGGAAAAGTAGCACTGAATGCTATTGGACCAATCAGTGCATTGCCGCACCTTTGTGTATCAATCCACTCCAAACTCTTGACAGAAGTAGAGATATTGAACACTGCATGTATTCTTGTACACTAATTCCCTAGCACTTTTACTCTCAGGATGGTAATGCCTGGCTCTGTCACCAGGCTGAAACACAGGAATATTCTGTATTATGGAACTTCGCGTTAAAATCTTGTCTGACAACTGCAGGCCGATAATGTAGAATGTGCCAACTGGGCCAACATAAATGTCTTGGCCCTCAGACAGTGCTTCGCCAGATCCCCCTTCCAGCTCTCTCTTTGAATTAAGGAATTGGAGTTTGAAGCCACTGGACACTGTCCTCAGTGGTGGCGATAATACATAGAGAGCAACCCAGTGAATGAGAGATCCAAATGACAGAAGGGATGACCATCAATGATTAAAAATCATCAATGGTTTATGGCCGATGCTGAATACTTTTACCATCGATGGTGGAGAACCAGATCGTTTCACTCCACAGCAGAACCAATGTTGTTGTTTTTTATTTTTTCAAGGAAGCTGGGACACAGGGTGTAGTCCCGTCCCCACGTTCTGATTGGCCCAGTCAGTCAAAGAAAACCATCTAAAACTATTGATGGTCATCCATCACATAGTTTGCTACTATCGATGGTTGGGTGCAGTATCACTATCAATGGTGACTGCACCTATGGCCATCCCTTTATGACAGTGCTGGGTACATTTAAATGATTTTGGTTGTGGGTGTGTACAAAAACATGGGCTGCTTTTTAATGTGAAAGCCGCTCACTTTTCTCATCTGAGCGGCGGCTTTCAGTGTGTACGGGGCAGCGATGAGAGGTGAGCAATGCTGCGTGCTCCCGCATCATCGCTGCCGGCCGCCAGTATTACCAGCAGATGAGCGACAGAGTGGACGGCTTTCCATAGCATCCTGCTACGGCGAGTCATCCACCCCGGAGAAAACGGCTGGGCAGGGGTAAAATGCTCAGTGTGTATAGACCTTAACTTGCATTTATATTTCTTTAAATAAATAAATCAACATTTTGGACCCCTCTCTGGGTTTGTGTAACCTAGGACCCAAGGTGCACACTGGGATTTAGGTCTAGGTTGGGACAAGCAGCTACGGGATCACGTTTTACTTGTGTATGACAAAATGTATTATTCCACAGGTATACTTTTAATTGTCTCTAATACCTCTTATAAAATGCCTCCTGAAAGAAGGTACCTCATTCTTGCTATCGATCTGTTTATGTGCCTTGCGGGATAACGATCTTGGTTTGGGCTGTACACTACCCTGGCCCTTCACTGCCCCAGTTCATTGTTTTCACCTCGCATACAACCCCCAATACTGTTATGTTAATGCACATTTCCTGATACTAAGGATGGGCGACAGTCTATTGTAATGAGCCCATCCTAACTAGTGCAGGGTATCCGTAACCTGATTGGAGGACTACTGGCCTATCTTGTGACTCATATACAACAAGCCTACCATAAAGGGGACCTTTAAACTACTAATACCCCATTCATACCAGCCAAAGTCCCCGGGTTGGCCTCGGGAACAACCCAGGTGTAGTGCTGGTGTGAAAGGGTCCCAGGACCCATGCCCTGGGATTTCATACCTGCTAGCTACCAGGTTTGCTCCCAGGATCTTCCCTAGGTACTGGGAAATTAATGGTGCAGGAACATGTCCCTCCTTCCCGGGTTACCTCTGCTGATGCTGATTGGCTAGCAGGGCAACTTCCTGTTGTTGTGGATTTCCAGAGACACTCAGAGGCATCACACAACGTACAGGAAAACACTGTGCAAACTCTGTGTAAAGCAGACCCCAGCAGTCCTTTTAAACCCCAGCAAGCCTACATCTTGATGAGGTGAGGGAGCTTGTAGTCATTAGAGGTGAAGAGAAGACCCGATGCCGTTATTTCAATTATTTTTTTATTTTGTTACACAGCGCAGCCTGCACTGATCTGACTGATGTGTATTTGGAGGCCCTATTTAAATAATGTGGGATTAGGGTTACCACCTAGTCCCTTTAATTCCGGACACATATTAATTACACAGGTTCTGTGGCTGGCTGACTTCAAGACTCCACTTCACCTGATTTTAAACTGCCACAGAACCTGTGTAATTAACATGTGTCCGGAATTAAAGGGACTAGGTGGTAACCCTATGTGGGATTCACCCCCAAAATGACCCATTCCGTTAGTTAAAAAATGCTCTGCTCCAGGACTTTCAACTCACTGTATGATTGCCATCGCCTGTGGTGAGCTAGTTGATTGATGAGAAAGGCGTTTCACCACAGGTGATGGTAATCCTACAATAAGAGGGAAGTCCAGGAGCAGAGCATTTTGTACCTAATGGAATGGGTCATGTTGAAGGGAATGGATTCCGAGTTACATGCATTTCCATCTGCGTATGGGTCTGGTGATTTGTAGCACTCTACGCAAGCCTTGGGGCCGCTATATGCAACTTATGGTAGTAATGGCACATTCATTATCATACAGATCCCAGCTTGCTCTCCATGGAGTGTTACTGGGACAGGTACTCCATGGGCGTATCATGGGTGTGGCAGATTATCACAGGTGAGCGTATAGACTTTGTGTTATAGAGGGAGGGGGGTCACACAGCTGCGGCCAACTTTGAATAATAACATTTATTGGTGGCTGTTTGTTTTCTAGCAAGTTAGGCTGTGTATGTAGAGAAAGTCACACATACTAGTGTTAACCCTTTGAGTGCCAACGTTGCTGTGAGAGATCCTCAAAATATCTGCTCAAAAAATGCCAGCGTCGTACACATCGACAAAAGGTCGACAGCGTTTAAGGTTGGAAGGTTCAAAAGGTCGACGTGAATGGTCAACACGTGTTTAAGATTTTTCATGTTTTCACAACATTTTCTAGACGTACTAACCACGTGGAGAGCTAGGGAATAGTTACCCGTGTCAAATGAAGCGAGCCTGGGCATAACTATGGGAGACAATGGAGGCACCAGCCTCTGGGCTGCAGTCCTGAAAAGGCACCTCCTCCATTGCTTCAGGCAGTGACTGCAATATTCGTGTGTGTCTTTGGTGTTTAATCCACTTTGATCTCCTTTAAGCAATGTTAGGTTAGAATATTTTTTAAAAGAGCAATACAATGCAGCATCCCCCCCCCCCCCCCCCACACACACACACACACACACACACACTGCCATTGCCCGCTGGCATCAGCAAGTGTACTTGCATTTGCCAATGCAGACACCCCACAATTGTACAGTGTGTAAGCACTGTTTTGTGGCTGCCGCTTCTTTGTCTACATCCCGGTTCTCCTCCTGACACTGCCCCTGTCACGCGTAGCCCTGTCCTCATTAATTCATCACAGGAGTGGACAGGTCACTGCCTCCTACATGATCAATACTTATCTCTGATGCTGTGAGCACAGCAATAATTTGGTTGGCTACAAGATTTTCTGTCCTCGTCTACTGTGAAAACGGTTGACCTTGCAGATGGACGGAGATCAATGATAAAGTTCAGTCATCTGCACAGACTCTAGTCACACACCCTTTTTAAAATAGCAATAAAATGAATATTATTTCTAATGCCGACCATGGTGGTGACAGGGTATAGATGCCTGTTACATGGATATCTGCATGGAACGTGCACATTTAAGCCTGGAATTGTTCAACATGACATTGCTATTTAATGAATTCTGTTTCTACAAGCTCATGTGCAAGGGGCTGGGGCACAGATGGTCAAACAATGGTATTATATGATACATTCTGATCCTACTTGTAATGAGGCAGACACATGGGGAGATGCTGAGGCATTCTGAGTAGTGCTAGATCACTCAGTACACAGTGATGTGTCAGCGCTGAGCGAACGGTCAGTGCCAGTGTTCTCCGATGAGAACACTGGCCCTGACCAATTCCAGCTCAAGTAAATAAGGGCGGGCTCGGCAGCTGTGCCACAAAAGGGGCAGGACTGGAGGTGGGGCTCACCGGATGAGCCCGTGGGTGGGAGTTTGGCATTTGCGATATCGCAGGAAGGTTCCCCCCCTCTGATGCAATGCAGGTAATACAGGCACTGCAGAGTGGGGGGAGTGGCCACAATGTCTCAAATCGCATCATTTGGTCCTCAAAAAAAAAAACACTGAGGGGAGGACCCTGGAGGCTGGGGCCAATTTGGAGGACTTGCCCACCTTTCAGCTTTTTCGGGAGCCTTCTGGATATTCCTGGAGGGTAGGCAGGTATGGTTCTAGGTTGTGGTCATCAGTCTGGCAATGCCAATCTCGTACGGTCACATGACCAGGTCCCTTTCTGCCACTGATACAGATTCTTGCACAGGAAATGTCTCGTTTATATTCCCGGCACTGATGCCACCTACTGATAGAACACACAGACAGGGCTGAATCGTTCCGCATCCCATAGCCAGCATTTAATTATGCACATGCTATTAGTGTAGGACTTATTTGTACCTTAAATCATTCATTTATATTATCTGTGGAGTATAATGTCCCCTAGGCCAGGCCATTAGCCTTTGTGGCAGTGATTTGTCTGTTTCTAGCTATTCATTCTCCCTACGGTGCAGGGCGGCAGGAGACCTTGGCACAATATTAGCGACAAGCTAATAATACAGAGGATGTTTTGTACCCAGACATACTGTATGACATCAGCACTGAGCCCACTGTACCGGCTTCTTGTCTCCATGGCATCTCAAGATTAGCTGTCAGTCTGGATGCTTAATGACAGGAGCACTAGGGAGAACTAAAGGTTCTGAATACATCACTCCTACACAGACAATAGGCCTGTAGTATAGTCATCTCTATGGGAAGGGACTGGACATTACATACACGCCATTACAAGCTGATGTTACGTGAAAGAGTTAAATCTAAGCCTTCTTTTATAAATGGTACACATTATTATTATTACTACCCGTTATTTTTATAGGGCACACAGAATCCGCAGCGCTTTACAGAGAATATTTGACGATTCACATCAGTCCCTGCCCCAGTGGCGCTTACAATCTATATTCCCTACCACATGTACACGCACACAGACATTCTAGAAAATCTGAGGCTTCCACTAATCTGAGACAGGGTGGTGGTCATCGCTGACATCACAGACCCTCCCCATAAACACCTCGGCACACCCGCATTATTTAGACACACCCACAAAACTGCAGGTTTCCGCTCCCAAACACCAGTTTCCTGTCCACATTTTGTTTACGATCCATACGCACTTTCTATCGCTCTCTCCCCTCGCACATGTGTGATGCAAACTGTACGCATGCACAGTTGTTCCATAATAATTTGTTTTGCAGTTTCTCTAATTAGCGATTAACCCTGAGTCTACACAGGTAAGTGTCAAAATGTTACACACAAATCCTTCTTTTAAGTTATTAAATGGACACTGTGGCTTTGTGAGCAAAATTTAATTTCAGACATTCATTACATTTTCAGTAAAGTACAACACACCCCAGTGTATTGGTCAGATATCTTACTATACTGTATATAGGGCGGGATGTATTAATATACATTGCTGCCCGGCCGCTGTGATGCCAGCACATATGTACTAACATATGCGGCTGGCATCGTGGTGATGGAGACCCCCCGCGATACCTGTAATGTGGTGTGCGGGGGTCTCCGTCACCTCCTGGGCGCCTCCTTCTCTCCTCACACCAGGACAGCTAAGCAGGCTGTCCCCGGCGTCTCCTCCTCCCCCCTGCAGTCGGAAGGACGTCCGGCTGCTATGCTAGGAGGAGGAAGGGCTTACCTCTCGGGTCCAGGAGGACCTGATGAAAGGTAAGCCGGGGGATGGGGGGGGTCGGCAGAGGCGGTGGGTTGGCGTCGGGTGGCGATAGAAGCCCATAGGCTTCCAAAGGTGGCGATACACTGCCCTGTGGTAACGTGGCAGCGGGGTTTTAGTACATATGAAAATGTGGTAAAACGGGGGTTTTACCGCATTTTCGGCTTAGTACCCATACTTAGGGCCCATAGACTGAGTATTGATGACACAACAAATCTCAACTAGATCATTTTAGTACATTCTTGTGGGTTTTTCAAATTAGTTTACAAATACAATAGGGCAGATGTATTAAGCCTCAAAAGAGTGCAAGGGTTCAGCCCATCAGATCTTAACTGTCATTTTCAAACACAGCCTATAACATAACAGATAGGAGCTGATTGGCTGGACAATTATCCCTCTTTGGGCCGATTTCAGATCTGTTCACCAGGTGTGGAATCGCAGCCTAGCTAACAGCTAAACACCACCCACCTGAACGCCGTAAGGTGGACATGCATTGGGTCGACATGCAGAAAGGTCGACTCGGGCATAGGTCAACACAAGCATTAGGTAGACAGTGAAAAGGTCGACATGGGGCTTTTCACATTTTTTTTACCCGAATGTCAACACAGTCGACATGGACACTGAAATGCAGCACTTCGGGCACGGTGCCTTGCTATGCTCGTCACACTATTTTATTCTCCCACCACACCCTAGTGGATGGTAGGGCATGAAATACCGCCTGTCGGCTCAAAAACCAGTGAAAATACCCATGTCGACCTAATGACATAAAGCCCATAAAGAATGGGTCTGAATTGGACCCAGCTTTATCTATTTTTAAGGCTTAATACATCTGCCCCAATTTACCCTACTGCTCATGTGCAAGCAGCCATCAGTCCACGGAAGATCTGTGTTGTCACTTTCCTCCGGCTGTGATGGCCTTTAGATTATTTGTACGCTTGAGAATATTGGGGACAAAGAGAAGACCAGCAGCGCGCTCTATGCTCTCTATGGGCACCAGGAAGCGGTCCAAGGAGATTTTGTCATCTACTGGGCAGTTTGGCATTATGTAGGGGCGAAGCTCTATCTCTCCATTGTTCTTCTCCAGGACGACCACCTTGAAAAAGTGTGTAGGTACCGCAACATTGTTTGCCCCGATCACTTGGTATTTTACGTACATCTTGCCATCCGATTCCATCCTGCAAGGCGAGACAATGTTACAGCGTTTTCCCATTGGATGCATTATGTTTCTGATAGAACTCCCAAGTGACCCGTACGACTTACTTGGGTAAGAACAGAGGGCCGCTGCACACGTACACATTCCGGTTAGACTTGGTTAGCCCGCGGCAATACTGCTCCAGGTTGTTCCAGGCGTTTTGATTGAGATTTGGATTCTGTATGGAGAAAATGACACCCGAGTAACAAGAGTTACATCTCTTAATGTAACAGTTTCTTTTTTTTTTGTCAAAAGTTAACCCTTGAAGTGCCAACATCTGTGAAAGATGTGCAAAATAGCCGCTAAAAATGCCAACATCTCTTACATTTGTTATATAAATGCAAATAAAAAATGTTGTGCTAAAAAAAAAAAGATTCTATTCCCTATATAAGGTAACATTACAGGTCATTATGATGAATACAAATGCTTTCTTGGCAATTTTCACACCTATTTTGACAAATTCACTTGGCACTCAAAGGGTTAAAATAAGAAGCAAATGTAAAGGCGCTGTCTCTGTAACCAGGTCCTACCCATCACCCATGTAGCTACATACCGTACATGGAGTCAGCATTTGGCACATTATGAAGGCTTCATGCTATAATTACGGTATACGGTTGACACATAGTAGGTTGACATGCATTGGGTCAACCACTGGCTTAGGTTGAAACATGAAATAGGTCGACAGGGTTGGAACCTGTCGACCTATTTCAACCTGATACCTTGAGGAAGCGATAGTGAAACGATCGTTGGTCGCCAGAATAGGATGTTAATGTGTGTGTCCAGTTAGCAAAGTTGTACCACATAGGGAATAGGTTAGCAAGCCATGTTAAAGTGATTGTTCGCCTTAGATGACTGTATAGATATTTACTAGCGCATTTGTGA
Source organism: Crinia signifera (assembly GCF_055691185.1). Taxonomy (NCBI): domain Eukaryota; kingdom Metazoa; phylum Chordata; class Amphibia; order Anura; family Myobatrachidae; genus Crinia; species Crinia signifera. The sequence continues at coordinate 39,148,932 of NC_139225.1, read as the reverse complement.
TAGAAATCTGTGACAGCACGAGGAAATAGCAAGTGCTGGGAACACGCATATCGTGTTACCCGGGACCTGCACAGATACAGACAGCGGCGCATCATTGAGTGCGACCACAGAGATTTGAGCCTGATAGAGGGTACTGTGTGCACAAACACACTGACCCCCTGGTATCTGCGGGCGTTCAAAAGACTGCTGCATGTTATTCACGCAATCACCTCTTAGCACCGGGAACAAACACATCACGTTACCTGGGACTTGCATAAATATTGTCACGATCCCCACAGCCCTGCAGAGAAAAAGGGAACTGTGCGTATGGACACAGGGACCCCCAGATCTCCGCGGGTGCTGAGAGAAATATTGCTGTGTGCCAGATATTTACTGAGAAGTATTAAGCTATCGTATTAGCGGGCACAGTATGATGGGAGATAAATGTCTATAATATGTGTCCATTGAAGGCACCTACTGTTCAGTTAATAAAACCAAATTATCTGGGTGTTTGAACAATACCTTTTGAACAAAAATGATTAATCACTGCGCTACCCGGCGGAGAACCGCTTATTAACGGGTGTGAAATAAGGAGGGGACTGGTAGGAGAATAGTGTCATAAACTACTCCTGGACTTATGAGCAATTTTCACAACTATAAAAATCAACAATAAATTAGGCAGCCTTTCTGATGCCAGCGAGGATATCGCTACTTTCTGGGAGACAAATTCTATATCAATATATATATATAGGCTTCAATAATCATCAAATCCTTATATCCCTGTGGTAACATAACTGCTGGCTAAATTGTAACATACTAGCAGCAGAAAGCAGCAACTTATAATAAAGGCCATTTGAAGCCAAGAACTGTGAAATAAGCTGACACACACACACATGTAGATCCTTTTCTTTTCATTTCATTTTAAATTTATTGTACACGTCTTTTCATTCTTTATTACACTTATCTATCTTTTAAATATTTCACTCTGATACAAGGTTATACAGTCTCCTTCTGACAAGAGACTTTTTATACTTATAATAAATAAAGGTTATATTTTATGAAAATAAATTGATTCTCAGTGCACCCTGCAATATACTTCTTTTTCTTCTTGGGTGTTTAGGTCTAACTTTAAGTAGTGGGTAGCACCCCCCAGACTAGCTTTAGGGAAGAACTGATCTCCCTAATTTTTGAAAATAACTGGGGGTTGAGAATCTTAACAAAAGGTACTGGTGTGGGAATTTTGCTTTATTTTGTGACCTTCCAACCCTGTTGACTTTAGCCATGTCAACCTACTTCGTGTGTCGACCTTCTGTGGTCGACAAAATTACCCACACCCATAATTACATATTAGAGACCCAATTTTGGATATTGGCTTTGGATTTCAATGATGTGGTCAGGAACAGTTTAACTGAGGGGTGTAACTAGAAATTTGTCCAGCAGGGCCGGATCTGCAATTAAAAAGCTGCCTAGGGGCTTCTGAATCTGGGGTAAGTGCTTGTTCCTCTGGTCAGAAATCTATCCAATCAATAATAAATAATGTAATGTAGACAGTTCCACCGACCTGAGGGTAGACATTACTCAGCATGAATGTCTCGTCCATTGCCTTCTGGTTCCACTTGTGATTGGCTGCAGCTGCCAAATGCCCTCGGTCAAACCCACTGCGTCGGTAGTCAGCATTAGTAGACCGGTGATAAGGGTGAACAGTGTCATCTTCTCTGAAATCACAATTCCGGCGGTCAGCACTGCCCTGCAGGCGCTCACCATTAAGCTGTTCTAGAACCCAGGCCGGACCCCGAAGTCTGGGGTCATAGCTAAGCAGGTAGGACTGACGAGTCTTCAGTTGGCTCAATCCTGGCAAACCAAATTGTGTGATCCCAGATGCAGGGGGCAGAGATACTTCAGATGCCGCCTGAACAATTGGGGAGTAGAGGAAATCGGAAACAGGTTGGCTCTGCAATCTCCAGTTTGTAAGACCAGCTCCCAAAGCAGCACCAACCGCCAGAGATACCCCTGAAAGCAGGACTCTGCCAGGAAGTCTCATCTTCTAGCAGCTGGAACCTGGAGCAGCTGTGACTCGGAGTTCCCTCTCTGCCTTAGGCAATAAGGCAACATAAGGGCATTCTTAGCCTGATGATTCTGTAAATGGAAAGGAAGATAGGAGACTCTCGGTTCTCTACCTAGAAATGTGTGATGTGTAGTTATGGGATGCGGTCATCTATTAGAATGAACTTAGGTCTACAGTCATTAGGTCGACCCCACTAGGTCGACTGGCAGGAAGGTCGACCTGACTTAAGGTCGACATGACTTAAGGTCGAATTTGCATAAAGGTCGACATGAGGAAGGTCGACTGATCATAAGGTCGGCATGGGTTTTTCACTGTTTTTTGAGCCGACATGTGCCGACAGGCGGTATTTCATGCCCTACCATCAACTAGGGCGTGGTGGGAGAATAAAATAGTGTGCCGAGCGCAGCGAGGCACCGTGCCCGAAGCATTGCGAGCGAAGAGAGCGATGCGAGGGTCCGATTCTCATTGCCAACTGTGTCCATGTCGACTGTGTCGACATTCGGATCAAAAAACAGTGAAAAACCCATGTCGACCTACTGACCAGTCGACCTTCCTCATGTCGACCTTTATGCAAATTCAACCTTAAGTCATGTCGACCTTTGCCCATGTCGACCTTAAGTCAGGTCGACCTTCCTGCCAGTCGACCTAGTGGGGTCGACCTAATGACTGTAGACCTAAGTTCATTCTGACAGATGTACCGCTTCTGTAGTTATAGCAGATTGTCCAATACCCCGATCACAAAGCTAATATATTACAGGACACATCCCTCACATTCTCCGTCCTACTTAGAACACAGGTGCTATGAAATACATGATTCCTCATCAGGCCCTGTCATACAATCATGTCCTATTGTTCCACCCTCTTCTCTTAGATCCTGGTGATAACACACCAGCCACTCAGCTATGTTTGAAAAATGACAGTTGTGAGCGGATTGGCAGCAGCGTTATCACCTTCCACTTTTTCAGACTAAATACATCTGCCCCAAGGTTCTAAATAAAAAGTCATGTGCTGGGTATAGATCTGGTTGTCGAATCAATCCAAATACAGTTGAAGTGGACTTATAGACGGATTCAGTACTGAATCCCGGCGGTCGGGATCCCGGCGTTCGGAATCCCGACGCCGGAATCCCGACAGCCGAAATGCCAACAAGGGGGGGACGTGGATCGGCCCCCCTTGCGGGCTCGCTGCGCTCGCCACGCAGCGGGCCCGGTGCCTCGCTACGATCGGCACACTAATTTATTCTCCCTCCAGGGGTGTCGTGGACACCCACGGAGGGAGAATGTGTCGGGATTTCGGCGGTCGGGATTCCGGCGTCGGGATTCTGAACGCCGGAATCCCGACCGCCGGCATTTTAACTGCATCCCTTATAGACTCCCATTGATCTAGACTGTGAGGGTGATTCAGACACACTCTCTGCGGGCCGAATTCGCTCCCCCGTCCGATGTTAGAGTTTACGCATGTGCAAACGTCTCGGTGAGTTTCACACTTTAGTTTCAGGATGGGAGGGCAGGGTGCGGACGCAGGGCTTCATATGCATGCCCACGGAAACTGTGGGTGCGGCCATAGAAACACTGGCATACCCCAGCTCCAGCCCTGCGTCTGTTCCCACCCACCCCCTGTGGCACAAATGGCTTGGTGAGTGCCAAATTCCGCAAAGCAGTTCGCACCAGGGGTTTGCATATGCGCATAAACGCGCATGCGCAAACATCGGGCAAGGGGCAGTATTCGGCCGATGACAAGCGGGTCTGAATCGGCCACAATATCCGCACACTGTAAACATTCCCACTGATGCGACCCTACAAAATTATGAGCCTAAGTCAGACCTGATTGCAGGGCACATTTGGACAAAATGGACAAAACCATGCTGCACTGCAGGTGGGGCAGATGTAACAGGTGCAGACTCTCTCTGCATATGTTACATCTGCCCACCTCTAGTGCAGCATGGTTTTGCCCATTTTGAGAACAAATGTATCCTGTGATTATGGGCCAGATTTATCAAGCTTCAAAAAGTGATAACATTGAGAGTGATAAACAGTCAGCCAATCAGCTCCTATCTGTTATTTTTCAAACCCAGTCTGTAACATGGCAGGTAGGAGCTGATTGGCTGGTTGTTTATCACTCTCAGTTTTATCACTTTTTAAGCTTGATACATCTGGCCCCCAGTCTGAGTCAGGCCATATGATTCACACCGTTGGAGCACCGGTCAACGTGCAACTAATCAGCCGTCTAACGGACCCCCACCACTGTCTGACTGGTCACATGACCCACAAATTTGAAAGGAGAATTAGGCATGCAGGTAGCGGTGAACTTGACGAGAGGAAAATTGTGGGTTATCATCTCCATAGTGACAAGGGCAATCAGTGAATGGTCCCTAAAGCTGGGTACACCTAAAGTTTGTCTGTTCAATCTGTCTGGTGGGAACAATAATCTGGTAATGTTTGTGCTCTAATGACAATCAACTAATTTCTCCCAATAGCTGAAAAATGGACAAAAAACAACTGTTTGGATATATTTGTTAAATCAAACGGCTTTAACCAAGTTGTCTGAATGACCAGTGTCTGTTTTCAGTGTTTGGGAGCAAATGTTACTCCAATGCTCCATACATTACCAGATTTTTGTTCCCACCAGACAGATCGGACAGATAAATCTTTAGTGTGTACCCAGCCCAAGCCGATACATCTCCCTCACCCCAGGCCAACTCACTGACAGGCCTCAGGAAGATTCTCAGAAGAACATGCCACTGGCTGTCAGTCTGTTGTTGTGGGAGGTCTGTCAGGAGTTCTTACCTATTCTACCTTGTGCCCAGCTTGCACGCACCGGCAGCTGAAGAAACCTGGGCAATGTGAATAAAGGCAGGCTATTGTAGTAGCACCGTAACATTCCAATGGAGAAGCAGTGGGACACCGCAGCACGCTATCTTAACACTTGTCATATTTGTGTTAACCCATTGGAATTACATTTACACTATATTAGAGACTATATACACGCAATCTGGATCAATTGGAGCCTATGGGGAAATTCAATCCCGGGTCCGACTGCCGGGCTGGCCCAACAGCAGTGACCCTGTCCCGTTCTCGGCTGGCTCGACGTTGACTTCGCAGGCAGGATTCAATGTCCCGCCTGCCGAGCGCCAAAAAAGGGGGCGTGAACACGAGATATGGCCGGGAGCTCGACAATTCTAGGCAGAACAAGCCTGACTGCTTGTAAAGCAGTCGGGCATGATGGGATCCGCGGTGCTGTGAGCATCGCACCGGACCCTCCGAGTTGCCCCTGCTGCAAAAACAATCTCTTGGATTTCTTCTGGGCTGGGCCGTCTACCTATACACCGCAAAAAAAACTGTGAAAAACTTGTGTTGACCTTTTACTGTGTTATCCTTTTGTCTATGGCTATGTCTACCTAATGCATTTCAACCAATAGTGGTCGACCGATTGACTGTCAACCTAATGATCCACACCCTAATGACATTTGGATTGATTCAACAACCAGCTCTATACCTACAATCGGGATACGGTCATATTGTCTACAGCATTTAGGTCTACAAGCATTAGGTCTACACCACTAGGTCGACATGACTGAAGGTCAACAGGGTCATTAGGTCGACTTTTATAAGGTCGACAGAGTCATTAGGTCGACATGGGGAAGGTCGACAGGCAAAAGGTCGACATGGGGTCATTTGACTGTTTTATGAGTCGACATTTGCCAACAGGCGGTATTTCATGCTCTACCATCCACTAGGGCGTGGTGGGAGAATAAAATAGTGTGCCGAGTGTAGCAAGGCACCGCGCCGACCATGAGCCATGCGAGGGGACGCGGTGCTATGTTGACTTTGTCGACGCTTGAAAAAATGTCGACCTAATGACCCTGTCGACCTAATGGTGTAGACCTAAATGCAGTCTGACGAATGATCCCATTCCCTACAATCAGTATGAACAATTGTTTGGATGCACCCCATAGTAGGGATAGCCATCAACCATTGATGATTCAAAATCATCAATAGTTTATGACCGATGTAGAATAGTTTTGCTATCGATGGGGGGAAACCAGATGGTCAAAGCATAACTGCATTTTTTTTTTCTTACCCAAGGGGCCGGGACCAGTGGCGGGTTGGCTCGGATGACAGTTGCCCCCAGGCCAGTCCCATTTCCAACTATTTGGGCCGGCCCGAATCTGCTGCGAATCAGCAAATGAGAGCGACTGCTTTCCTGTGCACACAAAGCCTGGCCGTGGGTTCCTGTTTGCAGACTGCGGTGTGAGTGCAGTACAGCAGAAGACAGGAGGTGGCACTGCTGCCCCCCACCCCTGCAGCAGGACTGCCCAGCAGACCAGTGGGATTATTGAGCCGAAAGCTCATTATAATCATATAATTCATTAACTAATGCATACCTCCCAACATGACCCTGTTCAGGAGGGACACATTGCTCTGCTCCTGGACTTTCCTCTTAATGTATGATTACCTCCATCTGTGTTGAACAGGTAAATTGCTAAGAAAGGTGCTTCAACACAGGTGATGGCAATTATAAATTAAACTCTAGCGACAGAGCAATGTGTCCCTCCTGGAGAGGGTCATGTTGGGAGGTCTGACTAATGTATAATCCAATAAAATATGTATATATTGGCCAATGCTATAGGGGTGTGGGCGCTGTGGTACATAATTGGCAATAAATATTTGTTACAGGAATTGGGAAACCTTGTTGGACCCTTAATAGATTTATTTACTTCTATTGAGCCTGTATTTTCCCATACTGACAGTGCATTGTGTATTGATGGCTTAGCATACTGTCCCTTTAAACTGGCACACTAATGAATTACACAGGTTCTGGGGCTGGCTGACTTGAAGCCTGCATTTTCCACTTCCATCAGCCACAAAACCTGTGTAATCCATGGGAGCCCCAGGTAAGAGGGATGGTAATATATGGTAAGGCGATGTACTTGCTATTGTGTCTGCAGGAATTAGAGCCTGTCTCTGGCTGCTGCCGGTCAGGGACAGGAAGTGCCCCACTGATACTGTTGCAGTGTACTGCTGCCTTGCATGACCTTGGCTTGTTAGACCTATGCCATAATAATAGCAGCAGGAGAGAGTGTTCAATTAATGTATCTGATCAGTAACAATATAGAGGACAGACGCATAGATCACAGCACTGTACTTACACAGCGTCATGCAGACATGCAGTAGGTGGAAGAGCCTGAAATTGAAAGAACAAGCGAGAAGCCAGAGAAAGCATGTTACACTGTCACAAGGTCTCAGATTTTCTAACTAGCCACCTAGTGGACACTCATAGCATTACACTCCAGTAATGGCAACCTCCTGAAGGGCCCCACACACGGAGGGATTTGTGCCAGAGCTTCATAATGGGAGATTCAGCATGAGAGACAGAAAATGTTTAGGTGACTTCGGGGGAATAAAAAAAAAAAATATTAAAATGTAAGGTACTTCTTTACTTTCACGGCGCCAGCATGGCGCCGCGCTACTTCCGGGTTACGCTCGCCACAAACTAAGTAAAATAAACGAAGTTAACGCCATGCCAACATGGAAAGTTCATACCTCCACTATCCATGTTGGCATGGAGTTGATTTTAATTAGCGTGGCGAGCGTAGCGAGCCACCGAGCCCGCAGCGTGGGCGAGCGAAGCGAGCCCCGCAAGGGGACTCTGACGCGCAGCGCCATGCTGGCGCCGTGAAAGTAAAGAAGTACCAAATGTAAATTATGGTTCGGAATAAACACTGGGGGAGTGTCATCTTCAATTGTCTATAATAAAAAAATAAATGTAGAAAAATGGTGTGGGGTCCCCCTCACGAACATGACCAGCCACGGGCTCTTGGACCGGTCCTGGTTCCCAAAATACAGGGACAACGTGAGTGTGATCACCCCTATTTTAGGGACCAGCACAGGCTTTTGAGCCAGACCTGGTTAACAAAAATTGGGGGACAAAATTAGTAGGAGTCCCCCGTATGGGGACCAGCACCCGGCTCCACTAGCAGGGGGTGTAATGCCATAGCCAGGGGACACGCTTGATGGGGTCCCGTCGCCAAAGAAGCATTACCCACTACCTTAACTAGCCCAGGCCCCCCCCTCTCCAGGGCACCCCAGGCCTGGGCAGAAGCCCGAGGCTATCCCCTGCACCCCTAGTCAGTGGGTGCAGGGTTGATAGCTGTTTAAACATTTATGTTGTCCTTTATTTTATTTATTAAGTTTCTTATATACGCAGCATATTCCGTTGCACTTTACAAAAGGAGACAGTGATACAACAAACAGGGTATACAGCAGGGTTGCCTACCCTCCCCGAATGTCCGGGAGGGTCACGGAAATCGGGTCCCCCTCCCGGCCCCCCGGAAAGGACGGCAACCCTCCCGCATTGTCCTGCCTCTCCGACGGAGAGGGGTTCCGTGGGTCAAATGACTCGATCGCGTCACTTAAACCCCGCTCCCCGCAGTGCAATGCATAAAATACCGGCATTGCACGGCGGGGGGTGGGGCTAAAATACGCGATCGCTCTAGCCATGCCCCTAAACGGCTAATCACAGTCGTGGCTCCGCCCCTTTTTCCTCCCGGCTTTGGGCCCACCCCCCTGGCATACTGAGCTGGCTGCTCTCTCCCGGAGAGAGCAGCCAGAAAGTCGGCAACCATGGTATACAGTAGGACTACAGGTCCCAGCAAGCCTTTCCCACACGCTGGTACTTGGGAGAACCACAGGTACCAGCATTTGGGGCAATAAAGGCCTGCCGGTTCCTATAGCCCCCTGCAAAGGAAATATTAAAATAAAAACACAAACACAGGTTTTGTAAATATTTTATTAAACTGCATCTTCTCTTCACCCGAGGGGGGGGGGGGGCCTCCCTCCCCCACAGGGCTTCTGCGGTCTTCACCTGGGGCGGCAGCCTTTTCAGCTCTTTTGCATGGCTGCCACCTCCCGGGGCTTCAGCCTCTTCATCTGTATTCTTCACCTAGGGACTTGGTCTTCAGGAGCTCTTCTCTGCTCCTCCTCTGCCATCAGTCGACTGCTTGCCCCCTGTCACAAGCTGGCTAATATAGCCATCTCTAGGGGGTGGGGCAATGACGCAGCAAGCAGTGATTGGTTGGCTGCAGCCATTATGAAATTCTTTTTTTTTTTCTCCACTGCCGCTGATGGATGAGGGGGACCCGGACGGCCTCCCCAGGGGACCAGGACTACTGCCGCTATCATCGCTGAGAGCAGGACCCAGGTTGAGTGCAACTCTGTGGATCCACATATTGCAGATGGGTGTGTGGGTGTGTGTGTGTGTGTGGGGGGGGTGATCGTGGGTGGATCAGGGTGCGGTGGGGGGGGTCAGGGTGCAGGAGGGGTTTCAGGAGGACTGCACTCACTCAGAAGGCTCAGCACATCGCCTGCTACAAGAAAATGCAGGCGATGTGCATGGCCTTCTGAGCGAGTGCTCTGAATTTACCAGCACGGCTATTCTGTATCCCTGCCAGATTCGGGCTGCGGGGCCGCACATTTGCATTGTAGTGTAGGTTACACACACACAGCGATATTCTGCCATTTTCTGAGCGAGTTATTGACATTCTGTAAAATTGCTCAGAAAATGGCTGAATATCACCTGGTGTGTAGGGCCCTTAAGACTCTTTATTACTTATAGTTAAACTACAATAGTTATACTTACTGTATAATACTTATTATTACTTAGTGCAGAATTGGGTGCTACAGATCCCGTGTGGAAAACAGTGGCTTTACAGTTGAATACAAGTACAGGGTACATAACCATAGCTGCATCAGCAGCGGACACTGGAATAAGTATCAGCGTGGCATCGTTTTTTACATACACACATTGATTCTGAAGGTGGATGTTGGTGGTCACACTTTGAGGTGGGTGACCGCTATTGATCTGCACACTACAGGCAGCACTGAAAGGCATTTTTCCTTCCAATCAGGGCCATCTTAACAGCATTATGAGCCCCCGGGCAAAGCAGTGCAGTGGGGCCCCTGCCTAACATACATACATATATACATACATACATACATACACACACACACACACACACACACACACACACACACACACACACACACACACACACACACACACACACACACACACACACATATATATATATATATAATTCTTGTAAACCAGTGGTGGGCAACAGGCGGCCCGCGAGCCGCTTAGGTCTGGCCCGCCGCTCTGACACATATTAGTATGACAAGCGGCCTGACTATAGCCGCTTGTCATTGACATATACTATGCTTGCATAATGTACTTTTTTAATGCTGCCAACGCCGCGTTACTGTCCGTCTTTGCCTGCCGCACACAGCATTACTGGGAACGTGGGAGGGGACGTGATGACGCGGCAGCTGCCATTGGTTGGCTTGGCCGCGTCCCCTCCCACACTCCCATAAATGCTGTGTGCGGCAGGCACAGACGGACATTAACAGTGGCGGCAGCTGTAACAGACAGAGTGTCACCGCGTACCCTCCCAGACTCCAAGCAGTATTAAAGTTTCTCCGCGTCCCCTCCCAGGCTCCCTGAATCTGTGCAGGGCAGGCGCAGTAGGATTTTTGGCACGCACATCTATGAGGTGCCAAAACGGCTGCTAAGTAAGGAACAGGCAATTATTTTATGTGAGAATGCGAATAGGCAGCCCAAGTGGGTGATCCCTTCAGGTGTCCTCCCACCTGTTTTAAGATAGTACCAAAAAAAAAAAGAGTTGGGATAAACCCGCTATAGGCGCCACTAGTGTGAAGAGGAAGGTACCATTCCTCTTCTCCGTATTAGTCAATCAGGGGTTAACCAGACAGACAGGCTTCAAATCAGCATGTATCTTTGAAATCCTTCTCCTTTTTTCCCAGGATATCTCATCCGGTTTATATGGAATACATGTGTAAAAAAAGAAAATGCATATAGTGCAGTGGTCTTTTTTATTTATATAAAACACATAAATGCATATAACACAAGTAAAAACAAAGGTGCTGTGGCAGGGGCAGCGAGGAAAAGTCAAAAGTTCTGTAATTACCAGATATACATGAGAAATCCGATTAGGGATGTTCTCATGTAAAGCATAGATGTCAGGGGTAACGTCTGGTCCCGTCCGGATTCAGTTCCAAAAGTATCCCCTCTGATGGTAAGGTTGAACTCCTTCTCCTGCAGTCCCTGTTCCAGCCCGATTCACCAACGCCTTTCAATCGCTACTGCGATCTTTTTCAAGGTGTTATTATTATTTTATGTGCATTAGTATATATATATATATATATATCAAGACGTGGAAAGAATGGGCGGCACTCACGGGTTTGAATCCAAGAATAAACTTTAGTGGGGGTGTCACAGGAAAACCGACGTTTCGAGGCTTCTCTGCCTCTTTTTCAAGGTGTGTGCCTTTTATTCCAGGCATGCTATCTGGTCTGAAGCTCAAAGCACAAAATTAGTCTTATTGTGGTCACATTCTCTCATGCACCCTGTTTTAACTAAGATTCCATAGCTTATGTTAACCATTTCCCTAGATGATTAGTGACAGGTGTGTTGGTAGCTGCTCACCTATAAAAGCAAAGTGTACTGTGAGCTTCAGACCAGATAGCATGCCTGGAATCAAACATTGATGTTATAGCTATGTGTATTGTAGCCATTTTCAGCGATAGTGTTAGGACCTGCAGAAAAGTGGGGTCCCGTGAAGGGGGCTGCAGGCTTAAATGCATTGATCAATTCATGAACCAAATCTCCACTATTTATTATCAGTTAATTTAGTGTGTGCAGAGCCCCTACAATGTCTGTTTAAACAATGTGGTCACAAGCACACCCCAAAACTAGGAAAGGTGAGTGCCGATGTTTAGTGTATGTGTGTATATATATATATATATATATATATATATGAGAGAGAGAGAGAGAGAGAGTAGGTTTAGAGTGCGCTTAAAGACAACTCAACAAATTAATAATTATACATTTATTTCTTAGTCTTCACAAAGACTTCACATTTAAAAGGTACAGCAGGTCTGTTACTGGTACAGATGGTGTAGTAGGCCCAACGCGTTTCGTCAATAAATTGACTTCATCAGGGGCTTAGCGAACAATAAGTCAGCAAGGCGTATAAACACTTTTGCAGATTAAAGGATCACATACAGTGTCCAGCATATAGGGGAGCAAGACTCAATGCGAGACATGAGTGGGTGGTGGGCGTAAATCAACGCCACAGGAAAGCTGCTAATACATCTGTGAGGTCTTGGACCTAAATAGGTCGTTCACGCAGTGGTCAGGTATAATTCAGTAGTGTGCCTTAATTGGTAATGGACATGTAGCGTCACAAAAATGAGTGCAAATTAAGCAATATAGTGGTCTGAGACCTACATCAGCTGTTCATACAGAATTCAGGTATGGTTCCTAAGACACTTCTGAACCTTTTAGAGTAAAACCGGAAGTGTGCAGCCTGGGATCCAAATGCTGCTCTTAAAACCATCTTGGGCGCGGTTAGGGTACCATCTTTCTGTGATATAGATATATATATATATATATATCCAATTTTGTTGTTTGGCACTCTAGGATAAGAGTCAAATGCCGGGGTGCCTCCACGGGTTTAGATACGTGTAACACAACTACCCCCAGGTCCCCCTGGGAATAAAGAGCGGCACTCTCCGGGCTTGTAGCAAAAAAATTTTAGTGATGCAAAAGATCAAAAGGTTGTCACATATACATCAACGTTTCAAGGCCTTAACGGCCTTTTCATCAGGACGGACATCTAAAGTGCAATAGTGATTGTGCAGAAAGAAGAAGCAAAATACAATTAAATGCATACCTTTTATGCCAGAGATCGTGGAACGTGTGTGCTCGGTTCCCCGTGGCTGGTGCACCGCACTTCCGGGGGTGTGTCGCAGGTTCGGGCCTCCAATGACGTCAGACCACCTCTCCATAGGCTGGGCAGGACGTTGAAGCTTCCCTGACTGGTTTCACTGACAGCCGGCGCGTACACACCAGGGGACATGAACTAAGACCAATCTGTCGATTGGATGAAAAAAAGTGAAAAACTGTGCAAAATTTTTTTTATCAATCTGGCATATAGGTAGCATTAGCATAATATATATGATTAAAAAGACAGTGTGCTTAATAAAACAAAGGCATTAATATAGGATATACGGCTCGTGCGGCAAATATGTTATAAACAATAGCAATAATTAAAATACTGTATATCACGTTATCTTATTCAAGGGTATTATTATTTGGGCTTGACACACTAATGCTCAATATTACATAAATGCTCCCCAGGATATTTTCTCATTTAACCCGTTGGGGGCCAGGGAATTAAGTCTAAATATCCACTCAGACTCCCTCTGTGTAAGTTTTTTTTGTCTATCCCCACCTCACGAGGTGGGGATAGACAAAAAAAACTTACACAGAGGGAGTCTGAGTGGATATTTAGACTTAATTCCCTGGCCCCCAACGGGTTAAATGAGAAAATATCCTGGGGAGCATTTATGTAATATTGAGCATTAGTGTGTCAAGCCCAAATAATAATACCCTTGAATAAGATAACGTGATATACAGTATTTTAATTATTGCTATTGTTTATAACATATTTGCCGCACGAGCCGTATATCCTATATTAATGCCTTTGTTTTATTAAGCACACTGTCTTTTTAATCATATATATTATGCTAATGCTACCTATATGCCAGATTGATAAAAAAAAATTTGCACAGTTTTTCACTTTTTTTCATCCAATCGACAGATTGGTCTTAGTTCATGTCCCCTGGTGTGTACGCGCCGGCTGTCAGTGAAACCAGTCAGGGAAGCTTCAACGTCCTGCCCAGCCTATGGAGAGGTGGTCTGACGTCATTGGAGGCCCGAACCTGCGACACACCCCCGGAAGTGCGGTGCACCAGCCACGGGGAACCGAGCACACACGTTCCACGATCTCTGGCATAAAAGGTATGCATTTAATTGTATTTTGCTTCTTCTTTCTGCACAATCACTATTGCACTTTAGATGTCCGTCCTGATGAAAAGGCCGATAAGGCCTTGAAACGTTGATGTATATGTGACAACCTTTTGATCTTTTGCATCACTTAAATTTTTTTGCTACAAGCCCGGAGAGTGCCGCTCTTTATTCCCAGGGGGACCTGGGGGTAGTTGTGTTATATATATATATATATACACACACACACACACACACACACACAGCGGTGCCTTCCCGAGATATAGTGCAAGTACCGAAGTACTGCAGCGGCATTCACAGGACTTAATTCTTTAAAAGAAAATGCAGACCATACTTTTAAAGAATTAAATCCTGTGAGTGCCGCCGCAGTACTGTGGTACAAACCTGCACTATATATATATATATATTGTATATACAAGATATTATGTGTGCGGCCCTCGAATATTTTCTGGTTTTGATAAGCAGCCCCCCAGCCAAAATAGTTGCCCACCCCTGTTGTAAACAGAGAGCACTCACCGAGCTCTATGTAGTGAGGACAAATAAATCTTAAGGCATACTTGCCTACTTTTGATTTCACCTCTCCGGGAGAAGCCTGTCAGGGGGGCGGGGACAAGGCTGACATCACCTGACCCCACCCCCAATGTCGAAAAATACTGTGATTCGTGGAGAGGGGGCGGGGCTTAAATACTACGAAATGTCGCTATTGCGTCATTTAAGCCCCGCACCCGCGCACGGACTCGCAATTTATGGTAATTAAAACAGCAGGCAAGGGAGGAGCGGGGGCTATCACTAGAAAGTGGAAGACTTGCCCACCTTCCCGGGGGACCGGGAAAAGGACCTGATTTTCGGGAGGCTCCTAGCCAGTCCGGGAGGGTAGGCAAGCCTGTCTTAAGGGGCATACACATAGAGATGCATGCTAAGCAATTTTGATAAGCTATTTAGGGTAGGTCAGAGGTTCCCAAACGCGGTCCTCAAGGCACCCCAATGGTCCAGGTTTTAGGTATATCCATGGCTCAGCACAGATAGTTACATAAGACTGACTGAGTTACTAATTAATTCACCTGTGGCTAAGCATGGATATACTTAATACCTGGACTGTTGGGGTGCCTTGAGGACCGTGATTGGGAACCTCTGGGGTAGGTGATTTCCTGGTGTCCAGATCTCCCATGAGGAGCACATACACATGCAGTGATTTGTGCTGAGCGATTTTGCTTAAGCAAAAAATAAAAGGCTGGGTAGTGGTTCAGAATGAGAGATTGCGATCACTATCTCTCATTCTGTACACACAGAGAGATTTGCAGTCACCTGCTAAGCAGTTTGACTGCATGTACCGACTTATTTAGCAGGAGATAATTAATCAATCGGGGCATACACACGGAGTCAGATTGCTTAGAAATATCAGATTATTACCTGGTAATATGTTTTCCTCTACTCCACCATGGCAGCCATTACTATGGGTTCCTCCCTTCTGGGTAGTCCTTCGGAAAAGAAAAAAAGACACCAGCCCCTATAAGAAGGCTCCACCTCCCTGCTCCGGTGTCTTGCATTCTCCAGCTTTAATACATAAACAGAAATAATTATTCCACATAACACAATACACAACAATTCGTAAGGGATGGGAATATATGCTGCCATGGTGGAGTAGAGGAAAACATATTACCAGGTAATAATCTGATATTTCCTCTACCTTCCCCCATGGCAGCCATTACTATGGGTCATACCCCAAGCAGTTATTATTTTCGGGAGGGCATACTCACAACCAGCACCGAATTGTTGCCTCCTCGAAATCATAATAATCATAAATCATAGTTTCAGAACAACTTCTTCAAACTTTCATAGAGCTGCGCTAAGAACTTTCCTCCCGAACTTAGCGTCTGCTGAAGACATTACATCCAGTCTGTAATGTTTTGTAAATGTATGTATCGACGACCATCCTGCCGCCTTACATAATTCTTCCACTGAAGCGGATCCTTTCTCCGCCCAGGAAGCGGCCATTGCTCTTGTAGAGTGTGCCTTCAAGCTCACAGGTGGCTCTCTCTGCCTCACTTGATACGCTTTGAGGATACAGTCCTTAATCCACCGCGCCAATGTCGCCTTTGAGGCCATTTGACCCTTTCTAGCACCAGTTGTTAGAACAAACAGATTCTTGACTGTTCGAACTTCTTTTGTTCTCTGAACATAAACTTTTAGCGCTCTCACAATATCCAAGTTATGCAAACGCTTCTCCTTTTCGTTTGTAGGATTCATACAAAAAGAGGGCAAAACAATCTCTTGATTTATGTGAAACTCTGTCACAACTTTTGGTAGGAATTGTGGATTAGTTCTTAGAACTACCCTATTCTCAAAAAAATTTAGAAAAGGCTCTTCTGCCCACAACGCTTGCAATTCTGCAATTCTTCTTGCAGACGTAATTGCCACCAAAAATAAAACTTTCCAGGAAAGAAATAATGAAATTTCGTGTAAGGGCTCAAACGGAGGTTCCATAAGCACCCCAAGCACCAAATTCAAGTCCCAAGGTGCCATGGGAGATCTAAATTTAGGTTTCAGTCTTCTTACTGCCTGAATAAACCTTCGGACATACCTGTCCCCTGCCAAGTCCCAGTCCAACATTGCCGACAGGGCTGAGACTTGTACCTTCAAAGTACTTAAGGACAGTCCCATCTGCAGTCCTACTTGCAGAAAACTTAGTACTGATGTAACTTCCCTCGGCGACTGCATCTTCTCCTTACACCTGGATACGTATTTTTTCCACACTTTGTAATACGCTGCAGAAGTGGATCCCTTCCTAGCCTTGAGCAGGGTTTGGACCACTTCCCCTTCAAAACCCTTTTCAGTCAATGACCTGGTTTCAACCGCCAGGCCGTCAACTTCCAGGTCAAAGGTTGCGGCTGACATATTTGCCCCTGAACTAGAAGATCGGGTCTTGACGGAAGCGTCCACGGTTCTTCCACCGCCATCTGGCGTACTGAAGCAAACCACGCCCTCCGTGGCCAATAAGGTAGTACCGCTATTACCTCTGCTTTCTCCCTCTGAATTTTCCTCAACAATCTCGGAATTACCGGAATCGGTGGGAAAACATAGGCGCGCCTCATCCACCAGGTGGCCGTCAGCGCGTCCCATTGCTCTGCTTGCGGATCCTTGAATCAGAAAAGTACACTGGTACCTTGTTCTCTGCTGAGGCCATGAGGTCCACTTGAGGTAGACCCCATCTCCTCACTAACATGGTGAAAACTTCGTCGTTGAGCGACCATTCTCCTGGTAGACAGGTCTTCCTGCTTAATTCGTCTGCCCTGTAGTTCTCTTTCCCTGCCAGAAAGACCGATGTTATGTTTAGAACAGAAGTCTCTGCCCAGGCCAACAACCTGTCTGCCACTTCCATCATACTGCGACTTCTTGTTCCACCTTGGCGATTTATATAGGCCACTACAGCCCGATTGTCTGATCTGATGATGAGCTCTTTGCCCTGAATCTGACTCTGGAACTGACGACACGCTCTGACCACTGCCTCCATTTCTCTCACATTGGAGTGTGCTTTTCCCCAGGATGGGGACCATCTTCCTTGTGCAATCCCTGGACCACAAGTTGCTCCCCAGCCTATTTGACTGGCATCCGTAGTCACGACTACTTGCTCCATGGGGGCGAACGACCTTCCCTGTCTTAGCCGATCGTCGTCTGACCACCAGGCCAAATCTAATTTTGCCGCCTTTGTCAACACTATTCTTTGCATCAGATTTTTGCTGTCCTTGTTCCATTGTATGAGAAAGCAGGCCTGTATTTTCCTCATATGAAATCTGGACCATTGCACTGTCTCTAATGCGGCCGCCATGAGACCCAGCACCTTCATACAGTCCTGTGACCTCACCGTTGATCTTATCCTCATCATATTGGCTTGTTGTATCAACTTCAACCTCCTGTCGGCGGTTAATGCCACCTTCATTTGGGCGGAGTCTATTATCACTCCCAAGTATTGTATTTTCTGAGTTGGCTCTAAATGACTTTTCTTTCGATTTATAAGCCACCCATGTTGCTCCAAACATTGAATCACTCTTTCTGTGTGACGTAGCACAACGTCCCTGGAGCTTGCCACTATAAGTATGTCGTCTAGGTAAGGCCATAGCTTTATGCCTTCTTGCCTCAGTCTTGCCACTAGTACTATCAGTACCTTTGAGAATGTGCGTGGGGAAGTTGCCAACCCGAATGGGAGGGCCGTGAATTGATAGCTCACACCTAGAATCTTGAAACGTAGAAATTTTCGATGTCCCTCGAATATTGGCACATGAAGGTACGCATCTTTGAGATCTATTGAAGTCATAAAATCTCCTGGACCTATCTCTGGAAGTATGGACTTGATTGATTCCATCTTGAATGGCCTGATGCGCACCTTTTTGTTGAGGGTCTGAGATCCAGAATGGTACGAAAACCTCCGGATGCTTTTTTTATAACAAAAAAACGAGAGTACCACCCTAGAGGCTCTTGTCCTCTTGGTACTACAGTGACCACGCCTTGGGCCATCATCTCTTCCAAACTCAAAAACAAAGCTTCCCTTTCCTCCTTGTCCCTGGGAATAGGGGATTCTACTACCAGATTTCCTGGCCACGTTTTGAACTCTATCTTGTATCCTGACTGGATGATTTCCAAGACCCACCTGTCTGTGGTGGACCTTTGCCAGACCTGATGAAACTTTAACAGTCTGGCACCTACCCTTTGAGGGTCGGCGTCATTGCTGTTCCTTCTTGGAAGGGAATCTATTTTCTCTGCCCCTTTGGGCCCGAAAATTTGCCCTGGATATCCAGGATCCCCTTCTATAGGCCCTGCCAGGCCTATAACTCCTGGCTTCCCTATAATCCTGTGGCTGGTATCTGTTGAACCTACTAGGCACATTCTTCTTGGCAGTTTTGTCCTGGGGCAACCAAACCGACTTGCCCCCAGATATCTTTGTCACCAGATCATCCAGCTGCTTTCCGAACAGGTAATCACCCTGGAACGGAAGAGACATTAACTTGTTCTTTGACTGAACGTCTGCAGCCCATGGCTTCAGCCACAAGGCCCTTCTGATAGCTGCTGTAGTGGCCCCTGCCCTTGCAGCCAGGCGCACTGAGTCCAAAGAGGCCTCACACAAGAACTGTACTGCCAGTTGTATGTCCTGAATCATTTTGATTAACTCAGACCTCTTTATGCCATCCAATATATCAGCCTCAAGCTGCTGACACCAGCCTCTGAGAACTCTGGAGGTCACCGCCATTGCTGCAGCAGGCTTTAATGCCGCCCCTGCTACCAAGTGTTGCCTTTTAAGGCCCAATTCGATCCTCCTTTCCATGGGATCCTTAAAAATGTTTGCGTCCTCTAGTGGAAGCGTAGTCTTCCTGGATATCCTAGAGACCGCTGCATCCACCCTAGGGGCCTCATCCCAGGATGAAACTTGCTCCCTCTCAAATGGATACATTTTTGCAATCCTACTTGGTATAGCAATCCTTTTATCTGGGTGTTTCCACTCATCAGCAATCACCCCTTTTAAAGTCTGTGATAATGGAAAAACTTTACTCTTTTTCCTTTTATCTTTAAACAGCAATTCTTGCAAATTAAGATCTTCTGCTGGATCCTCTATGTTCAAAGACTTGTGAATCAGTCCCAATAAGTTATTAATCATGTCTGTACTGAAGTCAGACTCAGACTTATCCTGTAATTGATCCTCATCATCAATGTCAGGATCTTGATCCAGCACATGCACACTGCCAGCTGCTTCCACTGATTCATCTGAATCACTTAATACAGCATGTTTCCTTTTAGATCTCATTTTGGAAAAATCCTCCTTAGTCATAAAGGTATCTGACAGTGATTTTCTCAGCATATCTACCAGACTGTTCATCTGAACCATAGGTATTTGCAGCGGGGTCTTACAAGCCTCACACAGGCTGCCCACATGCCTCTCAGGCAAAGATTTGTCACAAGAACTGCATTTAGCTTTGTGTGATCTCTTCTGCTTAGCTTCCTTTTCTCTGCTGGTCTCAGACCTACCAACAAAGAATATCACCTAAGTAACAAACACAGTGGTGCCACAACAAAAAATAAAAATAAAAAACTAATGACCACCACCATTAAAAAATTATTCCTCTCTTAGGGCTTACCCTGACTTCCTAACAGCCTGCCGGTTTTCCTCCTCCATAATCTCAAGGTGGTGCGCTGAATAGAAGCATATACAACTTTAGCTTATGCAAAAAAACACTGCTCATTCAGTAAGAGAGTACTGCATCCACAATCACCTCTTCAATCCAGCAGGGAAAGAGTTACCGCCTCAGTACTACTCCAACACACCTGCTTCCAAGCAGACAATCCTTTCCACAGAATTCTGACAAAAGCAAAATACAAGGTGCTTACTTCTCTCTCTCTCCCCGCAAGCATTGGTGATGCAGTGGACAACAAAAAATATCAGACTCTCTCACCCGTCCAACCGCGCAGCAGTGTCCACGCGACCCGGCGTCTTCCGGCTTCTTCCTCCAGCCGGCTACTTGTTATGCACGCGTCATCTCCCGCGTCGCGCACCACCTGACACCCGCCTGTTCTCTACGGAGATTAACACAGGCCAGGAGTTACACTGCAAACGCTATCCCGCGCTGCTTGATAGTGCACTCCTGAGGATGCCGCCGACTCAGCTTACCCCTTTCTGGGTTTGCATGCGGCACAAACTCTGGGACCGGACCCCACCAGCTGCAGCAAAGTCCTCACACCTGAGCAGCGGTATCCAGGCAGCACTTCACAGGGTAAGCCCTTCCAACTACCCGGAAAAGAAAAAAAGACACCGGAGCAGGGAGGTGGAGCCTTCTTATAGGGGCTGGTGTCTTTTTTTCTTTTCCGAAGGACTACCCAGAAGGGAGGAACCCATAGTAATGGCTGCCATGGGGGAAGGTAGAGGAAAAGAGGTTATGGATTTCAGGTTAGAAATTATTCCGATATCTTTACATTACCAGAGTGTCGCCTATTGTAACACACACTATATATTTCACAGTCAGGCAGCATTCATATTATCAAAGTTTAAAAAAAACTTTAGTTGTGTGTAACCTTTTGATTTCCTTGACGATTGGGTTAGCCCCAAAACATAACTGTTAAAAGGAAGTTTTTCAGTTCGCTACCAGGCCCGAATATAGTTTGCATATATTGGGTGAAACCCCTTGGAGGGCACTCAGCAATTACTTTAGATTACACTAGCCATGGTACCCGGTGTTGCTTGGGTTTGGTTGTGCCCCCCCTCCTGGTGAAAAGTTCTGCCTTGCACACAACTTGACATGTGACAAGAGGTTCTGATCACTCCAATAGGCATCGTAGACCCAATTGTGGTGCGGGGTGCAGTGCCCCTGGACTTGTTGGGCTGGGGGGCTTCAGTGCTGGACCTTACATTCTATTAACACTTTTCCCTCACTAAAACAAATATAAATATATATAAATATAAATATATATATATAATTTTGTGGGGGGGATCCGGCTCTCCCTGTATCAACGTTGTTGCGCCGGGTGCCAGCTCCAATAGTAGAAATAAAGGACAAGGGGGGGGAAAACAGCACTCCAGGCGTCTTGGTAATAAAACACGCTTTCAGGCCATCCTTACGGTCCGTAAGGATGGCCTGAAAGCGTGTTTTATTACCAAGACGCCTGGAGTGCTGTTTTCCCCCCCTTGTCATATATATATATATATATATATATATATATATATATATATATATATATATATATATATATATATATATATATATATATATATATATATATATATATATATATATATATATATATATATATATATATATATATATATATATATATATATATATATATGCTTCGGCTTCCTATCACTAATTTCTAGCTTATGACAGTTTTTGGGGTGCCGCACCCTGCACCTAGATATAGCGCTAGGGACCCCCAATATACAGAGAAGCCTTGACGTGGCTTGGGGGCATATCATACACCTGCACAGGTATATGTAACCAATATCTCTGAATTCTATTATCATGTAGTGTTCAAGATTGGTTACTAATACTATTCAGTGTGCTGGGGGAACCAATGTCTTGCTTTTCTTACTCAGTATTAACCCCTCCCTTGCATGCACCTGAATGGTAATACTGAACTAATTTGAGCATCTACCACTATCTGTATGTACACTCCAATAGGCATCCCAGATGACTTGACATCCCTCTGAAGTTCTCATCCAAATCCATCCTGTATAAGTCACTGAACATGCACCCCAGGCCCATGGTGTACCCAGCATACACCTCTCTGGTCGGCTCCCAGATCTGAACACTTCTTAAACCCCATGTCCTCTATGTTATGCAACTTTGCCAAATCTTTCTTCCTTGACCCAATGTGTATTGGCTGGACCCCCACAGGGTCAGGATTGGGATTAATAGTGACCATAAAACTAATCTGGACTCAATTAATCCACCTTGCGTTGGTTTCTTCTAAATCTGTCCAAGTGTTAAAATGCATGCCGGACAAACCAATAACAGACAAAAATGTTACATATATATACATACACACACACACACACACACACACACACACCTCTATACCTGGGTTAAGTATCTTAACTGATCCCGGAAGTATTTTCACTGGAACCAATCCCCTTATGCAGCCGAATCCTAACCTGGATTCCTAAACTTACTACCTAATTTTAGAACCAAATCTCCCCCACCCCCCAAAAACTGTAAATTAAATAAAAACAAACAAAAAGCTGACCTGGAACAAACTGGTGAATATTTATCTTATTTCCACTGCCAATTGGTTATAGGTCAACCCCACTTCAGATTACCCCCTGCCCACACACAGGAGATTAGGAAGTCATGACGCCAATTGCTGGTTTTTGTGAAAGCAGCAGCTACAATTTACCGGAAACATTTAATTCTTAAACAGTTCATTGAATGAATGACGATACCAAGAGAAGATTAAAAGCAGAATTTTATTGTTATCGTTAAGAGCAAAAGTACTGTAGTCGTGCACAACAAAAAAATAAACTAAACAAGAAAACTTTATTTTTCAGAAAAAAAAATAAAAAACAAAAACACAGGATTTGGTTAACTGGAAGCAAACCAATTGGAATGGCCTTTGGTAGGTGAACCAGCTCACAACCCAATGAAGCATCTCAGACCCAATCTCAGGACAACAGTTAAAAACACTTAGACACAGGGACAAGTCAAGGCCCCACTTCTTGGGAACAGACTTATTGAAATTGGATCAACAGGACCGGTACAGGTTTAGAGCGAGCAGAGGTTAACAGGTAGTGGTTGGTTTTTAAAGAAAAATAGTTTCAGGTCTATGCGTCGGAACCTTTTGGTTGGCCTTTAGCCTTTTCAATCCTATTTTTTGCAATTTAGGACGCGGTTCTCAAGTTGTAGAAAGGAAAATCAGAGAACTTTAATTTTTTAGAGTCTACTGAAAGGAATCTTCTGGATGCTCCATTAGGTCTCCTGTTTCCCATGTAACACCTATTGCCACCTAAGAGATCCCTTACAACAGTTTATGGTAAGAACAAACAAATGTAAACAAAGAGAGGGGGGCAGGGCAGCAAACAGGAGCATGTGGTATATAAAGCAGCCCTTTGAGGGCAGGGGATGGACCTAGACCAACTTGATATCAGCAGCCGTCTCCAAGACAAATATGGAATTAAAAAGTGCCACGTTCACAACAGAGCCGCTTTATCCAGCACGCCTGGCCATCCCGCTTTCCCCGAAATACAACCTAATGCACCCGTTCACACTTTGCCCCTTCAGTGCCACGGGGGCTTAATATGGCCATTGCATAAACTTGAACCAGCTAAGCAAGACCCCCAAAACCAGAGCTGACCTCTGACCCCCTCAGTCACATAGGGAGAGGTTGGGCGTAGGGTAGCTGTACATTAGACACGCACACAGAAGGTAAGGGGGTTCTGGAACCAGGACAAAAGGGAAAACAGTGGGTGACTGATTAGGGCACAGACACATGGTAAGGACTGCCTGGAATGTGCTCATCTCCCCACTTGACAACCAGGATGTAGTCTCCCTTGTCCTTCAGGAGGTACGTAACGTTGTACAAACGGTTTCCAAGATGCTTCACCACAATCTCTTCGCATGGGGTCTTTGGTCCATGAACCCCAACAAGCAGCATATTGTTACCTGATTGAACAAATATGAATATATCAATAGATTGACATGGACCAAACTTAGTTAAAAACCCTAAAGCCCTTTGCTATACACAGTAGCCATTCATTTAGGCACTGTTGCACTAGATGGGACTATGGACCATCACAAGTATTAGAAGATATATGTATATAGATATAGATATAGATATACACACACACACACACACACACACACACACACAGTAGATAGATATATAGATATAGATCTCTTACATTTATGCCCACTATTTACACTTTGACTTTTAAAAGCATTTCATTAGACAATGAGGGAACTCACCAGCTTTGCTGCAGTCTACCGTGAAGGAGTTCTTCTGACCAACGAAGGCTTTGTTCAGCCCCAGCCCTTTGGCGACTACTTTGCTTGCGTCAGACGATACCCTAGGAAGGGCTCCTTGTTGCGTGAAAGCTGCTGATTTTGTGACTGAGTCAACAAAGACTGAAGAGGACTCATGGAGACTGTGGCTCGTCACCAGACGGGGCCCTAAGGAGACAATTGGTAAAAGTTACTATTGCAAGACCAAGCGTGGAGAGGAAGGCCTCACATTTCTTAGAACGGTACTCACCAGTAACCTTGGCTTTGAAGGGACTTCCAACAATATGATAAGGTCCCCCATATTTTATAGAGATCAGGTAGCTTCCAGGTGCCATTGGGGTATATGTGACTTTGTAGCCCTCTGCACACTCTTGGCAATCCATCTTAACCTTTGAAGGTCCATCGATGGTGACCGTCAGAGCGCCAGCACCGGCATTTGTGGTATTTACGATGAACTCGGCCGCATTTCCTGGGAAAGGATGAACGATGTTATAGCAACAAGTACAATCAGCACAGTATGGCTTGCGTACCAAATCTGCAGGAGTGAAATGCCAACTCTACATTACAGGATGAAGATTTTTCCAGTTAGAACGGATTGACAACCAAACTTACTAAACAGGACTTACCAGTCGTGCCACCTTCTAACCCTGCCCCATATGCAGACACCATTCCTGGATCTCCAGCCTGCCCTGGTTCCCCCACACGAACTTTAAAGGGACTACCAGGGATGTGTGATCCATTGAACTTCACATCAACTAGATACAAGCCATTCTCTCTGGGAATGAAGCGCACAGCATATTTATCTGAGGACAAAGAGACAGTTCTACATAAGAACACGAATAGTAAATAAATTAAGTGGCAAGTAAACATTAGTCAAGGTTCTAAAGGATGAAGCCAAGCTAAACAATCTGCTACCAGAAGTAGAGGTGGGTGTCCTTACAGGCCTGGAGTCATTATCAGAGATGTTGCTTTAGTTTTAGCCAGTACTACAGATACCCAACAAGCATAGTGCGGTGATATGCTTCCACACTGCTGCCATCTGCACACAACTTCTCCATAGAAGGTGGTCACATTGATGTGCTATATATGAAACGCAAGCATCCTATCACAGACTTTGGTGCATGGTTACCAGAAAGCTACAGGAGTAGGACTGTTAGGGCCATTTCATTATATTACACAAGAGAAAATTGTAGTTCCAAGGTAGTTACAAGAACGCAAGTCATATTTTTACAGCTATTGAGAGTTCCTACTATGCTCAGAAAGGCTGATAAATATATTTCGAAGATCACTTTAAATACAGACTAGCTAAAATAATTACACACATCACATGTTACAAGCAGCAAAAACACTTTGCACATGTACTTTTAATGGTGGAAGAGTACATAGCAAGTGACCTGGTCTCTACTAGCAAGTAAAATAACACCCCCCCCCCCCCCCCCCCCATGCAGCCAACATTCTCACCTTCATCAATCTCCGAAACATAACATTCCTCCAATGCCCCGGAGGGGCTGTGGACCTTGGCATCCAGAACTCCTTTGGCACCATTAAGGCTTACTGCAAAAGAGGCTGGCTGATTGACCTTTAACCCTGACTCCTAAAAGCACAGTGAATGGTTTAGAAAAAAAAGAAAGTGATACAAACATCAAATAATGAACGTTCATTGCCCTCAGGCTCCATACGTACCTGCCCCAGCCTGGTTTAATGAGGGAGAGGACTGTCTTGAAGGAGAGGCTGGTAGTGGCAATATTGTGTGTGAAGGAAGCCATAGCAGGAGACGGCTTTATGGATCGATGGTTCAAGGATTCCATAAGATTGTTAAATGAAATAGCTTGTACTATGTCAGTTCCTCAGTTACTACAGTAAAGACTGTTTTCTAATCTTACACGAAGCAGATATTCAAACCAGTTCAATCTGATCAGATTGTTCCAAACGTGGGGGCGACTTATTTCCCTTACTTACCCATAAAAGATCACTTAGTGGCATCAGATGAAGTTCGAAGTACTGCCTAAACATGTCCTCCTATGGCCAGGTAATTGGGCAAGGTATTTAGTCAGTCACTTTTGTACTCTACAGATAGCGTATCATTTATTTTGGTACTGCTTTCCTAGCACGGCGCCCACAATCTAGATTGTATGTGTGGGGCTGATATCTCAAGCATCTCATGCATCTTATGTGTTTATGCGGCATAAGATGCATGAGATGATGCAATCAACGAGATTTTTACATTGGAATCAATGTAAAAAGGCCCCAAAACCCCAATTTTAATTGCTAACCCCCCCTCATGGGTGAAATGGCCCCCCCATTGTTAACGCCACCCCACTATTGATGCCAACCCGAAGTGTGGCGAGCGCAGCGAGCCGGCGTGGGGAGGCGGTACGCGTCCTCCAACCTTTTCATACCCCCACTATCCACATCGGCGTGGATAGTGGGGGTATGAAAAGGTCGGAGGACGCGTACCGCCTCCCCACGCGGGCTCGCTGTGCTCGCCACGCTTCGGGTTGGCGTTGATAGTGCTGGTGGCGTTAACAATGGTTATTGGGGGCTCACGATTTTTTATCTCATGGATGCATAAGATCCATGAGATTAAAAAATCAGGTCCATCGCGTTGATTGTATGCCTTAAGTACCTTAAACTTAAGGCATACAATCAATGAGACGGGCGCCATGCTAGGAAAGCAGTACCTTTATTTTTTATAGTTAAGTGAGCGGAAACGGAAAAACAGCCTGAAGAGAAGCAGAATATGGATTGCCAAGTTTAGAACTTCCATTCACACACAAATAAAGCCAGAACCATGACTCAAATCCTTTTATCCTTTCCCTCTTTAAACGCTGGCAGGTTTTTATTGCACGAGTCCAGGTCCTGTTAGAAGCCTTTAAGAAAGACACGAGAAAAACACATGGAGAGCCTCCTGAGGCAGCTGGGAAATTCATTGTTGGACAAGGGGTAATGAAACGTGAAATGAAAGTTCATCAATAAGGATCAGTTAGAACCATCACCACAAGATGGCAGTAGTTCTTTAGAAATGATTGAGTGAACTTAACTCCAATGGTGGGAGATCATTCTGCTACGTTCATTAGAGATGAGGGCTTATAGAATAGCCAGAGTACATGCAAGACTGGCAAAGCTAGCCCTGAGGTTCACCCTTACTCCCGGGTTCAGGAGAATGGATGAGGCCATTATGGGACTGGGGTGTGATTCTTGACAGCTGCTCAGGAGACAAATTCTCTGCCCAACCATTAAAAGGGCTAAGGTTTTTCCCAGTGCCTCACCTGAAGACTAGAAACAGTAAGTCTGCGAGAGTCGTCTGATGGAGAACCCACGGGAACCACAAAAGGACTGTCTGGTATGTGCTCATCATTGAACTTCACCGAGACTTCGTAATCTCCTACAAGAGAATAGAGGATAGTCAGTAGGGTATTTCTAACATTACAGGTACTTACTGCATATACACCACAACATACATTCTATATACTGTACACTTACCAGGCTCCTGTACAATGTAGGACACCCCACAAGACCCATCTTTCCTATCCTCAAAAGCTATTTCGGCTTTGCTGGGTCCCTCCACCGCAATGGACAGACCTCCTGCCCCGGCCTCTCTTGTCCATATACTGAACTCCGCTACAAGGACAAAGCACAGATTATACTCCGCATTTCAAAGGTACACTAGCATTACAGCAAGCTACACACACTCCGTACCTGGTGTTCCAACCTCTGCTTTTTCCAAGCCCGGTCCGCCAGCCCGCACTTTGTGAGCTCCTCCTTCACCAAGCGGCCCTACGGTGAACTGGAAGGGACTCCCCGGCACATGCTGGCCCTTGTACTTGACACTGACTGTATGAACACCCATCTCTGTAGGGACGAATCTGATGCAATAGGTGTTGTTCTCCCCCTCCATTATTTCGGCATCATGAGTCTTGCCGGACGGACTTGTTACCTGTGCAGTCATATCATGAATGTTGATTTCTGTAAGAGAAAAAACAACTTTATTAAATGGAAACCAGGTATGCAGATCAGGTATTTATGGGCCCTTAACTTCACAGCTCAATACCTAGAACCTAACCATTCACTGCGTGTATGTCCGGTGATAACGTCACAGGTAATACCAGATGGAAACAAAGTAAATTTGCTCTGACACAGAACAGTAAGCACGACTCACAATAAACCAGCAGCTATCGGTAAACAGTCAATGGCAAAATGACCTCCATAACGGAAGTAGGGAGGAGTGGAACGCCGGTTCGCACGGAGGGGAAGCCGAATACCTTTAACTGATGATTAATTTAACTATTACTATTGTACTCCAGCATGGAGTCGTTTATGTTTAAAGCTCCACGTAATTAAGTTTCAGAACTCTTTAAGAGTAAAGTCAAGCAGACAATGTAACTAAAGGCATCCGATCAAGCAGGTACAAGCAGCAACCGCAATCTTCCACTGTATCATAGAAGGTCTGAGATGTGCGGTACAGAAGTGCGCCCGACTGGAAAGGAATTTACATGGTTCTATGCCTGAATGACCACGGCCACTTTAACTTGTGCTTGCATGCAACACTCCTGGTACAAACACTGAAGCCGCCTGACCGTGGAAGAAGCGAGGCTTGCTCACCAGGTATTTTCAAGCTTAGGTCACACTGGCTGCCAATGTTTGCGACAGATGGCGCTGTTCTCCTGCGGGTGATGCTCTCCTTCATTCTGCCTTCACCCGTCACCTTCACCGAGAAGGGACTGCCTGTACAACAGAATTCATGTTAAACATCAGTGTCAGTCCTTACAGCTAGAATCTGCAAATAACCCAGAACTTTATACTTCTGGTACTGGAAAATATTGTTCTCTAGTAATGTAAGGCTGTTACACACTACATCATAGCATTAAAAAGCAATCTATACATACCTGGTACGTGCTGGTCAGCAAACTTTATGTTTATGATGTAGTTGCCAGGTTCTGTAGGGCAGTACGTCACTCTGCATGTTCCATCTTCTAGGTCTTCAGTGTTAATATCTACCTTGCTGGGACCCTCAATGGACAGACTGAGACCACCGTATCCTGCAGTAAAACATTTAGTCCCCCCTTTCAGTGATATTATACATGTACTACAGAAACCATTTCCTATAACCCAATGTGTTCCTGTGTGCCCCCCTCCTTACCCCGCTGCGCATGATTCTAGCCTCCTCTTAATTCTTGTCCTCCAAAGCATGGTTCCCGAGCCCCCATCCCCCCTTGCCCCGCATGGTTCCTTAACCCCCCATTCCTCTGGCCCTGTTGCATTATGCAAATTTGGTAAAGATACTTTTATATCAGTATCCAAGTTCTCTACATAAACTAGATTTCCACCCACAGCCATTGAACATTTCCAGCTCGGCTTAATCTACACTGGTTGTTGCAATGCATCGTTATACCTCTAGAGGGCATAATGGCTTAAGCCTAAGCCAGGGGTGTCAAACGCAAGGCCCGCGGGCCAAATCCGGCCCGCCAGACCTCTTCATGTGGCCCGCGCAGCCGCCACCAGCCTTCACCTTTTATTCTCGATTTTTTTTTTTTTAAACAAGAAAGCCGCCTCTTCAGCGCATGCGCGGCAGCCTACAAGCCAGAGAACGTCTGCCCTCTAGCACAGTGCCGCCGGTCGCCAACCCCTCCTACGCTCCCACCTGCTGTATAGGAGCCAGAGAGAGGAAAGAGCAGGTCCGTCTTGGTGAATGGTGCTGCTGCTGCTGTGCGCTCCAGGTCACTTACTGCTGAGTGTGCACTGCACAGTGACCGGGAGCACGCTGCCCCCCACTCCTGGATAGATAGTGCGCTATGGAGCGCTACTCACAGGAGGGAGGGGGAAATGCGCCTGTGTGAGAGCGCGGCTGTGTCCTTGGTGGTGGAGCAGCTCAGACTGGAGTGGACGCATCAGAGTGGGTAAGTGTCAAACTCTCTGCCTATGTGTGTGTGTGTGCACATTGCAGCCCATCATTAATTGCTGTGTACCATGATAATAAGCAGGACATATGCCATAAGACTGAGTGCTGCCCCCCAGTGCAGGCAGCGTGTGCCCTAATGCACTGCAGTTCACAGCAATAGCAGGAGGGAAGTGCTACTGCTGAGTATACAATAATTTAATGCAGTCACAGTAATTTATGATAATAAAGAGTGGACACATAGTCCTACAGATACAACCGGCCCTTTGAGGGTGACCAAACTGCTGATGCGGCCCCCGATGAATTAGACACCCCTGGCCTAAGCAAAGCAATTCAGCAAGTTCACCACCACATTTCATATTTTACTCACCAGCTTCTCTAGTGTCAATGACAAACTGAGATGGCTCAAATGTTCGCCCTTCTGTCAGACCTTGGCCGGAGACCACCACTCGACTGGCATCTCCGATTTCAGACTGACTGATCATGACGGTGATGGGACTGTTGGGAATATGGAGGCCGTTCTTCTTGATGCTGACTATATGCTCTCCAGTCTCCTTGGGCACAAACGAGATTCCTGCCGAGAAGCAGATCAAGGTGGTGAACAAATCCATAACCACTAGATGGGTCTTCACTTTACCCAGATAAATTCCTCACCAACATGTCCATTGCGGAGCCTCTTCAGCAGACACGGCTCTTCTCTTCCAGAAGGAGAGGTCACGGTGGCTGTCAACAGGCTCAGGTCAGACTCTGTAATGTTCAGAGGAATATCTGCCGCAGATCCGACCTTCAGCTGGGACATACGCATGGTATCATCACCTACAGAGAAAGGTTTTGGAGACCGTAAGATATTTTGTGGCGGTGAAGATCAGGAACATAATTTGCCACATTCTCTAGGAGGTTCCCTAGTTGTATTTAGGTCATTATAGAAGCACCTGTGATTTTGGCAACAAAAGGACTGCCAGGGATGTGCTTGTTGTTGTACTTGACAAGGATGTTGTAATCCCCAGGAAGGACAGGGAGATAGGACACCGTACATGTTCCATCCTGGTTATCTGTACAGCTGATCTCTGCTTTGGAAGGACCCTCGATGGCCAGTGACAATCCACCTGAGGTGACAAACACATCTGTTAAGCCACACCAATGGCAAATTGACAGCACCCGTTTAATCGGTAAGCACCTCACCTTCACCGGCATCTTTTGTGTTCACGGTAAACACTGCTGGTTTATTCACCATGCCATGAATTAATCCTGGGCCATAGGCAGTAACATGGCCGCTGTTCACATAATCCACATAGAACTGCAGAGGGCTCCCTGGAACACAAACAAAGCTTGCCGTGAGCTGGATAGAATTCATCCTGTACAACCAGGTACCCCCTTCCTTATCAGAGCACTGCTTTGTGTTACCCATGATGACCCTGTCCTCACTGCAAGTCATTTGGAGGCAACATATTTCCTTCCCTGGATGTTGGATAGACAGCTCAACCAACAGTTCCATTATGTTCACTGCCTCTGATTAAACAACCAATCTGATTGGTCAAAAAACAGTTGAGCGACTTACTTGAGCGGCACATACATCAGCTTCAAATGTGGAGGCCATCAGGTGGCAAAGCTGCTTTTTAGCCCACATTTACCTCATGCTGGTTTCTCAATAGCTACTTGAGACTGCAATTGTACAGAGTCAATATAAATGTATGATCTGTGCATGATCTAACCATGCCAACCCCCACCACCACTGTCAGACACGCCCATCTATACTATTCATTAGTTTATTTACCTTGGACTTCACTGCAGCTTACAACTAATAATTACCTTCTTACCAATGTGAAACCTCTTTTGTACTTATTACTCAACCCAGCCATGGTTTCCCAACCGATTAATCGATCCAAACCTTGAGGGACGAGTCTGAGCTGACTTACCTGGAATGTGAATGCCGTCATACTTGATATCCATCTCGTGGAGGCCAGCTTCGGTCGGAGCAAACCGAACAGTGACGGTGCCATCTTTGTTGTCTGTGATATCAGGCTTGGCCACTTTCCCAGAAGGCATGCGGACCTCTCCTGCATAGAAACAGTTTTTGAGCTTTACAAAGGTAAAATTACCTGGTCGGAGTGAATTCTATAATTTATTCTATATTATACCTGTGATCTCTCCTTTTTTAATAGTGAATGGAATAACCAAGTCGAAAGGCCTCAATCCTGCGACATCCAGTCCGTTCACTCCCATTACAGGACGATCTGTAGCCTTTAGGAGACAGAGTTAATGAGTAGACCGTCCTCACACGGGCAACATGAAGGGAAAAGGGTGAAGAGGACTGGGACTAATGGGAGACAAATCCGTACTCCAATGCAGGTTCACAGCTAGAAGCTCTCCAAGCCAATTAGGATCATTACCATACATTCAAAGCGCTGCTATACTATTAGGATGACGTGTAGGAGCTCCCAGATAGCTTGCCTTAATAGCAGTATTCCCCTAGTAATCCTCAGGCAGCAGGACCGTGAAGACTTCATGTCCATGACCCACAATGCTCGGCTTCACTAACAAACAGCCACCGGCAGTATGGTAAGTGATATGTATGGTAAGATCATATTATGAACCAGCAGTGGAGTTAAGGATTAGAAATTGATGAAACACATTGTATGGAACAAAGTCTTTGCAGTTAGTTTATCCACAAAACATGGCAAACCTGGAAAAAATGAATTCTGCAAGAGACCATTAGACATTTCTGAACACTTGACAAATGGATGAGACGGACAAGCGGAGATTGAGGGTTAAATCCTTCCTGCCAGCCACGCGAGGTGGCCGGCTGGAGATCCGACAGACGAGGAAACTGAAGGGGTAGTGATGAGAATGGGAAGATATGGCAAACATCGGGAATTTATAGAGCAGACAGGTATGAGCCCGGTAACAGCCCTCTCCCTCCCCCTGCACAAATTTAGAGGCCAGCGGAGACTGAGGAAAAGTCCATCTGTGGAACATGAAGCGCAGGGAAGGAACGCTTTTTGGAATTCATTTAGTGTGGAGTCTTGGCAGAAGCAGCGATGTAGGGGTGAGGCATGGGGAACCATTGGCCTTTCAGCTGTTGAACTGCACATCCCAGCATGCTCTGCTACGTTTAGCCATACTAAAACTGATGCAGGGCATGCTGGGATGTATAGTTCACCAACAGCTGGAGGGGCGAAGGATCCCCATCCCTGATTTACACCATGGATGGGGATACCAGCATGTCCAGCTAGGTAAGGGCTGACACCAGCAATATGAAGAGTTCTTAATGTGTTAACACTACTGTTAGCATTGTGAGTGTGATCAGTGTGATGGCACAGGCAAAGAAGCCACACAAACAAGCAGAAGCCGTGTATAAACACATATGGGTCACTGAAGGTCAATATGGCTTAGGTTGACATAAAATAGGTAGACATGGTTGAAAGGTCGACACAGCATTAGGTCGTCGGTTAAAAAGGTAGTCATGAGTTTTTCCTGAGTGTCAACATGACACTTAAAATGTGCCGCTTCTGCTTAAGGCACTATTTTATTCTCCCACAACGCTGTGGTGGCTGGTAGGGCATATTGGCACATTGCCTCAAACACAAAGGAAAACTAATGTCGACCTATCAACCCTGTCAACATTAGTCATGTAGACCTATTTCATGGGTAAACCCAATGCATGTCAACCTAAATACTGTGTCACGTACAAACACCATAGAGAAAGCAGTGTATTCTATTACTTCCCCCACACACCCCTATGTATGTGCTGAGCCCTCAGCCAACTAGACCCCCCCCCCAAGTGCAGTCACATTCATAGAGACTAGGGTTCTTTTGCAATGGGCAAATCTGCCTGTAGATTTAAAAGGGGAAAGTGAAATGGCAAATCCAGGCTTTTAACCATTTACATTATTGCCACTTTAATATCAGCAGAATCACGCCAGTTCCAATTACATCAGGGCCTATTTACTAAAGCATTGAGCAGCAGGCAGCATGTCTCCCTAGTACTGAATTCCAGAATGCCTCCCCCCATGCCATTCGTGCTCCAGGAAGATTTCTCCTCTCCTCATGAATGATACAGTTACTGTGAAAGGCAAGGTACCCAGGGTTGCTGCATGCCCGGGTATGCGTAAGGTGGGGCTAACTGCTGCTGAACCATCTGCTGAGGCATCATTTGCTCGCCGTCCAGAGCCTGCGTTGGGAGGTGTAAGCACATTAGTTACATTGTACAACCTGGAGAATCAATAACTGGTATAAAGATCGAAATCATATTGAAGCCAGACATCCTATGTATTGGGTAGTCACACAATTGCTAAATACTCTTAGTTGTATATTTAATGGTTTTTGCTTGCGGTCACAGCTCGCACCGTTCGTATTCAACTGAGCCCCCTGCACACGCCATTTCCATAGCAACATCGTGTGCGGCTGCTAAAACTAGGCTCACTGCTAAATGCAGCGGGCTCCCTGCATTAGCCACAAGCCTCGCTGTTTGGGGGAATCCTCACCATCATCCGACTGCGAGGGTCCCCCCCATAACATTGAATACGGTGAGTGGCCGGTGCGGGGGTTAAACGGTCAGGGTCACGTTTTCGGGGATCCCCGCCGTTTATTCCCCTTGCCGGCCTCATTGAATACAGCCCTTAGTATGTGGCAAAATGGAGATTAAATATAATCTGAAACCAAACTTAACCCTTTGAATGCCAACATCTGTGAGATGTTTCAAATATCCATTAAACATGCCAGTGTTGCTCACATTTACTATATTAATTCAAATAAAAAAAAAAGTACAAAAAAAAAAAAGTACAAAAAAAAAAAAAAGATCCTTTATAACAGGGATGGGGAACCTTCGGCCCTCCAGCTGTTGTTAAACTACACATCCCAGCATGCCCTGCAACCGTTTTTGTATGGCCAAATAGCAAAACTGTAGCAGGGCATGCTGGGATGTGCAGTTCAACAACAGCTGGAGGGCCAAAGGTTCCCCATCCCTGCTTTATAAGGTAACATTAACATTACAGGTCGTTATTGTGAAGAAAAATGTTTGCTTGGCTATCACACCTATTTTGACAAATTTGCTTGGAACTCAAAGGGTTAACAGTGGTTTCCAAAAGCATGACCCTCAAGGTACCCCAACAGTCTAAGGTTTTAAGGATCTCCATGGTTCAGCACAAAAATGAATGGCGGTCTAAAGAATTAATTTATTGATACCCCTAAAACTGTTTGCGCCCTTTAATCCTGAATCGGCCAATCCCTCACATGACTAACGGATCGCGTTTCTTACAATTAAATGCAAATATCAGAAAGCTAATTTACAATACAGAAGGGAGATTTGTTTTGGGCCAATATATGCGCAGTAACGCAGCTTGGTTAATTATGCCCAACGCCCACACAATAGAACATTAACATCGCCAATGGTCTCAGTTTAGGCTTGGCACCAAAATTGTCCACAGGGTAAATTTTATGCAACATTTTATATTAGCATCTGTAGTCCACACTTACCGTAACTTGGAAGGGGCTGTTCGGAATGTGCTCCCCTCCAAACCGCACGCAGATGACATATTTGCCAGGCTGAGGGGCGGTGTAGAAGATATCAAATGTTCCATCTTCATTTTCTACCACATCTACGTCTACTTCTGTGCCATCTGGGGTGCACACTGTACAGGTCACTTTACCCTTCCCGGCTGCCTTGGCATCTACAGTAATCACGGTCTGCTCTCCAATCTGGATAGTGGGTCCAATACCCGCACCTGCGAACATAGAGGAGAAAGGGTGGGGGCAAACAGGAGGGGCCGTAAGGTTGTGCGAAAAAGTAAACAGCGGTAAGACTTGCGTTATGTAACCAACCCCATCCACAGCCAAATTCCCCTGTTCTGACAGACATTCGGGCTTCAGGAAATTTTTACGTGAGGTTAGGATGCACAGGAAAGAATAGTTGAGATTATTATTACTCCATAGACCATAAGCCAGTCTGCAGGAAACCATGACCGTTCCAGCGGCAATTGCCACTGTACATCTACAGGCCAAATCAGTAGAATCATGCTTGGTTCTAAAACTCGGTTACATATGAGGCCTCGTCCATATCTATGAGGGCACAACCATGTATTAATCTGTTTGAGCCTTTTAATATATTTGCCTTATCATTGCCATTGTCCCCATGGAGTGCTTTGTGGTGCAGAGGTAACAAGGTTTTAAATAACTGAGGGGTATATGTATGAAGTGATAAGGGAGGAGAAGTGAGTCAAGGAGAAGTGGCCCATTGCAACCAATCAGCTGCTCTGTATAACTTTATAGTATGCAAATTATGAATGCAATTTCAGTACTGATTGGTTGCCATGGGCCACTTCTCCCTTATCACTGCTTCATACATCTACCCGAGAAAATAGAGTGAGTGGCTCACTGGAGTGTTGGTGGGCAGGGGGATGTAATTGCATACAACTGAAGGGTAGAATCAACCAGTAAGGAACAGTTGGCATTAGATGCCCATTCATAGTAGCTCAGAAAATGAAGGACTGCAGGCCACCTAATTAAGTGACAGCTTTAGCATTACTAGGGCAGACTAAAAGGATATTTCCATGTATTTGTGCCTTAACTGTGAAGCAGTGTAAAAATTTCCTGAAGGACCGATTTCCATAAGAACACAACGGTGCCAGAGAAAAGTGAAGGAGGGTGCAGAGCTAGGTGGAATTAGAGTTGCAGTTAAGAGTCAAAGAAAGTTTTAGAGGAGCCAAACCAAGCCAACATGCAGTAACAAAGCCAGGAGTAGTGCAACAAACCCTACCCTAAACCCATTGCCTATAGTACGGTGTGTGTTAGGGAGTGAGGACTAGTAATTGCCTGGTTGCAGTTAAGTCTCTGCAGAGGAAAAACTGCAATAACTTAGCACGATACCTCAAGTCTTTGGCAACTTGACCAAGCTACTGCTAGGCCCATTGGCTGACAAATTTGTTCTAAGCCATTCTTAGAAGGGGATATGGTTTCCTCAAATGCTTAAGTTGTCTTTGCTACTGGACTGAATATGAAGTCCAAAAAAATATGCCCATTATCCATGTCCTATTTCAGCTACAAAAATGTAAATGGGAAATTCTACTCTAGTGAAGCTTTTGTGTCCATCAAGCCAGACCTGCATTGAACCAGTTGAGAAGGCAGTCCGATACACTGTTGAAAGCCAGGCCACTCCAGTATAGGAGTTTTGGAATGTGTCTATCATAGCTTTCTCTTCTAGTGTATCTGGATATTTGTCCAGTCACACCCCCCAATCATCATCTCCCACAAAGACACTGCAGTGAAAGGAGTCCCGTTTTTAAACCCATTCCAACCAGACCCATCACACCCCATAACAAATCTGTTTAAACTACATAGCACTATGCTAAAACCATTGAGATGCCTGACCACCAACAGCTGCTTATACCACCACCACCACCCACCGGGCATGCTGTTGCAACAGGGAAAGTAGGAAGATAATACAACCCCACAAGGCTAAAGTAGGCTGGACTGGGAAGATGCATATAAATGGCTCCACGACCATCTAAATGATTTAGATGAACTGCCTTAAACCAGTTCAGCCTTGCAGCAGTTACACAGGAGCAACGTCCGATCTTGAAGACCAAGAAAAATACATTTTCCCAGCCCTTAACAGCCCATTCGCTTATCTACATGACAGTTTTGAGTGTTCACAGCTGTTCCACCAGACCCAGACATAGCAACTATACAATTCTGACCTCATTTAGCACAACTGCATGAATTGAAGTTTGGCTCAAGTTAGCAAAGTGCTTAAATCCCTGTTTGACTGTTAATCACCTTATCAGGGTAGAAACATGGCTGCCCATATTGCTCATAGAAGCAGCAATAGCAGTACAGATGCAAATACTGCTCAAGGTTTGCCCTGGGCTTATATAGAAATATTGTCAAATGCCCAAGTAAAGCAGATTTCCCACTTCTGGCACCATATATATGTAGAAACCTCTTTAATAGCCAATTTCAAGTGGCACATATATAGAAAGCATTATATACAGGAATTCCCCTCCAACAGCTGTGAAAACCCAACGACTGCATTTCTACTGACAAACACTTAAACTTGAGAGGGGGGGGGATTCATTCAAGACCAGCAAGCGGCTTACCTAGCCCGTGACCTCCGATTGACACTGAGGTGAAAGGGCAAAGAGCAAGGAAAGGTCATGTGAGACAAGGTGACAAATGTGAGGGTCAAGTGCATAATAAAAACATCAGCAGAGATAAAATTACATCACAACTTGTTATGCCATAAACCGTGTGCAGCGTTGAGAAGTGTGTACGTAAAAAGCAGTGAGGAGAGCAAGTCTTTAAGGCATTCCACGCTCCACCTTGCACTACGGAGTTTTCAAAGTTGTACACAGCGAGAGCTCTAGATGCATCAGAACTATACATTACAGAGGCGTGACGTTGGCTTACTGAACATCGTATGGGGCCTCAGATGCTAGGGTTTGATTATCCAAGTAACCAGGTCCACAGAGTTGGCCAGAGCCACAGTGGTTTATGCTCCACAAGAACAAACGTCCTTCCCTTTTCATCTATGGGGTTTCCTGAGTGTGGAATACCTTACACAGCCAAGCAAGCCAAAGTTCACTCACCGGTCACTGTGCATTTGCTGGCATCGCCTGTTGGCACTGCGCGGATGCGATAAGGAGAATATGGGATCTCGTCGCCTCCATATTTAATGAGAATAGTGTAGCGCCCGGTCATATCAGGCACATAGGACACAGTATAGGTACCATCCTGATTGTCACGAATAGATGCCTTCTTGGGTTTTCCTTCAGGATCCTGGAACACAAGGGGTATTCAGTTAGAGTTGGGCCTAATCAATGGAAGAACTGCAGCCAAAGGGTAAGTAACGGAGTGACCAGTAACTACAAATTTGGTCAACTGCAGGCACGGACTGGATCTTCTGAAACCAAAATGGTTACTAAACTTGCAGTATAATCCAGACCATGAGGAGCCAATTTATTGATTACCCCACAACACTCACTGTGATCTGTACAGCAAGGAGACCTTCACCAGCATCCTTGGCATCAATCGTAAATTCCACGGGCAGACTTGCAGGAACACCAGTAGTATTTAATCCTGGACCACTGGCCTTTACTTTACTGGCATCATGAGTGGGCAAAACCTTAACTTTAAATGGACTGCAGAGGAATAGAGCAAATAGAACATTTAACTTTGCATCAGCTCCATAATCTACCACCATATACATTGCAATAGGGGTTTAGACTCCCCTCTACAGATCTAATTAGACAGTTGTGATTACTAACCTCCGTGGCACCTCCTCATCACCATAGAGTACTGCGATGTTGTATGGTCCCTCCCGACTAGGCACATAATTAACAGTCTGAACGCCATCTCCATTATCCACAATATCCACTGGCTCTACAATACCTATGGAGAGCAGAAGGAACCCTTTCAAGTCAGATTAAGGAAAAGCTTTCCTAAAGCTGGAAAACTGCACACAGTTAATCAGCAAACTTACCCTTCGGCCCTTGCACCTTGACTTGCAATGGAGCAACACCAGCCTTGCTTGTGTCTACGCTGAATGACTGTGGGACATTTGCCCTCACCAGCCCCGGGCTTAATCCTGGACCAGAGCACTTTACTTTAGAACTATCAATAACATCGTTCACTGGAACCTTGAAAGGGCTACCTGCGGAGTCATAAAGCAAGCTTGGTTTGCATGGCATCATGATATTACTAGAGACTGATCAGTTATGTGAGGTCTTACAGAATAGACCAGGGGTGGCCAATTTGGTCCTCTAGGTCTAACAAACGTACATTTTTATCCAGACCACCTGTGAATCCATAGAATGAGTCAGTTAGCAATGACTGTACCACAGGTTTGAAAATGTGACCGTAATGACTACCCATGAGTCAGCTAGGTCATCTGGAAACAGTGAACCTTTTGTAAAATAGAGTACCAGCTTGGCCAGCCCTGCAACAGATCCTTAAGTTTTTCAATTTTGACGTAGACCAATATTACGAGGTCTCACCTGGAACTTGATGTCCACCGTATGTGATGTTTAAGTTGTAAGTGCCAGACTCATATGGTATGTATTCCACAGAGCAGCTGCCATCCTTGTTATCAGTACAGGACATCTTTGCCTCAGATGGGCCTTCAACAGCCAATCCAAGGCCACCAGTGCCTGCTCCCCTGTAGAACCGAAAAGTTTGCGTTAACTGCAGTTGCACCACATTCTCCTATTTTTGTTTACAATATGAGTTAGGTATACCAAAAAAATAGGCTTAAGCCAAAATTATACTGCTTTCAGACTGCAAAATGCAGGGTCACACCAGGACTTGGAAACTGTTCAGTCCCGAAGCAACCCTGCATTTTGCTCTCTGGCCCCTTCAGTGATCTAGCAATATTGACTGTTTGCTGAGGGTGGGTACAGGGACAGCATCAGGGGCGGGCGAGGAGGCAGTGCTTGCTGCTGACGCTGCTCTAAGCACTGCCTCCTTTATCAGTGTGAACAGAAACCGCTAAACCCAATTAACCCGTTCACACTGCACAGCAAACAGTTAAAAACCCTGCTTTTTACTGGTTTGTAAAGCAGAGTTGCTGTCGGTTTGCTAGACCCGGTAAGCCCTTTCAGATTGCATCAATTACCAGGTCGAACTGGCAACAAACTGGCATGAACCCGGTAATTAGGTGCGATCTGAAAGGGGTATTAGAAACATTGCTGATTAACCGCCTTACCTGGTTTCAACAGTGAATTTATTGGGCTTGTTTGTCGTCCCACTCTGGATGCCAGGACCATGAACTCTGACCCTACTTGGGTCACAGCCTTCTGTCACTGGAACCTTGAAAGGACTCTTTGGTGCAGGACTTCCATCATAAGAAACATCTACAGAATGGAGACCTGAGCAGACAGAAGACACCAGTAAATAAGCCATTGACCATTGTGCTGCAACTACATATATCACTATCACAAGCCTGTGGGCTCCAATGCTCTCACCTTCCTCATACGGAGTGTATTCCACTTTGTACGTCCCATCACCATTATCCTGCACGTAGGCATCGGTTAGATTGCCGGAAGGGTTGGATACCCTAGCTTTGACGAATGGACCTCCATTTTTAGTTAGAGCCCGAGCATCCACGTTGAAATCTGTAGTTGCTTCTCTGAAGACACCTATGAAGTACACGTTGTTCAAGCCATTGCAATGCTCATCACAACCAACAATAAAAAGTACCACTCATTACCACACCTTTTCCTTCCACTCCAGGTCCATAGACCTTAACACCAGATGTGTCTACCGCTGGTTTCACCTGCAGCTTGCTAGGGAAGTTAGGAACCATTTGACCTCCATACTTGATGGTAATTGTGTAGATTCCGGGATATAGTGGGATGTAGGTAATAGTGTATGTTCCATCCCCATTGTCCTGGATGTGTACTTCAGCTTGCATGCCAGTGTCAGAAATTATTTCAATTGTTAACTCGGCACTGCCAGCATTGGAGCAGTCCACATTAAACTTGCCAGCTTCTCCAACCTGTGCAGTTTCCAGGCCTGGGCCAGAGCAAGTCACCTTAGATGGGTCGAAGCATGGTTCAATCTTTGCCTTGAAAGGAGAGCCGGGTATATGAGTGTCAGCAAAGAGGATATTTATATTGTAGTCACCCGGGTCTGTAGGCATATAGGACACGGAGCAGGTTCCATCCCCATTGTCCAGACATTCTATCTTGGCTTCACACGGACCTTCCACAGTCAAACCAAGGCCTCCCTGGCCAGCACCTTTAGTATCAATTGTGAATGGGGCAGATGCACCAACATTGCCTCCCTTTAGTCCAGGTCCAAAAGCTTTCACCTATATAACAAGTGGAACGATGACTTAAATTATTCAAATGGACAAATCGTTGGAACAGGAAAGGGCTAAGTTCACAATAACCAATATAAATTTACATACTACAGTGATCTTAACCTTCCCAAAGCCGTACTGCCGAAGCAGTCCTAGCCCATATACCATAAGGAATGGCAGTGTGGAAGATTTGAATACAGATCTTAACCACATCTGTATTATGTGAAGAGAAAAAAAAAAACCACTCAAGTGATCTACAACTTGCCTTCGAAGGATTAGTAGGTGGAACAGCTTCTACAGGGAATGGGCTCCCAGGCACTGGGACTCCATCATAGGTAACCTCCACTTCATAAGGACCTTCCTCACGAGGTATAAATTTAACAGTGCTATTATCAGGACTCAAGCCTGGCTCCACTTTGCAATGTACAGGCTTGTTGGATGGGCCTGTGATTTTAGAAGCCACTTTGCCTTGTCCTCCAGCACCTTTGGATTTCACAGTAAACTCCTGGTCCTTTCCCACTTCCACCTCTAAAGGAGAGGAAAGAACAATACAAAAATTGTGTAAAGCAAACATCTCATCAACTTCAAACATCCATCGATAACACCCTGAATGTTTGAATTGCATAATATTGAAGTTCTTAAGGACCGTACTGGTCAAAAGTCGATTAGGTCTAATATACGTACTGTCACCCAGTCCAGAAACCTTGATCTTGCTGAGGTCCAGAGTGGGCGCAATGCTGACAGGGAATGGGCTCTTGGGTATGTGGTCCCCTCCGTAAGTCACGTTCACACCCAAGTTACCCTACAAGGAACATGTATCAGTGTTGAAGAGAATGCAGCATGGGCTTCTGATTATACACATTCCCAACATTTAACAGCTTACCTGTTGTACTGGTGTATATTTGACGGTGTAAGAGTTGTCAAGGTTATCTATGATGTCCAAGTCCTTCACTGCATCGCCTTTAACCGGCCCAGTGAAGTTCACATCTAGCTTGGCCTTGCCAGCTGCCTTTGTGTTGACTGTGAAGTGAGTGGGTTTTCCAAGTTCCACACCTGTAACACAAAAGTGGTCATGTAAAAGCTTGGTCAAACAAGTCACCAATCTACACAAAACATGATACAAGAGCATCAATAGTCATGCCTAGAACCAGAAGTATCGAGCACTCCAACTTACCACTTTTATTCAGTCCTGGTCCATCAGCCTTCACTTTGCTGGCATCGTGAGATGGATCAACCTTAATGCGGATGGGACTCATGGGAGTGGCCTATAGAGGACAAGGAGTCTATGTAATCATGAAGTACAGACTATAGTATTACAACTGCATGGTCCCCTCTGTATGATAAACTTCCATACTATGGCCCTTCGCCAGCTTATCAGCTGAAAGTCACCCCATGGGCTTTTACAATACTTAATCATTTTAACACAGCACTGTA
The DNA here is from genome assembly GCF_055691185.1 of Crinia signifera. Taxonomy (NCBI): domain Eukaryota; kingdom Metazoa; phylum Chordata; class Amphibia; order Anura; family Myobatrachidae; genus Crinia; species Crinia signifera. Next base: position 39,105,400 of record NC_139225.1, on the reverse strand, counting down.
GTCACCTCGCCAGCAAAGAGAACCATGATGGTGTAACTTCCAGCTCCCGGAGGGGTGTATTTCACAGTAAAGGTGTCATTGTCGTTGCGGATGATGTCGAAGTTTATATCCGCTTCAGCTGGACCTACTACGCCTGGAGCGCATTTAATTCCAATGCTGACATCCCCTGAGGAGAGATTAGAACAGGAAAGACAATCAGTCTTGCCAGATGTCAGTGGATCAATGAAAATGTTAAGTTAAGCTCACAGAACAGGACTTTATTTCAGTTTCAAAATCTGAAACTGAATCCAGAGCCATCCTTCTGCCTGCTCACCTTGTCCGGCTTCTGTACAGTCCACGGTAAAGTATGTAGGTTCATGAGCTTTCAAACCAGTTTTTGCAACACCGGGTCCATAAACTTTCACTTTGTTGGGGTGGCTGCCGGCACCAATACTCATCTAAAACAGATAGATTAAGTTTAGCAAGTCCCACCAACCATTGACACTGATTCACCATGAGTTCACATTGTAATGTGTGGGTGGAGATGGTGGTGTTCAATAAATGTAACCTGAATTTGTCAGAATAGGTTTGAAAATTGGCAGACATTATTCATCATAGTGAACTGCAATGTTTGCCTTATATAGGAAATAAAATGTAGAATATTTTTTTACAACAAATGTGAGCAATGCTGGCATTAAGCAGATATTTTTCACATCTGTAACAGATGTTGGCACTCAAAGGGTTAAGACATTAAGAGTTTGCATTTGAGTAGAGAGAGTGTATGTATGCAATAAGTTGGAGGGACATTAGTTCCCCACCTCTCCAGGACCATGCTAAGCCCTGGGGAAGACCCTTCACTACTAAAATAAAAAGACTCCCAGCATCCCTCAATTTCTGAAAGCGTATGGCTTCCAGATTGTCCTCTCCAGGGATTTGAACCACGAAAGGGTAAAGACCTCTACAAAGTCTTTCAGTGAGCATACTAATACAAGGACGAGGGTGGTAGGCGATGCAGTTTCATGCTTACCCTGAAGGGGCTATTTGGTATATTCACTCCACCCCAAGACACCAATGCTGTGTGTTTCAATGGTTTCTTAGGCAGGTAGCTACAGCTGTATGTTCCATTGCCATTATCCTTGGTGGTGACATCGACTGGGTTTCCTTCGGAATCCTGAAAGAACGTATAGGTTGATGATTTGTTCCAGATTTAGTTAGCCCTCTTCCAAACCAGCCCAAGCACGTACCTGTATGGACACCTTTAGGGGTGCTTTTCCTCCCTGTTTGGCATCAACTGTGAATTCCGCGGGTTTATTAATGGCCAATCCTGACTTCTCCAGCCCTGGGCCATAGGCCTTCACCTTTAGCAAAGGAAACAAACACAAAAAAAATGTCATCCAAACATTTAGCAATTCCAACTTAACACATCATCTGATCATCCATTAATGTGCAAAGGACCAGGGAACTCCAGCCATAGACCTGCAAAGGCTAAGAGATATGCAACAGTCTAAAGGAGATTTCAATTTTAGGAGAAACTGGAGTAATATTTCTACTTTTATTACATGGACTCTACTGCACCAATACAGGGAACACTTACTTTCTCTGGATAGAAGTCTTTAGGGGCAGGTCTGATTTCAGCCATGAAAGGGCTCAGTTTAATATCTTCATTGTTGCACAACACGTGCACGGCATATTCGCCAGCATCCAGTGGCCAGTAGCGCACGTCACATGACCCATCCCCTTTATCGTCACACTCTATCTTTGCTTGGGAAGGACCTTCCACAGAAAACCCTGCAGAGATAAGATGTGACCTTTATATAACGGTTCTTTTTTGATGGCTGGATGGTCCTAGCCATGATCAAAGTACTAAAAACCATTCCCTCCAACCAGGATAGAAACCTACCTAAAGTGCCCACGTCATCACCAATAGCTTCAACCACAAAGTCAGCGGATTTGCCAACAACTCCCCCTTCCAGTCCTGGGCCCCAAGCACGTACTTTCTGCTGCCCGCATTCTGTTCCTACCTTCACCTCAAATGGACTGCAATGAAGGAAATTATTAGAATTAAGAACCCCAAGGCAAGCCATTAACATGTTCCCAGCCAGTACAAGAGAACAGTCTTGAGTAACAGATGACGCATGACCGATGTTCTCACCTTCGTGGTATGTTCTGTCCTCCCCAAGTGATGGTAACTATGTAGTTCCCAGGGGCAGTGGGATAATATTCAAAACTATAGACCCCATCTCCCAAGTCCTTCTGCTTAACACGTTCCTCTGTTCCCTCTGTAGAGAACATAGTAGTTTTATTAATACACTTTTCAGTCACCTGGGGCTGTTTGCATACAACACTGAATCAGGTACTTCTTACCAAAGCCAAAAAAAAGCACAATTGGGAACCAGCTGCAACGCAGGTGGGGCTGATGTAATGTGTGCAGAGAGTTAGATTTGGGTGGGTTATAAGTTTTCTGTGCAGGGTAAATACTGGCTACTTTTGCGTGTAGCCATAAATGTGGGGCAAACTGATGGAACAAATGTTATTTGTAATGGGAAACTCCACTAATACGCACCGCCTCCTTTGCCAGCCTTATACTTTAATAAGCCAAACTGAGGTTGATAGAGGCCTTCCTTATGAGGGCTGCTTGTGACCATTAAAGAACCTGATAAAGGCGTACGGAGTACAAACCTTAAGTAGTGCTGGCAGACAAGGCAAGGCGCATACGTGTACTGTAGCAGCCTTAAAAGTTACAAGTGAAATTGTGGGTAGAAGATCTCCATGGTAATTAACTGGGGAGCCACCAAAAAAAACATAGGCCATAAAGACCACTTATTTTCATTAGTTCCCTGGAGTGTGTTACACATGTACAGATTAGAGGGCTGAAATAACCAGAGGAAGCAGTGGGCACATGTTCCAACATTTACTCACTTGGTCCCTTGACCACAACTTTCAGTTCTCCGCTTCCTGCTCCTTTCGTGTAGACCTTGAAGTCTGCAGTCTCCTTCACACGCACCCCCTTTGGCTGCAAGCCACGGCCCACAGCATAGCAGGCAATGGGATTTGAAGCTAAATGGCAAAACCAGGCACATGACATTTTAGAATACATCTACAAAAAAAATCAGAACATCCAAAACAAGACCAACGGACATGGACAATAAGGAACACTGTTTCTGGGAAAAAAAAAAAAAAACAGATGCAAAAGTCCATGCATATGAATAAAACCACACCTTTCCAAACACTTGTACTGTTCATAACCCTAAAAAGGACTAGATCAGCGGCTTTTAGTTTTATATAATGGTTTGAGTCAGTTAAGACTGCATTTGTATACAGCAAGTGCTATCACTAGCTAAGAGTAGTAGCATAGACTCGGAACCTTCAGAAACCACACGACACACTGCATGCAGAAGTACCGTAAAGCCTTCACATCCCCCAAGCAAGCACAGGGGACACTGCAGCAAGAAACAGGAGAGATCCAGCAGGTTGACCACCTTCCTCAGGTGAAGGCATGAGGGAGAGAAAAGAAAAATACAAGTTTCGACAGCAAGAGGAACTTTGAGAAAGCAGTAGGTTGGAAGGACAGAGAACGGTACCAAGGCAAAGCCAGATATATCAGACCACCTTCATTATAATGAGATTGTTGGAAGACTAAATTTTAGTAACGAAGGCCAGACAACTGCAGGATGCTGGCACTGCTAAACAAAGACCTTGGAGGTAAAGCACAAATTGCTATATGGTGCAGATGCATCTAAGCATTTGGTAAAAAAAAAAAAATGCTAATCTTTGGTTTCATAAAGTAGTCTAACAAATGTAAGATTTAATTACCAAAATGCATTTCACCAATGCCATCACTAGTACACCACACTTGTGACACCATGGCCTAGTAGCGCCAGTACTAGCACACCGCCCTCTTGGCACCACAGCATAGTGCCAGTACTAACATACCTCCCTCTTGGCACCACAGTATAGTAGTGCCAGTACTAGCACACCGCCCTCATGGCACCATAGCTTAGTAGTGCCACCAATAACTTGTGAAGTGTTCCACTTGGACAATGCACAGAACATGCTGGCTGTATTTGGAGAAAATCCCGCCACAAAAAAAATGTCAGGACAAAAAGGTCCTGAGAGTAGGAGCGCTTCGCACCTTGACCAATGGTGACTGTGTAAGGGCTCTTGGGAATCTGGACTCCAGCAAACGTTATGAAAATGGTATAGACCCCCTCCATGGTGGGTTTGTAGGTGCAACGGAATGTACTGCTACCCTTATCCTCCAACAGAACCTCTGATGTATCTTTCTTCCCACTGGGGTCCTGGATTATGACCTCCACTTCACCAAGGCCAGCACCTGCATGAAGAGTAAGCAAAGTGTTTAATGGGTTTATGTTTGACATGTAAAGACAGATTATTGCTCGTATTAATGTGCCCTCATTTTATACTATCACTTTGCTTTTCTATAGCTTTTACTAGTTGGACGCCCACTATAGTTAGTACGCTCGTACCCCCACTATCCATGTCGGCATGGCGAGCCCCGCGAGGGTACGCAGAAAACTAAGCAAATAGCTTAGTGGGCCCCCAACTAACATAAGTACCAAAATTAGATACTCTGGCAATTTAACTCTATAGCAGTTTGAGGATTTGTTTTTGCACCAATTGAGTAAAGTTTCCTCTAAACGGCTATTTTTTTAAAGGTTAATCCAGGCAACCAATCAATTCACTGTACCAGCTCAGCCCACAAAATGGCTGACTCCACACTGTAGCCAATCACTACTCTAAGCATCCCAGGGATCCACAAGTCTTGTCTCTATAGCCAAGTTCCCTTGTACGGTGCCAAACTAGTCTCTTCACAGATATTAAGGCTGAAGAGAACATTTTGCAGGACCATCAATAATGAATGTTTGTGAAGATCTAAAGGGATAACAGTTAATACTGCATTTTCATCAAAACCTCCCAACGCGCTCATTTCCTTTCAAATATGCACATCCTAAAATACTATATAGGACAGAGTTTGTGTCAGACCAGGCAAATTAAACTCCTTTTCAAGAAGAGACAGCTGGTTTACATAGGATGCCCAAGATTAGGAAGCCTAATAAATTGGCTGCTATAGACTTCAGGATTAACAGCTTTCAACAGCCCCATGTGCACCAAGACTGCACAGACTACAGCTGCTGGTTGGACACACAAGCAGACAAGCAGCAGTTCTTAGCAAGAGAACCCGTTCCCAGCACATGTATTCCTACCTGCTGTGAAGATCTCAAAGTAGGTGGTTTTATTGGCAATGTTTCCGGCGGGCTCTAGACCGGGACCCTGAGCAGTTACTTTACTCGCATCCCCGTGAGATTTGTCCACATTTACCTCAAACGGACTCTTTGCAATTTGAAGGCCAGCAAACAAGACGGTGACCTGGGGTAGGAAGGATAATGGTGGAACCCAGCTTTAGAAAAAGGATTCCAGCGTAAAAATTCTCATGAGATCTCGTATGAGGCATGTGCAATGTCTCACCTTATGCATCCCGGTCACTTTAGGAATATAGTAGACTGAGAAGGTTCTATTCTTGTCATTGTTGGCTGTTACTTTAGCCTGAAGAGACAGATGCATGGCATTAAGGCCTTTGTATGTACAATCATTTCCAAGGTCTTAGGACAAGACTGTTGCGTTGCCCGGTGTGGTACATGCTCTCCTGCATTCTGCTTTACTGTTGCGCCTTTTCATACATCAAACACCAGTACACCAATTAGCATAAGACACCTGGCTCTAGGGCACAGCCGGTACCGCGCAACTCTGCTAGTGGACACGCAGCGTAGTCACAGCACAATGCAGCTAGGACACACTAGGAGACCAATGATTATTTAATATTGTGTGTTTTATGGAATCAGCCATGGAAAAAAAAAAAAAAAACAGTTTTAGAGCCTTGGTCTTACAGATAAGTCACATATGACATCAGGTGTCCCCTGGTACGGCCCAGAGCCTTGCAAAAAAAAAATGCCCAGATGCGCTAGCAGAGTCTTGCGGGGGCTGTGCGACTACAGTAATGCTACATGACGACAGGTACGTATGCATAAAAAATGTGCAATTAAAGTGCATTGCTTAGTTCCACCATACGTTCCCGTGCACAACATCACTACATAGATTGAAAGACGCTGGGTCTTCATCCGGATGAGTTTTAATCTTACCTCTTCTCTATGTCCAGCAGGATCCTCCACATAAACAATGACCTCGCCAAGCCCGGCGCTGATTGTCTCTACGGTGAATTCTGCACGTTTTTTCACCATGTTGCCTGTTGGTTCAATACCTGCAGCAAAACAAGTCGCATGTTAGTGCTAGGTGCAGCCGATTTTCTGTTTCGGAATGACAAATCAGCTACATCTGTGTGCATGCATGATTGTTTGATGCCCTGCAAATCACACCTAGCGATAACGCTAGCAACCTTGTCCTTCTGTGTACGCATCAAAGGCATTCGTTCGGATGTCCCAGTGTGTACCCAGCTTTAGTTCATCCATGTACACAGCAGGGACGGCAAATACAAAGTAGAACACACGCACCTGGCCCGTAAGCTCTGGCTTTCTTGGCGTTGAGTTTGGGTCGGAGAGGAGCGCCAGGCTTCAGCTTTGCTTTCGGGAACTGGGACAGGTATGTCATAACGGAGTGCTCGTCGACGTTCGGGTCCACAATTTCCTCAGGAGTGATCACCTGGAGAACACCAGTCACTTACGTATTTGCACAAAAAGCTTTAATCCCCTGACGTTGGATATACCGGTACTGTAGGAGCCAACAGTCATTCCACCGAATTAAAGGTTAAAATATTTATATCTGAATAGCGTAACCAAGAATTACTCCATTGAGGCACTCTGTAATTAGCGCCATGGTATACATAGTGACTAGAGATGGCCTCTACATCATCCAACATATGTGAGGTGCCACGATTAGTACATCACTAATGATGGAAGGCTGCACTACTCATGCCGTCTATGGGAGGGATTGTAAAACCATAGGTTTAATAGCAGATTCCTGTTGAGGTCTGGGAAACACTGGATATGGAAGACGGGACAAATGTCAGGAGGTAAGTCCCAGTATGGGATGAGCTCTGATGACCTATTAACACGTCACTTTGGGAGTTCTAGGTGCAAATAAGGAATGTCAACAGAAAGCCAACAGGAAAGATCAAGAACCCAACATTTGAACCCCGTTTCTTACCTGAGGGATTCCCAACCAGTCATCAGCCTGTTGCATGGCTTCACGGGCATTATCCACAGGTTTGCTGGTGTCCCAAGAGTCCCAGTCAGGGCACAGACCTAGCAAATAAAACAGATTACGCAGGAATGATTAGGAACACAAGCAGAAGCCATTGTGGTAACCACAATGGCCACCTCCAGAGGTAGTCATTTAGCTACAGCTACTGCTACTAAAAAGGAAGCTAGATTCTACTCTATCGCAAGACCATAGCTGCAGCAGTTACAAAAAGAGACATCCCTTACCAGGAGCACAGCTGTCAACCAGGGCACCCAGAGCTCGGCCGCTTTGCCAATCTCTGCTGAAGTTTGTGACAGGCAGCTGTGGCAGCTTGTTCTGGATCCATCCCAGCAGCCTTTGCTTGGGCGTCTGCTTCTTAACCTCCTCATCCTCCTCTTCATCCCACATTGGCATAGAGATGGAATAGTGCAGAATAAGGGTCCAGATGAGACCCAGGATGAGTTTAAGGTTGCCATCAACAATCGCTTTGCTGTCTGGGGAATGAGAAAGGGGATGTCGTCAGTTTTTATTCATCATAAACACGCACTAGGAAATAACCCTTCATTTACAATGACATAATGGGTTCCTGCTCTGCATGCATCGTGTAGGCTACAATGTATTATCTATAGCAGCATTTAGCAGACAATGTGTGATAGATTGCCAGCACTGAGAATATTTGCAGTGTCAGCGTACCAGACGTCTGACCCCTCAAGGCTGTACGCAATGCTCAGACATTGTTTAGTCTGAGGACACAAGTTTTCCTTAAACATCTGAGTGATAAGGCCATTGGATTACTAGACAGATTACCATAAGACCTTCAATATGTCAGAATTCAGGTCACATACTAATTTACTGAGTATCTCGGAAAATTGTGGCTATATAAATGGAGATTTTGAACAGTACATGTGATCACAGGCCTCATACCGCTAGCCGCAGGCCAGATCCCCTCCCCAGCACATATTTATTTATTTATTAACAGTTTCTTATATAGCGCATACAAATTCCGCAGCGCTGTACAGAGCATAGTTATGAGCAAACACAAAACAAAATTACATTACAAGACAGTTTAGGACAAGTACATGGTTAATACAGATAGTTACATCAGGGGACAGGACACTGAAGCAATTATCAGGGTGGCAGTGGTTTATATATTCTAAGAAAGGCACATGAGGAGAGAGGGCCCTGCCCGTGAGAGCTTACATTCTAAAGGGGAGGGTTAGACAGACAGGGGTAACACAGAAGGGGGAGAGGTGAGCATAAACAGGTTAGGATGAGAGATGGTCAGGTTTTATATGTCGACTACGGGTCTCCCATATACCACTATTCCCTGTACGGGTGCCCACCCACGTACAACCACAGACCTCCCATATACTGCCAGCCTCAGTACCAATGCACCCATGTACGACCTCTGGTCTCCCATATACTTCGTCACAGTACCAATGCCCCCTGCACCCATGTACGACCACTGGCCTCCCATATACTGCCAGCCTCAGTACCAATGCCCCCTGCACGACCACTGGCCTCCCATATACTGCCAGTCACAGTACAGGTGCAGACAGCACCTATTTCTTGATACAGGTCTCCCATAAACTGCCAGGAACAGTATGGATGTCATTCTCATGTATATCCCATTTCTGGAGACAAAAGCTTTGCATGGAAGTACCTAAAAACAGAAGTCACTAAAGGCAATGCACATCATAGCGCAAACACCATGTGGAACAAGACTCATTGTCAAATCCATGACAACGTTGTGCTAAAGATGCAATAGAGCGCCGTCCACAAATCACAACGCCTGTGTTCCCAAGTCAGATTATACCATCCACTGCCAGGCCGTGCAATAAAGGAGGAGGAGAAAAGCCAGTGATCCCAACAAGCATTTATAAAGTCCTTATAGTTTATAGGGATGATGCAGCGTTTGACGTCTGCCTGAATTGCTTAATGACCTCTCAATGCTGTTACCAACACAGAATGAAGCCACAAAGGCCTCAATGTAATACCCATAACACATGCATACTTGAGAGCAAATGTTTCAGTCTTCAATGAGCAAGAGGACAAGGGAGGTGGTGGGGAGCACAGGGCAGTAATGTCTTCCAAAAGTCACAACTGGGACGACTACCAAGCTCTGCAAAACAAGCTCGGTTACAGAGCAAATCCTCCTACGGAGCCAAAATGCTGATCACAAGCAGCAATGAGAGACTCATGGTGCCCATAGCATAGCAGCAGCTGGATACCCAATGTGAGGCGGATAGAGAATTGTTTGGAATAGATGACTGATAAGGCTCTGCAGGCTCCCCCAGGTACCATCTACTTGGCTTCACACTGGTTTTATGGATCAAGCCAGCTTGTACTTGTTTAATATGTAATGTACGGTACCTGCTCAACATATCCAAATGTAGTTTACTAGGAACCAGTGATCTGACAGAACCCCCCCCCCCCCCCCCCCCCAACACATATTTACAGTCAGTCTGACATGGTCATGGTTGGCAAATAGAGGTTTGCTGTGCCAGGGGGGAGCTTACACTTCAGCAGAGAAGTATTTGAACGTAAACAGATTCTAGGAGTAAATCATCAATCACGTAAGGCAAGGTGTAGGGAGGGGGGGTGGGTGGGTGGGAAGACGAGTGAGGGAAAGCAGCACAAAAAGGTGCCACATGCGTCCTCCCAGGCATATAGGAGGTAGTGAGAAGTCCTATGAATGTACATTACGCAACTGTTCCAAATTTATCACATGAAATTTCTGCTTCAAGCATCACGTAAAGCCATTATACGGAATACACTGCCCTAGCTTTACTGCTCATACACTCAGAAATGCATTACACCAAATGTGTGGAAAAAATTAATAAATCAGAGCAGTCACCATAACTTTTTATACATGGGTATGATGCACTTACTTCTGGAAAATGAACAATTTAAAATAAAAAAATATAAATCTGTAAACTATTCCACACCTGTAATGACAAAAAAAAAAAAAGGCCTCACTCAAATCCTGGCGCGTTTATTATGTATAAACGATTATGCCAGTCACACATACAGGGAGTACCTCAGTACTGGAAGAGGGCAGCATGCTGACCACTGTGCATCCACGCTGCTCAAAGCATAGACTAGGCCTGGGCAACCTGCAGCTCAAAAGAAAGATTTGAGATCACACACAAGTTTGTGTCCCTTTATTTCTGGGACCTGTTAGGACCAGCTTTTATCACAATCATACGGCGAGGGTGCTATCTGGGCAAACGAATACGAAAAAAAGAATATGTACTGTGGATGCACACCGGTAACTTGTTTAAAACTTACACTTATTCCTTTTTCTAAGAAAGATGGAAGAATCCTTGTGGTCTTTTAAAATATAGGATCGCAACAAATGCCCCTCTTTGTGGTAACATTTTTAAGGTTTAAAAATGAATGACACGTAACATACCTGTGGCTCGCCAGCAGTTGTGAAACTGCTGGCACTTTTAGCTTAGCAGCTGGAGAGCCACAGGTTGTCTAGGCCTTGTATAGACTTATACATTAACATGCCAGCTTGGATGAAGACCTCCTGAGGAATCCAGGAGCGGTCTTGCTGCTCTGTGACTTGCAACACAAAAAAAACTGATGATAGATCAATGACGTCAAAGGTCTGCTCTAGGCTGGCACCCCCTAAACCAGCTCAGTCTTTTGACCACTAGGGCAAGCTTAAATCAAAATTGACTACAAAATAAGATGAAGCACCCTGGCACTAGCCCTCTGGCTTTATAATGGATAACTGAGTCGACTGAATAAAAGGGTAGACACACATTAGGACAATAAACATTGAGTCAACAATGGGAAGGTTGACAGTCAAAAAAAATCAGCATGATATTTTTCACAGGTTTTTGTCCTGTATGTCGACATAGTAGACATGGACACAGTCTAAATGTACTGGGTCCCCTTGCATGGTTCGCTGTGCACGCCATGCTTCGGGCATGGTGCCACGCTGCACTTGGCACACTATTCTGCCACCACACCATAGCGACCCCCCAAAAAATAAACTCATGACAACCTTGCCACCAAGTCGGCCTATTACAGGTGTCGACCGATGCACTGATGACCCCAATTGAGTCGACCTAGTGACCATATCACGATTAAAATCCATCCCTTACTCAAACTAAAGTGAAAGAAAACCCTGTTCTTTTCGTACATGTGCCTATGCAAGAGGAGACCGATTGGCCCATAGCCCGTTCCTGTATAGCAGGGATGGGGAACCTTCAGCTGTTTAACCGGACATCCCAGCATGCCCTGCAACAGTTTTCGCATAGCCAATGAGGAAAACTGAAGGAAGGCATGCTGGGAAGTGTAGTTCAACAGCTTGAGGGCCGAAGTCTCCATATCCCTGCTGTAGGTTTAGCATACATTGCATGACACTACTACTGCCACGAACATCAACCCCCCCATCCAGATTTACAAGATCCCAGAGGAGGCAGGCGAGGTTTATGTGAAGGGTCACTGAGCAGAAGACATGAGGAAACATGAAATGTCTGACTTGTGAGTCAATGTGCAGGCAGGACAGCGATTTCTCCCTATATGGACTGTGCTACTGGATTACTTGTTTTCCCGCTGCTCCTTGCTCACTGTGGAATTGGCCCACAGCTCCTGCTCCTTAAAGACCAATACCAAACACTGGTTCCCAGGGTAGGAGAAACACAGGTTCCGCAGGAGACAGCCACGCTATGTTCTGTAGCAAAGATTAAATAGACCTTTTGCCCCTCTGCAATAACCCTGGTTATCACTGGGACGACCCAGGTCACAGCTTGGTGTAGGTCAAACTATGGCCCTCCAGCTATTGTGAGAATACAAGTCCCATCAAGCCTTGCCAGTTTTTTCTATTGTGGAATTTTAAAACAATGGCAAGGCTTGCTGGGATGTGTAGTTTCACAAAAGCTGGAGGGCCACAGTTTGGACATGCCTTGTGTTGACATCCCTAAAAACATAGGTTCAGAAACCCAGGTAGCAAACAGGTTTGGACCTGTGATGGGGCAATGTAAACGAGTGACCCGGTTCCCATTGCCAGCCTATAGAGTGCTAGCTCACTGGCGCGGGAGAGGTTATCTCCAAGAACCAGTAGTTTGACCCCTTGGCAATAACCCAGATCCAGACTGTGGTGGACAATGGTGTTAAGCTACTGTGACACTGGAAACCAGTATTCAGCGACCTGGTGGTGTAAAAAGGGTTATTAGTGTATTACTAATCTGCTGCCATCAATCACCTATTTATGTAGGGTCCCCTTAAATTGGCCTGCTCATAACCCATTAGCACACAATACCCTAGTCTCCCTGCTAGGCACGTCGACCAGATAATTTGCCTTTTAACAGTTTTTTTTTTTTCAGTGTGAACAGTTCAACCCGTTTGGAAATTCCTGGCTCTCCAACCCTGATTTTAACCCAGGTTGGAGACCCTGGTTGACCAGTTCACACTGCAAAAAACCTGTGTTAAAAGGCAAATTAAGGGGTAGAACGGCTTCACCCGGGAATTCGCCAAAGCACTGAGAACAGGGTCTGTTGCTGCAGTCCCTGGCATATAAATGGGTGCCGGGTGACACTCCAACAGTGGGGACCCCGACTGCAGGTGCTCAGACAAGGGGGATCCAGACTCTCAGGGGCTATTCTCCCTTCTGGGGGTCCACGACCCCCATAGAGGGAGAATAGAACCTGTGACAAGCCCACAAGGGGCTTCTTTGCACTCACCCCCCTATCAGAGCACCGGCAGTCGGGATCCCCACTGTCTGAGCCCCATACCACACTCCATATAAATGCCGGGTAAAACCAGTGTTTGTCACACTGGCAGTGTGAACACTGCATTACTAGTGTAGGGGGGACTGTCCATTTTAATGCATGAGAACTTTAAATGATTCCCCTAGTATGGGAACAGTCTGTTGGGAGTTGCTTCTTCCTCCAGGCTGTAAGACCACACCTACCAAATGGTTTCACAGTACAGGCAATGCATAATGAGCAATACTTTATAAATGGGTATGGGTCATAGAGTCGCTCACTGAAGGTAGACATGGGCTTAGGTCGACACCTGAAAAGGTCAACCAAGTCATTACGTCAACACAAGCATTAGGTCGACACTGCAATGTTGACATGGGTTTATCACGTATTTTGTCCCGGTTGTCGACAGTCGACATGTGCACCATATCGGTACGTTACGCTCACCATGCTTCAGGCACGGTGCTTCCCAATGCTTGGCACACTTATTCTCCCTCCACATCCTAGTGGATGGTAGGGCATGAAATACCTCCTGTCGGCATGAAAAAACCCATGTCAACCTTTTGACTGTCGACCGAATGCTCGTGTTGACCGAATCCCATATCAACCTTTTCAGGTGTCAACTTAAGCTCAAGTCGACCTTCCATGGTTGACCCAATGCATTTAGTCCTAACGGATGTATACCCTATAAATAGCCAACAGCAAAATAACCCACTACCTGTATACCAGTGGCATCAGAAGCCAACACTCTATAAAGGCAGCTATGCAAGCATTCAGCGCTAGCGATCCAATGCAGGATACGGAGACATTGCCGGGCCACCATACTATACTAGAAGCATTAATGCTCAGGGAGATGTGGGGTGTATCAGTCTGTCCGACACTGCAGCATTAGGACAGCTTACAAATAATGGCTTCAGCGCATCCATCCAATAGAATCTCCATGCTATAGAGTACAGTATTAAACCACACTGAGCATCACCCTCCTGCCTGTAGTGAGACACATGCAGTTACACTAAACCTGTCCCCCCTGCACAAAACTATCAGATGCTCTGAACACTCTGCAATCTGATGTAGAAAGCTCAGTAACCGCTTAGAACTCAAGTGCGCGTGAGCCACCCACAGTATTACAAGTGTTAAGTATTGCCAACGAGAGTGGAAAGTAGAAGTGATCAGTAGAATGAGCCAGAGGGTCCGAGGCACAGCCCCCAGATGCCCAGCCCTTCTGAAGCTGCTTCCATGGTTAGCAGACTCCTCCACTAATCGCTGCTCTTTCCAACATTTTTTGGCCTTATATGGCAAACACAAGCAACAAGCAGCCTGCCAGGAATCTCCTCTCCCTCCCTCCTGTACAGTTTGGGGGATGGAAGAGTAGGGAAGGAGATGGGTGGGGGGCAAATGAATGCCTTGGTCACAGCCCCACTACTTCCTTGCAGAACAAGGGCCTCCAACACAAACCTAGGAGTACAGAGTGAAATCATATGTTCTCCGAGCAGCGTCACTGATCCCATACCTGGTCTGTGCCAAGCAATCGCTATACAAGCAGTCCCAAGCATGTTCTGTTCTAGAGCAGGGTCTAGAGATGTTAGGAGTTAACCCTATCCCCCCCCCACACACACACAAAATATAATCTCAGTATCTGCACAAAATAAGGGATCACAATCACAAGATTATGATCTGTATGCAAAGTTTATGGTCTACCATACTACTCCAAGTAGGTTTAACTTTTATTTAATTAAAACATTACGTATTCAGAATTCCATGGGTGCGATTCAAGTGTTCGAGCACGCCCCAACAAATTCCCCATCACTTTAGATGGGATGATGTGCGAGGTTCTGTCCTAGTTTTTCATGCTCGATGCGGTCAAAAGCAGGATGTAATGATGCAAAGCAGGTAAACCAATATAACGTATTGGTCTCTGAGATAAAGGTGGGAAGAGTCTCACTTCTATACATTTCTGCCCTCCATCTAAGGGGGAGGGGAGCAGGAATGGGAGGGGTGGTACATGCGCCCCAGATGAAGTGCACCATCAGGCAGGGCTCCCAAAGACAACTTTGACTAATGGGGCGGGGATCTCACTAAATTGCTTAGAAAATGCCTCTAAATCACTCCGTGTGTAGAGGCCATAGAAATCTGTGTGCAGCTCTGTGCGTTACTATCACCCGGCGATTAAGATCCAGCAGGCTGGATAAATCTAGTTATCTCACCGGAGAACACTGGCCTGAGAGATCCCTCAGCACACAGCGCTGACACATTGCTGTGCAGCGCTGAGTGATCTACATTGCCCAGATCGTTTAGCAGTGTCGCCCTGTGCGTAGGCCCCGTTAGTAAACTTTATTTTGACACCTTTCAGTGCCACAAGGATAATACTCCAAATGAAGCAGTAATACCTACCAGTTCAATTGTTCAGTACTTACCTTCGCTTCCTTTAGAACTTTCACTTCAAACAGAATGTGGAACAAAGGAATTTAAAAATCTGTTCCTGTACATTTAATGATGGTAATATGTGTTCGGTTTTACCCATAGCGACAACAAAGTAGCATTCTTTAGAACGCACAAGACAACAAAAAGCTAGGTGGGGGGGTGAGGGGTTGCGCGGCCATTGGGAGTCTGTCAGCTGCTGAGCAGCGGTGAATAAATGCTGTGCACGTCTATTCCCACAGCAGGGGCAAAACGGGGGCATGGCCTCACGATAAGCCGCGATTATAGGCCATGCCCCCTTTCCGGATAGCCACGCCCCTTAATTTTCAGGCACGTGCCTATGTCCCTCGTCAAGCAGCTTCAAAGTTGGGAGGTATGCTGTTTGCCTATATTACTAATGTCTCACAGAAGCAAGTAATGGATGGGGCATTAAGGAGGGACATATGTGAATTGGCTGTGGTTATTCCCTGAAGTCTGAAACCTATAAGCACAGCTACTGCAGTACCACAATTGGCCATTGTGCGCAGTGTAGAGCACCATTCTTCTCACTGAAATGATCACTTCCTAAAACCATCATTACACAGCTCCTTTTTTCATAGATTAATACTTCATACTGTAAAGTCGTCCTCAACAAATGCTCAAATAAAATTGTGAATAATGCATTCAGATCCAGTGGTTCAAGGTTAGCCAAAATGAACAGAACATACAGATACTCATACTACAGTCAGCATAGCAGAAATGCCTGCCTATGGTAACAAATTCAGTTTATCCCATTAGTATCTCAATTCCCCTCTATAAAAGATCAATCCAAGTATCCTGGTAGGAAGCTTCTGTCTGTGCCATGTTTTATGCAATAGTGATCTGCCGCAGGAGTTCTAGACAGCTGCAACAAACAGACAAAACCCACTTCCTGTAAGCCTTGAGCGATGCCCAACATTCCACACATACACTGGGATATTGCATAGCATGGATGGAGGAATGTTCCTGCAGGACTGGACGGGTTACAGAAAGCCAATAAACTGCAATGCCCCCTGCAGGAAATATTTACCCAGTTGCCCCAAATCGCCATCTTCTGCCATCCTTCTATAATAACTGTTATTAACTTGCCATTACTTAAGAGGAAGCAGTGTTACAGTACCGATACACGCCTGCAGACGCACCGGGGGGGGGGGGGGGGGGGGGGGGGCTGCGCTTTATCTAATGTACAGTAAATTGTGTCATGGCCAGGCAAGTATGACAGCACCATGTAGGGAACAGCTGCAGGACACTGCATTCCTTGCAGAGACATGGGACACTTTGTATGTACCGTGTTCCTTCTAGAATGGTTCAGTGTTTAGAAGCATGTTATTACAAGATCTAGGAGTGGCATTAAAGTCAAAACATTGAATACATTGAATAACATTGTGTGTCATACAAAGAGCATGTACTGTATGCAGTTATGTTGCAGGTTATCAATCTTTCTCTTCCCAGACAAACGGCATTTTGTGCATTCAATATATCAATCGTGACACTTCTATACAACTACAATGATTGGGGCAGCACGGACGGTGTAATGCAGGGCTGGGCAACACTGGCCCTCCAGATGTTGATGAACTACACATCCCAGCATGCCTTGCATCAGTTTCAGCATGGCCACATAGCAAAACTAATGCAAAGCATCCTGGGATGTGTAGTTCATTAACATCTGGAGGGCCGGTGTTGCCCAGCCCTGGTGTAATGGTTAGCATTACTGCCTCACCGCACTGAGGTCATGGGTTCGATCACCACCATGGCCCTAACTGTAGTTTGTATATTCTCCCCGTGCTTGCGTGGTAAATTTACCCCGGGTACTCCTGTTTCCACCCACAATCCACAAATATACTGGAAGGCTAATTGGCTTCCACAAAATGAACCCTAGAATGTCTGTTCATGTGCATGTGGTAGGGAATATAGATTGTAAGCTCCACTGGGGCAGGGACTGAGGTGAATGTTCAAATACTCTCTGTAAAGCGCTGCAGAATATGTATGCGCTATATAAGAAACTGAATAAATACCACTACAGTACAACACGACGTTCACTTCTCAAATGGGTATGGGTCATAGGGTATGGGTCATAGGGTCAACTGTATGAAGATGGACATACATTAGGCCGAACACTAAAGATCAACACACAAAATAAGTGGACATTGCTAACCGGGTCAGAAGGTCAACACAAGCATTAGGGCGATATAAGTTTTTCACATTCAGTCCCGACTATCGATGCAAGTTGACATGGAAGCCCCTATCTTAACCCTTTAAAGTCCAATGTCTAGTCAGGCTCAACAGCCCAGATTCAATGGTGAGCCGCTTTAAAATAGGATTAACATTGTTCAACATTTAATGTAGACCATATTTGATAAAAAAAAAATACAATTTAAACTAAAATAGATTGTCTGAAGTGCGGAAAAAAAATATTTGGACTGCAAAAGGTTAATAGTGTCGACCTAGCGATCATATCCCTCTTATGGTGTGTACACAGTCAGATGTGCCTTAAGATGAGATCCACGATCCGATCAGAACGGGATCGGATGGCACATCCGATTTGCATACAAGTCTGACTATATAGTGCAGATCTGCACTATATAGTCAAGGCAGACAAGACTTTCTGCGATACGTGAACGCGCATCGGGATTGCAAGGGTTAAAACCCTTGCGATGTGCATCAGATTCCGATGTTGACTATAGTCAACATCAGAAGGCAAATTGTACCGTGTGTACACACTATAAGACTAAAGTGTGTGCTGGTTCCTCATCTACACATATGGGTGAGCCAATTTAGGGTTCTACCATCTTGGACTGCCGCTAGTGAAGGTGAATTTTACATTAATTCAGGCAAACAAATTGGATGAGAAGTAGGTGGCTATACCATCTACAGGACCACTGCCCTTTGTTGCAGAACAAGGCTGATCAAATAAGTGCTCTGCTGCACACTGGGAGAACTACATTATACTACAGTGGTTCTAAAGTATGTGTATGTATACATACACAGAACGGCACACTAATGCTGGGTTATACACCAGGACGACAAGGGTCTGATCCCATCAATCTAGATCCAATTCCGGCCGATTGGATGTAGATTGTGTGGTAGATTGTGTGGTAGATTGTGTGGTAGATTGTGTGGTGATTGGGCCCTTTTCTGTCCTGGTGTGGACCGATATGATACGCGGTCCCGGGGGTCTGTCGTTATTCAGATCCTACCTGCAGCAGATGCGGGTCGCCATTGGATCGGACCCACTCACGGTGCACATCGTGAGCGGGTCGGAAGAGACACTGACGACCCGCTCACGATGTGCATCAAGAGCGGGTCGTCCTGGTGTGTACCCCCAAATAACTGGAGTTTAGCTTTAGGGACAATACTTCTGGGATACCCACAGATGACCAGGGAGGCAGTAGTACATTGGAAGTGCACCCAGCTGTACATCAGCCTCCTCTGTGCAGCACAGAAGGTGCAGTGGTGGATTTTTTACTAGGTACATGCCTATGCATAAGATCCCCTCAAGGCCATTGGCCGGATGAGGCAGGGCGTTTTTTTGGTCATTACAACTTGCGTTTGAGTGGCCTAATGCCTTCAGCGTATTGAACTAAAAATAAAACTATGAACAAAGTCTAATTATATAAAATCCATCTAAAAAGTAATGGTGATCACAGATATCAATGACCAGAACCCCAATTCTCCATAAAACACAGGTAAACAATCCAGTCATACAGTCCTGTTCTTTATAAAGGGACAGTTTCTCACAGAATGGTGAGAGACCCCCATCTAGAGCTTCCCCTGTACAGAGTCTCTCAGTGTACAGACATTGAACAATTGAATTGGTTCAATATAACACAAAGTCAATAAAAACCATATATAGGAACACATTTGAAGTTACAAACAAGGTATGGTTCAAACCGATTCTGACCACCTGGGACAAGCTGCCGAAACAAGATAGTCAGAAGTTTATTGTGCAGAGACCGAACGCAGCCCTTCTGCCTCTGACTTAGCCCAATGCAAGAGATTGGCTGATTGGGTATTTTAGTGGCTCCCAACAAATATGCTCCAAGTGAGACCCAATATACAGGGAAAATATTAGTACTCGCACACAGTAGCAGTGAAATAAGGTCGGAAACCGTAGAAAGGCTCAAGGGATTGGTTTCCATTCATAGAATAACCTTTGTTTGAAGATATTGCATCCTGTTGAAAACTGCAAGGGCATCAGAGCCGCTACCTTTCCTGCGTCCTTCCTATAAAGCTCTGGCCATAATCAACATGGTAGCAAAGGGCTTTAGCCATATTTTATAAGCGCAATTCTTCCCACTTCTGCACTCACATGAACTTTACAGCGCATTATAGAAACATACAATGTGATTGAAGAGGAGAAACACTTTGCCCGCCTAGTCTGCCCACAAAAAATTATTTTGAGTGCTCCCCCAGGGGGTAGCAAGCTGAAAGGATTGTGCACCTGCTGGCAGAAACATTGAATATGCCCCATAGGGTTAGTTAATGCTTTCGCTGAGAGACAATTAAAACCACCAGTACATTACTGGACTGTGGGAGGAGACACAAGCAAGCACAGGGAAAATATACAAACTCCACAGTTAGGGCCGAGGTGGGAATCAAACTCATGACCTCAGTACCTTGAGGCAGTAACGCTCACCATTACACCACCCGTGCTGCCAATTACCATCCTGATTAGACCCGGTTTCTGCGTTCCCATCATTGTGGTTTCCAATTGAAAAATTTGCAAAAACAATTTTTAAAACCGAGCACACCCCAATTCAGGCATTATTGTGCGATACATGTACACTACATGTATGTTAATATGGCACAATGCTGCTGAATATACAAAACGTAGCCTTTTATATTTGGGCAAATTAACAGTTAAGTAAAAAGCTGAATACACCTGTGTGGCTCACCCATAGGATTCACCCATCACACTCTTTCCTGCGGCCATTCTAGAAGGCAGATGCTTCTTCGTAAATTACTGGCTTGCAGAAAGTGTGTGGATTGGCAGATTCCTACAGAGCAAAGGCCAACAGTCTGCAAGCTACGGCTTAATCAATATGTAGAAAATTTCTGGTTTCAGGATTGGTCTCTAAACCACAAGTCAGAACTGGCACCGACTCCTACCAGCTTCTGTGCTGTATTAGTATAGGACTTTGACAGGTCACAGTGTGATACCTGGAGCCAGGTTCTCCCTTAGAAGAGGATAAAACAAAGAACACACAAAGGTTTCCATTCAGTACGTAACTGTACAGCCCTCAGGGCTCCAGAACTAGTTTGCTCAGACTTCACTGATCGGAAATGCCAGAGATCATCCAGCGCTGCCATACAGGGGTCAATGTGTGATATACAGGATGAAAGCAGTAGACAATAACTAGCATCAGTAACAGAGAGGGACGTTCAATAAAAAAAAAAAAAAAAAAAGTGCTGCAACACATAGCAACCAGATACTTCTTATTTCTGTGGAAGTCAGCCTGTGGCACTACAGCTGCTGAAGCCCTACACATCCCAGAAGGCCCTCCCACTGGTCTTAAATGCGCGGATAACCAAACTATGTAACGGCATGCTGGGATGTGTAGTTCCACACAGCAGCTGGAGGTGTCAAATACCCCTGGTGTGCACATATGACCCCATTACTGGTGTGGACAGCGCCTCTAGCATTAGATGAATGATTAAAACATAGGTGATCTCTATATAAAAGTTCCATACTGTCAGGATAAAGTGTTCCCCCCCTATAGACTGAACCAACAGCCTTAAGGCTTGCAGAGGGCTCTGGCCACATCCCAGAGAACCGGATTATGAGGGTTTTAATGCCCAAGATACAAAAATCTACTATTACCCGTGAGGAGTGGAGTAAAGAATCAACTAATTAGCAATGATGTAAGACTAGTTATAAGCTCAGTAGGATATTGTGTAACAATAGCTAGGCCTCGCCCTGCCTATGTTCTAAGGCTTTGGGAGAGAAAGTACCAACCAGCTTATAACTATGGTTTCAAACAGCCTGTAACATCAGTTAGGTGCAGTGCCCTGTGCTTTATTCAATTGTTCAGGCACAAGTAGGAACAGGTGTGGACATTCCAGCCTGCCGCCTCATGAGATGCTGAGGTGAACTGTGCATAAAACATCACATTTGGGCCCCCAAACAGGACTGGTCATGTCAGGGGCATTTCAACAGAGGATGGAGCCCTTGTGAAGAGGCAAGTATTTAAACGTGTGCACGGCATGGTGTCAGGGATAGTGATGTGAATGCAGCCACTAACACTTATTAAAGCCCCGCACACAGGGTGATGGGAGCCCAAAAGTTCTTCAGCACAAATCGCTCAGCACACACATATACGGTGCACCTGCAATGCGCGCTGAGCAACCTGCCCTCAGCAGGGTTTTAACTATGCTTATAGGCAAAACGCTGTGATCCAAGCCCCACCGCTAAGGGGGAGGCATACACATGACCCGTGCTCACTTTCTAAGCGATATTGTCAGATCACATGCCATGTTTATACACCCCTTTAGCCTGGTGAAGTGATAAATTGGAAGGTGATAACGCACCTGCCAATCAGCTGTTTGCAAAATGTCAGTTAGGAGCTGATTGACTGGTACTGTCCACTTCATCACTTTAACAGGCTTAATACATTTGGTATATGGTCATCAGGTTGACATGGCTTAGTTCTATAAATGAAATAGGTAGACACAGCCAAGGTCAACAATGGCAAGGTCAACATGAGCTTCACACTTTTTAGGAGCCAACAGGTGGTATTTCATGACCCATCATGCACTAGAGCAGGCATTCCCAACCACGTCCTCAAGGCACAACAGTGCAGGTTTTAGTGATATCCAGGCTTAAGCACAGGTGACTTAATTAGTATCTGAGTGATTCTGACTAATCCATCTGTGCCGAAGCCTGGATATCACTAAAACCTGCACTGTGTGTGCCTTGAGGGCCGTGGTTGGGAATGCCTGCACTAGGGTGTGGAGGGAGAACAGAATAGTGTGCATCGAGCCATGCGTGGGGACACAGTACACTTTGACGGAGTCCATGTCTACATTTGGGACAAAAAAACCATAGTCAGCCTTGCCATTGTAGACCTAATATTTTTACAATATGGCCATATAGGTTTTCAACACAAATTGTTCTTTTATCGGGTATGTAAATATAGTGTAATTTAATCTGAGTAGCACTTGGCAAAAACCCTGTGTAATACCCCTTTTCCTTATTTAATTCTCCCCATTATGTAGTTACCAATGCAAACTGATATTTGCCACCCCACCAAAAATACACTGGCTAGCAAAGCGTTAATGCTACCTGGAAAAATAAAAGCGGTTTTACAACCGAAAGCCATTATGGGACCAGGCCACAGCGTACGTTAATGGAAAAAAAAGTTTGATCCGTGCTTTAGTCGTTTCTTTTCTAATATTGAGATCCTTCGCTGAAAGGGTGTTGATGCATTCCTGTGGTCACACAATGCATACGATATGTGTATATAGTGTAGTACGTTCTCAGCAGAGGAAATATTGATACGCTCTGAATTATAAAAAGGGGGAAAAAAAATCTGTTTATATTAGGACTTGTGGCAGGCTGCACGGCAGATAATTGGTTATGCAACTTCTTCCCAGAGATACTGTCCATATGGATTGTTCACATTTTGTCCAATTGAAATAAAAAAAATAAAAAAAGGGATTTTATGAGGTTTTTCCAGCGTATTTGGGACCTATGAGTACCGAACCCCCCCCCCCTACCCTTTTCTACTTCATGAAGTCTGTTATCTAAGCACTAGTGGCAAATTTAGAGTCTAAATAAAGGAAACCATCTTCCGGTAAGAAGACCAGCAAAGGCCTAATAGCAACAATACTGTGGTGCCAAATCTCTGGTCAGGAAAATAATGCCTTCCTCCCAGTCTTATCTTCTCTACCATGCATTTCCTGTACACATGTATGTGGGCTCCATCAAATGAAACGAACTGGACTAACGCCAGTTTCAATGCACCACGTGGAAGATACAGGACCAA
Source organism: Crinia signifera (assembly GCF_055691185.1). Classification (NCBI taxonomy): domain Eukaryota; kingdom Metazoa; phylum Chordata; class Amphibia; order Anura; family Myobatrachidae; genus Crinia; species Crinia signifera. Next base: position 39,082,065 of record NC_139225.1, on the reverse strand, counting down.
AAAATGAAGAGAACTTTAAAATACAAACCAGAAAAGTGTCCAGAGAAGTACCAAAGCATGGGGTGCTAGAATCCCTGCACCTCATGCCATTAAAGGAAGGCATGAAAGCTTAAAGCAGGCCTGGTCAACCTTGGGCTATCCCAACATGCATTGCCACAATTTAAGCAAAAAAACGGTGGCAAGGCATGCTGGGACTTTTTTCCCCATTACGTGCCAACATTGCTGTGAGATGTTCAAAATAGCCGCTAAAAGTGCAACCACCACTCACATTTGTTATATAAAGGCAAATAAAAAATGTTGCGTGAAGATGGTTTCCTATAGAAGGTAAACATTACAGGTCATGATGAATGTTTGCTTGCCAATTTTTACACCTATTTTGACAAATTCCCTTAGCACTCAAAGGGTTAAAAGGGACACTTACGTGCTACTGGGGACTAGTCCTTTTCCTTGACTCCCAAAACTGAGATTTGTACAGTATGATCCTTTATTATTTACATCAGACCAAAGTTACAAAAAAAATAATGTATTACAAACAAGATTAATGCAGTTTTAGATCAAACAAACTTCTTTTGTTTTCTGCAGCATCAACAAGAATAAAAAAAAAAACTCAACCAGCCACACCCTGTGCAGCCATGTATCCCACATACTGACTCTGCATTCAGTAGCCTGGAGTGTTGCTGCATCTGAGGCTTTCCCCAACCCTGAGAGACTGCACTTATTGCCGAGACCGCTTGCATGGGTGGCTGCTCACTTAACTGGCCACTAATGTCACAAAACCAGTAACTGTATCGCCACCATCATTTCCAAAATCTCACAATCCGTATGTTGCATTCCTCAAGGAAACCCCATTTACAGTTTGCAACAAGTCAGCTGCAAGTAACTTATGGTTAATGTCTGAAGGAGCAGCTTTGTCTGCCATTGCCAAATCCGTTCAGTCTGTGACAGTGGCGTTAAACTTTCCAGTGTCTGTAGCAGAGAGAAAGCAGCTTATTTGCATTATTACAATACAGCAGCACATTATCAATTACTTTGCACTCTGTCTCCTAGAAATTAGGGGGATGGGGGGCTCAGACTGCCCGTGGGTCCAGACTGGAGGGAAAGGGGACGCCAGAGGCTGCTGTTGCCATGACATTGGGATAAAAACGAGCCACTCAGCAGATTATTCGGCAGCTGCTGAACTTGAAAAAGTGCCAAGAGACTGGTGTGTATAAAACCTAGACTGGCACAAGATCAGAAATCAGGGGGGGGGGGGTTGCCTGACTATTGCCATAGCAGAGAAGAGGGATTCAACCTCGCAGGTACTGCCATTTCAAAACCACCTACTGGTTCCACGGCTTATATTGGGCTCTCGTCTGAAATGTTTTTTGCAGCAGGAAGATGATTGCAGTCATTTAAGCCTAACTATAGACCGCAAAACTAGAGCAGATCTAGTTTACAAGGCAACAGACCAGCATACAAACAGATGATTGCCTATCAGCTACTGCAATACAGTCCACACTGATCCTCAAGGCTACAATAAAGTTCTACATTTAGGTTTTTACAGTTTTCCCCATGTTATAAAGATCACTTGAAACATAGGTTGGGAAACTGACCTCAGGTCAACACAACCAATGTCGACATACATTGGGTCGACCACTGAAGGTAGACAGACACTTTGTCAACTCATAAGTTAGTCAAAGACAAAATGTCAATACAAGCATTAGGTCAACATTGGAAAGGTTGACAGTCAAGAGGTCGACATGGGTTTATCACTTTTTTTAGCCGACAGGCCGTATTTCATGCCCTAACACCCACTAGGGAAAGGAGGGAGAATACAATAGTGTGCCAAGTGTAGCGAGGCTCCGTGCCCAAAGCCATGTGAGGGGACGCGGTGCACCGATATGGTGTCCATGTTGACTATGTCGACATCCGGGACAAAACGAAACCTGAAAAACACATGTCGACCTTTTGACTATCAACCTTCCCAATGTCTATCTCATGGGTCCTCAAACTGCAGCCCTCCAGATGTTGTGAAACTACAAATCCCAGCATGCCTTGCCACAGTTTTAACACTCCCTTATAGCAGAACTGTGGCAAGGCATGCTGGGATTTGTAGTTTCACAACATCTGGAGGGCCGCAGTTTGAGGACCCATGGTCTATCTAATGCTAGTGTTGACCTTTTGAACCAATGTCGACCTAATGATACATACCCCATAGGTTGTCAAGTCCATATGGCAATTGCATAATCCAGCTGTAGAACAGGCGGAGGAGGCGACACAAGGTTACCCCGATTGCAGCGGAAGCAGCCGTATATTGTGCAGATACAGTGGCCAGGTAGCACAATTTGCTACTTTACACAGTGTGCATTAGTGTTCCATGCTCATGTGCACACACTAGAGCAGGGCTGGGCAATTGCGGCCCTCCAGATGTTGAGGAACTACACATCCCAGCATGCCTTGCATCAGTTTCAGCATGGCCACATAGCAAAACTAATGCAAAGCATCCTGGGATGTGTAGTTCCTCAACATCTGGAGGGCCGCAATTGCCCAGCCCTGCACTAGAGTGCCATTAAACAAGACACCTGGTAACATTCAGTTATGTATCCGTTTCAGCAGACCGATGTCGGAGGAAGTGCTCTATGAGAACCAGACCTTGCCATCGCTGATTGTTGCTCATGTAGAAATTCCTATGAGTCGAATACACGGCAAACATTACCAAAGCACATTCATGTTCCGTGACAGTATAGCTGACTGTACCGCAATGCTTGTGCATTAGCAGCGTTCATCCAGGTCAGTGCGCATTTTAGGGTTATTTAATAAAAGCAGGTTCCCAAGCAGCTGCCGTTTGGGGAGGGTGATCTGGAACTAAATATGGTTAGATGCTTAAGTCCTAAAATTGCATTCCAGCAGAAGGCATTCGGAATTTGGAGAAAACAGACTTCCTGACAGCGCAGGATGTTACCTCATAATTACACAGCTTCAACAGCAGCGCGCGCGGCAGGCCCTCCAATCTCAGGGATCTCTGCCAAGGAGCTTCCACTGGGTCCTAGCACACACACTGACTTCATGCTTAAACCGCAGGGTTCTAATCTAAACTTTATAGCTTAAATTGAAGTTCGCCTTTGTTATGTGGGATATGGTCACTAGGTGGACAGGGCTGGAAGGTTAATCAAAGCATTTGGTGGACAATGGCAAGGTTGATGGTCAAAAAGGTCAACATGAGCTTTTCAAAAAAAATATGTGCATGCCCTACCATCCACTATGGTGGGTGCCAGACCGTTTCCCCGACAGTCAAAACCCTGACACTCGGGGTCCCGACGGCCATGGCTATTCTCCCTTGTGGGGGTCCACGACCCCCATAGAGGGAGAATAGAATAGGTGGCGAGCGTAGCAAGCGATCGTGCCCGCAGCGTGGCGAGCACAGCGAGCCCGCAAGGAGCTTTGTTGCGCTTGCCCCGCTGTCTGAGTCCAGCCAGTCGGGATCCTGACAAACTAATGACTGTCAGGGACCATATAACACAACCACTACGGCGTGGTGGGCGGTCAAATAGTGTGCCACAAAGCGAGGGGACACTGTACACTTTGACGATGTCCATGCAGTCAGTCTGCCGACAATTGGGACAAAAACCATTGCCATTGTCTAAGGCTTGTGTCGACCTTCCAACTCTGTCGACCTATTGCAGCTGTCTTAGCACTGTAGACTTTCAGTGGTTGACCCAATGCATGTCAACTTAAAGTGGGTCGATCCATTGACCCATACCAGTTATGTGAACAATGCTTCCTATTGAACGTTTGTAGATTTGACATGTAGGCAAGGCACATCACATGGTTAGATATAAGAGGGGAAATGTATCCAACCTTCCAGAAAGCTTGCAGAGACTCCTTTATCTAGCACGGCCTGTGGAAGTAAAGAAGCCGATTTGTTCTGTGTGTCGCTACTGCGCTTTCCATTTGGAATGTTTGATACATCTTCCCCCCCCATAGGTGTCATGCGTAGACCACTTATGTCCTGTGCTCCTTACATCAGCGAGACCCCATAACCCAGCAGCTGGATCAGATGCCATATATTGTATACAGTCCTTTTGCATACAATGTTATCACACGAAATCCCATTCACGTACACTACAAATCCTTGTGGCAACCAGGACTGCACATCGGAATACATGATAAAACACTTCACATTATTTACCATCCCGATGGGTCAAAATAGTGTGAAAAGGTCCCAAACTGCTCTAGTGTATGGCCACCTTTATATGTCACTGTTCTTAGTAGAATATACTGCAAGTACATTACATTTGCCTCGAAAAAGATCTGTCGCGCATTAAAAACATATGTGCAGGTACCAGCAGGAACAGAAAAATGTATATATTTTTTTATTTTGCACAAAAGCCTTTAATAAAGTCATAGTGGGAATGACAAATGCTTCCTGCCTTTCAAAAGCAGAGAACACATGAGTAATAGCTCAGGAAGAGTTTCCACTGATGACCAATTCAGTTAGTTGCGCACGCCCTCCTGCAACTTTTACAGAGCACATGGCTTAAACTGTCTGCTTGCCCACTACGCAGGTTACCTTTCCGTCTACCCACTAGCCATAGTACACGTCTGCTTCATTTGGATGCCAATGCATATCAGGGACGCGCAGTCAGGGGAGGCAGTGCTTCCCCTGTAATTTGTTTAAAATACTACAAAAGAATATTACTATAACATTCTGTATTTTAGTCATTTAAAATATAAAAATTCTTCGATGCTCGCCACTGACAACTGAAGGGATTGAAGCACCGGGGGGCGGGGCTAAGCTGTGGGCTACAAAAGCCCATTAATAAAATATAAGGTAAAAGCAGCACTTCTAGAATGCTTCATTGACAGGGGCTGCTGTGATTGGACAGCAGATCCAGCGCTCCACGGCACACTAAGTGACAATGCCTCTGAATGTATAAGGCCAAACTAATAGATCATAATGGGAAAGGTTATGCCCAATCCATATTTCTCAGATGCACCACTAGCTAACTTTCCCTGCCATCCCCAAAGAGCGGAATACCATTTATTAAAATAAGGAGTGACCAGAAGCTCATTACGGACATTTGTGCAGTGCCCTTTACTCTGCGACTTGTGCAATTCCCTGAGACGCTGGGCATACAGCTCAGGGGAAAACACTAAGTGAACTCAGCCTGGTAAAAGAAATCCAAAACCGTATTAAAGAACTGCAGGCAACCAGGGGTTAATCACAGCATAATGAGCTGGTAACCGCATGTCTCAGTGGTAAGCACAGTGCACAAGAATGTACAGTGGTTTTCCCTCCAGAGGTTCAGAGAATACAGCGGGTGTGGCACTGCCAGGCCGCTCGCTTCCCAGGCTGCCCAATGAATCAGTCTGAGTCGCGGGCTGCACATACCACCCAGATGAGGGTGCAAGGATACAGGGGAAGTCCATCTGTAAGAAAGGGGAACATTTGCAGAAGGAGATGGGTAAAGCAGATGTCTAGCAGGAGAGCAGAGCCCACTGTTTTTGCCGCCTTACAGTAATTCCGTACACAGAACGGTTGAGTAATGTAGAAGAAGACAGAACAGCCATTGAGGTGAACTACATCTCCCTCCCAGAATGCACATGTGTAAGAGTTGCATATTGCCATCTTAACACTTAACTGCTTGGCTCTGACAGCCTGTGGCATAAATTCCTTTTACCCAGATGAATGGCTTCTTCGAATACATTTAAATACATTTATAGACTTCTAGCATGTACACCCTTTAAAAGCAGGCATGGGGAACCTATGGCCCTCTAGCTTGTGTTGAACTACACATCCCAGCATGCCTTGCCATTCTAAAACTGTTGCATAGCATGCTGGGATGTGTAGTTCAACAGCTGAAGGGCCAAAAGTTCCCATACCTGCAATTTACCATTACATCTCAAAACAAGGCATATTAGCCACAACAAACGCCAATGAGGCCCATGGTATTTATAGTGATTATTTAATAGACACCTGAATAACTACAGCGGAACTTTCCCAGCTGGTCTTCACGCTCCTGTGGCCAGAAAGCAGATACCAGCTAACTTGACACAAACCAGTTTATAGAAAAACCATAAAGAATAACCACTCACCAGAGAGCTGCTTAGGGAAAGGTATATTCTAATGTTTAGACTCCAGCTATTTTGTTTTGGCTAATCTCCATGCCCCAAAGGGAATAATATTTCAGTGGCACCCCTCTCAAGGAGTTTAAAACACTTTTTTCCTCCGACACATGTCTCATCGTGTTTTACAACTTTTCAGAAGAAACCCTTGACACTCCCAAAATTCTCCCTCCCAGCTGCAGCGGGTTCGTGTGATTAAGCTTATCCCTTCCGAGAATGCACAGAGGGAAGAAAGCATTCCCTGAAGGATTGCCCTAGGTGCATGCATATTGTGACACAGGATGACACCGCTGTGATGCAGAACGTTAGGCAGAGACCGGAGCGAGCAGCAGCCAACCATAATTTCAGGGCAGGGCCTAGGATGTGGCTCAGTCTTTAATGCAAGAATGTGATGTTTTCATAAATGCTTCCAGACCCAACAAAAGAAAAAGGGAATGAAGAAGGTTGTTCTGGCTGGAAACACCGTATCCTGCACTGTAGCTTTGTGGAAGAGGTACTGGGAGGACATGGGTTAATTTGCAGACAGCATCTTTGCTTGTGTCAGGGAGGGCAAGCCTAATAGTCCAACTATGTTCCTGCCCAGAAATGCCTGGTCTGAGGGATCCTGAGGAAATCCCATAGCAACCACATTCCACAGGCCTGTTGGGATCACTAAGGGCACGACCCTAGAACCACCCTGATGGGGGCAACTTCCAAAAGAATTTGTACAATTCCAAGAACCACCAAATTAGTGACTAGCCCTACAAAGCAGTTACACCAACCTGATGGGATCTAGGCTGTCTTATTAACCTCATCACTGCCAGCAAGAGGAAGCAACGGGCATAACAAGCGCTATTTGGCACACAGCAATTAACAGCACCACTAATATAACAAACTAGAAACAAAAGGCCACATGACAGGCCTACATGTGCTGGCATACCTAAGCCGCAAACTGGTTTTTACACAAACAAATCCCATAGATCTATTGCAAAGAATACAGCAATTATGGCTGGCAGGAATAGGTTAGCAATACTAGAAGTATGCAATGCTGTGCTGGCTGTGGAACTACAAGTACCAGTCTGCAGAACTAGCAATTACAGCTGGCAGGAATACATTAGCTATACTTGAGGTATGCAACATGCAGCTCTACACTGACTGTGAAACTACAAGTACCAGTATGCAGCACTTCTAGCAATTAAAGCTTGCTGGAATCGATTAGCTATACTTGAGGTATGCAACTCTGCACCGGCTGTGGAACTACAAGTACCAGTATGCATCACTTGTGAGATGTGCAGTTACAAGTCCCACTCCATGAGGACAGGCTGGTACTTCTAGTTCCACACAAGCAGGATGCTGCAGGCAGAATACACTTTCTATAGCTAGTGTATGTACAGTATTTCAACATATATACATATTAGTGTCCTATGTGTCACATGCATGGCATAAGTACAGGACAAATGTACCCCAGACCATTTACCCAATTACCCCTGAGTCCCGGACATTTGTACACTACAGGGTCCCCCAGGTTCTCACCTATGGACACCAGCTTGATGTTCTCCCGGTCCAGGAACTCCAAAGCCACGGAGACGTTCTCCAGCTGCATCTGGCGGAAATTAGGTCGCTGGTTGTACTTGCGATACATCTTCTTCTGGCTCAGCACCTCCAGCAGCGCTATCAGCCGCAGCCCGTCGCTCAGGTCCGTCTGCAGATTGGCGATGCGCTTGTTGACGCATTTCAGGTGCTCGTTGCTCCAGCGAGTGAAGGTGTTCTGCTGGATCTTCTTCCATGGCGCGTCCTCCGCCAGGTCCTTCTCTGTGGCCGGCATCTCCGCTGCTGGGTCCGCCCCGGGAACTGCTCCTGCTGCTGCCGCTGCGGCTCCACTCTGGGTGAGCCTCTGATGGGCGCTGCTCATTTTATGACTTCGGTCTCAGGAGGCGGAGAATGGGGTGGGCGGGGCTGCGAGACAGAGCAGAGAGTTTAGTGTAGTAAGCACTGTACAAACTATACATATATAAATGATACTATATATCTATACTTACAACAGTAAGCACTGTACACATACTATACATATGAATGATAATGTATCTCTAAACATACACCAGTAAGCACTACACATATAAAATCTCTCTATACAAACACCAGTAATCACTATAGATATCTCTAAACATACACCAGTAATCACTATACATATCTCTATACATACACCAGCAAGCACTATACATATTTAAATGATAATATATCTCTATACATACACCAGTAAGCACCATATAGTACATAGAATATATCTAATTTACTTATACATAGACTAGTAAGCACTATACTGTAGTACGATATATATCATGTACCTATACCATAGACCAGTAAGCGCTATACACATCATGTACCTATACCATAGACCAGTAAGCACTATACACATCATGTACCTATACCATAGACCAGTAAGCGCTATACACATCATGTACCCTATATAGACCAATAAGCACTATACACATTGCATACCTATACCATAGACCAGTAAGCGCTATATATACTATATCATGGGTGCCTACCTGGGATATGGTCACTAGGGGCCTTATTTTGGTTCATTCTTTCTGACAAAATCCTTCTTAGATGGACAAAACCATGTGCACTGCAGGGGGGGCAGATGTAACATGTGCAGAGAGAATTAGATTTGGGTGAGTAATTTTGTTTCTGTGCAGGGAAAATACTGAGGGCGGGTACTAACATATGCGGCTGGCATCGCGATGCGGTGACGGAGGCCCCCCCGCGATACCTGTACTGTGGTCTGCGGGGGGTCTCCGTCACCTCCCAGCCGGCTTCTGCTGCTTTCAAGCCGGGGACAGCTAAGCAAGCTGTCCCCGGCGCTTCCTCCTCCCCCTGCAGCCGGAAAGGACGTCCGGCTGCGTTGCTAGGGGGAGGAAGGGCTTACCTTCCGGGGTCCAGGAGGACCTGCAAGAAGGTAAGCCCAAGGGAGGGGGGAAAGGGGGGGATCGGCGAGGCGGCGGGGTTGCGGCGACGCGGCGGGCGGCGAAAAGAAGCCCATAGGCTTCTATAGGGTATCGCCACCCAAAGGTGGCGATACCCTGCCCTGCGATACGGGTTTTAGTGCATAGGAAAATGCGGTAAAACGGGGGTTTTACCGCATTTTTCCTTTAGTACATCTCGCCCTGACTGCTTTATTTTTACACTGCAATATAGATCTCACTTTGAAGTAAAACCCCACCCAAATCTAATTCTCTCTGCACAAGTTACATCTGCCCCACCCGCAGTGCACATGGTTTTGCCCATCTAAGAAGGATTTTGTCAGAAAGAATGAACCAAAATAAGGCCCTAGGTCTACAAGCACTAGGTCGACATGCAGGACTTGACTGAAGGTCGAAATGGGTTAGGTCGTCAGGGTCATTGGTTTGACACAAGCATTAGATCTACATGGGGAAGGTCTACAGGCAAAAGGTCGACATGAGGTTTTTAACTTTTATTTTTATTTAGCGGGCATGTGCCAACAGGTGGAATTCCATGCCCTACCATCCACTAGGTGGTGGGAGAATAAAATAGTGTGCCAAGTGTAGCGAGGCACCGAGTCCAAAGCATGGCGAGCGCAGCGAGCCATGTGAGGGGACACAGTGCTATGTTTCAGTGTCCATGTCGACTGTGTTGACATTCAGGGCAAAAACCATGAAAAACTTCATGTTGACCTTCCCCATGTCGACCTAATGTTTGTGTTGACCTAATGACCCTGTCAACCTAACCCATGTCAACCCACAGACATGTCGACCTTCAGTCATCTCGACCTAGTGGGTGTCGACCTAATGCTGGTAGACCTAGTCTATCCAATGATCCCATTCTGCCTACCCGACCCTCTCCATGATGGAGAAAATGCTCTGTTCCTGGACTGCCCTGGTGATGTATGATTACCATCACCTGTGGTGAAACACCTTTCTTATCAATTACCCAGCTCCCCACAGGTGATGGCAATCATACATTCCAGGGAAGCCCAGGAACAGAGCATTTCCTCCCTGAAGGGTCAGGTAGGCAACCATGTACTATGTTCTTAATATACCTATACATAGACCAGTAATGCTATATATACTATACACATCATTTGCCTATATATATATAAACACTATACTATATATAAAATACGCATCATGTACCTATGCAGTGCTGCTCTGTCTAGTTGCCTTGATGTGTGCGTCCTGTCTTGCTAACCTACCTATATATCTTCAACTTATTGAAATAATCTATTTATGTAATCTATCTACAGTATTTGCCTGTCTGCTTCAGATAACATTCCATTCTATTCCATCTGTCTTTTATAGTTATCCTACTGTCTAAAGTTTAACCTTCAATCACAATTGATGTGTATACTTTTCAGTTAAAATGTAACTTATTTATTTACATTTATTTATATTACATTCAGCCCAAACACTGTGTGAGAAAATGGAAGCAGAACATTGTTACCAGTTTTCTCGGGATACGGTCGTATTGTCGAAGCCACTTAGGTCGACAGTCATTAGGTCAACACCATTGGGTCGACAGGGGGCAAGGTCGACAGGTGTCTAGGTCGACATGGGTGAACTTTGACAGGTGTCGAGGTCGACATGGGACAAGGTCAACATGGTTTTAGGTCGACACAGCATTTTATTTACTGTTTTTTGAGCCGTCATGTGCCGACAGGCATATTTCATGGTCTACCATCCACTAGGGCGTGGTGGGAGCATAAAATAGTGTGCCGAGCGCAACAAGGCACCGTGCCCAAAGCATCACGAGTGATGCAAGGGGCAGCGGTTAACTTCCAACTGTGTCCATGTCGACTATGTCGACATTCAGGTAAAAAAGCCTGTAAATGTAACCATGTCGACCTTCCGACCTGTCTACCTAAACCATGTCGACCTAGCACTGTGTTGACCTAAACCCATGTCGACCTTGTCGCATGTTGACCTTGCCACCTGTTGACCTTCACCCATGTCGACCTAGAGACCTGTCAACCTTGCCACCTGTTGACCTTCACCCATATCGACCTAGAGACCTGTCAACCTTGCCACCTGTCGACCCAACGGTGACGACCTAATGACTGTCGACCTAAGTGGTCGACAATACGATCCACACCGGCTGATATCCCTAAAGCTGTGTACACATGGAGCAATATGATCGCTGGCAATATGATCGCTAGCAATATATTGCTGTGTCTCGTTTTCATCAGCGACCGGAGATGGTCACTGTTGAAAATGACACACTGCCGGAAGAAGAGGCAGGGGAAGTCGCTGGTCGGAGGAGCATGCTCCTCCGACCAGCGACCATTAGGGGGCTGAAAACGGGAGCACGCATCCGGCGATTTATGGCCCGTGCACACTCCAATCACTGGCAATATGGTCGCCCAGCGACCATATTGCCAGCGATTTATGCCTGTATGTAGACAGCTTTAGTCCTGGACTGCTAGGGTGCCTTGAGGACTGCGCTCGTGAGGTCTGTGATGGACTTGAAAATGACTAATGCTTTTAAACGCCAGTCCTCCAGTTTCCTCAACAGATTGGGATTTCTGTTTTGCTGGATCAAAATGCAGAAATGCTGAAAACATGACCTGCTGGGGTTACTTGAGGACTAGTGTTGAGAACAACTGCTTTATAAGAGGACAACATAAGAAACTTGCTGCTGTACACATATGGGAAAATTATTAGAGGAAAACCTCACTCTTTGAGACCAATTTACTAAAGGTGCCCATACACAGTACAATCATTCCTGTGTGTTTTGAACTAGATCGCATCACATCGGATCGCATGTAATTTACGTGTGATGCGATCGGGACCTAGTTCAAATAGTACAGGCTGCACAGTTTCAGATCAGATGGATCTTTGGTGCAGCACCAAGGCTTTTTAGTCAGATAGATATGAGAATCCTTTTACACCCAAATCCCGGATCCGACCCGGTATTTGGAACATGGGGGCAGATGTATGACAGTTTGTTATGGGGGTGAAGAGGTATCAGCGCACGTTATGTGCACTGATACCACTTCTCCCCCATTTATAAAGGAGCTGGGGTGTGGTAAATGACAGGGGCGCTTGTCCATATCGGCGCTGCTATCTAAATGATAGCAGGCCAAATGTATGGCTGACCGTTCTGCCCGCTGCTGATATTGGCTTCACCAGCAGCACGCGAAGCCCTATCTCAACAGCAGGGACGGAGATCTCCAGGAGGGGACATCGCCAGAGGGGGGATGTCTTGTCGATGTCCCTTCCTGATTCACCTTGTTAATAAGGCAAAGCAGGAAGAATTATAGCGGTGGACCGCAGAGCAAGCCCAGCACCAAGGTAAGCTGCTGGGCTGCCCCCAGTCGCTGTGAACCCCCCAGCCCCCATCCGTGAGGTAAATTCACCTGCTCCCTCTCCTCCCTGCCTTCCAGCAGACAGCAGCGGAGGCTGTGTGCACCCCCTCGGTCCGGTGGTTGGGCTGCGGTCAGGAGATGGGCTACCCCCACTGCTGTAAACGGGAGCTGGGTCGGATGACCCCGCGTACCCATTTACACTGCCCTCTACCCAGGTCCTGCCTGTGTTCTACCCAGGTCCAGCGTAAAGGGACACGGGTTAACCACTTTTACACCGCCTCTGACCCGGGTCCATGAGGGAAAAACAACGGTTTTTTTCGGCGGTGTAAAAGGGGTATTAGCCGCACAGCTGATGTGAGGGAGATCCATCTGAATCTCATGAAAAATCTGACCAGTGGATGGGGACCTTTGGTGTCATATATAGGCATCATGGTGCTGTATTTTATATTCACCCGTGTCTATTGCTGTAATTTGATCATACATAACGTATATTTATAATACTACATAAATAGTCTACATAACAGAGAAATAGATAATTCTGTGTGTCAATGGGGGGTAATTCAGACCTGCTTGCAGGGCCGTAAATTCACACTGAGGGCGATTATTGATACACTGTGCTTCGCAATACACATGCGTGAGGATGTCCTGCGATTAAATCCCGCTACTATATCTATATGCATGCTGTTCCCAAGGTGATTGGCAGGGAGTAGGCATCTGGGGGTGGTAACTGGCCGCTTAGTGGGAGTACTTAGAAAAACGCCGGGAGTGTCCGGGAAAATGCAGGCGTGCCTAAGTGTTTTAGCAGAGCTGGTGTGACGTCAGCTCCAGGCTGGAGCTGGGCAACACGGCGCCTGCAATGCCTTGTGCCTATTATAAACTAAAACACATGCAATGTGACACTTTTGAAAAGGTCACCTTTAAGCCCCCCATACACGGTCCGTTAATAGGATCCGTTGTGTGCTTAAACAGCACACATCGGATCAGATCGCATCCCTAGTGCATGCAGTGTGCATGCACTGAGATCTGATCCGATGTGTACCTAGTACAAAAAGTGTGCAGCACATACTTTTTGTACCGTACTATGTGATGCGCGGGAGCGCGCATCGCATAGTACAGAACGGAGCCGTACACAACGGACCGTGTATGGGCTCCTTTAGAGCTAAATTTACTAAGATGGGAGTTCTATTGAAGATGGGATATTGCCCTAGCAACCAATCAGATTGTTATTATTTATTTAGCTATTTTTCCTACACACAACACACTTCCTATCAAGAAACCTATGAGCAGTGCAGTTTCTCTACATACAGTATAACCCTTTTCCACCGACTTTAAAATCCCTTCTTTTGCATTTGAATGCGCGCCGACCCTGGACTTTTTTCAGTGGAAATGGCGACCAGGTAAAAATCTGGGGGCTTACCTGGCAACCAAGCTGCATGCCCACAGCCGCTGACACTCCTTCTCCCCCCCCCCCCCCCCGGACCCAGCTTGTGCAGTAACCCTCCCACCTGTCACTGACCCCACTCACTGGTGCCCACCTGCCCATCATTCACACACACACAAACACCCCCCGCCGGTGCCCGCCAGCCGATGATTCCTGTCAGTCTGTCCCCCCTTTTGCCCTGCTTTCCCGGGTTTCTCTTTTCAGTGGAAAAGGGATCAACCTGGGAATAACCCAGGGCAGTGAAATAGGGGACCATGGAAAGGGATCCCCCAAAATCCCGGGTGTTCTGTGAATTTGGTGGAAAACAATATACAAAGGGGTAGGGTACATTTATTAAAGCTTTTAAAAATTAAAAGAGATGCTGTTGCCCATAGCAACCAATCAGATTCCCTCTATTATTTCTCTATTCCAACCTAGAAAACGATAGAAATAATCCGATTGGTTGCTATGGTATGGGCAATATCGCCTCTTTTAATTTTTAGAAAACAGACGAACTGGGCACAATCATTCAATGTAAAACATGCCGTGTTCTGTCACCTTAACGTCTACATGCGTGTTCTGTCACTGTAACGTCTACATGCGTGTTCTGCGGAATGTCCTTTCCTGTTGCGGTAAGTTGTATTTTAGGTGATGTCTAGTAAGCTGCCCAGTTTGCAGCAGATACTGTATAATAGTCTAGTAGGAGATTTAGGGCCTTATTTTGGTTCATTCTTTCTGACAAAATCCTTCTTAGATGGACAAAACCATGTGCACTGCAGGGGGGCAGATGTAACATGTGCAGAGAGAATTAGATTTGGGTGAGTAATTTTGTTTCTGTGCAGGGAAAATACTGACTGCTTTATTTTTACACTGCAATATAGATCTCACTTTGAAGTAAAACCCCACCCAAATCTAATTCTCTCTGCACATGTTACATCTGCCCCACCTGCAGTGCACATGGTTTTGCCCATCTAAGAAGGATTTTGTCAGAAAGAATGAACCAAAATAAGGCCCTTAGAGACCAATTAAAGATTAGAACACCATTAGGTATAAATCTCTTATATAATGGCTGGATCCTGCTCTGAGCGTAGTTTGAATATAGGTAATTAGGTACTTGTTTCCTAGCACGGCACCCATCGCATACCGTACTTAGTGGTGTTCGATGCAATATTCCCGTTAAATTAACAGGAGCTCTGGTACAATGAAATATTGCATATCATTGCATAACAGCAAATGGCATGCGATGCGATTTTTAATTGTACAAGCACCCTGATGGGTGCTTACAATGTTAAATGCACCCCCATTGTCAACGGCACCCCCACTATCAACGCCAACCCGAAGCTTCGGGTTGGCATTGATAGCGGGGGTGGCGTTGACAATGGGGTGCATTTAACATTGTAAGCACCCATCAGGGTGCTTGTACAATTCAAAATCGTATCGCATTGAATCGCATCGCATGCCGCTATATTGCATGCAATGCGATTGTATAAGATGTACTACGATCAAAATTGTGGGCGCCGTGCTAGGAAACAAGTACCGGGAATTACTCTCTGAGGTTGGGACAATTGCTGCATGTAACAGACACAGAAGAAAGTGCCCAGTCTGATGCATGTCTGCACCCAGAGAATCACAGGATGTGACTAAGGCTTCTATAATAACGGATACAAAGGATAACATGTAATACACAGGTTTCTGAGTCACTGAGTGAAGGAGACACAATGAATATCATACCTTACACTCATCTTTGACAACCCTATTACCACCCAGGTGCGCATTGCAATAAGTAATCCTATCGCAGGGATGTATTATCCTGCACATGCAGGGACAGGCTCCTTCCAGAGATGCGCAAAGTCGAGTACCCGTGGGGTCTCCAGTGGCGGTGCAGGAGGGGGTCAGAGATTACTGCCGCGGTCCCTCCTGATACATTCGTGTCTCTCTGCATGGCAAATGCAGAGAGCCATGCAGGGAACATGGTACCTATGTCAACATAGACAACCAAACAAAAACTAAAAAACTCATGTCAACCTTTTTCATGTGATGACCATGTCGACCTAATAAATGTTGACACTTTATCATGTGTCAACCTAAAGCCTTTTCGACCAATAGTGGTTGACCTAATGACTGTCGCCCTAACGATCCATACACATTTCAGAGATGTACCCAATCCTGATTGTACCGTACATCTCCGATGGTTGTCAATCTGTGATAACAATCTCAGTCCCGCTAAGCCACATGATTGACATGCTGTGGCTGTTTGGGGTGATTTCTGGATACAGAAAGCAGAGGCACATCGCCCACATTTTCTGGGTGTGCTAAGGCCCGTGGCTGTATCCTTGGACGCAGCATCACTGGCATTGGGAACTGTGCAAACAACGTCCATCTTGAGTAGCGACCGATGTTCACACATCTTCGTGTGCAGCTGCAGATCACAGAAGCCAGCAATTGGCATCAACATACACAAGATGTGGGCCGATGCCTGTTTGGGGCGGGTGGCTGCTGTCACATTACTTCAGCACCGCGCCCTTTTTGTCGATCTCTGACGGTAATAACAGTCAGTTCTGACTGACTTTTATTACTGAAGGGGAGAGAAATAATTCGATGGTCGGCGACTATCGAATTAATTCTCTCCCCTTTGACCGCATGCGAGGGGCTGTGTTCTCGTACACATTCCCTCGCATGCTAGCGAGGGAATGTGGCTGGCGCTGGCGATGGAGGGGAGTCCATTTGGCGGCGGGGCAGGCGTCGCAGACCTATGCCCTATATCATCTGCAAATCGTCTACACCAAAATGTGTCATTTGTCACTTTAATAAAAGTATATTCATGCAGAGTTAAGGGGTTAATAAGGAAGGTTATTGGCATCCCCTATAAATGTCATTACTGCCTCAGGGTGCCTTTTCCAGACCTGACCTCTGCTATGAACACAGTGCAGGCAGATTTGTCCTGAGGAAGCCCCATATCTTGGTGATGGCGGGATGAGTCATGTGACTGGGAATGCTGTGTGCAGCCGGCAGACCGCAGGGCTTACTAATGTCTTACAGAAGGTCGGAATTTGTTTCACTTCAAAATTTCCTTAAAATGGAAGTAGTCGGGGGATTTAGTTACACATGCCTGTGCTTTGTTGTTTTACAGCGTAGTGTGTCAGCCTGGTCCATCCTATTCCCTCATTCTGCCAGCGCACATACTAAGCATTTGTGCTCGAAACACATGGCAGCTCCCTCAGGAAGCAAATTACTCTGGGAAAATAGATTTATCCTGTATGCTTACATGTGAACATGGATCTTGTAAAGTAATGTGGCCTACACATGGGGCGATTTCAGGGCATTTACTAAGTGATTTGATAAGATCGCTTAGAAAATGCCCCTACATCGATGTGTATAGGGGGCAAAGCGATGCGCAGCCCTGTGTGTCACTATTGGTGCATATACACAGTGCATTTTGCGGGTGCGATGTAAGCCGAGCTCCCGCGCACATCCCATCGCACAGTTCAAAAAGTATGTGCTGCACATACTTTTAAAACTAGGTCCCGATCGCATCACATGCACGATTTGCGTGCAATGCGATCTAGACCAAAACGCATGCAATTATTGCACTGTGCATGGGCATCTTATTGATCGGCAATTAATATCCAGCATGCTGGATAAGTCTAGTTACATCACCGTTCAGCACCAGTTTTGTCACCGGAGAACACTGGCCCTGACAGATTGTTCAGTATACAGTGCTGGTACATCGCTGTGCAGTGCTGTGCGCTGAGAAATCCAGCATCGCTCAGAACGCTCAGCAAATCTCCTCATGTTTAGGCCCCATTAGATAGGGCTGATAACCAGCTTTGCTGATCGAGGATACTGTGACATACGGCCTAATTCAGGTTGGAATCTTAACGCAGCCACCGCCCTGAGCAGGCATCGGCCTGCGTCTTATCTATGACAGCAATTGACACCAATTGCTGGCTTCTGTGATCTGCAGCTGCACACGAAGACGCAGCATCGGATCATCTGCGTGAACATCGGTCGTCTGAGTTACACTGAAGTTACTCAAGATGGACCTTGTTTGCACACTTCCCAATGCCAGTGATGCTGCGTCCAAGGATACAGCCACGGGTCTTAGCACATGAAAATGTGGGCGTCGTGCCCATAAAACGTGGGGTGTTCCTCTGCTCCGGCCCGATGTCCGCCCACACATGCCCCCCTCTGGTGGGAATGGCTCCTTTGTTCCCGGGGTCTGTGTATGCGCGTATTTGCACCATCGGAACGGGCCTGAATTGAGCCCTGTCCAATCAATGCAGAATCACCCCCATAGTAAACATTACAGCTGCTCATTATAAGGATACTACAGGTCCAGTATGAACAAGTAGGTTTAAAAAAACAACAACTTTTGAACATGCATGTCAACCTTTCCCATGTGTCGACCAATAGTCGTTGACCTTTTGACTGTATCCGCATCCCCTCTGAGTTGGAACAGGTAGCAGTTTGAAATTCACTTCAGTTGCTTAAGTTAATGCAACATTCCAACAGTCTGTTCATGGCATTTTAAATAAAGATAGTTGTAGTGGTTCCTCAATGATCTAAGCTTTGCATAGCCGCTTACTGTTCTGAGACTCTACTACATAGGGGCGTTCTCTTCTCGCTGACACTCGGGAGATCAGAGTATCCTCTGGAATTTTGCACACTTTCCTAGTAAAATGGCTCAGCCTTTATTTATTTATTTACAGATTCCGTTGCGCTTTACAATAGTAGACAGTGATAAAACAAATTGGGTAACAACAGACAGACTTGGAGGTAGGAGAGCCCTGCTGCAAGCTAAAGGCCCCCATACACTATGCGATATGGGAACGATTTCACCCGATTCGGATGAATCGGGCAGTGAAATCGGCCCAAATCACACTTGTAGACATCCCCTCCGCTCCGATGCGTGGTCCCGTGCGCATCGGATCGGGGTCAGGAGGTCAGACGGGCTGCACATAAGATTTGCCAAATCTTATGTGCAGCCCAGCCCCGGAGCCGTGCGGGGGACAGCAGCGGGCGGGGGATGCCGGCTATAGAGAGCCAAGCAGGGGGAGGCTGCATATGGCGCCGGGCTGGAGGAAGCTGTTGCGGTGGGGTGACAGTGGGAGGCGAGTAGGGAGAACTTGATGACATGACGCTGGCTGCTGGGCAGCGGCGGGAGCCGGGAGAAACAGATAACTTTAAAAAAAAAAAAACGCCCAATAGAGATGACTAGCAAGCCATTGATTGGCTGAGACCTCTCTCAGCCAATCAGCGATTGGCTGAGAGAGGTCTCAGCCAATCAATGGCTTGCTAGTCATCTCTATGGGCGTTTTTTTTTTCCAAGTTATCTGTTCCTCCCGGCTAACGCCGCTGCGGCGCTGCCCGGCAGCCAGCGTCATGTCATCAAGTTCTCCCTGCTCGCCTCCCGCTGTCACCCCACCGCAACAGCTTCCTCCTGCCCGGGTCCCTATGTAGCCTCTCCCTGCTCGGCTCTCAATTAGCCGGCATTCCGCTGCTGTCCCCCGCACAACTCCCTCCTCCTGCAGCTCCCCGGGGACTGCATATGATAAATCCATGCGATTTATCATATGCAAACCTTGGCACATCAAGTGCCTAATCGTGTGTCCCCCTCCCGGGGAGCTGCAGGGGAAATCAGGTCCGACTTGTCCCTAGGACAAGTTGGACTAATGTATGGGGGCCTTTAAGGTGGCCATACATCTACAGATCGATTGTCAGATTGAGCTGGTTGGAACAAAATCCTGGTAATGGATGAGAGTAAATGACAGTTGACCATTTGCTTTGAAATGCTGGAAAACTGCCAAAAACTGTCATTCATTCATTACCAGGTTTTTGTTCCAATCGGTCCAATCTAACAATTGATCTGTAGATGTATGGCCACCTTTACAATCTTTATGGTACATTTTGCTGAGAAGTGCGTCATTATGGAACCGCACCTCCAAATCATTATGCCCATGCATTTGCCAGATCTCCTCCAAGATCAGTTAGGCTCTGCTTTCCACTTAGCTGGTTGGCTGCCACCTATTTATTATTTGTATTTATGTATTTATTTATTAACAGTTATTTATATAGCACACATATATTCCACAGTCCCTGCCCCAGTGGAGCTTACCATCTATATTCCCTACCACATGTACACACACACAACACAGAGACATTCTAGGGTTAATGTGTGGGCAGGCAATTAACCTACCACGCAAACACAGAAAGAAAATACAAACTCCACACAGTTAGGGCCATGGTGGGAATTGAACCCATGACCTCAGTGCTGTGAGGCAGTAATGCTAACCATTACACCGCCCGTGCTACCTGATTTAGCCAAATCTCTTAGAAATGAAGCAGAAATCTCCCCAATTGTAAGACTTCAACTAATATGCTAAAACATCATTCTCACTGGACTACTGGACCAATGGTCTGTGTTTATGTGTTAGTGTACACATGCCCTTGCATGCTAGTGAGGGGATGATTCGTATGGCGGTGGGGCAGCTGCTGTTCGGGGGGGGGGGGGGGTGCGGCGGCCAGCATTTACTTCTGCGCTAGGCTGTGAGTATATGCAGCCCAGCAAACAGGGCTGAATCATGACCATCATTCAATGGAATGACCCCAGATCACCTAATAGTATTGTGTCCTGTTACTTATTACAGGCCAGCAATGTATGTAGCAATTTGCCACAGTGACAATAGAGGAATTAGCATGTGCACAGCAGAGTACACAGAACATCAGTAAGGATGAGAGCGTCCAGGATCAGGACAGATTATAGATCCAGTCACATTATTATACTCATACAAACACAAAAGCATAGGCTCGGATAAAATGTCTGACGGGCAAGTTAAGGAACAATGTTATTCCACAACTTTATTATAAATACTTGCTTTATTTGACCAGATGGCACTACATGTTGCTGTTTGTAGAATTAATAATTGCATCTTATTATATGCATTCCCTTCCCACTGTATTAACATAGGTTGCTGCCACTTCCGCACCTGCAAGACAATTAACTAATCTATGTTGGGCTTCCAGGGCTAGAACATATATTTACTAACATTTAAAAAGGAACATAAAAATTAATTTGTCAGTAAATCTGTGCTTTAGTTATTTTTTTTTTTTGCTACCATCATGCTTTACAAGACTACGTATGTATTCAATTTACTTGTGTATGTGTTATCTGTAAATCTGCAGAGCTGTAGGCAACAATGGTCAAAGGGCAGTGCCACCTAGTGGTCAAATGTCAGTCAAATATGAAAAATGTACATTTATTTGGAATAACGTGACATATTTCAATGAGAATCTGTACAGCGATAACTTGCACTTAGAAAGCATCAATGGTGGGACTATTTCTGTTGCCAAGGAAGTTGTTACTGTGCTGGCACAGCATCGCTACCCAGCATCTTGTGGTGATTCTGTTATGTTTGTTTCCTGTGGTGAGAAAGCTTCTCAGGGCAAAGTGAAGGCTGCTTGGTCATTTAGCACTAACACACCCTTCTATGCAGTTTTCATTCTTTCCGTTACACCCCCTGATTTCCTCACAGTCCCACACCCCTCTGCCATATGCTTCCCCTTGTTGTGCTCACTGTAACTTACCAGCACTGCAGACACACCCTCACTGCCATTGTTCTGTTATGTTCCGCAATGGATTTTTGCACCCCATAGCTTCAGAAATGACTGACACCATCATGTCCATTGCAGGCAGGTGTAGATGGTGCCCGGTGCCGCTAGTATTGTTTTAGCCTATCTGACTGACAGCGCCAGTCAGCAGTAGACAAATACAGCTGCATTTTTCTGTCCTTGACATTCATCAGAGATGGAACATATGAGGCAGGACATTTTATTCATTACACAAAGTCTGCTGATATTGTTTAGTATACAACCAAGGAAACCGGGGGCTCATCTGCTACAGATAATTAAAGCCTGCAGGAGAACAACACTTTTGCCTCATACACCAGTGATTTTCAACTCACGGCACACCAAACAAGATTTTAAAATTGCCACGGCACACAGGGCCGGTGCAAGGCACCGGAGCGCCCCAGGCGAGTCGGGGTGGGGGCGCCCTGGTGCCGGGGGAGGGGGGGGGTACCTGTCCTGCGGCGCTGTCCGGTGCCGGGGGAGGGGGGTACCTGTCCTGCGGCGCTGTCCGGTGCCGGGGGAGGGGGGTACCTGTCCTGCGGCGCTGTCCGGTGCCGGGGGAGGGGGGTACCTGTCCTGCGGCGCTGTCCGGTGCCGGGGGAGGGGGGTACCTGTCCTGCGGCGCTGTCCGGTGCTGGGGGAGGGGGGTACCTGTCCTGCGGCGCTGTCCGGTGCCGGGGGAGAGGGGTACCTGTCCTGCGGCGCTGTCCGGTGACGGGGGAGGGGGGTACCTGTCCTGCGGCGCTGTGTATTTAAAGCTGGCGGCGGAGGCAGCGGGGGTCCCTGCAGTCCATTAGAGAAATAACAAGCGCTATCCGCCGGGCTATGCGGAAGCGCTTCTGTTGTGAAAACACTGGCAGCACGCTGATTGGCTGAGATCAGCGTGCGCCGTGCTGCCAGTGTTTTCACAACAGAAGCGCTTCCGCATAACCCGGCTCATAGCGCTCGTTATTTCTAATGGACTGCAGGGACCCCCGCTGCCTCCGCCACCAGCTTTAAATACACAGCGCCGCAGGACAGGTACCCGGGCGGCACGGGGGGGGGGGGGCAAATTCCGCCCTCCAGTGGCCGGCGCCCTAGGCAAATGCCTAGATTTGCCTAGTGGTGGCGCCGGCCCTGACGGCACATCATCACACCCCCACAGGGAAAAACACATTGGGCCTTATTTTGGTTCACTCTTTCTGACAAATTCCTTCTTAGATGGACAAAACCATGTGCTCTGCAGGTGGGGCAGATGTTACTTGTGTAGATAGAATTAGATTTGGGTGGGGTTTTACTTCAAAGTGAGATCTATATTGCAGTGTAAAAATAAAGCAGACAGTATTTACCCTGCACAGAAACAAAATAACTCACCCAAATCTAATTTTCTCTGCACATTTTACATCTGCCCCCCTGCAGTGCACATGGTTTTGTCCATCTAGGAAGGATTTTGTCAGAAAGAGTGAAGTAGAATAAGGCCCATTGGTCTCCACAGGAAAAAATATAATGAACCCATTGGTTGGAGTTCTATTGAAGATAAGATTCTTCGGTACTTGTTTCCTAGCACGGCCACAATCGTAAGTAATCGTGTCCCTTAATTAAGGGACACGATTACCCCGATGGACCCGATTTCTTTTGAAATCAGGTCCATTTTGCCGGCTAGGAAACAAAAATCGGGTGCATCGCGTCGGTCGGGACCATTAACATTGGTCCCGACGCGACCGACGCGATGCCCCCGATATTTCCATTGACTTCAATGTTAAAAAAAATTTTAACATTGAAATCTTGTCGGGAAGTTAAAATATCGGGGGCATTGCGTCGGTCGGGACCATTAACATTGGTCCCGACGCGATGCGACGCGATGCACCCGATTTTTGCATAGGATTCAATGTTAAAAAATTTTTTAACATTGAAATGGTGTAAAAATGTCAAAAAATGTGAAATGGGTCAATATGACCCATTTCACATTATAAATGTCCCCGTCGTACACGCCAACCCGAAGCGTGGCGAGCGCAGCGAGCCCGCGAGGGGCGGCGGTACGCGTCCTCCGACCTTTTCATGCCCTACTATCCACTAGGGCGTGGAGTGAGAATAGAATAGTGTGGCGAGCGCAGCGAGCCACCGAGCCC
The DNA here is from genome assembly GCF_055691185.1 of Crinia signifera. Lineage (NCBI taxonomy): Eukaryota > Metazoa > Chordata > Amphibia > Anura > Myobatrachidae > Crinia > Crinia signifera. Next base: position 39,058,505 of record NC_139225.1, on the reverse strand, counting down.
GAAGCGTGGCGAGGGGACGCGGATATCTTCACAGTTATACGCAGGGCTATTTTTCAGCCGGAACGGTACGGAACGCCGTTCCTGAAGCTGAAATTAAAAATGACGTCATCAGGAACGGCGTTCCGGAACCTGCTCCAGGCCGCCCGGCATCGCCTGCCCGCTCCCCACGCCCCACGCCCCGCTCCCCTGCCCGCTGTTTATTTACGCACTCCAGGAGAGAGACGTGCTGCTACTGTATGTAACATTCACATCTCACGCTGGACCGCTAGCCAATGGGCGCTTGCGGTCCAGCAGCCAATCAACTGGTGGCTGCTGGACCGCAAGCGCCTATTGGCTAGCGGTCCAGCGGGAGATATGAATAGCAGCACGTCTCTCTCCTGGACTGCTGCGAGATGGGAGAAGCAGCAGCACCCATACAGAGCAGCGTCTCCAGCACCCGCCTGTGTGCACATCACTGCATAAGAAGACGCCATGCCAATATGCCAATATGCACATATTGAATGTGGGCGTGACGCTATGTGTGCCAGGTGCGTGTCCGGTGTCGGAGTGTGTGGATGGCGGAGCGGCGGTGACAGTGTGAGGTTGGAACTGCTCCGCGCACAGGACCCTGAGCCAGCGGCGACCACAGGTCAGAACGGGGGGAACAGTTGTCACAGTGGGCAGCAGCACTCCCCTGTCCTCACATGTGTGTGTGTCTGCTGTGTGCATGTGTGCCAGGGTGGGCTGCCCTATATGTGTACAGGGGGGGTGCAGAGTGTGTCCCGTGTACATAGGCAGCACCCACCTAGTCTGTGTGTATACCGTAATGTAATGTGTCTGTTCATTGATCTGTAATATGTGACTGTGTGTATCTATCTATCAATCACATGTTATTGGTGATGATTATATATCTGTATATAAGTCAATACCATCACAGACGTATGGGCTTGGCAAGTGTATGGTCATCATGAGACCGACCCATAGCTAAGATTGGAAACATCGATCCTATCTATTGGAATACAATAAATGTTCCATTTGGTTGTGGAAATTGTGTTACTGTCTCCAGCACCCGCCTGTACTCTGTGTATGTGCACATCGCTGCAGCAGCTGCGGGCGACATAGTAGCATCCTCTCTTATAGACTGACCTGCTGGCATAAGCAGCGAGGCTCCATCTGCAGCTAGGCTCGGGGTGGTAGCAGGGTCCTGGATCGTCTCTGCCCTCTCAGCACGGTACCTGGAAATGCTGGCCCTATTTAACAAGCTATTGGACTGGTTCAAGACTCTGTTCTGGAAGGAGGAAATGGAGATGACCCTGGTGGGGCTGCAATACTCCGGGAAGACCACCTTTGTGAACGTGATTGCGGTGAGAGATGGGGGCAGCAGGAGGCCCGGCCGGGCGGTGCGGGATGCTGGGAGATGGAGTGACAGCCCAGAGCTGGGTTACAGTGACAGCGCCTTGGACAGTGTGTGTGGCATATGTATAATGGGCATCTCTGTTTGTGGCATATGTATAATGGCCATCACGGTGTGTGGCATATGTATAATGAGCATTACGGAGTGGGGCATATGTATAATAGGCATCACGGTGTGTGGCATATGTATAATGGAAATCTCTGTGTGTGGCATATGTATAATGGCCATCACGGTGTGTGGCATATGTATAATGAGCATTACGGAGTGGGGCACATGTACAATGGGCATCACGGTGTGTGGCATATGTATAATGGGAATCTCTGTGCGTGGCATATGTGTAATGAGCGTTACGGAGTGGGGCATATGTATTATGTGCCAATTCTCGGCGTGTAGGTTGTAAAACTGCGGTATAAAGTAGTCTTTTCCTGCAATGCTGTGCCCCTTGCAGTGAGGCTACACCCTTGCGCGCCTAAGGCGCGCACATATTCTCCACTTTGCTGCTGGAGATTGTTATGTTACTGCCACTGTTGGGAGGAATTATATTTTTTTTATGGGATGCCCCGCCCCTTTGTAGCTCCTCCCATATCACCGCCCACTTTCTGCCCCGCCCACAGTTCCTGAACCTATTTTCCTACAAAAATAGCACTGGTTATACGCGTCCCTTCGCGGGCTTCACAGGTGTCCGTGGCGACGCGGACAGCTGTGAAGCCCGCGAAGGGACGCGTTTACCTGTGAAGGTATCCGCGTCCCCTCGCGGGGCTCGCCACGCTTCGGGCTCGGTGGCTCGCTGCGCTCGCCACACTATTCTATTCTCACTCCACGCCCTAGTGGATAGTAGGGCATGAAAAGGTCGGAGGACGCGTACCGCCGCCCCTCGCGGGCTCGCTGCGCTCGCCACGCTTCGGGTTGCCGTCTATCGTGGGGTGGGGTTTACGCGCTTGAATTTGGGGGGGTTGGGAATTTTTTTCATTCAATCCAATGTAAAATTGGGTCCCAGGGACCCAATTTACATTGGATTTAATGAAAAAATCGGGTGAAAAATCGGTCGGTCGCGTCGATCGCATCGCATGCGACCAAATCGCATGCGATGCGATCGACCCGATTTTTTTCAGCACGATCACCCCGATCTTAAACGGTGTGGCCGTGCTAGGAAACAAGTACCGATTCTTCTTATTTATTTAGCACCTTCTAGAAGATAATAGATAGAATCTGATTGGTTGCTATGGGCAACATCCCATCTTCAATAGAACTCCCATTTAGTACATTTACCCCTTTCAGTCTCCTCCTACATAAAACCAAAAAGCATAAAAATGCGCACAGTGTTTTTTTCCGTAAGGGGCTGGGAGCATGGCCAGCAGCACACAGAGCACTGGGGACATGGCAGCGTGGCCTCACGGGAGTATTGCAATCATAGGCCACGCCCCTATTTTCAGGCAGGTGCCTTCGGTGTGAGCAAGTATCCCTCCACCAATATTGGGAGGTATACAAATGTGTGAATGAGCCCTTAAATTACATACTGGTAAGGGGCCACATTTTGACTATGTGACATATGGGGCCCGATTCAGACCGGTTTTCTGGACTCCGTGTGTTCAGAGTCCAGCGCTTGTCAATCGGATTGCAATCAATTTACCGAAGGTGCTCACAGCTGGCCCTACACATGCAGGCCAGACCACCGGCCAGCGTCCTAATTCGGTCAGATAGGTCTGAATTGGCCCCATGGAATCCTCCAGACAGGCATAACAATAAAATCATAAGGACACAATTCTAAAATCAACACAGTCCCTCCTTTGATAGACCAGTAATAGACATATAATTAAATCATGGGTGCTCCAGCTATTGTTGATTTACACCTTTCCTGGCGGTGATGCTTAGAAGCAATGTTCCCATGGCTACATAGACTGATATGATGCAAAGAACATAAGCACCTGCAGGGCAGGTCATCACAGGTCCCATAGCAGCATCTGGGGAAGGGAGGTCCCATGGGTCTCTGCCCACCCATTGCCAAAGCCTGGCGCTGTATGTGGGGCTGCTTCATGCACAATGATCCCAGAACAAGGCATCACTGTGCCTGCATGGCCTGCCTAGTGCACAGAAAAGCAGTAAGGGCCTCAGGAGAGTGGTCCACTGTGGCTCGACCATCCTCACCTCCAGGCCGCATTATTACCGCACCCATGCAGCGGGGGTAATTCTGGCACTGAAAACAAAAATGTGTTTGGGAAATTGGTAGCATCACATTTTATGCCAATTGTAAACCTCATTTATGAAGACAGTTATCATCAGTTGTGGAACTTGTGGGTGGTGAGCCCAGGTGCAAAACTATAATTTGAGGCCCCCCTCCTCCACCCCAACCCAAGTTCACAATATGCAGCACGGCAGTGGGGTGCCAGGTGGGATCCCGACAGTCATTAGCCCAATGTCAGGATCCTGACTGTTAAAACCCCGACACTCGGGGTCCTGATGGCCACTGGCTATTCTCCCTCGTGGGGGTCCACGACCCCCATAGGGGGAGAATAGAATAGGTGGCGAGCGCAGCTAGCCAATGTGCTCGCAAGGGCCTGCGTTATGCTCCCCCCGCTGTCTAAGTCCGGGCAGTCGGTATACCGACTTTTGGGCTCCTATACCACACACCGGCAGTGGGTGACAGGGAGAGGCAGAGGATGACAGGGAGTGTCAGGAGGAGGCAGAGGGTGACAAGTAGATGCAGATGGTGACAGGGAGAGGCAAAGAGAGGCAGAGTGTGAAAGGGAAAAATAGTGGGGGCCGGAAAAGGTTGACAGGGGGCCCTTATACCTCAGGGGCCCCAGTGCACTGCACCTGCTGCACCAATTGTAGTTCCACCTCTGGTTCTCATGTCGTATGCCCTGTGCAATCAAATGTATCTATACTATATGGGTAAGTCATAGGCCAAGACCAGGTCCGGCCCCACCCCCAGAATGTTGTTAGTTACCCTGTGTAACCCGCTATGGTCTGTCCCAACCACCCATTGCAGCATTGGGAGCCCTCAGGGGTAAGTGCACACCGTCCATTGCGCATGTCAGTCTCAGGACAGACCACAGGGCATTATTATATAGTTATACGTTAGAAATCCTTCCCCGAAATCCTCATACCGTCCCAGCACTAAAAAGCCTGTGCTGGAAATTACTAGGACACAAGATTGGAAATGGGGAAATCCAGCCATCATCTGGTCAGTGCAGGGCTAAAGGAACACCGATGGCTGATTAAGCTGGAGGTGACATAAATCACCAAAGGGGGATCATGCTGGGGAGACGTAGCAGTGGTAGATAGAGAGGGCTGCAGCTGGCAGCCAATGGGTGTCGAGGGAGGGGTTTAGCAGGGCAGAAGGGTCCTGTGACCAGAGTTCAACTTCCTCTCTGGGGAATTTTTCCCACCCTCCCATCCCTATTTTCTGTCTCTATTTTTCCTTCCTCGGGCGGCGGTAAAGAACGGTCAATTGTGTAGACTGGAATGTGTGTAGACTAGTGGGTGAGCTCTCCAGGCATCGATTGTCACGAGCCATACTTCTATGCACGGAAGATGGCTGCCACCACCGACCCGGGTGGTTGGCTGGGAGAGTTGGTCACCAGCGGTGTGTGAATGGTATGGTGACCCTACCCCACCCCCTTTTCTTTAATCTGACCGTTCTTTAGTGCCGCCACCAAATATATATAGTTTAGTCTGTTGTCAAAATAAATTTGACATTCATTATTTTGAAACGCCAGCACTTGTGTCCGTGTCGTTATTTGTAGATAAGTTATTAAGTTAAGTGTTAAGGTCTGTTAAGCATGAGAGTACCGATGGTGAATTTATGGCACTTTTGCTAGGTGGATATGTTTTACCAGTGCCACAGTAATCCCCATCCTGTCTCCTGAGAGATGTGTGTTTGGTTAATTAAAGAAACACTGTAATTAATCCCTGTAGTGAGTGTCCAGTGACCTGAGCGGGGATCCCCATTAGGGTTCTATCATGGACCCCCCCGAGGCCTTGATTATGAATCAGGGGAACACTATTACATAAACAGTGTCAATCAGCTACATAACATATGTGCATTTATGTATGTGTGTGTATTGTATGTAATGTAAGTATTGTATTATCTATTTGCAGGTTCTGTAATGAGTTGGCTGCCTGTACTTACATGCCCCTTTCAGACAGCACAAAAAAAAATGGTATTTTGCTGATTTTTAACCGTTTTCAAACGGAAATATGTGCGGTCTGAAAGGTGCAGAGTGATTTTAACATTTAAAAAAAAAAATATTTTTTTTGGGAAACGGTAAAAAAAAGCAGGGTCCTACCCATTTCAGACCCGGTATTTTTTCTGTCTGAACAAGTCTGAAACGGTATTTAGGACCCAGCCAATAGTGGTTCCTCCCCTGGGCAGCGCAGGGAAGGGAATGATCGCGCTGGGGGCAGGGGGTCCCTGCAGTGTATGTTAGATCAGTGGCGGGGTCCCTGCAGTGGATGGGAACTAGTAGTTCCCTTCCCTGCGCTACCCACGTAGGGGAGGGGGGAGAGGGGGAGGCTGCCCAGAAAAAGGGGCATCACTGAGCGCACCAGCGCGTTGCCATACTGTTCCCAGGGCCCCCGCCCCGCATCAGGGGGCTCTGATAATAGGCCCCTTCTCTCCTGCTGTTGTTTCCCACCGGGGGGCGGCGAGAGTAGGAGAACCCGGACGGTGTGTGGGGGTCGCTGGCTTTGAAGATGTGACTGTCGCTGGCGATCTGGGGCCAGCCCGGGTGGCTGCCCAGGTGGAGCCCCTGGTGGTCGCCCTCGCAGCTCTGCAGGTAGAGTAAGGTCGGCAGCATGGCCGGCACACGGTTGGTGGGCACATAAACCGGGGGGGGGGGCTGGCCGCCGGATGTAGGAAGTTGGAGTCATGGGCATAGGCGGACTGGCCGTGGCTGGAGGTGAGGGCCAGGCTCTGGTACATCTTTCTCCTCCGGCCTCAGTCCCCAGACTCCAGTTCTAGTGATGCCGCTCCGGACCCTGCACTGCCGCCGCACAACTACTCCACCTGGGGAGCGATCCTGCAAGTGAGGGAGAGACACAGGTTATACTGCTTTGACACCTCAAACCTGCTTTAGACCAGGTATTTACATGCGATGTGAAAGGGGTTAAACTTGCTAAAAAACGTTTTAAATACCTGGTCTAAGCAGGTTTTGCGGTGTGAAAGCAGCAAAAGAGAGCTGCAGATGGGAAGACCTAGTAATTATATGACTTATCAATGAAGTTGTTTAACGTCTGTGATACCTAGATAGAGAAGATTAGTAGGGTGTGGTGACAAGTGAAACTGGAATACCCTGCAAAATTATCTAGAAATTGCTATGATCGACACAAGCATTAGGTCCAGTCAAAAGGTGTTTTTCATGGGGTTTTTTTTTGTCCCGAATGTCGACACAGTCGGCATGGACACAATGTAAGTGTACCACTTGCCACACTTCGGGCACGGTGCCTCACTACGCTTAGCAAACTATTTTATTCTTGGCCACACCAAGGTGGATGGTAAGGCATGATATACCGCATACTTACCTACCTGACCCTCTCCATGATGGAGGAAATGCTCTGTTCCTGGACTCCCCTTGTAATGTATGATTGACATCACTTGTGGTTTGAGTTTGAAGAAACTCAGGGAGCCCGAGGTGTGCTCCCTACCACCAGTGCTGTGCCTAAACACGTGCATAGGGGTCGTGCAATCGAATGGACCCTCTCCCAAAGGAGAAGGGCCCCGTTTTTCCCCTAACCCCTCTCAACCATAAGGCCGAGAAGGGGAAAAAAGGGATCGGTGGGTCCTCTTTGCCGAAGCTCAGAGAGACCCTCTTTCCTCAACCCCCGGAAGGGTCAGGACGGTGGGTCCTCCGCACCCGAAGGTTTGGAGAGACCCGCATTAGGCTTCCCTCCGCCTTGCGGCTCGGGGTCGCCCTCGAGGGGACCGAAGCTCTCCCAAAAAGGCGAGAGCTTCGGAACATTGGGGAATGGTAGGCCCATAAGGGTCAACCACACAACCCAAAAAAACAGTGACACACTACAGAAAACAGAAAACGTGAAAAGTGCAAAAACGTGAGAAGAAGAGAAATAAATAATAAAGAGGACCCCAGCCAGAAGGCCGGGGTGGGGGTGTGAAAAATTGTCCTACCCCATCCCAACGGACGAGGTAAGGACGTGATGCCTAACCTAGAGGGGGAATTGCGCAGTGCAAGTGCTTACTTGTGCAAGGTGATTTACTAGGTAATTGATAAGAAAGGCATTTCACCACAGGAGATGGCAATCCTACATTACAAGGGAAGTCCAGGGACAGAGCTTTTTTTCCCTCATGGAGAGGCTCAGGTAGGCAAGTATGATTTAACAACGAGTGATATATTTGTTATCACACATTACAAATGATAACTGGTGCTCCAGCCTTTCAGCTCCTGTCATCTATTTGAAAAAATGACAGTTAGGACCTAACGACATTCAAGGCAACACTCAAAGACCGATAATTCTGCTTTTCTTTGATGTGTGCATCTCCCCAGCCTGATGACGCCTTGCAACATAATGTCAGACGCTAGCTGTGCTGAACCCAAAGGAAGTTGGCAGGGCGTAGGTCGACACATGAAAAAGTTGACATAGCTTAGGTCAACATGGATAAGATGGTGGCATGAGCAAAAGGTTCACATGGAAGAAGGTCAACATGAAAAAAGGTAGATGTCATCCTAAGCTCTTTCGACTTTTTTTTATGTGTCTACATATGGCACGTCAACCAATAGTGGTCGACCTATTGACTGTCATCCTTAATTGTGTCGACCTACCTACCGCAACCCTGGCTAACCTGATACTTAGCACTGTCATTAGTAAAGGATGGGCTAACTGATAAACAGGAAATCAAAATGAGACTCTTTGGGCTTTATTTACTAAGATCCCAACTTCAATAGAACTCCCATCTTAGTAAATGTACCCCTTTATGAGGAGGGGTTTTAAAACCAAAATGGTCAGGGTTATTATTATTATTTTGGTATACGGTCATTAGGTCGACACTATTAAGGTCGACATGCATTGGGTTCAGTGGTGGAGCCACAACCACTGCCAGTGAGTCAGTTTGGAATGCCAGTTGGTGACAGTGGGTGCGACTCCCTTATTTGAATTTTGAACTATGCTGCTGCCCCTCCTCTGAAGCTGCCACTGATTGGGTTGAACATTGAAGGTCAAGAGGCCTTAATGTTGACACAAGCATTAGGGTGACAATGGGAAGGTCAACAGTCAAAAGGTTGATGTGAGTTTATTACTTTATCTGAGCCGACATTTGCCAACAGGCGGTATATCATACTACCTGACCCTCTCCATGCGGGAGAAAATGCTCTGTTCCTGGACTTCCCTGGTAATGTAGGCTTGACATCACCTGTGGGGAGCTAGGTAATTGATAAGAAAGGTGTTTCACCACAGGTGCTGGCAATCCTACATTACCAGGGAAGTCCAGGAACAGAGCATTTTCTCCCTGAAGGAGAGGGTCAGGTAGGCATGTATGCTGTAATAAGAGCCAGGTTTGTCTACTTCTGATTAAATACTGTGGTGTGGATGAGTTCTCCAGCGCAGTCCCCTGTTCCATCTGGAAACCACTGAGTGGCAGTAGAGCAGCAAAAAGAAGCACGGCTGCCATTAGGGCCTGCACTGGGAATAATCGCACATGGAATACCGCTTTCCTCTTAATGTACGTTATCCATCTACTGTATGTTATACTGTACGCTGAGAATTCATTCACTTGCCTGGCAAGCTTCTGTTCTATACAGCATTGTCTTTATACAGATAAGATAGGTGTCAAATACAATACACTAAATATCATATTTGGGAAACATACATAAAAAAAATCACTACTACTGAGCACATCACATTTTTTTTAACCTTGCAATCCTGATGCGCGCTCCCGCACAGCACAGATCAAAGCCAGATAGACAGGGCTGCATTGACTGTATAGTACATATCTGTACTATATAGTCAATATTGCTGGCATGTTTCCTGGCTTGCGGATCGAATAGCACGGCCGTCGACCTTGGATACAATTGTATGTAACTCAGTGATCTATTCCAGAACAGCGCCCCCTGTGGATTTAACCGTTTCATTATCCTATATAATAAAAGCCTAACGCTGCTCCTCACCTCTATGGCGTGTACACACACACACACATCGATTTGCTTTTGATTCGATGTTAGATTCAAATTTCTATTAGATCTGGCATTAGATATTGAATTCGCTATCGAATTCGATATACATTCATGGTACATTGTACACATTCCATTTACTAGATCGAATTCGATATTTCCTTGGCAGCACAGTAGATTTTTCTGTTTGATTTTGTGAAAACGGGAGCGCGCATCGAATCGAATGCAAATCGAAAGTGACACAAAAAAAAAACATTCGATTTTGTTTAGGATTCGATTTGATTTTGATTCTATAAGTAAAATCGAATCGAAAATGGGGAAAATCGGCTTAATGTTGATCTTTTCCATGTTATCCTTTTTTGCTGTGTCAACATTTTCTCACTGTTAACCTTGTGAATGTCTACATTTTGGCCATCCGTGTGCATATGGACCTTGTGCACATCGACTTTTGGTGTCAACCTATTTACTGTTGTCTTACACACTGTCTGTGGTGTGTACACACAGTGAGATTCCCTTGCTATTCTAATTAAGATTTGAGTGCTATGCAATCTTTGCTATCTCTGTACTTTTTACATACAACTCATACAATCTGCATTAGATTTGCACTATATAGTCATTGCTGCCCTGTATATATGGGTTTCGATTTGTGCTGTCACGGGAGCGTGCATCGGGATCGCAAGGTAAAAAACCTGTGAGATCTGCATGTGATCTGCATATGGACACAGTGTGGAGCTGGGAGTGGGGAGGTCCGGCGAAAGGGGGGGTGTGCATGCTGCATCTGTTAGCTTGGGGGGGAAAAGGGGCGGTGCACGGACACACACTGCTTTGCTGGCTGGGGGGGGGCACACTACTACTCCCACCCTCTCTCTCTGTTCCACACTACTCCCTCCCTCCCTGTTCCACACTACTACTCCCACCCTCACTCCATGCTCCGCACTATCAGTCCCACTCCCTCCCTGCTCCGCACTATTACTCCCACCCTCCCTCAGAGCAATTTCGGTCCCCCTTGGCATCGGGCATGAAGCCCCTGGCATCGAGCATGTAGGTAACTGGCACTTATGTTTCAAATGTGTAATGGGCATTACGGTTTGTTAAATGTTATGTAATGGGCATTACGGTGTGTTATAAACTATGCAATGGGCATTACGGTGTGTTATATAGTATGCAATGGGCATTACGGTGTGTTATATAGTATGCGATGGGCATTACGGTTTGTTATATAGTATGTGATGGGCATTACAGTGTGTTATATAGTATGCAATGGGCTTTACAGTGTGTTATATAGTATGCAATGGGCATTACGGTTTGTTATATAGTAAGCGATGAGCATTACGGTGTGTTATATAGTATGTGATGGGCATTGCAGTGTTATATAGTTAGTATGCAATGGGCATCATGTGTGGCGTTATGTGTAATTGGCATTATGGCATGTGGCTTTATGTGTAATTGGTATTACAAAGTTCGCTAAAATGTGCAATGGGCATTACAGTGTGTGGTATAATGTTGGGCCGCGGCCACTTTTCACTGCGCAGGAGCCTCACCTACTAAATTGGGGGTGCACGAAACATGCCCTTGCTCCGGGCACCGTGGCACCTAGCTACAGCACTGTCCTTACCATTTGTTTTATTTCATTGTACGTCATTGATTATTATTAATAATAATAACATAAAACAATCTACTGTATTGAACAAAGAACACATTTTATTATACCCAGTCGGAAGTATTAGTGATGTCACTATCACCACCAGTGAGAGCGCAGCCTCAGGAAGGTGTGTGTTACAAGGACTCACTGACTCACACTCATGTGTGTAACAACGCCAAACAGGATGCAGGGATTGTCAAAAACACAGAATAGATTTTTTTTTTTACTGTTTTTTGTTACTGTTGCCTGGCAACCTTTCTGTGGATTGTCCTATGGGAGTACAGGGTATCGGCTGCATTACTTCTACAAGCCACTGTCTAGTGCACTGTGCAGTTTAGCCCAAATGGGGTAAAAATTTAATTCCTGGGAATCATGGACGGTTGCGCTGCTGAGACATAGTCGGGCATGCATATGAATCTATTACCCCCAGGAATTTCATTTCATATAGAACCTATATATAGATTCTAGAGGCGTGCCAGGCTGTGTGTGTTACAGTACTGTAGTGTACGAGGACCTGACGCCAGGGCCGGTGCAAGGCACCGGAGCACCCCAGGCGAGTCGGGGGGAGGGGGGGGTGGTATCTGTGTAAAAAAATTGCTGCCCCGGCGTCCCTGCAGTGCTATGGCGGTCAGGGGTGTCCGTGCCGTAGGGGTACCTGCGGCGCCGTCATGTGTATAAAGCTCAGCTGGCTGCGGCCGGCGGGGTCCCTGTAGTGAATAGCAAATAACTAGCGCTTCCCGCGCCGCCGCGCGCATAGCGCTAGTTATTTGCTATTCACTACAGGGACCCCGCCGGCCGCAGCCAGCTTTATACACATGACGGCGCCGCAGGTACCCCTACGGCACGGACACCCCTGACCGCCCCAGCACTGCAGGGACACCAGGTTAGCAATTTTTTTACACAGTTCGCTGGGGGTGAGGGGCGAACTGCCGCCCTCCAGGTGCCGGCGCCCTAGGCAAATGCCTAGAGCTGCCTAGCCTGACGCAGTGCAGTGCATCAGGCCCTTGTGTATAATACGCTTCCCTGTGTGATGCTCCAGGCCCCGCCTCCAAGTCCTCCCGCTTCTTCAGTAGAGTAAACTAGTTTCTGCGCCATCTCGGCAGCACGCAGTCTAAACTGCTGTGGCGGTGCTAAGTTTCTTTGCCTGGTTATAGGCTCCTGTCAGGGTATACCCATCTCTAGTCTAGAGGAAAATATTGTACAGACTGTCACTATATCATCTTAATATACTGACAATAATAGTTGTCTGGATGTCACATAATCAATGGCTATACCACGCACAGCCTGGCAGCCATTGATGATGATGATGAGGATTACCATGTATGGCTGTGTGTGGTTTAAATTTTGTACCACACACAGCCATACGTGGTAATCCTAATCATTATCATCATCAATGGCTGCCAGGCTGTGTCCCGTACTAGCAGGATATGTCATCAATTTTAGGGAGTACAGTGTGTATAACAATTCTATGATTTCCTTTCTTTCAAATCAAGGGGTAACGTCAGCATATCTAAGTATATTTTGGGGTTAAAGGAAAAAGGTTCCCTGACCCCTGGTCTAGTGTATTTAAAGGATGTTACTTCTTGTTCCTGGATATACATATATATGTATTTCAGTGATACAGAAAGCAATGATAACAATTCAAATATAACAAAAAAACTTTATTCAAACCCGTGTTATACAAGCATGATAGTCATGATTTTCATTGCGGTAATAATCTTTGGTACTTCTTTACTTTCACGGCGCCACTAGATAGGACAGATAGGATACTAGATAGGATACGATTTTGTATGCGATTTGACATAAGATATCGCATAAGATATAGGATAAGATTTACTATCCATTTCATTACCCCACTATCCACTAGGGCGTGGAGTTGATTTTATATAGCGTGGCGAGCGTAGCGAGCCACCGAGCCCGAAGCGTGGCGAGCGGACACGGATGTTGTTTCAAAGCAAGTCCCCAATATTGCATGCCATTTGCATGCAATTCCATAAAATACATTCCGTGTCCCCTCGCGGGGCTCGCTGCGCTCACCACGCTTCGGGCTCGGTGGCTCGGTGCGCTCGCCACGCTATATAAAATCAACTCCACGCCCTAGTGGATAGTGGGGTAATGAAATGGATAGTAAATCTTATCCTATATCTTATGCGATATCTAATGTCAAATCGCATACAAAATCTTATCCTATCTAGTATCCTATCTGTCCTATCTAGTGGCGCCGTGAAAGTAAAGAAGTACCTAATCTTTTTATGGTACTTGTTTCCTAGCACGGCCACAATCGTGAGTAATCGTGTCCCTTACTTAAGGGACACGATTACCCACGATGGACCCGATTTCTTTTGAAATCAGGTCCATTTTGCCGGCTAGGATAAAATATCGGGGGCATCGCGTCGGTCGGGACCATTAACATGGGTCCCGACGCGACCGACGCGATGCCCCCGATATTTCCATAGACTTCAATGTTAAAAAATATTTTAACATTGAAATCTTGTCGGGAAAGGTAAAATATCGGGGGCATCGCGTCGGTCGGGACCATTAACATTGGTCCCGACGCGATGCGACGCGATGCCCCCGATTTTTGCATAGGATTCAATGTTAAAAAAAATTTTAACATTGAAATGGTGTAAAAATGTAAAAAAATGTGAAATGGGTCCATATGACCCATTTCACATTATAGATGTCCCCGTCGTCGCCCCGCGATAGACGCCAACCCAAAGCGTGGCGAGCGCAGCGAGCCCGCGAGGGGCGGCGGTACGCGTCCTCCGACCTTATCATGCCCTACTATCCACTAGGGCGTGGAGTGAGTATAGAATAGTGTGGCGAGCGCAGCGAGCCACCGAGCCCGAAGCGTGGCGAGCGGACGCGGATACCTTCACAGTTATACGCGTCCCCTTGCGGGCTTCACAGGTGTCCGTGGCGATGCGGACACCTGTGAAGCCCGCGAAGGGACGCGTTTACCTGTGAAGGTATCCGCGTCCCCTCGCCACGCTTCGGGCTCGGTGGCTCGCTGCGCTCGCCACACTAGTCTATTCTCACTCCACGCCCTAGTGGATAGTAGGGCATGAAAAGGTCGGAGGACGCGTACCGCCGCCCCTCGCGGGCTCGCTGCGCTCGCCACGCTTCGGGTATGCGTCTATCGTGGGCTGCTGTTTACGCGCTTCAATTTGGGGGGGTTGGGAATTTTTTTCATTGAATACAATGTAAAATTGGGTCCCAGGGACCCAATTTACATTGGATTCAATGAAAAAAATCGGGTCAAAAATCGGTCGGTCGCGTCGATCGCATCGCATGCGACCAAATCGCATGCGATGCGATCGACCCGATTTTTTTCAGCACGACCACCCCGATCTTAATCGGTGTGGCCGTGCTAGGAAACAAGTACCCTTTTTATTTATATAGCAGGGTTGCCGACTTTTTCTGTCTCCTCTCCGGGAGAAGCCCGGAGAGGAGACTTCCAGCTGCAGTTCGGGGGGCGGGGCTTGAGCTTTACATCATTAAGCCCCGCCCCCATGATGGCAAAACCCCCAATTCACGGATCTCCGTGTAGGGGGCGGGGCTAAAATGACGCGATTTTAGCTCCGCCCCCTCCTCTGAGACCCGCGGATTGACGGATTTCAATCCAAAGGTATGGGGAAGACGCCGCAATCGGGGGGTGGCGTGGGGGTCCCCCGGAATCCGGGAGGGTTGCCCACCTTTCCGGGGGGCCGGGAGGAGGACCCGATTTTCGGGATCCTCCCGGTAATTCCGGGAGGGTCGGCAGCCCTGTTATATAGAGTAGTGTATTTTTCCAAGGAGACTCACCCAATGCTTTACATACAGAACAGATGGTGTGTGGCACCATTCTACAATACAGGGACATGTTGCCCTTGTTTAGAAGGAGGGGTCCAGGTGCTGCATGGTCTTATCCACCCACCAACCTCAGTAAGCTTCAGTTGACTGGTGCCTAGAAACATTGCGAACCACAACCGATGGTGATCCGATGATGCAGGAACAGGAAGCATCTATTTCCTATATGCTAGGGATGACCATCGACCATTCAAAATCATTAATGGATTATGGCTGATGTCAAATACTTTTGCCATTGATGGGGGATGAACCAGATGGTTTCCCTCCATTGATTTTTTTTAAAGTGCTGAGACACTGAGCACAGCTCCGCCCCTGACACCTGTGAAGCCCCGCCCCATTATCTGATTGGCCCTCGGGCCAGTCAGTCAAGGAAAATTAATGACCATCAATAGGTAAAACTATTGATGTATATACATCACATAGTTTATTACTATCAATGGCTGGTTGCAGTATCACCATCAATGGCAACTATCGGTTATGACTGCACCAACGGCTATCCCTACAACAGGCACCTCCTGATGCATTTGCATTTTAATTACACATAGACCTGGTTTATGCAGATACGGTCATGAGTAAGGGCAACTAATATTTTGCTCCCGTTTTTCTCTCTAATATATGGAATATAGGTAGTTTTTTTTATTTTTTTATAACAAATTTGCAGACAACAACATGTTATTATGACAAGTTTTTAAAATTGTTCATTATATCATTAACGATGCATGCTCCCGCAGGTCGGTAGTGTCATCCCCTATCGTCTAAACAAGCAGCTCAATCCGGGGGATGTCACTAGTGATGCCATGCTGACAAATACAGCATGGCTCCAGCCTCCACTCCAATCACCCTGCCATCTCTTGTCGCTGTTGGCACGTGTGTATGCACTTACCGATGCCGGCTACCGCACCGGCGGTAACGATGTTGTGCTGAGAACACATTGGGCCTAATTCAGGATCTGAATAGTGCAGCTCTGAGCATGTTCGTATCTGCTAATGTGCTAATGTGCCTTCGGTGAGTATTAAAGTTGCTGAGGCATTCGCACAGGTAGGGGAGGGGGGCAAGCATGGGGCAGGATCAGGAGAACACCCAGCATTTTATGGGCATCCCCATGAAAACGCTTGGCATTCCCCTGGGAACACGGGCTGGCCAACGCCTGCCGGGGGCGGGCGGCTGACATCACATGACTTAAGCGCCCGCCCCTCTTTGGCGGACACTGACAGATATAAAAGTCAGTTCAGACCGACTGTTATTGCCGGAGGGGAGATAAATCATTAGATGATCGGAGGCCATCGAACCATTTCTCTCCCATTCAGCCGCATGCGAGTGGATGTGTTCCCATACATCCCCTCGCATGTTACCAAGGGGATTCGGCCTGGGTGGCGTTTCAGGGCTCCTTAAGCACACTGAAACCGGCGGGCGGTATTTACCAGTTTGCTAAGCAGCAAAAGAATGCTGCTTAGCGAGCGGCTGAATCAGGCCCATCGTTTAGTGTTATCCTTGGCTGCATTGCAGAGCTTGCAGAGCTTAGAGCAGTTATGTCCCGGACAAGGAAATGATATGAGTCATAGGATTGTTTAGCTAGTGTCTGCTTGTTCTGCTCTCTGTAAGCAAGACTCTGGGCAGCCTGACAGTGCTGAAGCTCATGTAGAGACAATGATATTCATTTTTGTTATCTAGACTTTTCTTTTAGGAGTTTGGAATGAAATGTGCCTGCTATCTATTACGCCGCAGGCACAAATGGACGGCTATAATAGGCAACAGAGGGGGCCCTGGCGGTTATCTCGGCAGGAAACCACGCACGGCTACGCTAAGTAGTGCAGAGCCTGCCGTGTCTATGTTAACTTAATAAAGATGAATAAAAGAATAAAACAACATAGAAAGAGGCATGACCTCATGACGAAGACAATTAAAAGGCAATATGCACAATAAACGCTTGCCAAGACTAATAAAAACATGAAGTGGTCCATGACCGTTCCTGGCGGGTCACACAGCAAGCAGGGCTTAAAGAATCAGATGGACCATTCAAAGGACCTCCCAATGTTGGAAAGCTCCAAAATGGAACACGGCCACAGCCTGTTGGATGAAGGGGTGATGTGTCTTCATCACAGCGGTCATTGCCACACCCTTGATGGTTAAGCCGAGCGCTTCAGCATTGCTAGGCATTTCTCCCCTCCTCCGAAACCAGCCTTTCTCTCTGAAGTAATCCTAACTTTTGTAGGCCCAATCTGCATTAAACTGATATTTATTAGTGTAGCAAGTCAAACAAATCTTCCTTCCTCTGAAAGCATACACATTCGCTCGCATTGCTAGTGCGGGGATTCGCTCGGTGGGGGACATGCGTTAGGCGGGGCTGCGTTTACCTGCTCGCTAGGCTGCGTATATGTCTGAATCAGGCCCAAAGTACTTGCTTTTTTTGTTTTACCTCCAAACCAGAGTCAGGCTCAATAAACATATCCTAATTATTTGCACAGGCCAGCCATAATTTGGTTGCCACGGCTTTGGGTGACCTCACGTGGCCTCTGTGGCCCACCCCCTGCGGTGACCAGACAGCTCCCGCAAAATGCTGACGTCATGCCCCCTCAATGGTCCAACGACACCCCTGCTGCCTCTGAAACGGCGATCATCTAGGATTGCAGTATCAGGGCTCATGCATGTACAGTCCGGCACGTGCAGAAGTGCGTACATTGGCGAATAGTGATTTCCACACTTCAGCGTTGAATTGGGCCCAATGCGTGTAAAACTATGCACACACAAAACTGATGCTATACAAATACATGTTAAGAATGGATGCAGATCCCCACCACTATCAGTAGTTGAAAAACTACACTTGACACTCAAATTTTTTTACAGGTACACCATAGTTGCCTACCCTCCCGCATTTTACAGGAGACTCCCTGAAATAACAGCAATCTCCCTCTCTCCCTCATTAGTCTAGCAATCTTCCTCATTTCACCAAGCTCACATTACACTGTTACATTTTGGGGGGAAAAAGGATGAGAGACAGATACATTTATATTGAATCATCAGCATACCTCACAACATGACCGTCTGAAGGAGGGACACAATGCTCTGCTCCTGCACTTCCCTTTAATTTATGATTGCCATCCCCTGTGGTGAAGCGCCTTTCTTATTAGATAACCTGTTCAAAACAGGTGATGGTAATCAAGAGAGAAGTCCAGGAGCAGAGCATTCTGTCCCTCCTGGAGAGGGTCATGTTGGGAGGTATGCATCAGCACCATTTCCCAGCACTTTAACAAGTATTGTGGCTCTTCTGCTTTGATGCTCATCTACATTTGGATACAAATCATTTAAAAAGATTACTCTCAGACGTAGCAGTACACACCCACGCTTCTAGGTGCCACATTCACAATATCTTTTCACAATCTCTCCATATATGCAACTAGACATGCCCTTTGGGTGGATCATGACACGCCCCCTCAATGGGGCGCTGTGCAAAATTCTGCTACCAACTATAATCTCCCTGAAACTAGTTTTCAGAAGTAGGTAAGTATGAGGTACACACTATTGATAATCTATGCCCATACCACTCCTTACACCTATTTCAGAGGGAGCTGTGAAGGCAGAGATTGGAGGTAAGAGCAGATAGGGACTAAGCTGTCATTTTGCCTGGCTTTTAACTAGTTGTATTATAATAAAGTAGCAACAGCAGCACCCCAGGCACTGCAAGAACAGACCATGTACTATCTCTATGTATGTAGAGAGTAAATAGGGATTAGACCTGGCACGTAGTATGCTCAGCAAGCCGTTCAGTGCAAATACAGTATGTAAATGACATCACGGCTCAAAAATTCAAAGCTTCAACTTAACAAGATTGGATTTAAAGAAAAGAAGTTGAGGAATGTAGGCCTGTTAAAGATGGTCACATGCCTACAATTACGTCTTCATTTGAGTAATAGGCAGTGGCGGTTTTTACCTATGGGCTGCAGCCCCCCCCCCCCCCCCAGGTAATATCCGTCACTGTAGTGAAGCCAGATGCAGTCTGCGAGACTGCACTGGCTTCACTGTGACTGGCAGTGACTTCCTATTGGAAGTCCATCCTGCCAGTCACCAAGGCAGTCAAACTGGGAGGTGTTCCCTTCCTCCGGGATGCCTTTCTGTGGGCTGGCGAGCAAAATCCAAGATTATGCATGCGCTGGTCCCGGTGCCTGTCATCTGTATTATACAGGCGCCTGGACCATGATTCCCTTTTATGGGCTGTTGCCGAAGAAGCCCATGGAAACTGGCTGCATGCGTAGTACAGAGGTTTGTACAGTCCCGACTTCAAATTGCACACGAGGGGGAGGGTCTCTGATAACATCAATTGCATCACTACAACCCCTGGCAGGACCAAAAGTAGTTAGTAGGGTGGTGATTGAGCGTTTTTGGAATATTGCTTGCCCTGCTGGTGGGTGGGGAGGGGAAATTGTATTCCTTATATACTTGAATTCAGCACCAGCACAGAGCTGGCCATCTTTGGGTATGATACCTTTATTGAGATGCACATTGCATTTAATCTAAATACATTTAAGTGCGCTTTGAACAATGTAATAGAAGCTATCAACAATTCCCATGACTTATCATTATCGTGATTATCTGAAGACTTGTTAGGAGGTTGAACCTTCATGTGACAATTAGCTCTTTACAATACAGCTCTTCAGATTTGCCCCCTCTTCACAACTAAGCCTTATCTGCCTAATTATTTCCCAGAATGCCTGGTGCACTTCTGAATTTGGGGCAGTCCCTGTAGAGCATTTGACCCTTCTGGATCACACAAAATTTCTCAGTAAATTGAGAACGGCTCAGGCCTGATGGCATCATTTTGCAAAGCATGATGGTTCGAATCTCATCTGTCCGCTCCTGCACTTTTCACGTGGTCCTCCCACCCCGGGATCTCCCAGATGGAAGGTGCCGAAAGTTGCCAAGTATAACCTAAGTGCTCTTATATTTTGCAAGTGCATCTCCTGAGAGCAGACAGATCTTTTGATGTGTGCTAGACAGACCACTAAAGCACATCAAGAAACTTGCAATTCACATGTATTGCTCTTTGCAAATGGGGTCCTCTAATTGGCAATGTGACAGCATCACATAGATATATGGCAACAAGCAAGCAAGATTCAAAGGGGGGTATTTAAAATTTTTAGTACTGTAGGATGACCGCACTGTGCATTCCGAAACACCAACGCTGCCAATTTAGCCTGTGATTCCTCATCTTCAAGTAGATCCTGATCTTCTGGCAGATTTTATTGCAGCAGTTGCGAACAATCCATCAGCCATTTCTGTTGGGTACCACCAGCAGATAGAGTCACCGGTACAGACTACTGAACAGTAAAGGCCTCCCAAACACTACAGCAATTTGTGCCAATGTCACCTGTTCCAGAAGGATCGGGCCAAGAAATCGGGCCAAATTGGATGCCTCTGATGTCCCCTTGGGTCTGATGCGCGGTCCTGTGTGCATCGAACCTGAGTCCGAGCTCAGACCTGCATGCACCTCCTGGTGGTAGGAAACCGAGGTCGCATGCGGCTTGCGAGGGTTTGGCTGGCCATACACTGCTGCGATACATCGCAGTAGTGTATGGCCACCTTATGTTGTGATTGGCAGGTCAACTCAAATACAATTCCTTGTAAAATAAAATATTCCAGTGAATAGAATAATGGTTTAACCCACAACATAGCTTCTGTTGTGTTCAGGGCTGAAGGGGTGCCGGATGGCTTCCCGACAGTTGGGATCCCGACAGTCATTTACCCGACGTCGGGATCCCGACTGTCAAAACACCGACAGCCGGGTGCCTAACGGCCACCCGCTATTTTCCCTCGTGGGGGACCACGACCCCCATAGAGGGAGAATAGAATAGGCGAGCCCGCAAGAGGCTTTTTTGCGCTCACCATTTTGTCTGAGTACAGGCAGTCGGGATACCGACGTCGGGCTAATGACTGTCGGGATCCGACTGTTGGAGTCCCATAACACACCCGGCTGAAGGGAGGGATATATGGGCAGCACGGATGGTGTAAGAGTTAGTATTACTGCCTCACAGCACTACGATCACGGGTTCGATTCCCACCATGGCCCTAACTGTGTGGAATTGGTATTTTCTCCCTGTGCTTGAGTGGGTTTCCTCCAGGTACTGCGGAATATGTGTGCACTATATAAATAACTGGTAATAATAATAATATACAGGAGGTGCCGTTGCTCAGGACCCTGTGGGCGTCTCAGATTCAAACCACCACCAACTGAGACACAAACTGAATTGGTTAAAACTGTAGTGTGTAAACTTCCATTGTGTTCTATGATAACAGAAGCAATAGAAAATTGTGCAATATAAATGTCAAACCATTTCCTTCTAAATGTATCAGATGCAACAGAAATTAACAACACGAGGCCTAAAACAAAAAGAGCATTGGTGTGACCTCTAACAGCCAATCGGAGATGTGCTATTACAGTATAGTGTATGTCATTAATGCAAACAATCTTTGTTGCTGCAGATTAACACTAAGGGCTTTATTCTAGTTCACTCTTAGAGCATACCTCCCAACAGTCCCGATTTTATCGGGACAGTCCCGATTGTCAGGGCCTGTCCCGCTGTCCCACCCACGGGCGGCAGTGTCCAGCGGTGTGGGGGGGCTGTTGGGAGTCCCCCCTGTCAGCTGCTAAGCAGCGGGGAATAAACGCTGTGCGCATGCGCACAGCGTCTATTCCCGCAGCCAGAGGGCTGGGGGCATGGCTAGAGGCTCACAGAGCCTCTGGGTCATGCCCCCATAGCGGCAAAATGGGGGCGTGGCCTCGCGGGAGAGCCGCAAGTATAGGCCACGCCCCCAAATTAGGCCACGCTCCGCTGCTGAGCTGCCAAAGTTGGGAGGTATGTTACAGGCAAATTCCATCTTAGCTGGACAAAACCATGTGCACTGCAGGTGGGGCAGATGTAACATGTGCCGAGAGAATTACAATTGGGTGGGGTTTTTCTTCAAAGTGAGATCTATATTGCAGTATAAAAATAAAGCATTAAAGTGCAGTATTTTCCCTGCACAGAAACAAAATAACTCACCCAAAGCTAAATCTCTCTGCACATGTTACATCTGCCCCCCTGCAGTGCACATGGTTTTTCCAGCTAAGAAGGAATTTGCCTCAGAAAGTGAACTAGAATAAGGCCCTAAGTGCATTTAACACTCCAATAAAACTTGTGTTCCTTCCAAGCAGGAAGGCATCAGAGGCAAATAACACTCAGCCTCATGTGGTGTCCCTCACCATTCACAGACCTCAAGTTAATTGCAGAATATTAGTAGAGTACCATAACATTTCCCTCAGGAAAATGCTGACCTCAACACTCTGACAGAACCTAGAAGAGGTCAGACCTGGGTGCAGCCAGAACATGGAATTTGGGGGAGGAAACTGAAACAGGAACAAGGATGCTGAAATGTTCTCACAGCAACTAGACAGCAGGCTACATAGAGGCCCTTATTCTGGTTCACTGGCAAAGGCAAATTCCTTCTCAAATGGACAAAACCATTCAGATGTAACTTGTGCAGAGAGAATTAGATTTGGGTGGGGTTTTACTTCAAAGTGAGATCTATATTGCAGTGTAAAAATAAAGCAGCCAGTATTTACTCTGCACAGAAACAAAATAACTCCTCTAAATCTGTCTGCACATGTTACATCTACCCCCTTGCAGTGCACATGGTTTTGTCCATTTGAGAAGGAATTTCCCTTTGCGAGTGAACCAGAATAAGGGCTAGATTCAGGAATTCAATTGCTTCGCTGCTGAAGGTTTTCTCCCCCCTGTGCAGAGCCCATGTTTCCATGTTTGTGCTCATCACAATTCAACATCAGTGTCACTGATTGGCAACAAGAATGATGCCTTGTTTCTATTCAGACGGCATTGTATTGTACTTAATCCAACTAACTAAAAGCAAACTTTTTTTTAGAATATATAACAAAAAGAAATACTTAGACATTGGGCCTGATTCAAGCCTGATCGCTGTCTCCTAATCTTCAGAGCCCAGTCATCAGTTAGCCACCTCCCCGCCACGTGCACGGCTGCGAATGTGATCGCAGACATGCTAATATTGAAAACGTCCGGGTGCCACCCCCAAACGCCGAACAGCTGTCATCTTCTTGCGAACGTCCAGCGATAAAAAGCCGTCGCTAGCTTTGATCGTAGGATGACCTTGCGCATGCGCACTATGAAGCATGCGCGGTAGCTCAATAAACATCAGGGCTGCGAATTCGGATAGCTCCCGTTATTTACATACTGGCCTATGGGCCTAATTCAGACCTATTTGCAGGGCTGTGAATTAGCTGCCCTGATGATTATCGTATGACTGCACATGCACACGGTATGCAGTGCACATGCGCAGGGTCCCCTTGAGAGCAAAGCCAGCTATGGCTTATCATTGCTGGCCGTTTGAGAGTTGATTGACAGGAGAATGGCGTTTGCATTTTCCGGGGCACTCCCAGGAAATGCTGGGGTGCCACCCACAGACAGCTTTTGCCCGTTAGGAGGAAGGGACGCTAACATTTGAACGAGGGTGGGGGGGTTTTCCCACATCTGTGAATGCATTCACAGCTAATATAAGGGGTGGGGAGACACTCTGGCGGGGCGGCGTTTAACTGATCGCTTGGCTCTGAAGATTCGCAGCCCACCAATAAGGTCTGAATCGGTCCAAATGAGCAACCGACCAATTACATTTGAACAAAGAGATTCACTAAAGCTATTCTAATTTAAATTATCATATCATGACTCCTTAATGGAACTGTGGGAATGATTCAGACTTGTTCACATGGGGGTTGTGGTACCCCACGGGGGAGAATACCCCTATTGGTTAGGATCTCGGCTGTTGGGCAGTGAACAGTCAGAATTTCAACATCGGTATACTGACTGTTGGGATCTCGACTGTCGGCCAGTCTTCCAGCATCCTTCAAACACAGGCACCATGTCAGTCATGCAGGCTTTGGGGCGTGTGGGTAACAGTGCGCCCTTAGACGTGGCCCTCATCATGTCATTGTGCCCCCAACCCTTTGAACAATGACACAAACTGTCTCATTGCATGAAGCAGGGCAATGCCGTGAAAAAGTGAACTACAACATCCTGACCCTTGGACTTGCCCCTGAGACTTACCCACTGGATTATTTTTCCATTGGACATCCAAAAAGTAGGCAAGAATGGCAACAGACAACCAGTTCTTGGAGTTGGGTATGTAACTACAGTATAAAGGTGTCCTGTCCTGGAATGGAATACTCTGAAATGTCATGGGTGTGGTATATGGTCCCAACAGTCGGGATCCCCGACAGTCATTATCCCGACTCAGACAGCGGGGCAAGCGCAACAAAGCCCCTTGCGGGCTCGCTGCACTCACCACGCTGCGGGCACAGCCAAGACAGAAGCAGGCTGTTGGAGAAGCTCTGCTGCAGCGCTCTGGTACCCCAGGAGGACAATATACTATCGATATATCCAAATTTCACATACACTGTCTTCCCATGATATTCTGGCCTCTCCTAAGTCACAAAAGGTATATGGTCATTAGGTCAACACATATTACGTCGACATGCATTGGGTCAACCACTGAATGTTGACATGGATTAGGACGACACATGAAACAGGTCAACATGGCTAAGGTGGACATGGTTGGAAGGTTGACACAAGCATTAGTTCAATAATGGCTAGATCGACAGTCAAAAAGTCTACATGAGTGTTTCACGTTTTGTTTGAGCCGACATGTGCCGACAGGCGGTATTTCATGCCCTACAATCCACTAGGGCATGGAGGGAGGATATAATAGTGTGCCAAGTGCAGTGAGGCCCTGTGTGTGAGGGAACACGGTACACGTTGATGGTGTCCATGTTGACCATGTCAAAATTTGAGACAAAAACTAAAGAACTCCTGTTGGTCATTTCCTCAGCCATTGCCAAACTAATGCTTGTGTCAACCTTCCAAACTTGTCCACCTTTGTCATGTCGACATATTTCATGTGTCGCTCTAAAGCATGTCGACCTTTTGTGGTCGACCCAATGCATGTCGACCTTATATCTGAACGCCCTATGACCCTTACCCGTCACAAAACTGCTAATATTATTTGAATTCTATGTCAAATGCTACTGTGTTTTAATCAATGTATAACACATGCCGTAACCCAAAATCTAAACCAATCAATAACCTTTGTTCTAACCCCTTCTACAACACAGGGATAGGCTGACATTAATCCGACACTACACCTACCCGCTAATAAAGTGGGTACGGGAAGCCCACTGGATCTGTGCCCAACTAAACTCATCCACATATAAAAAAGATGCTCCATAATTCCCACACAGAACACTGTGGTCACACAGAATACAGAATATTAGATCTCACTGGATATGATTTTGTTTAGGACAGCATAACACATACAGTACATGCTTGATCACAATGAAATGACATCTTGGTGTGTAATCACATGGCCAGCTTAGTAGTGTGATAATATTAAGTAAACATCATAATGTGAAAAAGTATTCAGCAAATATCACACTTTGCCTCTACTGCAGTGTTTCCCAACCAGGCTCCTCAAGGCACATGAAAGAAATTTACATGTTTAAAGGATATCCATGCTGGAGCACAGGTGGCTAGCTCAAAATCACAGAGGCACTAATTAAAGAACCCTTGCTCACGTATGGTTACCCTGAAAACACAAACTGTTAGTATGCCTTGAGAATCCTGGAACATGTTATTGTGCCTTGGGAAACCGTGTTATATTGACAAACAGGATTTAAGACATACTTGCCTACTTTTGAAAACTAGTTTCAGGGAGATTATAGTTGGTAATATAATTTTGCAAAGCACCCCATTGAGGGGGCGTGTCATACTCCTCCAAAGGGCGTGTCTAGTTCCATATACGGAGATATTGTGAAAAGAGATTGCGAACATGGCACCTAGAAGCGTGGGTGTGTACTGCTACAGCTGAGAGGAAGCTTTTTAAATAACTTATATACAAATGTAGATGAGCCCAAAAGCAGTTAGTAAGAGCTATTATACTTGGTAAAGTGCTGGGAAATGGTGCTGATGATTCAATGTAAATGTATCTGTCTCTCATTTCTTTTTCCCCAAAAAAATGTAACAGAGTAATGTGGGCTAGGTGAAATGAGGGAGAATGCAGGAGGGTAGGCAGCTATTATTTATTTATTATTTATTAACAGTTTCTTATATAGCGCACACAGATTCCGTAGCGCTTTACAGAGTATTTGAACATTCACATCAGTCCCTGCCCCAGTGGAGCTTACAATCTATATTCCCTACCACATGTACACGCACACACAGACATGCTATGATTTAAGATCAACCACTAGTTAACTCAGAGTTTACCAAATGCTGCCATTAAAGTACATGTTTTAAGAATATCCATGCTTGGGCACAGGTGACTTAAATCAATTTGATTTAACCATTTGGACACAAACATGGATATCCTGAAAATGTGCACTGTAATGACTGAGTTTGGGAAACCTCGAAGGTAATCCATTATTACTGAACTGGTGTTAACTTCTTCTTCTTATTATTATTATTATTATGCAATACTGTATTCAAATTATTGTATTCATACATCAAAAGAAAGTACAACCAACCAACAAGACCTATCTTATCCACGGGAGTCTTTATAGCATGATGTCACGTCTACTTATACAGAAGGGCTTGGTTATGCAATTACTCACCTATATAAACAATAATTATTGGTTCCCTTAATGACAAAATACTGTCATCTGATTTTTGTTTCAGACACAACAATTTACTTTAGCGTCCGTAAGAGTTTTAGAGAAGAAAGCATTATAGAGCAGAAAGAGTTATAGAGCAGAAAGTTATAGATCAGAAGATGTTATAGAGGAGAAAGAGTTATAGAGCAGAGTTATAGAGCAGAAAGAGTTAGGGCAGGAGGTATTAATATATATCGCCGCCCTTCGCCTGACAGACGCCGCGATGCTGCCGCATATGTACTAACATATGCGGCTAGCATCGGGTTGCAGTGACGGAGACCCCCCGCAATACCTTTGATGTGGTCTGCGGGGGTCTCCGTCACATCCCAGTGGCTGCCAGTGTCCCCCTGCGTCTCCTCCTCCCCCTGCAGCCGGATGTCCTCCCGGCTGTGACACCTGCTGGGGGAGGAGGAGATCAGGAGGACGGGAGGGAGGGGCCAGCGGACATCGGGCGGCAATAGAAGCCCATAGGCTTCTATAGGGTATCGCCACCCTCTGGGTGGCGATACCCTGCCAAGCGAAAACGGGGCGGACGGGTAATGGTAAATAGGAAAATGCGGCAAAACCCCCGGTTTACCGCATTTTCCCTTTAGTACATCCCGCCCCTTATAGAGCAGAAAGAGTTATAGAGCAGAGTTATAGAGCAGAAAGAGTTATAGAGCAGAAAGAGTTATAGAGCAGAAAGAGTTATAGAGCAGAAAAAGTTATAGAGGAGAAAGAGTTATAGAGCAGAAAGTTATATAGCAGAAAGAATTATGAGGAGACAAAGTTATAGAGCCGAAAGAGTTATAGAGCATGGTTGCCGACTTTTAAATGCTCCTCTCCTTACCCGGTCGGGGGGCGGGGCTTGACTGTGATGTCATTAAGCCCCGCCCCCATTACGGGAAATAGTACAAATTACTGATCTCCATGGAGGGGGCGGGGCTAAAATGACACAATTGTGGCATTTACATGCTGCGATTCGGGGGACTCAGGGGGGGTCCCCCAGATTCCGGGAGGGTTGCCCACCCTTCCGGGGGGGGGGGGGCGGGAAGGGGACCCAATTTTCAGGAGACTCCCGGGAATTCCGGGAGGGTCGGCAACCCTGAGATAGAGTTAAAGAGGAGAAAATATTAAAGAGCAGATAGAGTTATAGAGCAGAAAGAGTTATAGAGTAGAAAAAGTTATAGAGCAGAGTTATACAGCAGAAAGAGTTATAGAGGGGAAAACGTGAAAGAGCAGAAAGTTATAGAGCAAAAAGAGATAGAGCAGAAAGAGTTATGGAGCAGAAAGAGTTATAGAGCAGAAAGAGTTATAGAGCAGAGTTATACAGCAAAAGAGTTATAGAGGGGAAAACGTGAAAGAGCAGAAAGATATACGGCAGAGTTATAGAGCCGAGTTATAAAGCTGAATTATATAGCAGAAACAATTAAAGAGCAGAGTTTTAGAGCAGAACGAATTATAGAAAAGTTATGGAGTAGAAAGAGTTATAGAGCAAAAAGAGTTATTTATAGTTATAGAGCTATGAAGCAGAGTTATAGAGCCAAGTTATAAAGCAGAAAGTTATAGAGCAGAAATAGTTAAGAAGCAGAAGGAGATATATGTAAAAGAATTATACAGCAAAAAGAGTTATAGAGCACAGTTATATAGCAGCAATAGTTATATAGCAGAAAGAGTTAAACTCTTCTTTAAGGCTCGTTCTTCACAAATGTCTTAATTCGGTCATTAGGCAAGTGGGAAGGGTCCAGCATGAAAGTATGTGAGTATATTTACATAGGCTTCTCTGAGCAGAAGAATCATATAAAGTGGTTGAAGTAAAGGTCAGAGGAGACAAATGAGGATTAAGATGTTTACTTTCTGGGACAATATAAGTCAGTGCTCCTCTGATTCATGTGCTGGGCTTCCTGGATGGTATGAACCATGTTACTGCCTCAGCTGGAGGATGACAGGGACATGCTGATAAGTGTGACTGTAGTCATCTGTATACTGTAGTTTATATAGTGTCTGCATATCCGGCAGTGTTGTAACAGTCACCCTTCTTCACAAACTACCGCAATCAGTATGGCAATCAGTATGGAAGGCGCTAACCTGAAGAGCTTACAATCTAAAATGATGCCAACATTCCTAACACATCTCAAACACATTCATAAACATCTGTAGGTTTTAAGAGCGGAGCTTTCCATGAAATGCCATTAAGTGTCTATAATCACCATATCAAAGTCCCATTGTCAGATGGGTAGCGTATATCCTACATTACTGCCATCAGCAGATGTTGGGACACACAAAGCCTGTTTAACTTAAACTCTTCCCATGCAAGACGAGGATGCAGTGCATGGCATCAGGACAGCACCACCACAGAGGCGGCTGTTGTGGAACTACAAGTCCCTGCATGCTGACAGGACAGAATACAATAGTTTGCTCGACAGCATGTCGGCCGACAGTCATTAGGTCAACACCACTATGTCGACATGCTGACATTTTGACATGGTTCTAGGTCGACATGGGACAAGGTCAACAGGTCATTAGGTCAGTCAAAATGTCGACAGTCACAATGTCGACGTGGGGTTTTTCACAGGTTTTTTTTGAGCCGACGTGCCAACAGGCGGTATTTCATGCCCTACTATCCACTAGGGTGTGGTGAGAGAATAAAATAGTGTGCCGAGTGTAGCAAGGCACCGTCCCCGAAGCATGGCAAGCGCAGCGAGCCATGTTGACCTTGTCCCATGTCGACCTACACCTATGTTGACCTTTCAGCATGTCGACCTAATGACTGTCGATTAATATGCTGTAGACCTAATAATCCACACCCTACAGGACACACAGCTGCAGGATAGTCGACACCTGCATTACCTTAAAATGTAGCAGCAAGCAGCAGTTTCAGGGTTAAGTGGGGAGACACAGGATGTTATAGGATAACTTATGTAATGGAGCGTGTCATAATAATCACCTATTGTCTCTGCTCCCAGAGCTCCACAATTCCATAGAAAGAAAACATTGTAACACACTCTTCTGCTTTCCATATCTGTGACTCCCTACTGGCTCAGTATATATATGGGCACCTAAGGTGGCCCCATAAGCACATGTACAGTATTAGGCTCATCAGGTATTACCACTGGTACATATTAAATATAGGTACAGTTGCCTACCCTCCTGGATTTGGCAGGATACTCCCTGAAACAGTAGCAATCTCCCTCACTCCCTCCAGAGTCTAGCAATCTCCCTGATTTCACCTAGCCCACATTATGCAGCTGTTCCATTTTTATTTTTACCAGGAATCAGAGCTATATACATTAAAATGGCATAATCCGTGCCATTACCCTGCACTGGTTATAACTAGGCACAATGATATCCATGGCTACATGCATATTAAATAAGTTTTCTTGTAGATACTGATAGAACCACGTGTAAAACACAATACAAGAACAAGCCCTGCCATGGATCAGTGTATAGTCTTCTGCAAGTACAGTAGATCTTACTAACAGCTGTGGGGCTCATCTACATCTGGATGTAAGTGATTCTATGACACGCCTGTCAGATGTAGCAGTGCATGATTGTCCACACTTCTAGGTGCCCCCGTCCCTGACATGCTTATTCAAATGTAGGCAAGTATCGATAGGCATCTAAGGTGGCACCATAGGCACTTGGAGTGTGCACTTAGATACTCCCTTAGCACTGACTGAATTGGGCACATTCGGTGTCCCCATTGGCACATGTATTAGGCACATCAGGTATCCCCATTGGCACATGTATTAGCCACTGTAGGTGTCACCATTGGCACATACATTGGGCACATGAGCAATCACCACTGGCACATGCATTGGGCACACTAGGTAACCCCACTGGCACCTTAGGGGGCACACACTAGGGCATATATGCCACTCATTTATCTATTGCTAGGGAAGAAGCCATAGATCGGGATCCGGAGTGACAGTGACGAATAGAGATGTTCGCTGTCCGTGGCGATCTCCCCATCGCTGTCAGGCTGCGATACTGTCCCAGCCGCGCACTGTTCTGTCACTGTACAGATGTCCCGGGGCTGTTTATATTCCTGGTACCTGGTAACCAAATAAATAAACCTTTCCCCACATACTGTACATATAATAGACATTTCACGGCAGACTGCATGTAGTCTACGTGCACGAAAACCAGAGCAGTGCCTGCGTTCAGGCGCAAGTCCCCTTCTCATTCCTGCGCTCAGGCGCAAATACCCTTCTGATGTCTGCGCTCAGGCGCAAGTCCCCCTCCTGACGCATGCATTCAGGAGCAATTCCCATCCCCACCCCCCACCCCCTGATGTCTGAGCTAAGGCGCAATTTCCCCCCTCCTGATGTCTGCGCTACGGCGCAATTACCCCTTCGGTTGCCTGCGTTTAAGCGCAATCACCCCATGTAATACACGGCGGAGGCTGAGACAGAATGATGTGAACAAGAAGTGAGCAGCACGGGTCATGCCAGGGATCCAGGACAGCACAGTACCAGGGCAGCCAGCTTACCTTTCCTTCCCAAGTACGGCTCGCAGAGGCTGGAGCGGTGCTGCTGCGCTGCTGCCTGCGCTTCTCCTGCGCACAGGGGGGAATGCCGCACTGTTACCCTGTCAATAGAAGGACACCCCCTTGATCTCTCCTCTCTCTCTCTCTCTCCGAGATTGAGAAAGCCTTAATTGGTAAAATAGCAAAGTGAGCAGAGGGGGGAGAGGAGTTTATGGCAGCATACAGTTTAGCTGCGATCCCCGCCCCCTCCAGTTTTGGGATGAGGTCAGCCTTCATTTTCTCAGAAGCCTGAAATTTCTGCACAGCCTCAAGGCAAAAAAATGGGATGCCTGCTCCCAAGGAATTTAACCCCTTCAGGAGTAAGAAGTGGTCATAGAAGAGCTGCTGCAGGGGGTGCATTGGCTGAGAAGGGGAAGAGGTGCTGCCTACACAGTGCCATATGTGTGCAGCACACAGGGACTCTTCAAGTACAAGGGGGGGGGGGGGGGTGTATCTGCCTGCACTACAGATGTTTTAATATTATTATTATTATTATTATTATTATTATTATTTACCGTTTCTTATATAGCGCAGCAGTCAGTCATAAAACAAACTGGGTAACAACAGACAGACTTGGAGGTAGGGGGGCCCTGCTGCAAGCTTACAATCTATAGGGATATAGGAGGGAAACACAAGGACAGGCATCAGTAATAGCATAGCAGTCCCACCAAGTTACAGGTCCAGAAGGGAAGCTATATAATACATAAGTACCTCAGAGGGTTATGCGTGTAGAACTTAAATATGATAGGCTTGCCTGAAGAGGTGAGTTTTCAGGGAACGCTTGAAAGTTTGGAGGCTAGCGGAGAGTCTTATTGTGCGTGGAAGGGCATTCCATAGGATGGGAGCAGCCCGATGAAAGTCCTGTAATAGTGAATGGGAGCTGGTGATCCGTTCAGATGAGAGACGCATATCTTGTGCAGAGCGTAGAGAGCAAGATGGGAGATATTTTGTGATAAGTAAAGAGATCTAGGGCGGGATTCTCTATTACAGAAATGCGGTAAAAACCCCGTTATCTGGGTTTTTACCGCATTTCTGTATTCTCTAACCCCCCGTCGCAGTGTCACCGTCACGGATCCCTCCCAGCATGCCCTGCGGCCGGCGCGTCAGTCTGCGCATGCGCAGACGGACTCCCGGGTCATAGACCCGGAAGTCCAGCAACGGCGCCGCATCGCAAGGGACAGCTCTTACCGCAAGAGCTGTCCCTTGCGTTAATGACCGCATATTTTAGAGAATATGCGGTCATTAGAAATGCGGTGGCCGGCGAAGAGGGCTGCGAATTTTAGAGAATCCCGCCCATAAGCTGGTGCAGTATGGTTAATAGCTGTATATGCGAGTAGAAGTGTTTTATATTGAATACGGTAATATACAGGCAACCAATGAAGGGACTAATGCTGGGTACACACCAGGACGACTAGGGCACGATTCTGTCAATTTAGATCCAATTCCGACCGGTTGTATGCAGATTGTATGTACTATCGTGTGTTTTTGACATTTATTTGATCCGATTCCGATCAAATGCGCGTTCACGCCGCTCGTTTGGTCGCATCTTTGGTCCTACGTGCTGCAGGTAGGATCTGTCAATCCCAGGCCGACCGACCGTCAATCGTATGCAGATCGTGAGTGTTTTTTGCCGCCTCCGTCGTCCGTCCGTCGGTGCGTCCGTCGTTTGATCCAGCCTATTTGAGTGGCATTTCCTAAACACTCCCCCGGCGCCATGTTTTTCCACATAGCAAACAGCGCTGGCGCAGCAGTTGGACTCTCCTTCTTGTCTCATCTCCCAGAACAACAACCTGGTATGTTTGCACTCCCAATGCTCTTCTATGCATGCCCACTGTTGCCACCAATGTATATAGTGTGTATAAAGCACTGGTTTGGCAACCGTGCACCCGACCATGTCACTGTTTTTTTTGGGTGGGCCCCATGTCTGTGTGTATACATATAACCAATGTCCACCATTGCAGTATTCAAAGCACTCCTCTCTGCTAGGCCCCATTCACCTGTGTGTGTGTGTGTTTGTGTATATATAGATATATATACATAAACCATTGTCCACCATTGCAGTATTCCAAGCACTCCTCTCTGCTAGGCCCCATTCACCTGTGTGTGTGTGTTTGTGTATATATAGATATATATACATAAACCATTGTCCACCATTGCAGTATTCCAAGCACTCCTCTCTGCTAGGCCCCATTCACCTGTGTGTGTGTGTTTGTGTATATATAGATATATATACATAAACCATTGTCCACCATTGCAGTATTCCAAGCACTCCTCTCTGCTAGGCCCCATTCACCTGTGTGTGTGTGTGTTTGTGTATATATAGATATATATACATAAACCATTGTCCACCATTGCAGTATTCCAAGCACTCCTCTCTGCTAGGCCCCATTCACCTGTGTGTGTGTGTTTGTGTATATATAGATATATATACATAAACCATTGTCCACCATTGCAGTATTCCAAGCACTCCTCTCTGCTAGGCCCCATTCACCTGTGTGTGTGAATAGCAATCTGCACAATAAAATGTATAGTGGTTTTCATAAAAGTTTATTAACATTTTAAATACTTAAAACATAAGAACTAGGTAAACTGGTAACTATAACTATAAAAATTTAAATATGAAACAAAACATGGGTATAACTATAACAACTAAAATGGTTTTATCTTTTTACAGTCCCAATGTCCAACGCAAAGGAACAAGAGTTTTTGGAAGGGTTTATTGAAAAATATCGTACACACGAATGCCTGTGGAGAACCAAATCCAAGGAGTATTCAAACAAAATGAAAAGAAACCAAGCCTTGGAGGAGTTGGCACGCTACAGTCTTCCATTTCACCCAGAGGCCAATGTTGAATGGGTGAGGAAACGCATCCAGAATATGCGCACGGTGTTCTTAAAGGAACACAAGAAGATGGAGGCTGCAAAGAAGTCTGGTGCTGGAGTCGACGAGATGTATCAAACATCGCTCTGGTACTATGACCGGTTGACATTCACCCTCAGCCAGGAGTCGATGAGGACAGGAGTAGTCCTTATGGTCGAACAGGAAAACCAAGAAGTCGCGGCGCAGGAGGAGGAGGAGAATTCGCAGTCTGCATCGGTGAGTCTATTTTTTTGGCTATCTAATTGATTCCTCCTGCCAATCCACAGCGCCCTCCCCATTAAAGTAGGCCATGTACTCTTCCCTCACCTGTTTGGCTCGTGCACTCCCTGTGTAGCGTTGTGTTGGGGTTTGCAAGGAGGATATCTGCACTACCTCCTCTGGCAGTTCTTGGTCTTCTTGGAGTGCTGTGCCTGTAGCCCTTTGCTGTGTGGCTTTTCTGCGGAGCAAATTGTGCAGGACACAGCACGCCGTGACAACCCAGTCAATTTTGTCCACCCTCAGGTTAATGGCAGTGTGAAAAATGCGAAACCGGCTTGCCAGGATGCCAAAAGCATTTTCCACAACACGCCGTGCCCTGGATAGCCTGTAGTTAAAGATCCTTTTGTCATGGTTCAGGCCCCTTTGCGCATATGGCTTCATGACATGCTCGTGCAGGCCAAAAGCCTCGTCAGCCACAAAAACAAAGTTAAGCCCCTGTTTAGTTTCCTGGACAGACGGCAAGTGAAGGGTGTTCGCTATGAGCCTTTCGTAGAACTTTGTGTCCTTGAAAGTGCCACCATCCGATGCACGGCCATTCCTTCCTACATCCAGGAAGATAAACTCATAGTTGGCATTCACCACAGCCATTAGTACAATGCTAAAATAGCCCTTGTAATTAAAATAGTAGGAACCACTATTGATAGGCTGGGCTATGCGGACATGTTTGCCATCAATGGCTCCACCGCAATTTGGGAAGTTCCATCGCTGTTCAAACTCCTCTGCGATGACTTTCCATTCATTCACGCTGGTAGGGAACTGAAATTAGAAGTAAATAGAATTGATTAGTAAACATGTTCAATTTTTTTACAGCTTGGTGACTACCCACCTGCAACCCCAGACCTATCTGTCCTATCTGATAATGCATGCACATCTAACGAAGTTCCTACTCCGGCACGCACTCCGCCACCCACCCTGGAACCCACTCCACCACTCCCCCGTGCCAAAAAAATGCGTGGCAAAGGAAAAAAAGGAGAAGCAGCGGCACATGAAGAATTTATGATGCGGGCACATCAAGTCCTGCAAAGAAACCCGGACAAACATGACAACTACTTCACTTATGTGGCAGAGTGTGTTCGCAACATGGCTCCTGACCAGCAACTTACTTTTGAAAAGTTATGCATGGAGTTGGTGTATAATGGCAGTTTAGGGTATCTCAACAGTGGCACTAAAATAGTTGGCATTGGTAGTGCACCAGACACACCACTGTCATTAGAATCACCAGTGCCTACTCCGCCTGCCACCGTAGCAGGCCAGTCGAGCACAATTCCAACACATACCCAGTCAACACCTACACAGCCTTCTCAACCCCCCCAGTACCGTCAATTCTACAGTTCTTTACTGATAGAAGATCCAGAGTGTCCTGTTTTTGAGGATCTGTCTTAAAAAATAGGCTACTTTATCATTTACCATCGACATGGTCTCAGCTGCAGGTATGTGATGGCCACTGCTCACATGGCGTATGGCGCACATCAATGGGGCCGGGACCATTGCATCTGCGCCATGCGCCATGTGGGCCGCAGCCTTTACATATCTGCAGCAGACATCCTCTGCCACACAAGGGCCACAGTGTGTATTTTTGTTTATTTATATGCTGCTACCTGTACCTGCATTACCAGAGGGAGAACAGGATTCTCCTCAATCTGGATAGCAAACTCCATTTATTGCCCTTTTGTCTTTACCAATAGTATGGGGTACTGTGCGGCAGACATGGTCTCGGCTGCAGGTATGTGATGGCCACTGCTCACATGGCGTATGGCGCACATCAATGGGGCGGGGGCCATTGCATCTGCGCCATGCGCCATGTGGGCCGCAGCCTTTACATATCTGCAGCAGACATCCTCTGCCGCACAGTACCTTATCCCTACTGTTGTAAGGGCATGTTCCAGAAGTTACCAGAGTGTCTTTTGTCTTGGTTTTCTACATATATGCTGCTACCTGTACCTGCATTACCAGAGGGAGAACAGGATTCTCCTCAATCTGGATAGCAAACTCCATTTATTGCCCTTTTTTCTTTGCCAATAGTATGGGGTACTGTGCCGAAGACATGGTCTCAGCTGCAGGTATGTGATGGCCACTGCTCACATGGTGTATGGCGCACATCAATGGGGCGGGGGCCATTGCATCTGCGCCATGCGCCATGTGGGCCGCAGCCTTTACATATCTGCAGCAGACATCCTCTGCCACACAGTACCTTATCCCTACTGTTGTAAGTGCCTGTTCCAGAAGTTACCAGAGTGTGTTTTTTGTTTTTTTATATGCTGCTACCTGTACCTGCATTACCAGAGGGAGAACAGGATTCTCCTCAATCTGGATAGCAAACTCCATTTATTGCCCTTTTGTCTTTACCAATAGTATGGGGTACTGTGCGGCAGACATGGTCTCAGCTGCAGGTATGTGATGGCCACTGCTCACATGGCGTATGGCGCACATCAATGTGGCCGGGACCATTGCATCTGCGCCATGCGCCATGTGGGCCGCAGCCTTTACTTATCTGCGGCAGACATCCTCTGCCACACAGTAGCCCGTACTTATTGGGAAAGTTTAAACTGGGTCATACATACTTAAATCTTTATATATAGTGTGTGTTTTTGTACAATATCTTTTATATATGGTATTATAATATATTTTTGTTGACACAATCTATTTACTATTTTACATGTTTTAACCATGAAAGGCCTAAAAAACCTGTTTCTGTCCTAGGCCTAAATTATAAATAAAAATATTTTGTTTGCACAATAAAGTGTACAGTGTATATTTCATCCTTACCTTGCAATACTGGTACTGCAGCACCTTCACAATGGCTTTGCAGGTCTCCGGGATGATGAGGCCCAAAGCTTGCGGGGAGATGAGGGATCCAAACTTTAGGTCAGCAAGAGACCGTCCTGTCGACAGAAACCTCAGGGTGACCACC
This sequence comes from Crinia signifera, assembly GCF_055691185.1. Classification (NCBI taxonomy): domain Eukaryota; kingdom Metazoa; phylum Chordata; class Amphibia; order Anura; family Myobatrachidae; genus Crinia; species Crinia signifera. The sequence continues at coordinate 39,021,241 of NC_139225.1, read as the reverse complement.
AGCCGTTCCTCAGCAGGGATAGCCATGCGATACTTGGTATCCTGCTTCTCGATGTGGGGAGTCACCAGACGCAGCAATTCCTGGAATGTGGCATCATCCATCCTCAAGAAGTTACGGAAATCGTCTGGGTTATTCTCCCTGATGTCCCTGAGCAGTGGCATGTGCGAACGAGTCTGACGCTGAAGTAGCCACTGCTTTGTCCAGCATGATCTTTCTCTCCTGCGCTGGGCTCTCTGACGCCTGAGCTTCAAAACTGCATAATAGAGCAGGTACTGTTGCTGGTGACTACCCATCACTGCATTCTCCATAGTGCAGGGTTAAAAGACACTTTGTAATGGCAGGCAAAACAAAGTAATGTGTAAATAGCTATGTCCAGCGTTCAGCAGGTATAAACCAAGCCTCACTAGTAACAAAGCAGAAATACACTGGTTTAAAATGGCTGCTGCTATTCCTATCCCCCTCTGCTAGTCCTCCCCCTCTGCTAGTCCAGCCCCTTCATTCAAATTTCAAAGGCCCATCTGACGACGGTCGCATGTGTTCTTGCAAAAAAAACAAAAACCAGCGATCCGACCGTCTTAACGACCATCGCGGGCGCATCGGGATCGGATCTAGATCGTTCCGCAAAAAAACACAATTTTTGCTAATCGTTTGCTGGGGACTGCCTGGGAGCTCCCGGGAAGTCCAAGGGAAATCGTTCCATGGTCGTCTATCGGTCGTGAACGACGGTGGTCGTCCTGGTGTGTACCCCACATATGTTAGGAACGATGACAATGTAATACCCAACACATAGATATCACTGGCAGACATTATCCCTTACAGGGCAGCTAAGTTTGGTGTATGCCAGTGTCGAAACTACCGAGGGTGCAGGGGGTGCAGCTGCTATGGAGCCCGGCGGCTGGGGGGGGGGGGGGGGGGGGGGCGATGGACAGCAAGCACTCCCCTGCACCGTGCTTAGATATCTTATAATTTTTTGAAGGGAGCCGCTGCTGCCGCAGCCGCCTGGGTCAGGCTATGCTGTAAGTAAGGAGCCGGGCGGGGGCGGGCAGGAGTCCGGAAGAGACTGTTAGGTGAGAGATTATCTGCTGCGCTGCTGCCTAGCTCTGGCACGGTGACACTGGCCGAGGGAGGAAAACCCTGACAGTAATGTATGGTGGTCACTGGCTGTGTCCAGAGACGCACAGCTGATCACCGTGTTCGCCACCTCCCCCAGCCTCCTGCCAGCTGCCACCGATATGCTCCCTGCCACCCACTGTGGTCCCCGGCAAACACCCCCCCTCCCCGATCAAACACCCCCCACCCCCCTATATAGTAGGTCTTATACAGGGGCAATATCACCCAGCCGCTATATACTAAATAGCCCTGTATAACATCTATACAGTAGATGTTATACAGGGATAATTCATAGTTGCCTCCCCTCCTGCATTCTGCAGGAGACTCCCTGAAATAGCAGCAATCTCCCTCTCTCCCTCATTAGTCTAACAATCTCCCTCATTTCACCTAGCCCACATTACACTGTTACATTTTGGGGGGAAAAAGGAATGAGAGACAGATACATTGACATTGAATCATCAGCGCCATTTCCCAGCACATTACCAAGTATAGTATCTCTTACTAACTGCTTTGGGGCTCACATACATTTGGATATAAGTCATAATAAAATATTCCTCTCAGATGTAGCAGTACACACCCACGCTTCTAGGTGCCACGTTCACAATCTCCTTACACAAACTCTCCATATATGGATCTAGACACGCCCTTTGGGTGGAGCATGACACGCCCCCTCAAGCAAAATTATACCACCAACTATAATCTCCCTGAAACTAGTTTTTAAAAGTAGTTAAGTATGGCGAAAGGTTCCCCATCCCTGACCTATACAGTAGATTTTATACAGGGATAATGTCACACACCCGCCATATACTTATGACTGAATCAGGGGAAATTATTATTTTTCCATTTAATTGTATGTAAATCCCTGACCTGCAAAGTACTAAAATCCATATTAGATGCATACTTTACCAATATGTTGTACAGAACATCTTGCACTTATACTGGGAACAACCCAAGAAGTGGTGCGTATATATTTATATATGTATATAGGGCGCTGCAGATCCATTGTTGCACCATATAGATATAATATTATATTATAATATAGTATAATATTAGCCACCATTCCCCATGGATCTCTATAACTGCATAAACTATCCACAGGAAATGCGTTCTGACTCACTAGACAAACGAAGGGAATATTTGGCATCCGGGAAGCAAAGTGTTAAAGTATATGCAGCTATCCTTCACTTGTCTGTCTTATACTGTAGCTTCTGCCAACCACAATGGTCTGTGATACACCAAGATATAAATGTGACTAATAGCTGTGTTTTACATCCTATGGAAACCAAAACATTCATGAACTGAGCTGCAACAGGGAGATTCCTATGTCATCCATTGTCCCTGAATTTCAGACGAGAGAGCCAACTATAAAATAACTTGTCAGAGTGGATGGAGGCTGAGTCCGAGCTGTGTGTAGTTCAGCAGCGTGGTGTCACTAACGTTACTGGGAAGTACAGTGGGGTAACCAGCATGCGGGGCTTCCAGCCCTCAAGTACAGTATTTTGCTAGGGGGTGTGGGGGGGGGGGGGGGGGGGGGGACGACTTGCAGAGGAATAAAATGAAGGCCTAATTTATTCCAAGCTTGTTAGCTATCTACCGTCCGCATGTACTTTGAGGTAAAGTTATTAAGCCATAGCTCCCAACATTTCAGGCAAGTTAGGGGACAGCTGCATACTCCGAAGGCGCATCCAAAATTAGGGGGCGTGGCTTAACAGCAAGGTGGCATGGCCAACTAATCGCATAATTCCCGTGAGGCCATTTTCACCGCTGTGGGGGCCTTACCAGTGGCTCTGTAAGCTGCTGGCCAGCCCCTAGCCTCTCTGCTGTGGGAATAGACAGCGTCTATTCACCAGATGACAGGGGGGGACTCCCAACTGCCCCCCCCCCCCCACGCCGTAGGACACTGTCCCCAAAAAACGTGACATTCCCACAGAAAGCGAGACAGTTGGGAGGTATGATTAAGGCAGGGATTGGGAACCTTCAGCGCTCCAGCTGTTGTTGAACTACACATCCCAGAATGCTTTGCTAGTTTTAGCATGGCCAAATAGCAAAACTGTAGCAGTGCATGTTGGGATGTGTAGTTCAGCAACAGCTGGAGGGCCAAAGGTTTCCTAACCCTAGGTGGGATACGGTCGGTTGGTCGATCTAAAGATGGTCGACATTCATTATGTCGACACCACTAGGTCGACATACTGGAAGGTCGACAGGGGTCTAGGTCAACATGGCACTAGGTCCTTAGGTCGACACAAGCATTAGGTGGACATGGTCTATGTCAACAGTCAAAAGGTCGACATGGGGGTTTTCACTGTTTTTTGAGCCGACATGTGCCAGCAGGCAGTATTTCATGCCCTACCAACCACTAGGGCATGGTGGGAGAATACAATAGTGTCAACCTAATGCTTGTGTCGACCTAAGGACCTGTTGACCTTGTCCCATGTCGACCTAGACCCCTGTTGACCTTCCAGTATGTAAACCTAGTGGTGTCGACCTAATGACTGTCGACCATACAGTCCATACCGCCTGGATTAAGGTGACTGACAGATGTCTGTACCAATGAAACTTATTGATGGAACCATTACTTGATGTACATTGTGCTACAAAACCAACTGGGCAGCCTAAAGCCAAAGTCTCCTTCCCATGCCACAAGCATTAGATCCTACATGCCAGTTGTATAGCCTTCATTACATGCACATGTGTGTTTAGCAGCATTACAATAGGAGCTACATGTGTATTAGCCGAGGGCACCTAGAACCTTTAATCAGGCCCTGGCGGGATCTTACCACTCAGGATTTCAGTGCAATATGCAATCCCATTGGTGACATGCATCACAGAGCACATGCAGGGAAAGGGGCTCCAAAAGGAACCCTTCCCTGCGATGCGCTCTAATGGCTGTTAGGGGTCTGCGCAAGTGTGGTCAGCACTGATCATGCTCCACAGCTGCCACTTCTGGGGAGAGTTCTGGGGGAACTTAAGGGGGATGCAGCGGGATGCAGTTTAAATCCCGGCGGTCGGGATCCCGGCGTTCAGAATCCCGACGCCGGAATCCCGACCGCCGAAATCCCGACACATTCTCCCTCCTGGGGTGTCCACGACACCCCTGGAGGGAGAATAAATTAGTGTGCCGAGCGTAGCGAGGCACCGGGCCCGCTGCCTGGCGAGCGCAGCAAGCCCGCAAGGGGGGGGGGGGGGCGATCCACGTCCCCCCCCTTGTCGGGATTTTGGCTGTCGGGATTCCGGCGTCGGGATTCTGAACGCCGGGATCCCGACCGCCGGGATTCAGTACTGAATCCGATGCAGCTTTATGCATAACTGCAGGTATTGGAGATCCCTGTGGTCCCTTTTATTTACATTCGGGACATACGTAACAGTTACAGGAGCATGCGATATTGAGCGTATACACTAGACGAGTTGTTAAATGATATTGCTCAGAAGAGACGTTCTGAGCGATAGCTTTCAAAAACTCACCAGGTTGTACAGGACTTCGAAGGTCTACTGCTAACGTCTTGGTGCCAGATATCACAGGACACCTCCAGAAGCCTTGCTAACTCCATGCCTTTACATGTCAGAGCTAGTTCGGCAGCATGAGGGGGACCTACACAATATTAGGCAGGTGGTTCTAATGTTTTGGGGGGGGGGGGGGGGGGTCTTGTTGAGAAATATACCTCTAGGGACTGAGGACTGAAAAAAAATTGCTAACTACTCCTCACCTCTATGAGGTGAAATGCCGCCACTGACCTCTAGCGGCCACTCGGCAAACCAAATTACTCCTCTGTGTGCTAAACTAGCAGAAAATGAAAGCAATTTTTGCAGGCGCACTGTTCTACTTGCTGTACATGGAGGGACGGAGCTATAAGGACAGATTGGAGTTAGGAGCAGGTAGGGACTGGGGGTTGGGGTGGTGAGTGTGTGGGCTACAACTGTCACAGCTCAAAGTGAAAGTAAATACGGTCACATCCCAAAGTACATTGCAGAACCCTTCATTTTGACAGGCTTTTAACTAGTAAGGTAAGCAATAAAATCTTGGAGACGTTTGAAAGCATGTAATCTGCCAATCTTGCTGCCAGCACTAGGTTGTCAGACTAGGTAAGCCCCACTTTTCTTTAAGGTGCCATTGGAATAATAATATATGTACCTACACTCCTACGGAAATAAAAATATAAATGGACCCAACTGTGTAAATAAGAAACACAAAGGACATTCAAAGTAAGGACACAGGTGTGGCTGATCTGGGTATTAGTGAATAGATCCCAGCAGTTCTGTGGGCAGGCCACTTTCAGAACATGATCTCTGCAGCAGTGAGAGAGAACACCGTAAGGTTTGTCTCAGAGATCTTCAGTGGCACCACTGTGGATTATTAGATAGACAGTTTCTTGATAGACAGTCAATAGGTCTACCCCAAAAAAAGTCGACATGCAGTAGGTTGACAGTGTCAAAAGGTTTTTCATTTATTTGAGTCAAATTTGACATCGGCATGGGTCACTTCACACGAAACACTGAAAAAGTACTCATGTCGACATTTTTATGTCTACCTTTTTCATTTTTGACATGTTGACTTATTACATCTTGGCCTTTTGGTGTCTACGTATTGACTGTCTCTCTAGACACTGAAGATCTATCAACTGAAACCACAATTAGCAAGAGCTGTAACTAGGCTGCTGTTTGGTTGAATAGATGGGTCGGTGTCTGCCTCTGATGCTGTGTATATGTACACCGTTGCAGATAACTGTGGTGGCTCCTGTGGGTGATTCAAAATCCACAACCAGGAAAATGATAAACATCAGGTGGGCTATTAGCCTATTACTACCCTAACAGCTGCTCACTTTCTCTCCAGTGTCTAAAGTCCCGGCTTTCTGGCCTTTGATGGTAAATCCTCTGGACGCCCATGCGTTTCCACACAATGGTCTTTATGAATGTGTGGAAGTGGTAAACGCAGAATTTTTTGAGGTTAAACATGTCATATTAAATAAATACACAAACATAACCAGTACCTCACTTTCTAAGCTCACAATCTCCCACTTCATGGTAAGGCTCCTGTCTCTTCCTCCTGGCAGCTACTCTCTGGTTCATTACAATGTTTAAGGTCTCAGATCCACACATACAGTAAATGTGGTAGAAGAAGCTGGTACACTGGGCATGTGCAGCAGCTCTGCTCTGTCCCTTACACTGCATGGTGTGGCGGCAGCTCTGTTGATCATATTATATACCAATGCTATTGTTGTCATCATTTAAAGCACTTGCCAAAAGGAGGGGGGTTTCCGGGCAACCAGAACCCCCCCCCCCCCTGCGTTTGCCTATGTGTGATAGCCTCAGTCTCCACCCCCTGTACGTAGCTCAACCCATCTCTGGAACCCCTCCTGCTGGAAATCCTGTGTTTGCCCCTGATTTAATTAGTGGGTTTCCTCCGGGTACTCCGGTTTCCTCTCACATTCCAAAAATATACTGGTAGGTTATTTGGCTCCGAACAAAAATTAACCCTAAAATGTGTGGGGGTTATTCTGGTTCACTCACAAAGGCACAATCACTCTCAGATGGACAAAGCCATATGCACTGCAGGGGGGCAGATGTAAAATGTGCAGAGAGAGTTAGATTTAGGTGAGTTATTTTGGGTGAGTTATTTTGTTTCTGTGCAGGGTAGATACTGGTTGCTTTATTTTTACATTGCAATATAGATATCAGTTTGCAGTAAAACCCCACCTAAATCTAATTCTCTCTGCACAAGTTACATCTGCCCCACCTGCATTGCACATGTTTTTGTCCATCTTAAGCTCAGTACACACGGGGGCGATAGGGGCTATAATCGCTGGGAATATGGTCGCAGGCGACCATATTGCCAGTGATTGGAGTGCGCACCAGCGATAAATCGCCGGGTGCGCGCTCCCATTTTCTGCCCCATTGTAATCGCTGGTCGCAGGAGCTTGCTCCTGCGACCAGCTAATTACCTCTGCGGCTCCCCCAGCAGAGGTTCCTTTTCATCAGCGACCATCTCTGGTCGCTGATGCAAAGGAGACACTGGGCAATATATTGCTCAGCAATATATTGCTAGCAATATATTGCTGAGCAATATATCTCCCCCCGTGTGTACGGGGCTTAAGAATTTGCCTTTGCGAATGAACCAGAATCACCTTGTGTGTGTGTGTGTGTATGTGTGTAAGTGGTAGGGAATATAGATTGTAAGCTCCACTGGGGAAGGGACTGATGTGAATGCACAAATATTCTCTGTAAAGTGCAGTGGAATATGTGTGCGCTATATAAGAAACTGATAATAAATAAATAAATATTGTAATAGACATTTCTAGCCTCCTCCAAGCTCACTTGTTGAAATCCTGCTGGTTCCACGAAACTGGAACCTATTGCATAATCCCCAGGGAGGGAAAGATACCTGAGAATTATGGAATAACATACATACACACATACATACATTACAAGTAATGTGTTAAGGGGCCCACGCACTAGAACGATTTTTGGGGCGATTTCCAATAAATCGCGTCACTCCCCCATCCCTCCCGCGGCCGGCAGTGTCCCGTGACTAGGGGGGCTATTGGGAGTCCCGCCTGTCGGCTGCAATAAATGCTAAACTCGCGGGTGAGACACGAGTATAGGCCACGCCCCCAAAATTAGCCCCCCCCCAAAAAAAAAAAAATTCAGCACGCCTACGGCACGCAGTCCCCTGTCCCTCCTCCGGCTCCCAAGAAGTTGGGAGGTATGAACCAAGCCTGTAACATGGTTGCTAGGAGCTGGTTGTTTACCACTCTCCATGTTATCACTTTTTTGAAGCTTGGTGCATCTGTCTCATTGGGGGGAAATTTACTAAAATGGGAGTTATATTTTATTAGGGGATGAGTCCAAGAAAATGAGCAACCAATTAGATACTATCTATTATCTTGTAGAAGGTGCTAAATAAACAAGAAGTAGATTCTGATTGGTTGCCCATAACAACATCCCATGTGAAGTAGTATATTTCCCCCTTTGTATGGAATGATTTGATTCTGAATGAAGGCTCCTTGTTGCACTGTGTACTACTGACTCGGTCTGACATGAATACATGTTATTAGCTACGACTGAAGGTATACAGAGATATATATATCCTCGTGCTGCAATGAGCAGTAGTATACCTTTCAGCCTCCGGATGATGTATTCCGGGAAATGGAAACATTCCGGCAAGCCTGGAAATAGGGAAAGTCACAAGACATGTTCCATAGACCATCACGGAAACCAAATATACTCTTCATGGATGTAATATCATCGTCTTCTGCACGCCTGGATCTTCATGAGTCTCTCCAGGTTTGCTGCTGACAGATGTTCTCCATTTTGACTTTTATACTGTAAATCAGGTGTGTCTAACCTGCGACCATCCAGCTGTTGTGAAACTACACATCCCAGCATGCCTTGCAATAGTTTTAGCATTCCCTGATAGAGACACTGTGGCAAGGCATGCTGGGATGTGTAATTTCACAACAGCTGGAGGGCCACAGTTTGGACATGCCTACTGTAAACAATTAGTATTACTTTTGTTTAATGTGGATTTCACAGGTATGGGTCAAAGGGTCGGCACAATTAAGGTTGACAATCAATAGGTCAACCCCTATTGGTCGACAGGCCATAGGTCATCACATGAAAAAGGTTGCCATAGCTTAGGTCGATATGGTCTAATGGTCAGCCCAAACAATAGGTCGACATGGAAAAGGTCAACATGAGGCTTTCACATTTCATGCAGTCTATGTCCACATAGGTCCACAGGGACACTTGAATGATAAAGTATGAAAAAAGTCCTTTGGGGGGGGGGGTGTTTGTGAAAAACTCATGTTGACTTATTGTTTGTGTCAACATTTTGACCATATCGATTTAAGTTATGTCAACCTTTTTCATGTGACAACCTATGACCAGTGTGGTCAACCTATTGATTGTCGACCCAATTTGTGACAATGTGTCGACTACCTGGATTTGACACAGACCATTATATTTCTGCCCCACTTTGAGTAAGATATTCAGCACAATGCTGTGTGTGGAAAGCCACACTTCATCCGACAGTATGAATACTGGTCCATCCCATCTTCACAGAACTCTGGGACAAGCCACAGCAGAGGCCACACTACAGTGCTGGGCTAGGGAGGTAGCTGGGCTGTTGAGTCTGACTCTCTGTGTGTGCTGCTCAGGAGTGTAGAGAGCTGTGGCAGGCCCAGAATTTGCGCAGAGTGTTTTTTATTTGCTTGGAAACAAACCTCAATCAGGCCCATCATGCAAGTTAAAAATGTAAAGAGCTATTGTTGCCAATAGCAACCAATCAGATTCTGTTCTTATTTTCTTGGATGCAATATACCCCATTCACACTGGCAAGCCGGGCCACACATGGGATTTTGGACCCGACTTGCGACAAGGCTTGCCAGCACTTTCACATTACTCACCCGACCCGACATAAAGTCAGGCGGTGATGTCATTGGGAGGTGGGGCCGGGGCGGTGCAGGGAAATGACAAATATCCACCTTTTCCGTACAGTGAACCGGACCCGGGTTGCGTAGACCCGGGTTACCCGTTTACACTGCCCCTGGACCCGAGATGGTCCTGGGTCTAACCCGGGTCAAGACCCGGGTTGAAATACCAAGACACTGGACCCGGGACCATCTTTCAGGACCCTTTCATACTGACCAAATTCCCAGGTTGTTGAGCGTTTATGTGTAATAACCCGGGAAATATATGTGAGTGTGAAAGGGGTAATAGAGATATGATAAACAGAATCTCATTGGTTGCGATGTTCAATATCATAAAGATGTGTGCTAAGTAATTTGCTAAGCTATTTAGGGTAGGCGATTCCCCTGTATTCAGATCGCCCATGGAGAGCACGTACATATGCAGTGATTTTGCTGAGCGATTTTGCTTAAGCAAAAAAAGGCCGGGTAGTGGTTCAGAATGAGAGATCTTAATCACTATCTCTCATTCTGTACACACAGAGAGATTTGCAGTCACTTGCTAAGCAATTTGACTAGATTTTGGCTGCGTGCACTGACTTAGCAGGAGATAATTAATCACTCGGGGCATACACACAGAGAGATCTGGGCTTACTTTCTAAGCAGTCTAGTCAGATTGCTTAGAAAAGAGCACAAAATCCGTGTGTATGCCCCTTTAGAGAATTCATCTTAAATATTTAAAAGAGTAAACTACTCCTCACCTCTATCAGGTGAAGTGCCACCACTGACCAGTAGAGGCCACTCTGTGCTAAAAGATGTCTTAACAGAAAGTGAAAGTAATTTTTGCAGGGACACTGATCTGTTTCAAACTTGATGGATATGAGGAGAGGGAGCTGTGAAGAAAGAGTTTGGATGTAGGAGGTGAGTGGAGTGTGTATACTAAAAACGGTCACAGCTCAAAGTGAAAGAACATTTTAGAAGCCGTCATTTTAATGGGCTTTTAACTAGTAGAATATACATCATCACCATAAGTACCGAAATAACCTGGTGAGTAATACATCTGTTCAAGGAGTTGAATTACTTAACCACAAGGTTGTTTTTATTTAATGAATTACCACTTAAAAGACGATGGTGTCTAAATTAATGTAATGGATGATCTAAGATGTTGAACTTTCTTTAGAATACTTGTGCAATAAACCACATAAGTGTATGTCATTTAGATTGTATTTTCCAGAGTCTGTGAATACCCCCACTTATCTTGTGGGTATACTTGTTATTTGTATTCATTGTTCACTAGTTGTGCAGTGGCAGTGATGTCATTGGGTCTGGTGACACCCAGTGTGCAAGATAGAGCTCCCGTGTGTGTGTGTGTGTGTATGTATTTTTTTTCCCTGTGGGAGCAATATGTTTTTTTTTTTCCTGTGCGGGCCACTGTGTTTGTTTTATTTTCTTTCTTGTGCAATGCTTTTGTTTTCTGTACTGCGCATGCACCCCAACAGTATTAGTAAAAAGCTGCAGTTCAAATTCAGACGCACCAAAAATTTTAATAGAAATTAGTTAAGCGTTCCTAGGCGTTTAATCTGGGTACTCCGGTTTCCTCCCATAATCACAAAATATACTGTACAGTGGCAAACGCAGGATTTTCAGAAGGGGGTTTCCAGAGGGGAGGAGCAAAGCACGGCGATGGACACTTAGGTGACCCAGTATATGCCGGGTCAGATAAAGTATTATATATAGACCAAATGTATATAAATAATAATAATAAAATATATATATATATATATATATATACATACATACATATACATACATATATATACATACAGGGGCATCAACAGCAGTGTAGGCCCTGGGCATAGCAATATATTGGGGCCCCATTGATCCTCCAGCGGTAGGGGTGGGGGAAGCTTTGATGTCCTGCGGGCGGTAGGGGGTATTATATCAACCGCTCAGCATGTAGGATGGATCAGTAATTTCCACTAATTACCCCTTTACTGCACAGATGGTGGGAGATGGGGTGGGAGAAGGGGGCATTGGGCTGAATGAAGGGGCCCTGATACATAACTTCCAGGGTGGTAGAGGATGTTTAATATGCAGAGGAGGGGTGTATAGTGGAGTGAGTGGGCTAATTATTCATAATTTTCTGGTGGGAGGACAGCTTGCTTGACTGCAGATATCTCCAGTTCCCGGAAATAGATTTCTTAGATTTTAATGGAATTAAAAACTAGAGAATGGCACCTACCAAATGGTATTGGGAACTAGGGGATGAGAGTTCAGGAAGCAGAGCAATCTGCCAACGAGTATATAAAACTACATACCAAGTGTGTGGAGCTGGAGCAGTAACCAGCTGCTGGAAGGCTGATATATCTGGTTCTGGAAACAGTAGAGACAAGCTACTAATGTCAATCAAAGGAGCAGAGTCCCAGCTTTTGGAATATGCCCTCAGAAAGACTCTAAGTCAGAAAGAACCTGAAATATCTGACTGGGAATAGCAATTAATAGGCTTGGATGGGGACCACTGTTTTGAAGTCAGATATCTCTGGTTCCCAAGGGCCGATTTTTTTAATTCTTGTACCCTTGGAAAGAGGGGACCCTCAGCTTTAAGCCTAGGTTCCTTAGACTCCTGGAGGGGGTTTCTGGGTACTCAGAAACCCCCCCTGCGTGCGCTACTGCTGTAGGTGGTTACAAACAACGGGGACCTTTTATTTTATCACCCCTATCCTATTCTACGTGCTATAAAAAAACAAAAAACAAACCTAGGTCCGGTTAAAAGTGGCATTTTTTAATGTATTTTTTGCGAGACTTATTTCTGCGTAAAGAGGTGCTTATCGGGGATTTGATTTCACTTGCCTGAGGCACGCGAAACCAATCCCCGAATAAATGCCAGCAGTAAAAAATATAGGATAGCTCCCATTGATTCCATTAACTGTAGTATATGGCAGCAACTAATTGGATACTGCCTTATGTTCATGTACTACACAGTACATCTTGATAGAGTGATATCTTTATATCTTTTATTTTATCCTTTAGTGCAGTGGTTCTTAAACTCAATCCTCAGGACCCCGCACAGTTCACATTTTCCAGGTCACACTGACACATTTTAAAATATCCACATGTGGAACTAATCATTTTGATTTGAGACCTGGAAAACGCACTGTGTGGGGTCCTGAGAAGTGAGTTTGAGAACCCGTGCTCTAGTGTATATGGGGCTTATGGTGCTTAGACATACGATATAATTAACATATGATATAACAATGTTTCCCTTGAACTGCCTATGCTCCAGGACAAACAATATAGTGCATCCACACTGAACAATATCATGAACAATTTTGTTCAGCACCACATCGAGGAGCATGCCGTTGCGAATTTGACTGCATGTACAGAAGACAGGGAGGTTGGTAATGACCCACAGGAGCGTGTCATTAATGACCATGGGCCAGATTCTCTAAGCTTGAAAAGTGATAAATTGGAGAGTGATAAGCAGCCAGCCAATCAGCTCCTACCTGCCATGTCACAGACTGTGTTCGAAAAATGTCAGGTAGGATCCGATTGGCTGACTGTTTATCACTCTCCATTTTGTCACTTTTGAAGCTTAGAGAATCTGGCCCCCTATCGTTATAGGGCCTGACTCAGAGTTGATCGCAGTGTGAATTTGCAGATCAAGCCATTATCGATTGCACATGCGTTTATCGATTGACTGATCATAACCCGCATGCACAAGCCCAAATAGCAATCTATAAATAAGCATATGCAATCCCCTCACAATTTGAATGACAGGAAGCAGGCCTTTGGGGGTGATAACCACACCTTTTTTAGGGAGTGTCAAAAAATGCAGGCGTCCCTACGCATTTTAAGTGTGACATCATTGCTGGGCCAGATCAGCCTGTCTCTGTTGCAGATGACTGGTAGGGTCAGTCTTACCCACATTGGCACAAACTGGAAAATAATTTGATGGTTCGGGAATTGCACATGGATTTGGACAGGATAGCGTATAGCAATTTTGCAGATTTGCACGGGGCGGGTTTTCTTTTTGTCATGGTGGCTGCTGTCTACTAGCAGTCATCTGCAGTTTTTTGCAGGTAAGTGATTCTGTTTGAGTGCGTACACACTAGAGTAGACGATAGGACAATAAAGCATGTACATTTAGATTCTATGTTACCTTCTGGGTATTTGCACATATACAATTTGAAACAAGTTTAAAACTACTACATTCCGTAACTGTGACACACAGGATGCAACCTTCTTGTTGCAATATGATTTTTATCATGAAATACGATTAGTAAAGAGTTACATAGTAAATAGCAATATGTAACCGGGTGTGGTATAGGGTTCACACAGTCGGGATGTCCGGACTCAGACAGCATGGCTAGCGCAACAAAAGCCCCTTGCGGGCTCACTGCGCTCGTCACCTATTCTATTCTCCCTCTATGGGGGTCGTGGCCCCCACGAGGGAAAATAGAGGGTAGCCGTCGGGAACCCGTCTGTCGCCATTTTGACAGTCGGGATCCCAACGTCGGATAAATGACTGTCGGGACCGCGTCCGGCACCCATGTAACCACTTTCTATATTCTGAACACAATCTTATATCTATTTAATATCTCTTGTGTTGTAAGTCGATGTTTACAAAATGAACAATCAAAGTAATGATTTAAATATATACTAGGGGTTATGGGCCCTACATACGCAGAGATTTGTGCCAGAGATTCATAATGGGAGATTCAGCACGGGAGATTTCAAATCTGTCACATCTGTCACAGAAAGTGACGTAAATAACTGCACTTCATCACAAAATATTGTTATATGGTAATTTCCTAAATAAACTTAATAAAATAAATTTCCTTAATAAATAAACACTGGTCACAAGGAGCGCAGCACGTCAGATCAGATGACCAATCCTACAATCTCCCGAGGCCGGAATTGTATGATTGTGTGCACACAATCTGCATACAATCCATTGAGATTGTATGATTGGGTGCAATATGTTTCTGATGTATGGCCACCTTAAAGGATTTAGTCAATCCAGCCAGCCAATCAGCTCCTACCTGACATGTCACACATTTTATCACTTAGTGCATCTGGCCCATAGTGGGCGTGGCTGGTGTGAAGGTGGTCTGATCGGATATATTTTCAAAGGAGCAATCACTAACAAGGTATGGTTTTGCCTTGTACATTAATGTCCCTTTGATAAAAAAAAAACCTTGGAGTTGGAACTTGGAGGCTATTAGATTTGGCGTATATTTTGAAATATCCCATAATTTTCTTATGCTGTTATAAATGGACGACCGTACTACTGCATTTCAAACCACACAGTTATGTGCTAATCTAACTGGCTAGAGCAAATCCAATTCAGTACATAACATGTAAGACATTCTCCCCACGTTAATGGAAAAGTAGAAGTGGTTACTATCACATTGTAAACATATTAGGAGGAATCTGACAGTTTTATGATTCGCTAGAAAAGGAAGCGATCGCAATAGGTTCAGCAGGAAGTTTCTGTAGCTTAATAAATATCTCCTATGACTTTTAGTGCCGCGAATCAAGTGGAACGTGGTTGACGTATCACATAGTTCAGAACCTTATTATTAGCGTTTCTCTGTATTTTTCTTCGTTTCAGATACAAAAAATAGAGAAAAGTACTTAGCCCAGTTTTATTTGGCAATAAGCGATGACATTATTAATCATGAATTTGGAAGCCTGTGAGAACTTGTCTAGGGAAAGTTGTGTATCTTTTCTGTAACAGCTGCAATGCGTTGTGTGCTAAGGCACAGTACTGGGGCTGGAGATGAAACGTTGTCAAATTGTAACGTAAAGGTATAACTCCAGCCATAAAATACAGCAGATTATAGCATCGGATCAGATCAAATGTCACACACATGCGATTTAAGTGCCGAAATCTCGTGGAATCGACCCAAAATCGTATAGTGTATGGGGGCCTTTAGGATTGAATTTGAATTGCACTTGAATTATACATACATTACTTTATAGGCCACAGGACTATGTTGTACTAGATATCAATCTAGTACATTATCATGCATGCACTACCAGTATTTACTATATATCAAGGGCCCAGACCATGCACTCTCTAATGGTTAGCCAAACCTCTGTGGAAGCTGGCCACAACCCACACTCTTAAGGTCCATACACACTGGGCGACTGCCCAGCGTGTATGGACAGCGATGATGACAATCATCGCTGCGGGGAAAGACGCTCAGTGCATACACACTGAATGGCTTTCCCCCTGCCCGGCGCCGATGGAGGAGGGGAGGATGGCGTTGCATAGCGGATCGCTATGCAAAGCCGTCCTGAAAGCCGCTCATCTGCTGGTATAACCAGCAGATGAACGGCTTTCCCAGCGATGTTGTGGGAGCGTGCAGCAGCGCTCACCGCCGGGCCATACACACTGGGCGGCTTTGAGCTGAAGGACGCTCCAACCTGCTGTTTTGAGTGACTTTCAGCTCAAAGTTGCCCAGTGTGTATGGGCCTTTAAACAAGGACTTCTACCACTGCAGTCCTCCCAGGGTTCCGGTCATGCCTTAGTATGACACTGCTGTGGAATGATTTATTAGTAAGCTTTAGTTAAACACACAAAGAGTACATACACTTTTTTTTTAACCAAGAGATGATCATTAAAGTAAGAATTAGCACAAGGATAAATTGCATTTGCAATTTATTGCATAGGCATCCCCTTAATGATGTGTATTGTGCTGAGTGAGAAGAAATATCACAGAAAATAGATGCAAATATCAGAATCAGCTATATTGGCCAGGTATACTTGCTTATATTTGGAATTGGATTTGGATTGCTGTGCAACAGCCAGGGTGGGAACAATAAAACAGTGAAAGTACAGATACAGTATATTAGACCAGGGGTAGCCAACTCCAGTCCTCGAGAGCTACCAACAGTTCACATTTTCCAGCTCACCTCACAAGTAAACAGTTGCACTCATTACTGACTAACACATTTTGGTACTTGTTTCCTAGAACGGCCACAACGATTTAGATCGTTGTGGTCGTAAGATAAAAAATCGGATCGATCGCATCGCATGCGATTTGGTCGCATACGATGCGACCGATCCGATCTGCCGATTTTTCACCCGATTTTTTTTTTTTTTACACCAGATTTGTTTAAATTGCCCCCCCAAATGTTAATAAGTGTGCTAGACCCCACGATAGACGTGAACCCGAAGCGTGGCGAGCGCAGCGAGCCCGCGAGGGGCGGCGGTGCGCGTCCTCCGACCTTTTCATTCCCCTACTATCCACTAGGGCGTGGAGTGAGAATATAATAGTGTGGCGAGCGCAGCGAGCCACCGAGCCCGAAGCGTGGCGAGCGCAGCGAGCCCCGCGAGGGGACGCGTCTAACTTCACAGGTATACGCGTCCCCTCGCGGGGCTCGCTGCGCTCGCCACGCTTCGGGCTCGGTGGCTCGCTGCGCTCGCCACACTATTATATTCTCACTCCACGCCCTAGTGGATAGTAGGGGAATGAAAAGGTCGGAGGACGCGCACCGCCGCCCCTCGCGGGCTCGCTGCGCTCGCCACGCTTCGGGTTCACGTCTATCGTGGGGTCATGGCGGGCACATAAAAAATGTGAAATGGGTCATATTGGCCCATTTCACCTTTTTTATCATTTTTCCCTATGTGAGATGGACTTAATCAAGTCCATCTCATCTTGTGCCATTATAATGGCACAAGACCGACCGATTTCAATGTTAAAAGATTTTTTAACATTGAAGTCTATGGAAAAATCGGGTCAATCGGTCGGTCGCATCGCGGCCGATTTTAATTGGTCGCGACCGACCGATTGACCCGATTTCTGTCAATCAAATGGAAAAAAATGTAAAAAATCGGCCTCATCGTGAGGATCGTGTCCCTTAATTAAGAGCCACGATCACTCACGATTGTGGCCGTTCTAGGAAACAAGTACCCACATTTTAAACTATCCACAGGTGGAGCTAATTACTTCACTTGCGATTCTGTGAGGAGACAGGGAAAACGTTGACTGTTGGTAGCTATCGAGGACTGGAGTTGGCTACCCCTGCATTAGACGTATCCTGATGAGGGAATATGAAATGCATTACATCAGGTAGTTAGTTCCAGTAATTGCAAAATGTCCCAACATATATTGCTACTGATGTATTTAAGCATTTAATCTTAGACATACCCATATGTGGATCTGGGCACACTCCTTTGGGTGAAGCATGATACCGCAACATCACATTATTATTATCTTCTGAAACTAGTTTTTAAACGTAGGCAATTATGCTATTAACATGACAGTTATCTGCTGCTAGGGAGCCCACTGGGTGATTCTTACACTATATGGTCTGAGCACTAGGGATGGCCATTGATGATTCAAAGTCAAATACTTTTACAATCGATGGGGAAGAACCAGATGATTTCCCTCCATCAATGTCACAGCAAAACCGATGCTTTCTTGTCCAAGGTGCCGGGACACTGAGTATAGCTCTGTCCCGACAACCCAGAAGCCCCGCCTTTAAGTTCTGATTGGCCCACAGGTCAGCCAGTCAAAGAAAATGGATGAACATCGAGAGGTAAAACTATTGATGGTCATCCATTGATGGCACCTGCAACAATGGCCATCCCTCCTGAGGACAAGATCATGGGGACAGAGCCATAGCCTCCTTGCACTGAAGAAGCCACAGAAGTCAGGACATATTACAAGCAGCAATTAAAGTAGGTGGCACTTCAGTTAAATTATTTCCCTACAGTAATATATGGAAAGTAAAAATAAAACAAACATCCGAAAAGGCTCAAAATACCAAATAACTGTAGAGAGTTGTCCCACATAATGGTATCAGTGTATTCCTTGGTGTCACAGAGAAGGGCGGCACAGGGTATTTCGATATATTAGCACCACTAGGAATGTTTGTAGATTGTCTGATGTTACAACCAGCTTGTCTGGGTGTATACTACCCGCAGCATTCAGGTACAACAGTGTAAATCAGGGATTAGGATGTCAAACACTTCCCATGAGAATGCAGAAAATATGGACAAATGTATTCTTGCTCTTAGCACTGAGCCAAACAAAGGAGCAGGGTCTGAAATAAAGACGCCAAGGGAGGAACATGTTCTCAGCTTGTTAGCAAAAACTGTGTATATTTACATGCATGTGTCTGGCTATGGGACTGTCTCTACAGTACACGGGCCTGGTTTGCTATCATCATCATTAGTGTAGACTTGTAGCTTTGCTATACTAGGTGCAAAAGATGGGTGCCAGATGGCTGACAGTCGGGATTCCGACAGTCATTACACTGACGTCGGAATCCCGACTGTTAAAAACCCAACCCAGCCATTCTCCCTTTTGAAGTCCACAACCCCCATAGAGAGAGAATAGAATAGGTGGCGAGCGTATCAAGCCACTGTGCCTGCAGCGTGGCGAGCACAGCAAGCCCACAAGGGGCTTTGTTACGCCCCCCCCGCGCGCTGTTTGAGTCCGGGCAGTTGGGATCCCGACATCGGGCTAATGACTGTCAGGGTCTTATACCACACCTCAAAAGCTATACCTCCAAACCTGCACCATTTTGTGTCCAGCTCTGCACTGCCAGTTGTTATGTGGACGTGGCATCGCTTTTGGCCACGTGAGAGCATGCAACCCAGTTACAGCTCTTCAGGAGCAAGTGCGGTGGCAAGAAAATGCATACAGTACCACTCTGCATCGCTCAGGTTTGGAGCATGCGCAGTCTACTCTGATACAACCGTACATCCAACTCTGCATCAGCGCTTGAAGGGTTTAGGTCAAAATAAAAAGAACACCCTAAATTAAAGCAAAAAAAAAAAAAAACTTTGACGAGAGAACCTTTGAGACATGGGATGCAAAATTTGATTTCATTTTGTGCCGGAAAAGGCCATTTTTCAGAAATACAATGTACGTTAATCACTATGGGGAGTGAAGAGAGATACCAGCCAGCCAATCAGCTCATCGTGATACCAAGCCTGATTCAGTTGTTCATCTCCTTCTGTGACAGGATGAGCCCTGCTATCACGGACTTGTTTGATTCCAAGGGACCGGGGGCAATAGGGGATTCCTTCTTACCACCTGTAACTGACTCCACCCACTGCACAGTAGGCAGGTGTTTTGCAGCCACCAGTAGGCTCCTTCAAGCATCACCTGGAACCGCTTCTGATACATATACCTTGACAAGCTCCAGCTACACCTCCTGATGTGTGTTGGCTGGTTCCCACGGGTCACCTGGACGATAGCTGCCATCGAATAGAACATGATGTGAGTTGGATGCCTTTACCTTATTCCACAAACTTATACTTGGAAAAAGTCAAAGGATGACTGTCAGCCCTGGGACCTATATCCTTAGTCTGCGTGCTCATTATACCAGGTCATACATTTAACTGACCTTAGTTTTGGGATGGCCATTACTGGGATACCTATTGAGGGTCACCATCGATGGTACTATTAATTTGATAGGTGACCTCAATGATGTGAAACCAACTATTGATGTTTTCACCCATCAATGTTTACCCCCTGCTTTACAAATTAGTAGGCTGTGGACGAGCGAGAGCCTGGGGACTTACCTGGAGTGTCAGGGGCAAAGGTAAACTCCATGTCCTGACACTTTGTAAAATAAAAAAATTAAAAAAGTTTGTAGCTTGTGCATCATCAATGGTGGGAAACCATATGGTTCTCTGCATCTATGGCAAAAGAATTAAACATTGGCCATAAACCATCAATGATTTTGAATCATCCATGGTCAATGGCCATCGCTACCTTAGGGTCTAATTCAGACCTGATTGCAAAGCTGTGAATTTTCAGGATGGGTGATTATTGATGCTGGCCATTCACAAGGTGACTGACAGGAAGCCGGCATTTGGGGGTGGTAACAGTCAGTTTAATGGGAGTGTAAGGAAAAACGCAGGTGGGCCCAGGCATTTTGAAGGGAAGTTGTGTGATGTCATCTCTGGCCTCGATTGGCCCGTTTCTATCGCAGTGTAATGTGCATTAATCACCAGTGGTGGAGATAGATCTGTGGTGTGGTGTGCTACCCAGTGTAGTAGCACCGTCACCAATATAAATACGTTGCCTGAAAATGAAGTGGAAACTATGTGAAGTGGAACACACGGACACATCATCTTTTCAGTCCACACAAGCTTTTTATTTTATTAATAGTCTCATTAAGTTGCATAAAGTTCAAGCATTTCTGACATCACTATATCTTGCATTAGATGTTACCGACACTCAAGGGTAGATGTATGAAGCAGTGATAAGGGAGAAGAAGCGATAAAGCACTCAGGGATAGATTTATTAAGCTCGGTGAAGTGATAAACTGTATATTTTTATCACCGGCCAATCAGCTCCTACCTGTCATTTTTCAAATCAAACCTGTAACTTCACAGTTAAGAGCTGATTGGCTGTTGATAAAAACCAGACACTTTATCCCTTCACCGAGCTTAATAAATCTGGGTACTCTTTACCTAGCACGGCGCCCACGATTTTGATCGTGGGCATCGCAGGTAAAAAAATCGCGGGCATCGCGGCCATTGAATGCACTAAAAATCGGGTGCGACGCGACCGACGCGATGCCCGCGATTTCCCATAGGGAACAATGTTAAATGTCTCAATTGACCCTATTTTTATGTTCAATGCCTCAATTGATCCGATTTTTCCATAGGAAACAATGTTAAATGGCCCACAGAGGCCAAATAGACAACCTGAAGTGTGAAATGGCCCCCACAATTGTTAACGCCACCCCACGATCAACATGAACCCGAAGCGTGGCGAGAGGCGGTGGTACGCGTCCTACGACCTTTTCACACCCCCACTATCCACGTCGGCGTGGAGTTGAGAAAAGAATAGTGTGGCGAGCGCAGCGAGCCACCGAGCCCGAAGCGTGGCGAGGGGACGCGGATACCTTCACAGGTAAACGCGTCCCTTCGCGGGCTTCACAGGTATCCGCGTGCGCTCGCCACGCTTCGGGCTTGGTGGCTCGCTGCGCTCGCCACACTATTCTATTCTCAACTCCACGCCGACGTGGATAGTGGGGGTATGAAAAGGTCGTAGGATGCGTACCGCCGCCCCTCGCGGGCTCACTACGCTTCGGGTTCAGGTTGATCGTGGGGTGGCGTTAACAATTGTGGGGGCCATTTCAAACTTCAGGGTGCCTATTTGGCCTCTGTGGGCCATTTAACATTGTTTCCTATGGAAAAATCGGGTCAATTGAGGCATTGAACAGGAAAATCGGGTCAATTGAGACATTTAACATTGTTCCCGATTTTTTAGTGCATTCAATGCCCGCGATGGCCGCCGTGATAAGTAAAGAGTACCTAAATCTGCCCCTGGTACTTTATCACCAGCCAATCAGCTCCTAACTGTCTTTTTTTTTTAAAAACCAGTCTGTAACTTAACAGGCACTTTATCACTTTTCCTCCTTTATTACTGCTTCCTACATCTACCCCACAGCGAGGAAACACTTCCTGGAAACTGGTGACCAAGGCGTGAGCAAGAGTCACTAGTTCCAGGCTGCAGTTTCATAAATATATAGCCAACAAAATGGCTGCCTCCACTGTGAGTAGGCAACAGGTAAACGTAATCTTGTAACAGAGTGTTGGTTCTGTGGCTGCGTGTGCCATATAGGAGGTGAAACTGAAAACATGCTCACACCACAATATCAACATGCACTTCAATTGGAAAAGGCAAGAGCAAATAAGATGTTAATATACAGTATCAAGCAGTTTCGGCACACACCAACTCTCAAGATAGGACATTAAACAACGACATACAGTATTTGGCGTAAAAAAACAGCAAAAACAATAATTAAGAAAACACTGTATATGTGTGTAAATATAAATAAATATATATATATATATATATATATATATATATATATGCATACATACATACATAACCTGGGGTAGGAAATGAGGATGCATATAAGAAAAACAACTTCTATAACAAACGCTTTAAACAAACAAAATGAGACATGAACAAAGTATCATTATTCTACGTACAAGCCAGAATATAATGGAAAAATATATATTAGTGGTAAATACATTTACGACCACATGCAATTCAGTATGTGTGGAAGTAATAAAATAAGGAAATACAAAATGACCATGCTACCCCACCCTTATTTCGCAATGAGAAGCTGCCCATGCTGTAATAGTTTGTCGCTGAGCTGCACTAATATACAACCCTTACCAAGCAGATACTGGCATTGCTGCCCATTGTGGCTAAAAGCTATTTGCAGAGAGGATTCTGGGCCTTTTATGTGTTTATTTACTATACACCATGCAATCGTGCCAGTCTTATCGTCAGTCTGTATATAAAAATACGGCGCTGTGGAGGGTTCTTAAGGATAGTTTACAAGTTTAGCATTTCATACATAAATATGTGTTAAATATAGCTTTACATGTATAAAATGAGGCACATACGTGTCAGGGTAACTTCTCCCTTGAGGACCTGGAGGTTGATTTCCATGCCAATTGGCTGTAAACTATTAAAAACACACACATTCTATGTGCCTTGCAGTGTCCCTTCTGCATTCCCTTGACAGATATCTCTGAACAATGGTGGAATACATATTATATTTATCACAGGATTTTCCAGGCGACATATTCGTTGGAACTCATGCCAAGATAGAGTAATAATGATTAAACGACAAAAAGATTTAAAATTCTAACATTGTATTGTCTGAAAGAATCCGTTTGTCACACAACGGAGCAGCCATTTTGTTTTCGGAAACCGCTATTCAATAACATGCTGCCTCATCTTGCCTCAGCAGTATCTAGTAAATAGAAAAGCTGTATTTTGATTGAGTCCACAAAAATGGCCGCCTCTTTTGTGAACAGAGGGATCCACTTTAAAATGGTCTTGGTTTAATACATAAAATTTAAGATTACACTTCCAAGGAGGGCCTATTAACCCTAATGTTTCTAATAAAGTTCCTCTCTTGGGCACAGGTATATCCTCTAGAATAATTCCACAGAATGCGTTCCAAACAGTTATGTGGGCAGCCATCCAGTGAAACGCGTCAAATGTCAGGGGTGGACAATAAGGTATATCTGATCCAAAGAGGGCAACTAATTTGTACTAAATTGAAAGTGTCGACAAATAGTACCATCAACACAATCTATCAGTGGAGAGGTGCCTTACATTAGATTTGCCGTCTTGCTATTAATTGTAGCACAAACTCAGAAATAGTCATCTATGCTAATCTATTACTTACGGTAAGAGATGTACAGTAACCAAACATTTCCTCTGGAGACAGTGGCGTCATCCAGCGTGCTAAATGGACCTAAAAGGGGGGTGTAACCGGCTGTACGGAATAAACATATCTATGGAGGAAACGTCTACAACAGGCATGTCCAAACTAGGGCCCTCTAGATTTTGTTAAACTACAAGTCCCATCATGCCCTGCCAGTTTTGCTATTAGGGAATGCTACAAATATGGCAAGGCATGCTGGAATGTGTAGGTTCACATAGGTTGGAGGGACACAGTTTGGACATGCCTGGTCTACAATGTTCTATGACTTTTGCCCACCTGTTGGACTGCAAAATCCATGACTTACTACACTTTCTTGGTGCAAAGACATGATTGTCCTGCTGCGGGGGACACCATAGAATTTGTGTTGACACACAGCAGCTGCTTATACTGATAAGGAGTATGTTGTTTCCGTTTTTTTTTTTTTTTTTATATTAAAGTTAGAAATAAGGGGAATACGTACCTATAACATAAGTTAACTTAAAGTGTCTGCATTTATATATCTCCCTGGAGCCCCTGCAACAAGAGATCTTGCTCTGTGTATTGGGAGCTCCCCTATTATTAATGATATGCATACAGTGTCGACACGGTTGCATTCAACACCTAGTGAGTTATGCACCCAATTTTGTAGTGTTTACAGTATATACTAAGGAGGGGGAATGACAAACAATCATATGTCTTCATTTTATGGCAGATAAAAATTTACTGACGGTGATTTTTTGACCAATGGTCATGATTAGGCTATTCAATTATATCCTGTTTTTGTAGGCCAAGAAAGTCCCTTTTTCAAGTGATAACACGTGGGATACAGGAAAAGAGCTCGTTATCGCAGATTATACTTCATGAGCCCAAGGCAGACAAAGCATAAGCCCCAATAAGTGCCGGCATCAAGAAATAATTGGATAGCCCCCTGCAAATCCATTATCCACAGTAAATTACCATGAGTAATTGGATACCACCTTTGTATTAAAAAAGAAAGCATACAGCACAATGCAATATAATGCCATAACAGTGATATTACGGTTTAAATCAGTATTATGTGATTGTTGTATTAGTAACAGGATATCATTGATTGCTGGAGAATGTATGATTGGGGTTTCCCATACCATCAGTTATCAAATGACTTCACGCAGATTTGAATAGCTGAAAGTGTATTATCAAATAAGTACATTTACAATGTAGGGCCCAATTCAGCATGGATTACATAAGTGATCCTGTGCACAGTTCCCCTGAATGTTGGGAAACGGTGCACGCACAGGACCCGTTGTGCACACTTGTACAGAACAGGTCCTGTGATCGCAATGCAGACATGTGATCGCCTCTGCTTGATTGACAGGCAGAAGCATTCACAGGGAGTCACTCCCAGGAGTGATGAGGCATCGCGAACGCTGTGTCCTTGGCCTCGCAAGGCCCACTGTGACTACAAATCCTATTATGGTCAGACTGCCTCAGGCTACAGTCGCAGATGAACATCGTGACCAATCGCATCTCAGTTTTTCTGCAATTGGAAAATGAAGGCAAGAGGCGGCATGAGCCTACTCCTGGATTATCATTGTTAAGGATTGCATTTAAACTGCTGCGAGCAGCCAAGCATATAATCAGGGGCACCGAGAGGTCGACTGGGCCCTGGCAAAAATGAAGGGGACGGGGCCTCTAAGTGGGAGTGGGGCCACACCCTCATGAAAAAAAAAAAAAAGAAAGACAGAGGGCTAGAGAGGACAGGCTGCGGCTGAGCAGAGGAAAGAGGCTCTGCTGCGCTGGCAGGCTGTCCTCTCCCTCCCCATTGCCCAGACCACTGGAATGGGAGAGGGGAGGCGGGACCCAGGTAAAAAAGTACCCGCTCACCCCCACTCTTGATGCTACTGCATATATGATCCATACTGAATTAGAAATGTAATTCCAACCTCCATGTTTTTATTTGTATTACTTTTTTAAATCCTAATCCTGTCTTCCTGTCTTGACAAGTAGACCTACTCTACTGCAGTATTGCTGACACAGGTCGTATAACGAAGACACTGTGGCTGGAGGCTTTGCCGAAGGAACTTGGCAGTTTCTTGGGATGATATAACACCCAGCCGAATAAAATGGTTTCAGTTGTGCTCCAGCCGCTAGCCTGGAAATCACAATCTGTAGCAGAGTGTCAATGGGAACTATCCCTGCCTTTCTGATCATCAGCGGCTGGAATGGGTTCATGTAGGAAAATCTTCAGTGGTTGTTCTCAATGAAATGAGCAGTGACGGCGTTTGTACATATCTCCATGAGGTTTCAAAATACAGTGAAATAAGTCATATATCCCATTTTCTGCGTGCACTGTTGTACTGTATATACATAAAAGTTCAATGTAACTGTGCATGTAGGGGCCAAACTTCAACATTCAACGCTGCTAGGCGATTACTGTTTGTCCATTTGAATATAACTTGCGTCACATTGTTTGTCAGTATGATATGTGTTGAAGCTGAATAATACACCATTGACGGTTTTCTTATTAACTTTATGTTCAATCTTCTTGTTTTCTTAATGCAACATAGTTTAACAGGGTTCTGTCAGCAACGCAATGAAATGTAGGCATCCTGGGAAATGAAGTGTTTTTGCGGACACACAAATCCGGCTCACGCAGTTTGTCTTGAGGTAATGTACATCATAGATTCAGCAACTTTGTAGTATGCGTACAGCTTGTCCTATCAGACAGGACTCAGTCGCTGGGTTCAGAGAGATGGCTCAGCCCAGCTGCTTATTCATCCACCACACAAACAGCATAGTACCGCCCGTTATCAGGCTGCCCCACAGCAAGTGGTAGAGGACGCTGATAGGCTGCAGAAAAGAAAACACATCTGTTAAACCAATTGAAATCTACCTATACAATAATGTTTATAAACAGGTAACTTTTACATTCCAAATCTAGTAATCTAGGTACCATAGCTTTAAATTAAGAATCTACAGTAGTAGACCGACGAATATGATTAGAGCAGATCATTGATCCATATTTGAATTATGAAATAAGTTAGTGGTTTAGTCACTTAAAAAAGTATACAAAATATTACTATCGTATATCATAAGAGTGCATACAAATTGGCAATTTCAGAATAATGGTTTAACAACAACAAAAATACAGACACAAAAGTATAAAATATAAAGTATTTAATAATACAGTCCTTTGAATGAGACACTTGTTCTATATAATCAGTATAGTTTGAGACTTATGCTGGGTACACACCAAAACGATTTGGATTGGATGCAAATCGTATGCAAATCAGATCGTACGATTTGCATACGATCTGCATACGATTTGCATACGATCCGATCCCCTCTGTATTCAGATGAATGGATCTTTTACAGATCCTACCTGCAGCAGGTAGGATCGGATTAGGATCCAATTCAGATCCAACCAAACGATTTTGACCAAATCTGCATCCAATCAGTCTGAATTGGATCCAGATTGATGGGATTGTGCCAAAATCGTTTTTGTGTGTACCCAGCATTAGGGAGTTACTTACACCTGTGATCAGATAGTCTCTGCCCAGCCAAAATAAAATGCCATCCTGCGCAAGCCTGCGAAAAGCTTGAGAAAATATTGAAGCCCTGCCATTAGCTGCAAATCCATTCAAATGTTCGCCAACGAATGATTTCCGCACTGCGCCTAGCCGAGGACTTACTCGGCCAGTGCCTTATAAATAGGCTGGTCAGGGCTGAAGTCACATGCCCTTACTGAAAACGCCTGGGCACGCCTGCATTTTCCCTGACACTCCCAGTAAATGGCCGGGTGACAGCCACATACGCCGGCTTCCTATCAATTAACTTGCGTACGGCCAGCGATAAAAAAAAAAAGACTGGATTCTATCGCAGTATGGCCTTACATAGTCAGCGGAGAAGGGGGACTCTTGTAAGCAAGCGGGAGATTTGCCTACCTTCTGGGGGGGACCCAATTTTCGGGAGCCTCCTGGCCATTTCGGGAGGGTAGGCAAGTCTGATATGCACTATGCGGCCCTTCTGCATGCGATGTATCTCATTTGATCCCTGTTCCCTGTCGCCGTGGGGGTGTCTAACACAGAGATTTAGGGGTCCAATCTTATACTCACTGAACCGCACATCGGATCAGATGTCAGACCACATGTCTGATTTCACCTGATTCCGACGGATCGGGCCTAAATCGGGTAGGCCCGATCCGTCGGAATCAGGTTAAATCAGACCCCAATCTGACAAGCTTATGAGGGATCGTTAGACTTCATATATGGGGAAAATCTTGATATAGAACAGGCATGTCCAACGTTGGCCCTCCAGATGTTGTGAAACTACACATCCCAGCATGCTTTGCCACAGTTTTGCTATTAGAGAATGCTAAAACTATTGCAAAGCATGCTGGGATGTGTAGTTTCAAAACATCTGGAGGGCCAACGTTGGACATGCCTGATCTAGAAAGTAACGACATATAGCATTAAGAACCTTATATCTGGTGTATATACAGAAGGAGACTCTTTCATCTGAGCAGCTCCCGGCACGCCGAATGGGGCGTGCGCACATCGTCCACATTCCCCGGATCGTCAGCCACCAGCAGCCAGATACTGATATCTGGCACACTGGCGGCAACAGGGAGAACGGACCCATCTGTATGACTTCATAACATTATATTGTGTATGGAGATCGGATCTCTGTGCTTTGGTTTGGTTCTGACTTATCATCATGTTTTGGTTTCAATTTGATCTGTGATTTGGTTAAAAATTTATAAAAAAAAAAAAACAATAAATATTGATTTAAAAAGGAAAAAAACTCTAACAGCTAACAGTCATTTTTGGAATTCAAAACCCGAAATTCGGATGCGAAAATGCGAATTCCGAACAACGGTGAGCAGTGCCAGATTAAGCCTTCGGGGGCCCGGGGCACTTTAGACAGGGGGGCCCCCTTGCACTTCATTACTGGCCGCAAACTGCATGGGGGAATATTACACTGTCAAAACACAGAGTAAAGGCAGTATAAACTTGGTCAATGGGTAACTGCAGGGGATATATATATATATACACACACACACACACACACACACACACACACACACACAAATACATACATACATACATAAATACATACACACAACATGAAAAGCCTGTGTTTGTCCCTCTGCACCTTACTCGTAGGAGACCTCACAGTCCCAGTGCTGCCTCTGATTAAAAACCCTCCCATGCCAGCTGCTGCTGCTGCTGCTGTTATCCATGGGCCTGAGAAGCATGTAATGAGCTCCACCAATCAGAGCTCAGCACAAATGGCTCAGTCTCTGCCCTCTGGTGTAAAGTGTCATGGGACTTAGTCAACTCCCAGTAATGCACTGCACACTTGGCTCCCAATGCTCAGCACCATTAATCATTGTCACATTGGCAGATAGGTGAAGCATTACCCCACTCCCATGCACAAAACCTTTGGCAAAAAAAAAATGTTTTTTTTTTTTTTTTTTTAAATACATGCCAACCACAGGGGGCCCCTAGCTAGAGGGGGGGCACAGGGGCACTGACCCCTTGTGCCCCCATTATAATCCGGCCCTGACGGTGAGTTTTGGTTCCGTTCGGATTTCTGGAGACCCGCACAAAGTACAATGTAAATGAGGTTAAAGATAACTAGATTTAATATTTAGACATCCTACATTACAGTAGGTCTACGTACACCTTGCAATTATTCTATAACTCCTAGAACTAGCTACAATTGCCGTAACATAAGTTTGGCTATACCGTGTAGTGATTTACATGGCACAAAATAACTTCAGGCTAACAAGATGACTTGTAGATCCTAACACAGGGCCCTAATCCAATCATTTCGCCACAAGTTTAAGCATGAGCTAGCAAAACAGGACGTCAGTTTGGGCACTTTCCACGGAAACACTAAAAAATATTGGCTAAAACAACATGAGTCATTTTCAAGTCAGCACAGTGGGAGACTCATCTGGAGACTGTAACATGCCGCTGGCCTGCTCACACAGCACAAGCAGGAAAACAGGCTGCTGGGGGAACGGGAACAAGCAGGGATTGCGTATCCCACTGCTACATGACTGGTTCACAGCGTCCATACTACAGCAGCAGACGGAGATGTGGAACTCTGTGTTTGGGAGTTGGAACCAAACACCGCTGTATGTAACATGACATGCTGCATTCCCCTAATGTCAACAGCAATTAGAAGATTGTTCAAAGAAGAGCAGTGGTTTGTGATATCACAGGGTTACACAATAATGTGTAATCATTACTGATCAGGGACAACTCTGCAACCAAAAATAAACCCCAAATATGTATTACTATTATGTATTAACAGTTATTTATATAGCGCACACATAGTGCGTTGCGCTGTACAGAGAATATTTGAACATTCACATCAGTCCCTGCTGCAGTGGAGCTTACAGTCTATATTCCCTACAACTTGTCTATGCACACAGACATTCTAGGGATAATTTTGTTGGGAGCCAATTAGCCTACTTGTATATTTTGGAGTGTGGGAGGAAACCCATGCAAGGCCAGGGAGAATATACAAACTCCACACCGTAGGGCCATGCTGGGAATTGGACCTATGACCGTAGTGCTGAGAGGCAGTAATGCTAACCATTACACCGTACGTGCTGCTTCCAAATACAGGTGTCATTACCCTACTCCCAAGGCACAAGCCATCCTTACCATACCACAGATTTTACTAAAGGCTACGCACTACACCCTGGCTATACATTGATATATTTTCAGCCCGATGGTATGTTTAAGAAAGGATAGGGTTAAGCACTAAGGGGGAAGGTTAGGCACCAAGGGGAATATAGGGGTTGGCACTAAGGGGGGTGGTTATGGTTTGGCACTAAGGGGGAAGGTAAGGGTTTATGCACTAAAGGGGGAAGGTTAGGCACTAAGGGGTGTATAGGGTTAGGCACTAAGGGGGGTATAGGGGTTGGCAGTAAGGGGGTATAGGGGTTGGCACTAAGGGGGGTTAGGGTTTAGCACTAAGGGGGGAAGGTTAGGCACTAAGTGGGGTATATCCTGACAACCGGCCATCGTTTTGTATTCCTGCAGAAAATGTTTTCACTACTTGTATCGGTGCCATTGTATTTTAAATTCTACGCAACACACAATAGGGCGACATTTTGCCATTAGTTCATTTACTTACAATATATATACAGTATACTATTGTCGCTCATAACAATTGCAGTTTCCTCACACCGAATATTTAGGCGATACCATCACATATTAATCAGATTGCACCTCCAATAACATTGAGCGCCGTTATGATAAGTTAGTTAGTAGTAGCGCGCAGACCGCCTGTATGCTGTTTATATGCCGCATTTTCCCTTTAAATAAACTCCCCCCCCCCCCTCTCTCTCTCTTTCATTTTCAACCTCTGAATCATCAGCGATTCTCTCTGGATGATCATGGCTGGTTTAATCTTAATCTCTTTGAATGTTTCCAGCATTTTAAACTGTGCTCTAGAACATTCAGTTTCTGTTGTCACATATTAGAGACCGCACTGAGCTTTCTAACATAAAAAGGTCAGCATTGCCTAAGTAATGGATTAAGACTAATTAAAAAAAATGTCAAAGTTGTAGTTAATCCAAGAATGACCTAACAGGGAACTTTTTTACCTTTTACCCCAAAACATATTTAAAAATGCAGACGTTCTCCCTTGATTTGTACCATATACAGCCATTATACATATGCCACACATCGCGATGTCCATTATACATATGCCACACACCGTGATGCCCATTATACATAAACCACACACTGTGATGCCCATTACAGATATGCCACACACTGTGATGCCCATTACAGATATGCCACACACTGATGCCCATTATACATATGCAGGGGTGCAACTATGGCGGTACGGGGTGGTACGGCGTACCATTAAAACAAATGGTGCCGGTACCCCGTACCGCCATAACAAATAGGCCGAAATATTTACTGCGCATATGTAAGTGGCGGGGGGCGTGGCCACTTACATATGCGCGCTAGCGCCGCTCCCCCCCGCCGGGTCTTCCCTGCTCTCGTCTCCCCCGCTGTGTACGCGGGGGAGACGTGCTGCTGCTGCTGCTGCTGCTCTCATGATTTCGTTACAGCTCCTGCTGCTGGACCGCGCGCGGCTATTGGTTAGCGCGCGGTCCAGCAGCAGGAGCTGTAACTATCAGGAGCAGCAGCAGCAGCAGCAGCGGCAGCAGCACGTCTCCCCCGCGTACACAGCGGGGGAGACGAGAGCGTGCGGGCGGGCAGGCACAGGGGGCTGTGTATGTGCCTGCCTGCGGGGGGGGGGGGTTCTATCCCCCTGGGCAACGAGCAAAGTGGCACAGATATATCCCCCTGGGCAACGAGCAAAGTGGCACAGATCTATCCCCCTGGGCAACGAGCAAAGTGGCACAGATCTATCCCCCTGGGCAACGAGCAAAGTGGCACAGATCTATCCCCCTGGGCAACGAGCAAAGTGGCACAGATCTATCCCCTGGGCAACGAGCAAAGTGGCACAGATCTATCACCTGGGCAACGAGCAAAGTGGCACAGATCTATCCCCCTGGGCAACGAGCAAAGTGGCACAGATATATCCCCCTTGGCAACGAGCAAAGTGGCACAGATATATCCCCCTGGGCAACGAGCAAAGTGGCACAGATCTATCCCCCTGGGCAACGAGAAAAGTGGCACAGATATATCCCCCTGGGCAATGAGCACAGTGGCACAGATCTATCCCCCTGAGCAACGAGCAAATTCAGTCCACCTTGGCATCGGCATGAAGCCCCTGGCATTGAGCATGTAGGTAAGTGGCACTTATGTGTCAAATGTGTATGGTGTGTTATACAGTATGTGTTGGGCATTGCGTAGTGTTATATAGTATGACATGGGCATTGCGTAGTGTTATATAGCATGTGATGGGCATTACACTGTGTTATATAGTATGACATGGGCATTGCGTAGTGTTATATAGTATGACATGGGTATTACAGTGTGTTATATAGTATGTAATGTGCATTATGGTGTGTTATATAGTATGTAATGGGTATTACGCTGTGTTATATAGTATGTAATGGGCATTACGGTGTGTTATATAGTATGTGATGGGCATTACAGTGTGTTATATAGTATGACATGGACATCGCGGAGTGTTATATAGTATGTAATGGGCATTACGGTGTTATATAGTATGTAATGGGCATTACAGTGTTATATAGTATGTAATGGGCATTATAGTGTGTTATATAGTATGTAACGGGCATTATAGTGTGTTATATAGTATGTAATGGGCATTACAGTGTTATATAGTATGTCATGGGTATTGCGGTGTTATATAGTATGACATGGGCATTGCAGTGTTATATAGTATGTCATGGGCATTGCGGTGTTATATAGTATGTCATGGGTATTGCGGTGTTATATAGTATGACATGGGCATTGCAGTGTTATATAGTATGTCATGGGCATTGCGGTGTTATATAGTATGTCATGGGCATTGCGGTGTTATATAGTATGTAATGGACATTATGGTGTGTTATACAGTATGTCATGGACATAGCAGAGTGTTATATAGTATGTCATGGGCATCGCGGAGTGTTATATAGTATGTCATGGGCATTGTGGTGTTATATAGTATGTCAGCGGGCGTACAGACTCTGTGGGGGGGGGGCGGTGGCATGTAACCACCCCCCTTGTGTCATATGACCACGCCCATGGCCACTCCCCTGACCACGCCCATTTTTTGCTGCGCGCCGGAGGCGCGCAGCACAGTACCACTAAGTCGTTTTTTCTACTCGCACCACTGTACATATGTCACACTGTGATGCCCATTACAGATATGCCACACACTGATGCCCATTATACATATGTCACACTATGATGTCCATTACAGATATGCCACACATAGTGATGCCCGTTACAGATATGCCACACACAGTGATGCCCATTACAGATATGCCACACACTGAGGCCTATTACAGATATGCCACACAGTGTGATGCCGTTACATATTATGGCACATAAGTGCTACTTACCTACATGCTCATTGCTAGGGGGTTCTTTCTCAATGCCAGGAGTTACATGCTTAATTCCAGGTTATGTGCTCAATGCCAGGAGTGTTCTACTCGATGCCAGGGGTGTCATACTTGATGCCAAGGAGGTTTTATGCTTGTTGCCAAGGGGTAGCAGTCTGACGGCCAGCAGAGAGTGGTGGGCTGCTGTCTTCAGAGCGGGTCCGCAGCGGCAGCACTGAAACAGTGTGACAGCCGGGGAGAAGCAGTGGGCTGCCCAGCTGTCTTCAGAGCGGGTCCGCAAAACCTGCAGTGAAACAGTGTGACAGCCCGGCAGAGGCAAACTTACAGCCTGATCGATTAACGAATGACAGTGCATGCGCATGTTCCACAGTGCGAATGCGCGAGCTGTCCTTGCAATCACAGCCAGCAATGGCTAGTACGCAAGTTGATAGACAGGCGGCGGGCGTTTGGGGGTGGAATGCCAGAGTTTTCTGGTAGTGCACGGAAAAATGCATTGTCCAGCGGTTGCAAGGGCCACTGACGCCAACAGTGGCCTCCATCTTCCCACGGCCATCGCAGTGCTGAAAAAGTCTAGACTTATTCGGCGGCTGCGAACAGTGGGAAATCCATTAGATGGTGAGTGTTTCAGAATGGATTTCCCACTATGTGCATGGCTGCTAAAGTATTTGCAGCTGTGGACAGGGGTGGGGAGACACCGTGGTGGGGTGGCGTTAACCTGACTGCTGGGCTACGAACATTCGCAGTCCAGTGCTCAGGTCTATTTCACTTGATTTACTTTGAGATCTTTTATTAAATGTCAAACCCCAAATGTAAAAACGTGATGAGCAGTGTCATATTTTTCTAGTAGCGAATACATACTACAGGTACACCATCAATCTACCGGCGTATCTTTAATCCAGACAAATCAGATAGCAGGGGAAGTTAGGATACGAGTGGCAGTAATGTTACGGGAGGACTTAGAGTGACAGCGGGAGGGTGAAGCAGTCTGTGTGTGACAGGCAGTCCCATTGGGAGGTGCTCCCTCCCTCCTGGACTGCCAGTCCGGGCTCTGATAGGCAGAGAGCTGGCCTCTTGCAGGAAGCAACTTCCCGCCTAACCATGTAGCGCTAACCGGCTTCTCAGGGCTGCAGGCGATGTAGCCCATAGAAGCCAGGTTTTGTGCATGTGCTGTACCGGCACCGCTACTGCACAAGTCCCGGCACCTGTTATTTGCATTGTACAGTTCAGTTTCCCTTACCTGTAACTGCTTACGGAACAAAAGCTTCCTAACTGTACTCAAGAAAAACTTGAATTCACTATAAAAACAGTCTACGTTTCCAGGACTGTTCCCTCTAATTAAATGATTTATAATAAGCATCCTTCCGCCACTCCAAAATTTACAAGCAAGAGGCTAGCCAGGAATCACCCAGTTCAGCAGATACCCCTGCCAGCTCCTGTAACCTGCACCTCTTCCTGTCTGACAGCCAAGTATGAAGGGTAAACTATGGCAAGCTGTTGTCACAGGAGCTGACTGACCAGCCGCAGCAATTGTGCTCCTAGGCTGAATTCTACATCTAGTCATATAACTATATATTTGTCCAAACTGCCGTTGAGGCTACAGAGGGAACTATACCATGTAATTGTAAGATGCTATAGAGAGATTGCAGTCCCTTCCTTTTCCTCTTGGGGCACATGTAATGTGGCCATCTCTGGTTACAAGTATGAAGCGGAAATCAGGCTTGTTAACAGGATTAAATAAACATGCAGGAGTGACTGACTAATGAAACCATCACTTCAGGAAAATTCAAATCACATCTCAGACAAGTGAACATATAACAGTAAACCACAGGTTCTCAAACTCGGTCCTCAGGACACCACACAGTGCATGTTTTGCAGGTCTCCTCACAGAATCACAAGTGAAATAATTAGCTCCACCTGTGGATCTTTTATAATGAGTCGATGAGTAATGAATGAACCTGTGCACCTGCCTGGTGACCTGGAAAACGTGAACTGTGTGGGATCCTGAGGACAGAGTTTGAGAACCCCTGCAGTAAGGTGAATTGCTGAGATGGCCAGCCCGGGTTACAAACTTTGGTGCATTCACACCACACCTCAACACGGATCTGCACATCAGCAACCTGGTAATTGCCTGGGTCCAAGGTGTAGCACTGTGACAGGTACAGTACCTGCATTTTCCTATCACCACTTGGCGGGCGATGCCTGGGACCCTTGCGCACAACCCTAGTGATGTCGCGGAGTTGCACACATATCATTCACGCTTAAGAAAGCAATATAGTGAAAACACAGTAAAAAAGACACTTCATTTTTAGTGCCACATTTAAATAGTACAGGCACAGTGGGCAGCTGCACGGGGCCCCATTATTCTGGGGGATCAGAGCAGAAGCCGGTGGTGGTCAAACAGTCACAGCAGCTAGGCAGCATTCTTTCCCTGCCTCCCAGCCTGCAGCCAGACAGTGAATGGATGTCAGCTTGCTGATTGGTGGATGGCGGGAGCTATCCACCAATCCAAGTGGTAACAGCCACTCACGGTATGGAAACATGTTGAGAGACACAGAGAGCAGGGCAGCAGGAGAGGCAAATCCTATTTTTCTGTATCGGTTCCTGTAATTGGGTGGTTAGGGGCATTGCTTTGACCAGGGTCTACTATGCTGTACACAGTATACACATTAAGGGGATTATTCAGATTGGATTGCTGCTCTGTTAAATTGCGGTGTGCAGTCTGTGCGTAGCCCAGGACTTACTCGGCGGCTGCGATAGAAACAGTCGGATCGGCACCGAAGCCAATGTCACGCGTATTCCATTCAAATACCTGGGCGTTCATGAGTTTGACACTGCCAGAAAATGTCCGGGTTACCACCCCCCAAACGATGGCTTGCGGTCAATAACCGCTGGCTTCTGGTCATAATGCATATGGCCAACGATGAAAAATAATTAACAGGATTTTATCGCAGGACAGCCTTACGCATGCGTGGAATGATCTGTGCACATGCACAGTCTATTGATAATTGCCTGGCCTGCGAGTTCGCAGCTGTGCGGTCAGATCTGAATAACCCCCTAAATTAGATAAGTAACAAAAGTCCAAAAACATTGTGTAAAGCACAAAAAAAAGTGTAAAAGCATTCATGCTACATAACGAACGTACATAGATGAAGGGTCTACTTGACACAGTCGGTGGGATTTACAGTTGCTGAAATTGATGGAAAATGCAGTACAAGTACATTGTGTTCCGCTTGTTGTGCAATGCAATAAATGCTACAATGTTACCCCTCTAACTAAAACACAAACACAAAACAGATTTAGCAATTCCAGCCCAGGGGTGTGTGAGATTGAATGCACAGATAGTGGATAGAGCAAGGAGGTGGAAGAACTGATCTATAAGGGGGGATATGGCCATTTCACATATATTTGTAAGAATAAGTAAGTACTGCAGACATATCTACTTATTCTACAATAAGTTATTAAGTGTGGAGTGGTCAAAAATTAACATGAAGGGGGAAATTTACTAAGATGTGTCCTCTACTTCACATGTGATGTTGCTACGGGCAACCAATCCGCATCTACTTATTTATTTAGCACCCTAAAGGCCCCCATACACTATGCGATATGGGAACGATTTCACCCGATTCGGATGAATCGGGCAGTGAAATCGGCCCAAATCGCACTTGTAGACATCCCCTCCGATCCGATCCCGAGCGCATCGGATCGGGGTCGGGAGGTTTGGACGGGCTACACATAAGATTTGCCAAATCTTATGTGCAGCCCAGCCCCTGAGCCGTGCGGGGGACAGCAGCGGGCGGGGGATGCCGGCTATAGAGAGCCAAGCAGGGGGAGGCTGCATATGGCGCCAGGCTGGAGGAAGCTGTTGCAGTGGGGTGACAGCGGGAGGCGAGCAGGGAGAACTTGGTGACATGACGCTGGCTGCCGGGCAGCGCCGCAGCGGCGGGAGCCGGGAGAAACAGATAACCTTAAAAAAAAAAAAAACGCCCACAGAGATGACTAGCAAGCCATTGATTGGCTGAGACCTCTCTCAGCCAATCAGTGATTGGCTGAGAGAGGTCTCAGCCAATCAATGGCTTGCTAGTCATCTCTATGGGCATTATTTTTCCCAAGTTATCTGTTCCTCCCGGCTAACGCCGCTGCGGCGCTGCCCGGCAGCCAGCGTCATGTCATCAAGTTCTCCCTGCTCGCCTCCCGTTGTCACCCCACCGCAACAGCTTCCTCCTGCCCGGGTCTCTATGTAGCCTCTCCCTGCTCGGCTCTCAATTAACCGGCATCCCGCTGCCGTCCCCCACACGGCTCCCTCCTCCTGCAGCTCCCCGGGGACTGCATATGATAAATCCATGCGATTTATCATATGCAAACCTTGGCACATCAAGTGCTTCCCCCTCCCGGGGAGCTGCAGGGGAAATCAGGTCCGACTTGTACCTATGACAAGTCGGACTAATGTATGGGGGCCTTAAGATAGTAGACAGGATCTGATTGGTTGCCCATTGCAACATCACATGTGAAGTAGAGTACACAACTCAGTAAATTTCCCTCAAAATGCTTTACTAAGGAGAACCGATGGAGTTTCAAAAACAATTTCAAGCCTTACAGAACTGCCGAAGAATTTGGCTATCCCGAGATGAGTCCATACTGATTGATCAGGAATCTAAGGACTGTTTACTTAGCTGTTTTGTATTGTGTTTGCTTATTTTCTGTACACTTGTGTGTGTGCCCTGTGTAGCGTTTAGGGACACAGCAAGCAAGGCTACCAATATGATTCCCTGTGGATTTACAGAATAGACAAACACATTTGGCTTCATTTATGACAACCTCTTACGGGGCCTACGCACTGATTTACTGAGCGTAGTAAACGATGCTAGATCGCTCAGCACACAGCAATGTGTCAGCGCTGTGCTGAGCGATCTGCAGTGTTCTCCAGTGAGAACACTGGCTCTGACTGGTGATTAACTAGATTTATACAGCATGTTGAATGTTAATTGCTGGGCAATTTGCACACAGGCGTGCGGCGTAACTTAGCTTGCAAAAAAAAAAAAAATACTGCTGCTTTGCGAGTCAACCAGAATGAGGGCCAGGGGCAGGAACAGAGTTCTGCGTGTAATTTTACAGTGCAGCATCTGTCTCCTGTCAATTAGGAGGAGCCGGTGGCTTTTTGGTACCAGGTGACACTCGGGTGCTGTCCGCACTTCCATAGTTACAGGCTACCGGTAAAGGCTGGACAGGTATGAACAGATTCTGCTGTACAGTGCAAATATTGCACTAAAACGCAGTTTTATTAAATCCACGTATTAAAGTAATCCACCTGAGCGATTATGTCCCACTCACTTCCAGTGTTTATTTGGACCGAGTTGCTCCATCAGTATCTGCGAGGGTTTGCTTTTCACATACAATGGAAGGGAGCGGTTGCCAAAATATGCAGGTTCTCTCCAGGCCACACGTTATCCTGGCACCATGCCCTAGAGCCTGATACCATTAATAAGGGCTCGTCCACACAAATGTCTGCCAAGGAAAGAGCTGGGGAAATAGTGCAGTATAGAGGAACTAATGTGTTAGCGTCCCGAAATTGTCCAAGAAGGACAAATCTCCACAGCCTTTCACTTTGAAATGATTTACCCAAAGGCTCCCAAACTCTCACAGGGTCTCGTCTGTGCGGCGATGCAGGCAATCCCAGCGTAATCTATTGTGTCAATCAGTCTATTGGTTAATCATAGTACATAGAGACATAACAATGGTGTTCTCTTGAGCATATATTACAGTATTACATCATCCCATAGATTGTTTGCTGAATAGAAAAATGCCAAAGTCTCTTGAATGCACACTTTGTGGCAGGGATGTTTTATGTGACAGGGGTCAACCTGCCGGGGCAGAAGCCAAGTGTGTTGTTAGGCTATGTATCTGGGAACAGGCCAGCACAGACATGGGGCAGGAAGGGAGAGATGCAATCTACTTCTACTACAGGCAACATTCCTACAGAACTGTGTGCTAAGTAGGGGGTGGTGGTGGGGGGGTTATCTGTTACAGGGGTCTTCCAGACAGGAGCATTACGTCAGACCCCAAAGAATTCCTTCTGCAAACAGTCTGATGTGATGCGGTCAATGCTGAAATCACAGCTTGTCAGAATGGGAAGAATCCCCGAATGCAGAGAAACTGATCAACAACATCTGGAATACCTTCAGCGAGGGCGGAGATGAAACGGCAGAATCTTACATGAAAAATGTAAACGATAGAGGCCAAAAAGGGAGTTTTATTTCTGTACCCAACCTGGACGGTACTAAGCTTATAAATAGAACTGAGGTACTTCTATGTTAGTTGAGCTATTCTGCGTAGGGAAATTGCATCGCATTGGCCATTTTAAGGGGCATGCGATGCGATTTTCCTATGTAATTTATTTCCTATGTCCCTATAGATTGTAAACTTGCAGCAGAGCCCTCTAACCCCCAAGTCTGTTGTTACCCAGTTTGTTTTATCACTGTCTACTATTGTAAAGCGCAATGGAATCTTCTGCGCTATATAAGAAACTGTAGCCCCAGGGGGATCGACTCTCCCGCAAAATTGCATGCGATGCGATTTTATAGGGTGTACAACGCCATGACATTAGGTATACAATAATAGCATTGTATGACATACAATAAAGTTTTAGGCACCCCCTCACTATCCACGCCACCCCAAAGCGTGGCAAGCGGCGGCGGAACGCGTCCTCCGACCTTTTCATAACCCCACTATCCACTATTTATATAGTGTGGCAAGCGCAGCGAGCCACCGAGCCCGAAGCGTGGCGAGTGCAGCGAGCCCCGCAAGGGGACGCGGAATACATGTAAAGTAATCTGCACCCCACCGTGGGGCTCGCCACGCTTCGGGCTCGCCGCACTATATAAAATCAACTCCACGCCGACGTGGATAGTGGGGTTATGAAAAGGTCGGAGGACATGTTCCGCCGCCGCTCGCCACGATTTTGCGGGAGGTGCGATGCGATCCCCCAGGGCTAAAAGAGCAGTGAATAAATTACATAGGAAAATCATATCGCATGCCCTTAAAATGGCCCATGCGATGCGATTTTTCTACGTTACCGTCCGTATGCTCATTGGGCGCCCAACTAACATACACCAGTACCAGAACTGATACATACATATGGTTTTCCAGATTCAAAAACCATACCTACTAAGTGTCCCAATTACAGCAGGACAGTCTTGCTTTTGGAGACTGTCCCGCCCGTGGGTCACAGTGTCCAGCAAGTGGGGGTGGTAGGCAGATTTGGGGAGCCAGTAATCACGGAAGAGATGCCGCACACATGCGCACAGCATCTGGGTCTGCCCAGGAAGCGCTGGGTATGCCCCAGGAATGATGACAGCAAGCCCCGCCCCTACAGAGGCACCACCCCCTTTTCAGGCACAGCTGCACCTTAGGCGCGGCAAGTCCCACATCCTCTTCTTTCAAAAGTTGGTGGGCAAGTAAGAACCTGTTGTAGCTGGCTCCAAAGAGATTTTTTTTACAGACAAGGCCGTAAAAAAGATAAACTGAGCTTATTATCTCTTCCAGCATTGGGAGCCTCATTTACATTATTACAGCCGGGTAACTACCATTCAAAGATGCATTGCTCTATGTGTATCAACACTTTGCAACAACACTACAGTTACTACAGTTCCTCTTCTTGGGTGTGGGTCAATAGATTAACAGTAAAAGATACAGTCACTCACTAGCTCCACCCCCAACAGTAGACATGCCTGAAAAAAATGACAAAGTTAAAAGGCAGATATTGAAAAGGTAAACAGTATAAAAGGTCAACAAGTACAATAGGTCTAGATAGTCAAATGTATAGACGCAAAAAGACAATGTATTCTTTGTTGGCCCCTCTCTGGGTAATAATTATTACACAATTAATGTATTGTCTTTTTGCATCTATGTAATTCAAGTCTAGTTACTCGTATCAAATCCAATGACACTATAAATGGAAGATACAAAAAAAAAAAAAAAAGTCAACACATTTCTTTCATATACGGTGAAAATGGCACCAAAACAGAGTGGAAATGGTACCTTCGCCACACTTCCGGCATGTTACAATTTACCAATCGTATTCCACGTGGATGTCCATGATGAAAAAGTTTTTAAAAATGGTAGTGCTGACTACTGTCATGTCGACCGTTTGACCAGTTGACCTTAAAGGTGCCCACACACTAGAACGATTTTTTGGCCGATTGTCCGTGTCCGGTTTTCGATAAATCGGCCGATTTATATCGATAATCGGTCGAAAATCGGCCGATATCGGTCCGATGCGTGCTCCCGTGGATCTTTAGCTGAGTCTTCTGATCTTACGTGCTGAACAAAAGATCAGAAGATTTAACAAAAGATCCATAGGAACGCACACAGGATCTTAAGAGAAATCTTTGGTAAAGATGTGCGCTTACCTGAAATCTTTGGTCCAGGGCAGACCAAAGATTTGAAGACTAATTTATGCGCACATCTTAAGATTGCAGATCTTTCTAGTGTGTGGGCACCTTAACCCTAGTGAAAATTGTCAAAAGAGGTGTGAAAATTGCCAAAGAAAACATTTGTATTCATCATAATGACCTGTAATGTTTACCTTATATAGGAAATATAATCTTTTAAAACACAACCTTGTTTATTTCAATCTAGATAACAAACGTAAACACTGGCATTTTAGCGAATATTGTGCACATCTCTCACAGAGATATTGGCCCTCAAAGGGTTAACAGTGCAAATACTTTTCTAGGAGAGCTTGAGAACCTCAACATCTGACCTCAGGAAGTGTCACTTCTATGAACTTTGAGCTATACAGTGTAGGGGTGGCCACTGGTTCATCACCGATAGTTGCCATTGATGACGAAACGGATATGCTATGGGATGCTAATATGCTATGGGATGCTACTGATGATGTGGACCATCAATGGTCATTCCTGTTTTTTTCAGTGAA
This sequence comes from Crinia signifera, assembly GCF_055691185.1. Classification (NCBI taxonomy): domain Eukaryota; kingdom Metazoa; phylum Chordata; class Amphibia; order Anura; family Myobatrachidae; genus Crinia; species Crinia signifera. The sequence goes on along the minus strand of NC_139225.1, from coordinate 38,978,592 downwards.
TGGCCTTCATGCCAGTCATGGCCTGGGTGCAGGGCTTTATGGGCGGAGCTATGCTTTGTGTCCCGACACGATAATTAAAAAATAAAAAAATATTTCTTTATTCTGTGAAATTGATGAAAGGAAACCATCTTGTTCTCTCCCATCAATGGCAAAACCATTCTATATCAGACATAAACCATTAATGAGTTACATAGCTGATATATCGCTGGGATATATGGTACATTGCTCAGGGCTTTTATTTGGTAAGTATGCCTCTTACCGCAGGAACCATAAGTCACACTCACAGTATCATTGGAAACATACTGCAAGAAACCACAGAAGTTATTGCAGTTAATAAGCTGAAAACTGGGTCATTAGGGCAAAACACATCATGTACAATTTGTGGATGAGCGCACAGAAGACATCGCCATCACAAGATAGAATAGTTCCTGGAAAGGTTTAAGAAGCAGCTCTGGTTCCTATTAAGCTGCTGGAAAGTCGGCTCCTCTGTTCGTGTGTACTATAACCGTATTCCTCCACGCATTGTAACATCTGTCATTTGATTCGCTAACACAATCGCAGCAAAGGGCTCTGGGAGACGTACAAAGTAAATCACTCTGTGTACATATGATAATTACGGCAATCTGTTTAAGGTTTTACTATGTCATATAAACATTTAATAATGACAGGTCCTACTGTGATAGGAAAGGAACATTCAATGTTACAAAAACCACAGGTATTTATGAGGCCCGGGATCTGATCTCCTGGGTGTTTGTACATATTTGACCCCATTTCTGCCGATGCAGAGTTGCATGTATGTCAGTATTGCAGATGTGTCTGGCATGTTGATTGCGAAAGGGCACTTTGTTGATAATGGCTTTGGAAGCAAAATACAAATTGGTGCACGGTCTGGCTGTAGAAACGCATGCAAATCAGCATATTATTATTAACATTTTCTAAAACACTGCAAATTATGTTGCGCTTGATAATTGGAATCAGCGATGAAGCAAACTGGGCAGTTACAGACAGTCAAAAAGGTAGGAGGGCCCTGCTCGCAAGCTTAGAATCTAGAGGAGATGCAAATATACATATTCAGGGTGCCAAAAGAAACTATGAACTGGGACTGAACAAATAGGCCCCCCCTCTCTACCTATACATGGCTTCAATGGAAAAAGTAAACTTTGTTTACCCCAAATTATACTTAGTAAACTCCACTCCCAGGTCCCCTTTCTGTCTAGAACTGGAGTCCTGGTAGTCCTTAATGCCAGTCCTAATAATGTCCACAAATTACATACAATCTGCATTCAGTTTTGCTCCATTTTGTCAGCATACCTTCCAATAGATGCTAGGCTTGGGTACGAGATGCAGTGTAAATCCCGGCGGTCGGGATCCCGCCGTTCAGAATCCCGACGCTGGAATCCCAACACTTTCTCCATCCGGGGGTGTCCACGACACCCCCGGAGGGAGAATAAATTAGTGTGCCGAGCGTAGCGAGGCACCGGGCCCGCTGCGTGGCGAGCGCAGCGAGCCCGCAAGGGGGGGTGATCCACGTCCCCCCCTTGTCGAGATTTCGGCGATCGGGATTCCAGCGTCGGGATCCCGACCGCCGGGATTTAATACTGAATCCTTGGGTACACACAGGATGAATGGCTGATAATAAACATGGTGGCAGGTGTATTAAGCCTTAAAAAGATATTAACGTAAGGCTGATAAAGAGTGTTAGACCTCCAGCCTATCAGATCCTGACTGTCATTTTCAAACACACAGACTATAACAGGGCAGTTAGAAGCGGATTGGCTGGACATTTTTCACCCTTGCGTTTCATTGGGTGGCACTCCCGGATGCCTCAAAAAGTTGGCAAGTCTCCCGAGCCCGACCTCCAACCCCCATATTTTTCCCTACAGCCATCCGATAAAGTGTGTGTGTGTGTTTTTGTGTGTGTTGTGTGGGGGTGGGGGGGATAACTTCTGCAGAGACAGAGGCCTGCCAGGCTAAAGAGAACACAGCAGGGACTGGAAACCAAGTGGAGAGTGCTTATCTAGGAATGAAAGAGGTGGATCAGACACATTATATATTACAAGAGGAAAGCCATGAACGGTGATAAGAAAGGACCCTCTTGAACTGTAACCCTAGTAATCTGGCATCAAAGAACTTCACAAAAACAGATTGAGACTGTTCTGTAATGACCGCGGACAGTTATGGATGGTGTCATCTGCTCACTACAAAGATTAACTCTACTTATTATAATTATTATTATTATAATTTTATTTATAAGGTGCCACAAGTGTTTCGCAGCGCCGTACAAAGGAACAATACAGGGAAACAAAACTTGGCATAACATTGAATAAATAACAAAAATACAGTACAAATAAAGAGCGCCACAGATCAATACACATTACAGCTTGGATATAAGTAGTGAGGACTCAATCAACATACAACTAGAGGCTTGAGGCCAATGATGGAGAGGAGTATGCAGACGAAGATGGTCACTGAGTGTTGGAGTAAAGGAGAGCTGTGAGTGGAATGTGAAGAGAAGTGGGCTTTGACAACAGGAGGGAAGAGGGCCCTACCTGGAGGAGCTTACAATCTAGTAGGAAGGGGAGACAGACAGATTACAAGAGGTGCAAGCGAGGGGGTGGTGGTTAGATAGCAGGATGTAAACAGGAAACAGGCAAGGGGTCGGAGAACCAGCTGGTTTATGCAGTGGAAGGGTACGCTTTGATGAATAGGTGAGTTTTCAGTGCCCGTTTGAAGCTTTGCAAGGTCGGGGAGAGTCTAATGGAGCGAGGGAGTGCGTTCCACTGAAGGGGTGCAGCACGGGCAAAGTCCTGTACTCTAGCATGGGAAGCAGTGATCAGGGTGGAGGAGAGACGACAGTCGTCAGCTGACCGTAGAGGGCGGGAGGGTGTATGAATGGAGATGAGGTTAGAGATATATGGAGCAATGGAATTAGAGATGGCCCTGTATGTGAGTGTGAGGTGTTTGAAGAGGATTCTGTAGGGGAATGGAAGCCAGTGCAGATTTTGTTGAAGGGGAGTAGTACTTCAGGTGTGGTATGCGCCCCCGAACATCAGGATTCTGACATTCGTTTCTCCGACATCGGAATCCCGACTGTTAGTAGTCCGACAGGTGGTATAATTATATCTGAGCCTCTTGGGAATCACGGTGAGGGATGCAGTACACTAACTGGAGTCACAAGTGGTTTAATAAACAAATTGACGCACAAAAAAAGAAAAAGTTGTGACCATTTCCTTTGTGTCGTCATTTCTATGTTGACTGTTTTATCTGTGTACAATTTCCATGTCGCTCTAATAACCCTGTTGGCCTTTTGACCAAGTCGACCTATGACATCTCGGCTAGATTTCAGTCAACCCAATGATCTTTACCCCGTTTTATTCATCCTCCCACAAAAAAAAGGTGAAATGAATGTCTAGCTTAGTCATGGTCACCAAGCCTATATGACACTTCTATATTACTGGTAACATCTATGATTAGAGTATGACGCACAATGCACCCGGTGGACAGTGGTGACGTCGGGAAGGACAGATCAAGCTACACTTGAAAACATTTAAATATTTACATGTGTCATCTGGAGGCGAGCACAAATCATCATGGGCAATATAACAATCCACGCTGGAGAGCTGACTGGGGCATCACGGAGGATAAATATAACACTGGGGACTGCAGACGAAAGTAAGTGTACAGTACAGGGAAATGTACAGTGTGCAACCAGAGCTCCAGCGCCATGTCCTAATATAGTCAAAATAAAGCATTGCATTCGGTTTGATAACTAACAAAAATGTCAAACAATTGTTCTTAGCGTCCTTGGCAGGAAGAGAAGTTATCTCTTATGTGCATTACACACAATGATGTTTTCTCAGCTCACTAAAAAGGAATTCTGCTTGTAGTCAGATGCTTTTCATTAGTATTACATTACTATGGACTGCAGAGCAAATGCATTACAGATACGGTCACTAGGTCTGCAAGTATTGGTCGACATGCAGGAAGGTCCACGGGGTTATTAGGTCGACATGGGGAAAGTTGACAGTGAAAAGGTCGACATGTTGTTTTTTTTTTGAGCCAACATCTGCATGTGAGCACAGTGAGCCATGCGAAGGGACCCGGTGCTACGTTTTAGTGCCCATGTTGACATTGCCCATGTCAAAAAAAAAATAATCGAAAAACCCCATGTCGACCTAATGCTTGTCGACCTAACTTCCCCCGACTCCTCCCCCCCCCCCCCGCAATGTGTTAAGAAGACCCCCCCTGTGCAGCCGGTACCTCCGTAATTGCGGATCCCGGCACTGCAGTAAAAAGTGTCTTTCTGAAAATGGCTGCCCCATAGGAAAAACTGTTTAAAAAACCGGTACTTTAGTTTCACGGCGGCAGCGGCCTTGCGTCTGAGTCCCCTTGCGGGCTCGGTGGCTCGCCACGCTATCTATAATTAACTCTATGCCAACGTGGATAGTAGGGGTTTGAACTATCTTCATTGGCATAGAGTTCATTTACCTTATTTTTGATAGTTTAGTGAGCGCAGCAACCGGAGGTTCACGGTGGCCATAATGCCGCCGTGAAACTAAACAAGTACCAAAAAAACTGTCTTTCGTATGGGGGCAGCCATTTTCCGAAAGTCACTTTTCTTATAAGAAAACTGACTGGCTTTGACCCTGTATTTGGAAAGTTTCCAAAAACGGATCTGCCAGTGTAAAAAAACCCCACTTAAACGGTAATATACCGTTTAAGAGATGCGATGTGAAAGGGGTTTTACCTGGCAGACCCGTTTTTGGAAACGTTTTCAAATACAAGGTCAAAGCCAGTTTTGCGGTCTGAAAGCAGCCTATCTGTCTTCTGTGGAGCGTGTGTATTTATGCATATAGATGCACATACACACACACACTAAAGACATCCATACACTACTGCGATTTTGCGCTGATATCACCCGTTCCTGAAGAATCGGGACAGAAAAAATTGGATGTGCATCACAGTAGTATATGGCCAGGTTATCAATAACCTCCCCACGCTGCCTAACACTAAAGGCCCCATACACTAGGTTGAGTTAATGCATGCACCCTTGCACGCTATACCTCGGCTGGATTGCATCGTATGTGCTCCTCTTACATAGAGAGGGTGACATTTAATGGGATGCGATTTTTAGTAAGGTTCTAAAATCTCACAATATCACATTTCTCCGAAATCATGAATAAAAAAAAAAGAATAGACTATTTATTTATTTGCAGGTGAAAAAAAAAAAATATGGCGTGGGGTCCCCCCTCCTGAGCATAACCAGCCCCAGGCTCATTGAGCCAGACCTTGTTCCAAAAATACAGGGGACAAGAAGCATAGGGGTCCCCCATATTTTGGAACCGTGCCATGCTCACCGTGACTGGTCAGCCTTGGATGGGGTACCTGGGGGAGTGGGGACCCCCTCAATAAAGGAGTCCCACCCGGCTTCACCAGTCCAGGGCTGAAGCGCGGGGCTGTCCCCAGCTTCCGTAAGTAGTGAACACTGGGCTGATACATGTAAAATAAAAACATTGCTTTTTACCGTTGAACTACAAGTCCCAGCAGGTCTCCTCCGCTTGCTGGGACTTGGTGAACCACAAGTCCCAGCATGCAGTGCATTAATGGGCTTGTAGTTCACATGTGAAAAGAATATTGAAATAAAAACACAAACACAGAGAAAAGTATAATTTTAGTACAAACACTAGTTTTACACTAGTATATATATACACCATTCTTGGCTCCAGCGATTACTTTGTGCTGCAGCTTCACCCCACACTGGCTACGAGGTGAGCCGGCTTCCTACACACTAATGACAGCAGGTATCCCCACTGTCATCCTGCTATAGAAGCACTCAACCCTGATTGGCTGAAAGCATCTCCATGGAGATGTCTACAGCCAATCAGGGGTGAGTGCTTCTATAGCAGAGTTATACCCGCTGTCATTAGTGTGTAGGAAGCCTGTTCATGTATAAAATAAAATCACATGACTTTTAGAGCCAAAACTACAAGTCCCAGCATGCGGGGGAGGCCTGCTGGGACTTGTAGTTCGGCTGTAAAAAGCTATTTTTTTTTATTATTATTATTTTATTTTACACATAAATCAGACCGGCTTCCACCAGCTAGGGATGGACAGGTGTTGCCTGGGGAAGGGGGACCCTTATTGCCGGGGTACCCACTCTCCCAGGTACCCCATCCAAGGCTGACCAGTCACGGTGAGCATGGTACGGCCGGGGGACCTTACGTAAAAAGTGGCTGTGGCATGACATTGTGGGTTGTTGGAGCCCGGTGCTGGCTCCAAAATAGAGGGGGACCCCTACGCTTCTTGTCCCCCATATTTTTGGAACCAGGACCGGCTCAATGAGCCTGGGGCTGGTTGCTCAGAAGGGAGGACCCCACACCATTTATTTTTTCAATTGAACTTTTTCACATTTTTTTTTTTAAGACCAAACCATGCACAGATCACCCTGGTCTGTGCATGGTTCTGTCAAATTAGTCTGTCAGAACCTGGTCTGCTTGTGTTGCGATTTTGGTAAAGTTTTCATAAAATCGCATCCTATCAAATTTGCGAGTTATATACTTTTTTACATGAAAACATCTGGATGCCAATTGAAGCGTGTTGCCAGTCTTGTGATGTTAACTGCATCCCATCTCGAACATTAAAAGAAAATGGTATCTATAACACTTGTGTATCATGTGACAGATGACTGAAGGGTCTTAATACCATACAGCAGAGTCGCGCTGTTGGTGTTCTGTACCTACTCTTCCACAGAGTATCATATTAAACACTTTTGAATCGCTGTCATCTCCCAAAATGCTGATTATTGCTACAATATAAGTTCCTGTTTTGCCTTGGATCCAGATGTGCATTCGGGGAATGTATTTTTCCGCAGCGTTACATCTGTGGGGAATATAGTCAGACTTATTTTTTCCTGGTGAATGACATCATTAGTTCTTCACTTTCACTGCGGCGAGGACCCTGCACTGTGACCTGCGTCCCTAGAGCACATTACAATTCTTCTCTACATCTGGGGCACTTACCTAGTTTTACACAAGCAGAGACATGCGTCCCAATGCTAGATCTAGTCACCATAGTCCTGATTTTGTGCAGTGTTTGGGCCTGATATCTGCGTTGGATGCTGCTGCGACTCTGTTAGCGTCTTTTGGGTTAGTTGCATCTACCACTTTATGCTAATGCTAGTATCGGGCACTAGAAATTGTGGGGCCCGGGACTGATTATAGTCCGCCCCACCCCCACCTCCCCGTCACTGCCAGCTGGTCACTTTGGCGGGGGGCAGAGTGAAGTGAAGCACAGCCTTCCCCACCTCCCCTTCTGCTGTGTGGCCCCAGCTGATTCCCACTGCTCCCAGAGCGTATTCAACTCCTCCACCTCCGGACACTGGTGGGCAATTAAAATATGGCAGCGACTTGTAAGCTAATCGGAGCTCGATGCCTGGTAGCCAATCAGAGTGGCTGCAGGTATGCAAGCTATGATTGGCTCACTCACCAGATGGTGATGCATTTTAAATAGCTGCCAGAATCAGGAAGTGAAGGAGAAGCCTGTGCACCAGGAGCAGTGGTATTCAGGTGGGGCAGCTCAGCGAAGCCAGTTGGGGTGTACGCGGTGGGCAGAAAGAGTGGCCCGGGCCCTTCCCTCTCTGTCAGAGAGGACGAGCCTGGGACAGCTGTGCCCACACCGCCTTGATGGTGGCCCTGTCAGCCCTTCTTCTTGTGTACAGCCATGTCTGAATTCAGAAAGACTTAGATGCCAACTATGGCCTATTCATGGTTGTAAGTAACGCATAAGAAGATCAAGTAACTTTGCATCTGGAACAAACCATGTTGCAATGCAAGCGGTGAAAATCCTATGTAACATAAGTCTATGCTGCGCCAAAACACACACACACACACACACACACACACACACACACACTGGCTGCTATATAGTACATTTATACTATTTCTGTGCAGGGTAAGCTGTGGCTGCATTTGCATGCAGACCACAAATTTATTTATTATTTATTTATTTGCAGTTTCTTATATAGCGCAGCAGATTCCGTTGCGCTTTACAATAGTAAACAGTGATAAAACAAACTGGGTAACAACAGACAGACATGGAGGTAGGAGGGCCCTGCTGCAAGCTTACAATCTATACAAATGTTAGACAGCTATATTTTACACTGCAATGTAGATTTCAGTTTGAACACACCCCACCTAAATCTAACTATTTCTGCACATATTACATCTGCTGCACCTGCAGCGCAGCATGGTTTTGATCAGTAGCTTGCTTTTTATTTTTTCGGGTTATAAACATGAATCGGTCCCTATGAGGCTGTGGTTGCACACAGTACATCAGAAGCCCCATCTGGTCCTACAGTAGTTCCACATTAGGTGCAGAATCCATATTATAGTATGGCCACCAATGTATGTGATTTACGGGGAAATGTATGAAGCAGGGGAAAGAATGGAGAAGGAAGCTTTGAGGTAAAATTTAACAAGTGTAGTCTATAAAAATGATGTGTAGCAGCTGATTGGTTGCGATGGGCAACTCCCTGTAAGTGTCTATGTTTATGACCATTCCAGATGGGCATGTTATGGGAGTCTTTCCATAGCCATCTCCTAGTCACTGCCCAATATATTATATGCAGCTTAAATCGGTCCAGCTACATAGTGTGCAGACACCATCAAAAGAAAGCACCATGCAACTTTTTAGGATTTTCTATGAATTCAAGTAAAAAAACTTGACTAAAAGCATTTTGGAACATTACTTAAGATACAATAAAATATATAAAGCAGTTTGAGATAAAGTTCCCATACTTTGCAAACCACTACCACCACCACCACCATGCACACACATGGTGAATACATTATATACTGACCAGGAAGGTAGCATAATAGAAAGCACTTTGTAAATTTTCTGAAACATCACCACCCTACAAATGTTCCCTTTCCATCTATCATGTCACCAGCGTTGCAGGTTGTTTGACAGGACTGCACAGATTAACGCTCATTGCATAAATTCAAACCAACTTCCATGTATAATCTCTTTTCTTCAACAACCTTAACCTTCTGACAGTTCATAAATATGGCTGATCCAAACCTTCCCTCTCCTGAAGCCCCTTTGTAGACAAGGAGGTGGAACTGGATGAATGTTAACACCCCCAATACATATTCACAGTTTTACCAAATGTTCCATGACTTGTTCTCCTAACTTTTGATGCATATACTATCCTGGTTGCCATCAAGCTTACTCTCTATGGTTGACATCAGGATCTATTGTCTCTCTAGAACACCTCAGAAACCTTATTCTCTATATCCCCTCCATTATCATGGGGGATTTCAACATCCATATTGAGCATTCACATTCTTCTTGTGGCTCTCGCTCTCTTTACCCTCTTTTTTATCCTGTCTCAGTTGAAGGTTCTACGGATTGTGATGACCACTACCTTGATCGGGTTTTGTCCAGACGTCTTTATTCCTTTATCAATCAAATGCATCTTCCTGATCACATGTATACTCTGCAGCTCACATGTCTGCTGAAATATCTGGGCTATTCATTTTCCACCACTCTCCAAAAAAACTCATCTCAATGTCTACATTCTACTCCCTTCACTGGCCAGTACAAGTTTTCTATCATGCTTCTGTGACCGTGCATTACCCTGTGTAGTGTGAGGGGAGTGCATACTGGAACGAGTCAGTGGTAGAAGGAAACCTTTGTGTGGGAGTGTGATGTAGAATGTGGCACTAGTGGTAGGACACGTGTATGTGTGTGTGTGTGTGGGGGGGGGGGACCTGGCAGTGGTGGAAGGACACATCTGTGTGGGATTGGGAGGCGGAACCCTACAATGCTGGAAGGCAACATCAGTAAGGCACTGTGAGGTAGAACCTGGCAGTGGCAGAAGGAAACCGCCGTACAGGAGTGCATGATGGAACTAGTCTGTGGTAGAAGGAAACCTCTGTGTGGAAGTGTGAGGTGGAACCTGGCACTATAGGAAAGACTTGTGTGTGTGTGTGTAAACTGGCAATGGTGGAAGAACACGTCTGTGTGGGAGTGGGAGGTGGCTCGGTTCCACCTCCCACTCCCACACAGACGTGTTCTTCCACCATTGCCAGTGGTAGAACAAAACTTCAGTATAGGAGTGCATGGTGTTACTGGTCAATGGTGTGTGAGGTGGAACATGGCACTGGTGGAAGGACACCCTTGTGAAGGAGTTTGAGGTGCTACCTGGTAGTGGTAGAAGGAAACCTTTATGTGGAAGTGTGAGGAGAAACATGGCAGTAGCTGCAGAAATTCTGTGTGTGTGTGTGGGATGGTACCAGGGATTGAGGTGGAGGTGGAATTATATTTTTGATTGTGAGTGTTTGGTGGAACTTGGAATTAAGTCATACGATATATAATCGCATCGCATGCCATACACCCGATTTTAAATCGAGGTGTAGGGGAGAAAAGAGGACTCTTTTTTGGGGGCACTCTTATGATATGATGATTTAATCAATAAAACTTAACTTTTATTTAATATATCTCCTATATATTTGGCTACATCTGTCACTCAAAGTGGGTGTCTGTGTCTATAACGCTCTGTTCCTGGACTTTCCTCTTAATGTGTGATTGCCTTCATCTGTGCTGAACACCTTTCTGAGAAATTAACCTGTTTAAAACAGGTGATGGCAATCATACATTAAGGGGAAGTCTAGAAACAGAGCATTGTGTCCCTCCTGGAGAGGGTCATGTTGGGAGGTATGTGACAGAGAACCAGCCCAGTGAGCCCACAGACAGTGCCAGACACCCACTGCCTTCCCATGTTGCCCAGCACTGCTACTCCACAGCCACCAGGTGAGCGTCCCCCCTCCCGTGATTTGCGGCAAAACCTCCCCCCCCCGCGCGTCCCCCCCTCCCGCGATTCGCGGCAAAAACACCCGCTCCCCCGCGACCCCCCCTACCGCGATTCGCAGCAAAAACACCCCCGCGACCCCCCCTCCCGCGATTCGCTGCAAAAAGAACCCCCCCACGACCCCTCCCGCAATTCGCGGCATAACCACCACCCCGCGACCCCCCCCTCCCGCGAATCGCGGAAAAAACACCCCCCCCCGCGACCTCCCTCCCGCGATTCGCGGCAAAAAGAACCCCCCGCGACCCCCCTTGCACGATTGGCGGCACCCCCCCTGCGACCCCCCTCCCGCGATTCGCGGCACCCCCCCCCCCGCAATTCGCAGCAGCCCCAGGATTAAATGGCACATGCAAAACACTCATGGCTATGGTCGACAATGAAAAAGGTTGACATGAGTTTTTGAAGATTTATTTTAAATTTTTTTAATTTTTTCATATTCATTGTCATGTGTCGACATGGACACCAATGAAGTGGCACACTTATGTCAACATTTACATGTGTTGACCTTTCTGTGTTGATTTTTTCTTGTGGCGATTCGCATCACACCCCCCCGCAACCCCCCCTCCCGCGATTCGCGGCACCCCCCGTGACCCCCCACCTCCCGTAATTCGCGGCAACCCCCCACCGGAACCCCTGTGAACCCCGCCCTCCCGCGATTCGCGGCACCCACCCCCGCGACCCCCCCTCCCGCAATTCGCGGCACCCCCCCGTGATTCGCGGCAGCTCCAGAATTAAATTGCAAATGGAAAACACTGACATGGCTATGGTCGACAATGAAAAAGGTTGACATGAGTTTTTGAAGTTTTTTTGTCATTTTTTGAATATTTTCATATTCATTCTCATGTGTCGACATGGACACCAATGAAGTGCCACACTTATGTCAACATTTACATGTGTTGACCTTTCTGTGTTGATTTTTTTCTTGTGGCGATTCGCGTCACACCCCCCGCAACCCCCCCTCCGGCGATTTGCGGCACCCCGGCACCCCCCCGCGACCCCCCCCCCCTCCCGCAATTCGCGGCAACCCCCCACCGGAACCCCCATGAACCCCGCTCTCCCGCGATTCGCGGCACCCACCCCCCGCATCTCCCCCCCTCCCGCAAATAGCGGCACCCCCCGCGATTCGCGGCAGCACCAGGATTAAATGACACATGCAAAACACTGGCACGGCTATGGTCGACAATGAAAAAGGTTGACATGAGTTTTTGAAGATTTATTTCATTTTTTGAATGTTTTCATATTCATTGTCATGTGTCAACATGGACACCAATGAAGTGGCACACTTATGTCAACATTTACATGTGTTGACCTTTCTGTGTTGATTTTTTCTTGTGGCGATTCGCGTCACACCCCCCCCGCAACCCCCCCTCCCGCGATTCGCGGCACCCCCCGTGACCCCCCACAATTCGCGGCAAACCCCCACCGGAACCCCTGTGAACCCCGCCCTCCCGCGATTCGCGGCACCCAACCCCGCGACCCCCCCCCTCCCGCAATTCGCGGCACCCCCCGTGATTCGCGGCAGCTCCAGAATTAAATTGCACATGGAAAACACTGACATGGCTATGGTCGACAATGAAAAAGGTTGACATGAGTTTTTGAAGTTTTTTTTTTTCATTTTTTGAATATTTTCATATTCATTCTCATGTGTCGACATGGACACCAATGAAGTGCCACACTTATGTCAACATTTACATGTGTTGACCTTTCTGTGTTGATTTTTTCTTGTGGCGATTCACGTCACACCCCCCCCACCCCCCCCCTCAACCCCCACTCCCGCGATTCACGGCACACACACACCCCCCCCGTGATTCTCGGCACCCCACCACGTGACCCCCCCTCCCGTGATTCACGGCACACCCCCCGCGACCCCCCCTACCATGATTCGCCGCAACCCTCGCCCCCATAACCCCTCTCCCGCGATTTGCGGCAACCCACCCCGCGACCCCCCTCCCGCGATTCTCTGCAATCCCTCCCCTCCCGCGATTCGCAGCATCCACCCCCCCACAACCCCCCCTCCTGCAATTCGCGGCCCCCCCTCCTGCAATTCGCGGCACCCTCCGCGACCCCCCCTCCCGCGATTCGCGGACACCTAAGTTGCAATACAGGGCATCTTTCATACAATTCTAACCATATTTCTCATATACAAACGTTCACAAATTAAGGGGGCGCAGCCCCTTACGACGGTGTGAAGAGCGCCCGTAGGGCGCGATGAATCACCTAGTTTTTAAAATATGGGGCTTACTCTTGAACGAGGTAGCCTATGTCACCAAATTTCGCACCAGTTTAGCAGTGAGCTTTTTACCTTATAGGCTATGCGCTGGGGATTTTGGTTTGGATGCGATTGGTCCATTGGTGAGGCCAATCTAGGTAGTGATGTGTTACTAGTGAGCCACGTGGCTCATTTTCAAGTGTACACTCGGACTCATGGGAGCACCACCAACTGTTTAATGTCTGTCCAATTGGGTACATAGATATACACCTTAGTTGGTACCAGGCTACTCAAGCCGAACCCCACTAAGGGAAGCAAGGATCTCTCTTGACCCCCCACCATCCCTAGAGGGTATAACTTAGTGCGGAATCCAAACAAAATCACATTCCCGACGCGCAATACATGTAAAGTAATACGCGTCCTCTCACGGGGCACGCTGCGCTCGCCACGCTTCGGGCTCGGAGGCTCGCCACACTATATAAGATCAACTCCACCCCAACGTGGATAGTGGGGGTATGAAAAGGTCGGAGGACGCGTGCAGCTGCGCTCGCCAGGCTTCGGGTTGGCATTCATAGTGGAGGTGCCGTTGGGGGTGCTTTTAACATACTAAGCACCCATCACGGTTAATTATCTTATAGGGCCCACTTTTAACATTGAAAAACCCATTAGGGTGCTTATACAATTTAAAATCGCATACCTTTGTATATGCGATACAATGCCATACAATGCGATGGTGTACAATTTAAAATTGTATAACATTGCATCGCATACCATCGTATCCCTTATGGTCTGCGATGCGATGGGCGCGGTGCTAGTACACAAGTACCAAAGTCCTTGTGTGGGTAGTGTGTGGTGGAACCTAGCAGCTGAAGAAACCTCTATGGGAAGGAACATGGCATCTGTGATAGGAATGTGGAGAAATCCCAGCAGCAGCGGAAGGGTATATTAAAGGTGAAGCTTCTCAAACAGTCCCCTTCTAGTGTGGTATATCCCTAATGCTCATTACTCTCACTGTTATCTCTGAGGGTTTTTTTTCTCCAAGTCTCCAGAATCTTCTAAGATGTGTAAATACAGTAATATATCCCACACCTCTTCCATAATACCAACCACAGTCTAAAAACCAGAACAAAAACTAAACATTTGTCATGCATGAGGTTTGTAATGAGGAAACGGTGATTTATAGAAAGCGGTCTGTGTACCCCACCCTTACTGCTTTGTCATATTTAGCAACACTACATCATTGCTAAATTCATGTGTAGTACACACAAAAATAAATGAAAGGGAACAAAATCTGTGAACTCTGTGATCGCCCCTGACTATTTCACTGGAACGGAGATCTGGGCAATCTGATGCTGCTTTCCCACTGCCTACACGGGTAAAGACCCGTTTTTTTTAAACGGGTCTTTAAACGGGTAAGAGTCATAAGACTCTTTCCCACTGCAGCTTTTAAACGGTAAATTACCGTTTAAAAGCTGTTTTTGTCACATTCACACTTACCCGTTTAAAAACCCGTTTAAGCAGTGTAAAGATAGGGGGGGGGGGGGAGAATTTTAAAAAAAAAAACGGCGTGGGGTCCCCCCCACTGCCGTAACCAGCACCAGGCTGAAAGAGACGGGGCTGGTAATAAAAAATCAGGAAACCCGGCAAATAGGGGTTCCCTGATTTTTTACAACCAGCCCCAGGCTCCAGGTCCGGGGCTGGTTCCCAAAATACGGGGGACAAAATGACTAGGGGTCCCCCGTATTTTAAGAACCAGCCCCAGGCACAACCAGCCAGCAGGGTAATGCCACAGCCGGGGGACACTTATGATATAAGTTCCCGCGGCCAAAGCATTAACCCTACCGACCAGTCAGCCTGGCCAGGGGCCCTGGGGGAGTGGGGACCCC